>NC_056661.1:43803585-45003585 GCF_018350195.1 Panthera tigris | reverse complement strand
CAGAATTATTCGAACTGTCTAAACCTAATTTGAAAGCAGTTTTTATTGCTCAACTTCGTTTCTTATAGCAATTTTTCTTAAGTCACATTTCATTGGTTTTTGTAATATTTATATAAATTATGTAACTATAATAACAAAACAACTGCTATAAACATGTTGGGAAGAAACAAAAGTAGCTTATGTTAAAAACAAAGAACCAGCCCTGTGTGTGCAGCTGACCCCAGGCGTGTCTAACAAGAGGAGCAGACAGTGTTGCTCAGGCCTGCAAGGCAATTCAGACAGCTGGTACCACAGACTGATTATTAAAATGATGAGTAAACCAATTTTTCAACAGCATTAATGTTTTTATCCATATACAACAAAATCTTATGTGATAGTTGAGTTAAACATCATTTTTAATTTAGTTACTGGTGACCTTAATTAAAGAAGAATTGGATTTCTAAACATTTCTGTAGAACGCCACACACTTTTGTTTTAAAAATATGATAACCAAGTATTTGTGTTCATGTGACAGGTGAAGAAAATAAAGATGTTATTGTTTTTAGGAGTTCTAATATAATAATATTTGAACACAGTTTGAACATGTTCATTTTAACATTCTGAGAAATTGTGTAGACATATCTTTGATCTTGCAGGAAAGAAAAGAAGTTAGTGAAATGAGTCTAACCAAGTTAGCTAGTTTCATTCAGTAAGCAGAAGTATCAAAATTTCATTCCTCACTTTTTGTAGGTCAGGACCATGATTAATATGAAAAACCACGTAAGAATTTCTAAACATACTTAATAATGAAGCAGAGACCTTTTATATATTGAACTTTGGCAATCTGACAGATTTTTGTTCCAGCATTTGAATGTATAATACAGTCTACATTTCAAGAGCTGTACTGTAGGAGATACGCTTCCAGACAAAATAGCTCATAGGTATGGTGTTCCTATTGGCATTTGCTCATGATTAAGATGTTTGCGGTTATGATATTCTCAAATAGCATTCTGGAAATGGTGACTTCACTCTCATGGGAATTTAAGTGATTTTTAGATTAAAAAAAGATAATATAATGCATATTTTGATTCTTTGCGTTTCAAGTTAAATGTTTGAGAAGGAGAAAAAGAATGCACATAGAAATACAGACTACATGTAATTCTGTAGTCTTATTTTAGCTGTTCACATAAATGGGTTCTTGATTTTTCTCTTTCTTTACTTGCCTACTCCTCCAGTGAGATTAGACTTAAGGGACAAGTGTAACAGCCAGGGAGCAGGTGGGAGCTGCAAGAGGTGGAGTGTCCAAGAATGTCTGAGAAACTAATTTAGAGGTATCAAGTGGTAATAGATGGTTGTATATTGATTTTTTAAATTTTGTTTCATTAATAAACTCTGTGTTTGTCTGACATGTACCAATCTCACTTTCCATTTTACAGTGAGATTGAAAATCTGTATTTGAGGTTATCTTTGCTATGATTTATGAACTACAGTATTTTCTGAAAATTCTTGCAATAATATTAATGTCGGCATTTGACGAATACTGAAATTTAAGAAAAAAACTGAAAGTCTTAGTATTTAAAATTACCCATAATGTTTAGAAACTTAGTAGTTTGAGTTAGTTAATTTTAAAAATGAACACCATGCTTGGTTCTCTTTATTTTAGAATCCAGCAAGCTAAAGTGCAAATTCTTCCCGAGTGTGTGTTGCCTTCAACCATGTCTGCAGTTCAGTTAGAATCCCTCAATAAATGCCAGATATTTCCTTCAAAACCTGTCTCATGGGAAGACCAGTATTCATATAAATGGTGGCAGAAATACCAGAAGGTGAGAAACTAATTTTTTGTGCATCTTCAGAAAATGAAGACAGGTTGCTTTTTTCCTGTGTTTGAGAAAGGAACACAAACAAGTCTCATGATTCACTCCCCAGACACCTTCTGTGGTAATACTCTGGCTGCATTTGATCAAAGCTAGAGCTTCTAAAAATTTCATAGGCAGCCATTTACGTAAAAGCAGTTTGCAAAAATAGTCAAATGTCACAGTACTGTAAGGTGTTCTTGCTTTTATGCCTATCAGCTGTGTACTAGTTAATAGTTTGTGATTTTTAGTTCTGTGGAAATCTTGCTAAACTCTAATCAGATTACATGTTTGGCTCTTGAATCATAAACACATCACCTTAAGGAGAGGAGAGTTCCAAGTGGTAGTAGTATGTTCCAAATCTTTTAGACTTCTGAAAGCATTTTAGCTCTCTTTTTATATAACACGGTTGACATCACAAAAATTGGCACAGTATGTGTGCTCTGTGAAAGCACTGCTTGTTTGGGCATTAATTCTCACACATAATCCTTTAGGCTAGATCACTCTTTATCCCAGAAAAAAATTTGATGAAGCCTGTTCCTACTCATTTTTCAGATGTATCAGTTTTGAGTATAAAGTAGTTAATAGTGGAGCACCTGGGTGGCTCAGTTGGTTAAACGTCTGACTCTTCTCTTCCGCTCCGGTCATGATCTCACAGTCATGAGTTCAAGCTTTGCGCTGAGCACAGAGCCTGTTTAAGATTCTCTCTTTCTCCCTCTGCCCCTCCCCCACTCGTGGTCTCTCTTTCTCTCAAAAAATGAAACCTAAATAAATTTAGAAAATAGCTAATATTTATGATTTCTGCATAAAGGAAATGATCACTAGTCTTTAAACTTAGAAAAAAATCGGCTCTTTGAGGTTTATCTTTTAAAAATATGGAGACATTTCCATTTTAATCTGAAAAGTCTTACATTGATCAGTCACTCCTTTCTCTTTATGAAGTGGTACAGGTTTTAATTTTGAATAAATTTTCGTAGGATCCTAATTTGATATAAATTAATATAGATAATTGATAAAGGAGTCTTATAAACTAGCCAGTGTACCACCACTTGTAATGTTCCTAAGGTAGAATTCATCCAGTTTTCAGAGAGGACTTTGTGAGGATGGCTCCTTGGGGGGCAGCAGGCTTATAACCAGGTGTCTGTAGGCTTCTTGTTTTTAGTAATCTGTACCTCAGTTGGACAGTCTGAGATATGGTTTTGTGTGTTTTAACAAGCGTTTCTAAAAAGAATCCAATAGGAAATGTAGAAATAGATTGCTTAAGGATTCCCACACAACCTTGAAACTAATATTTTTGAAGATTTAACAGATACGTATGCTTTAACTTTGCAGACAACTTTTCTATAGCTAGGCAGTACTTGTTTCACAACTGATACAGACACTTCAAATACACCTTTACCTTTGTTTAAGTTTAAGGGTAGAACAGCGGAAGATTTTGCTGTCATGTAGTCATTTTAAATGTCACCTTTGAAATAAGTACGTCAGAGTCAGCTCTGATGTACATGGGCTCCAAGGGAATGGTTTTCGAATTTTTTAAGTCATTCATGCCCAATAGTGTGTTCAACACTGGGTGCTGCTGAGATGTTATGTGGCAAGGAAACTGCATCAAGGTGCTGCCTATGTATTTAAATAATTATATATTTCAATCACAGGATTGGGTTTTAGGCGATGTAATGTATTTCGATTTATATCATAGTTCTTCCACACTAAGACTGGTTGCTAAAAAGCAACAGTTAAAAAACCCTAACTTAACTCTTGTTGTAAATTTGTAAGCATAGGGTGGGAGTGATTGTAGTTGATTCCTGACTTAAATGCTCTGTACTGGTTGTGTGTCCTGTCTGTGGGTTAAACAAGTAAGACTGGTTTTTTACTTCTTGTGTGTATTACTGATTGAATTCTTCTATTCTGTGGTTAAAGAATCTTAGCTTGTCGGGGCGCCTGGGTGGCTCAGTCGGTTGAGCGTCCGACTTTGGCTCAGGTCACGATCTCGCGGTCCGTGAGTTCAAGCCCCCGTCAGGCTCTGTGCTGACAGCTCAGAGCCTGGAGTCTGTTTCGGATTCTGTGTCTCCCTCTCTTTCTGACCCCCCCCCCCATTCATGCTCTGTCTCTCTCTGTCTCAAAAATAAATAAACATTAAAAAAAAAAAGAATCTTAGCTTGTCATATTAGTTCTGAATTAAGCCTTTGCAGCTCAATTGTCACTGGCAGACCAAGAGCAAGAAAGCCAGAAATGCAAAGACCAAGGAAGCATATGTTTGTTTGGAACCAGGTCCTCTTTCCCCTTTGTGATATTTCTTTAATAATAATCATATTTATTTCTCTAATGATAATAATAATATGTATATAATATGTTATTTTCATATTCAGAGTTGCCAAGGACTAAACAGAAGGTGCTAAGGAAGGAGAGAGGTATGAAAGGTTTAAGGAAATACAATTCCTTCATCCCATGTATTTTTCAAATTGTTTAATGGGTTTCCTTCTTTAAAATTTGAGTAAAGTTGCTTAGATTATGAAATTTGGGTCTGGATCACTAGGCCAAGACAAATGGCTAGCTGATCTATTTTGGACTGCACATGACCTAAAAACTCTGTTCTACTTTAGAGAGGCCGCTTTGAGCCACTCACCACGTGAAGGAAAAGGGGTAGGTGCCATTGGCCGGAACCCCATGTGCATTGATTGATACTGTCTCAGTGGTTCAGCTTACTGTGCCTTTAGCTGGATGCTGACTTATCAGGGACTGGATTACATAACACTGCTTGTCTTAGGACAGATCTAAGGGTCGATTCACTTTATTCAGATCTGACTCTTACATCTCACCAGGATATGAAGCAGTGCATCCATTTATCTACACGTCTGAGAGGTAGTTAAGGTAGTCAGAATTGGGAGATGCTTAGATGATTCTAAGCCAACTCAAGCTTATGTGGTTGCCAAATACTTTTTCAGCAGAAACGATACTTAAAGGGTCCGGCAGTGTAGCCTTCCTGAGATGTATTCAGTTAACCTTGAAACTGTTTGCACACACTTTTCTTAACATTTGCCCTTGAGAACTGAACATTCTAAATGACAAAATTAAGCTTCCACAAGTATTCCTTTGTAATCTTCCATTCTGACAAGGGTGCATCTGACAAGATGTCCCTAATGATTAAGAAGTTAGGCTAGTATAATCAGGGAACACTCTTCCAAAACTCACTTCCATCTGGAAACATTCCTTATTCTGTGATTTGATCTTTGAAACTAATACTTCTTTCTTTCCTTTCCTGTCACAGTGCCTTTCACTCTTGGCTGGGTTGATTGTATTGGGATTCTCACAATAAGGAAACTTTTCTTTAACGTACTTGGGAATATGACATACATTTTTAAGTGCGCCCCCTCCTAACTCAGACTTTCTCTTTGTTATATAGTCTTACTGTGTTAATGAGAAAAGAGTTGCATATGAAATGTAAAAAGAAATGAAATGTGGAAACCAATTAAGAAAGTGATTGATGCTTATCTTTCTAGTCTTGCTAAATTTATAAATGGTGCTCATAGGGAGCGGGAGCAGGAAAGAATTGAACACTGGTTCTGGCTCTGAAGAGCAAAGCCCTTGAAAGTGGGCTCACATGTTAGTTTCTCAGTCTTCGAGAATTTCTCTTTGAAGACACAAATATGTTCATTTCTTTCCATTTTGTTAGGTGAAAAGATACACTACTATCCTAGACCTTACTCTCTCTTACAGGAGATTATTCTGTATCAACTTTTGGAGCACTGCTTCCTTGTTTTCAAAGTTGCCCCGGTGTTCCCTTCTATGGCTAGGCTACAATTTACATGACCAGTCACCTCTGGATGACAGACCTGCACTAAGTGTTGTATACAAATGACCATGCATACAGGCAAAAATATATAATAAATTTTGGAAGTGGGATTACTGGATGACAGGGAATCTGCATTCGTAATTTTGACAGATGTTCTTGGAGTACCTTACTAAGGAGGTTGTTCCTGTGTGTAGTCTGACAGCAGTGGTCATCATGGCTTCACAGTGTAGTATCCAACTTAATTGTTGCTGATCTGATAAGTAAAACACAGAATCTTTTTGGAGGTTTAATTTGAATTTCTTTGGATATGAAATGAGGTATAACATTTTGTGTTGAATAACAATTTGTATTTCCTTTATTAGGAAGTGCCTGTTCATAGTATTTGCTCTTCGTGGATTTTTAGGAGTTTTTCATATGTTAGGAAACTTACCCTTTGTCTGGAATTAGTAAGTTCCACACATTTTCCCTTTGTGATTTGTCTTTTGACTTTGTCTTTGGTGTCCCACAGAAGGGTTTTTTTTTCCTTAAGTAGTTAAATTTACCTTTTTTGTTAATGCTAGAAATTACTTCCTCGTACAAAGGAATTTTTATTTTTTTTAAATGTTTAGAATGTAATCTTTTACTTTTGACTTTGATTTCATTGCTTTTTAATGTCATCAAAACTTTTTAAGCTTTTATCCACATATAGTTTATCCTGGTATGAATTCAACTCCACTTTTTTTTTTTTTTTCCAGATGGCTCTTCATTGTCCTATTACCATTTTCTGAAAAGCCCCTATTTTCCTTCACTGATACAAGGTGCCCCCTTACCAAAGACCAAATTCATGTTTTTTATTTTACTTTTCTTCTGCTTTGTTGTCAGTCTCTTTATGTACCTCCATTAACACTTTTCTAACTGTTGACAATTTTTAATTTTTGTAAATGAATGTATGACTGGTATATATTACTGGTCTTTTCTTTTTTCAAGGTCTCGCTGGCTACTATTGCTTAACCTTTCCATAGGAACTTGTCTACAAAGACAACTTTTTGCTTTGTCCCAGAATAGTAATAGTAGCAGTAAGACAGTAACATTTGTTGGCTTTTTTTATGTTAGAGAAAAAAAGGTCTTGAAAGCTTAGGCTGTGTGTAGTCAGGGACTTCCTTGGACAGAGCAGTGATTTCCCAGGCATATGTCGTATCCTTGTAGTTGTGTACCTGCCATTAGTAGTTTCGCAGTCTCGGAGCAGGAAAGAGCATACCCTTGCATTCCTGGGATAAATTATTTTTATTATTTACATTGCTGATGCTGATGGGATTTAATACAACAAATGACCACCTTTGACCACTGTGTATATCAGTGGCAATGATGTATTATTCATGTTTCGCCTTTTACATTGCTTTTCCAATTTTATTACTCTTCAAAGAGCCATTGAAGTGGAATTTCACATTTGTTTAACATTCCACATTGTTGGAAGGCAAATCTGAAGCAGGCTTTACAATGGAAGAATGTGATGGATTGCCTTCAGGGAACAGATTCATTTTCAGGGCGTTTCTGCTTTCCATAGTAAATCCTGTTCCCAGAGTGAATACTTCTTTACTAGAGAATCACACTTTGGTCACTTGTAAGCACCTAACTTTTAGGCTAGTACTAAAAAATTTTTTGAAGTGTAGCCCTTTTATGAAGTAAATTGTGGTGTTGATACATGTGAAGAATGCTCATAAATTGCCAGAACTTGCCATCAGTGTTACCCAGATGAAGACAGGAGCCATTGACATTGTGCCGGAAGTCTAAACTGGGACTCTTAAACTTGAGATATTGAAATGGCTTAAATTTGGGTGTTGGCTCTGTAAAAGCTAGCTGTAGTTTGCATAGTTGACTGTATAAAGCACATCACAAATATTAAGGATAAACATGTAATGGATCTGTAAGTAGAACTTCAGAATCTGTCAAGATAACCCTGAAAAAGAATTTTATTGATGTTCTCACTTTAAAAAGTTACAGAACTGAGACACATGAGTTGCAGTGTGTTCACATTCACAAAGGATGCAGGGTGGCGGGCGAATGGTAAGGATCCTGACCCGCTGCATTGCTCTTAATACACTAGTGTGCCACATTCTGTTCTCTGTTACAGTGGGAAGTCAAGTTTACAATATGAATAAATTACTTTGGTTTCTCTTTATCTTGACATGGATGCCAAGTAAAATGCTACGCTTTTGTAATATAAAAATGATCATTCTGATGTGTAAAGTATATACTAATAACTGAATTGGGAGTGTGTAGTGTGTCAGTCTGCCAGACCGAAGCTTTGTTGGATTTTTGTCACTTTGTAATTCTAAGTATACTGCTAGAAAGTAAGCTGCTCTGCAAGAAAATGTATGCTCCAATGATTTTGGCCTTTTTTTGTTTTAGTCACTGGTATGTATACTCCCAGTGTGTAAAGATAATGCCTGACACCTACGTACTGGGTGCTCAGAATATTTCTTGAATGAATAATGGTTACAGTCAGACTCCCTGGATGCACAGCCTAGCAGCTCCCCATTTACTGTGACTTTGGGCAAGTTTTACCATCCTTCTTTGCCTGTTTCCTTCTTTTTCAAATGGGGATGATAATACTACCAACCTTAAAGAATTATTTTAAGACCAATAAAGTGGTTGCCATTGCTATTACTACATATTCACAGTTACTTGAAAGGCTGTTGTAGTTCTTTATTCTGTGTGCTTATTCTGTAGCATTTATTTGGAGTGTGACAAAATTCTTTAGCCTTAGTTTTTGGTCTTAGAAGTAAAGAACTGATTGGAGAGTAACTTAAGTGCCTTACAATCTGGCTCCTCTGGCTTAAATCACTTTTTGAACATGTACTTGGAGGCCATCCCAGACCCGTCTTTTGGTAGATTCAAATATAAGAAAGATGAGATTGAGCCGAAACTTCCTCTCATTAAAGAATCCATTGGTTTGAGTTTGAGCTTTAGTGGATGAGCCTTGAGAAACAAGTCCATCCTTACCCACGTAGTAGTTCCCTAAAATATTTAAAAGAAATTACCACGTCCCCTTGAGAGGCAGCTCCAAACTAAACATCCCTAATGCAAACTGTTGACCTCCTCTTAGCATCCTTGCCCCTGACAATTAAAGTTCCCATTTCTGACTGTCACAGAAGGGTAACATTATTGTCTCTTCTTAGATTCTGGACATCTTCTAGCATAAGATTGCAGGGAGAGTAGGATGTGAGCTCTGCAGCACATTGGTTAGTTCATCTATCAGCTGAGTCCCCCAAGTCTTTTTCACATGTGTGGTGTACCCATGTTTCCTCATTTCATGCCCATTCGTTTGGTCATGCAGGTGCAAGCACAGGATTTCCCTTTCATTCTGTTAAATCTTACAGCTTGCTTTTCTTGTTCTATTCTGGGACAGTCCTTTTTGAGCCACCTTACTCCTTTCCCACCCACTTTTCATGTGTCATCCCCCACGTTAACAGTTTACAAAATTATGAATGTCTGTACTTACATAGGTTTTGTTTTCTTTATTGAGGAAGATGTAATCATTCTTTATGCTCTGTAGGTTTGATATGCCTTGTTTGATCAGGTGCAAAGTATCCCCTAGTGTATTACATACTCTAATGTACTCATTGTTCGTTGACATTTAGGTTGTTTACAATTTGTTCCTATTAATAGCACTGCTATAGTACATTCCCAATCATATTTTTGTGTCCTGTAGAATACTTCTCTTCCCAAACTTTTTTGGGAGTTCTTACACACTTCTTCTTCCAGGTGAACTTTAAGTTATGCTTCTAAATTCCAATCTCATTGGTATTATTACGCTGAATATGTGTTTTGAGGACTCACATTTTAATTATTGAGTCTTCCCATCAAAAACAGAAATTCTACTGGAATTTAACTCACATTTTTCTATGGATTTAGGCATGCTTGCATTTGGATTCTAAAATACAATTGGAAGAGCTACCCAGTGGTTTTTCCCTTTCCCGGAGTTCTATGAAATGGGGGACTTCATCCTGGACTCTCAAGTTATGATCATTTTTTTTCTTAGAATGGACTCATTTATTATATGTGCCTCTACAGTAATTCACTTTAAAGCCATTTAAAGTTTTACACAAAGACAATTTGGATTATATTTTTAGTTTCCCTGCATATACTGAACAAATGATTAATAGGCATATAATGTGATATGTTATGCTGTAACATAACTATGTTTAGTCACTCTTCAAGTTCACCATAACTTCACTAAGTTATCCTCAGCATTAAAATGTTAAACCATCCCAGTAAGAATGAGGATTCTACTTGCAGTACAAATTGAAAGCTGTAAAACCATGATTGTCACATTTAGTAGGTAATGAATCATCTGTTAATAGGGTTATCTACAAAATTTTTCCCTATTTTTGAATTTAGAACATATTTTCCAGGGCCAAAATCAGTTTTCAAATACTGTTCTTTCCACCATGAGAATCTATATAGAGTTTAAGTGACTTTTTTTCTGTTTTCAGAGAAAGTTTCATTGTGCAAATTTGACTTCATGGCCTCGCTGGCTGTATTCCTTATATGATGCTGTAAGTATTACCTTGTACTTTTTTATCTCTAGGGTAAGCCTTGTCATAATAAAGGGTCATTAGAATGAAACATGGGCTTTCATACTCAGCGGTATCTCATTTTCAGAACTAATGCCCTTCTTTACATTTAAGTAGAATGCGAAGGAATCAAATTCTGCTGGATTTACTTCCCCTTTATAGAATTTTTCGTTTTCCCAGTTTCTAGTGGCTTATAAATTCAGGATAAGGTAATGAGATGTTTTAGGGTCTATTAAGGATTTGAAATGTGTTAAGTGGTAGGTAGGTTTCGAAAATTAAAGAATCCCATAACAGTGTTTTGTTGTTTTTCCTAAACAAGTAGATGAACTTAGGTCTCCTGACCCCAGTTAGTCTACTGCATCCACCAGTGTTCTTTCTCCTCAAATTGTC
Source organism: Panthera tigris (assembly GCF_018350195.1). Classification (NCBI taxonomy): domain Eukaryota; kingdom Metazoa; phylum Chordata; class Mammalia; order Carnivora; family Felidae; genus Panthera; species Panthera tigris. The sequence continues at coordinate 44,993,017 of NC_056661.1, read as the reverse complement.
GTACTTAGGCATCACCATACCTTGCAAAACTTAGTAAGAGGCAGACTGGAAGTGTTCAAAGAATCTGGGTTTTAGACACAAAGACTTTTAAAAGCTTGATTTCTATCATTTTCCATATGGTTTGAGGCAAACCATTACCTATCTCAATAAATTCAATTTTTAAAATGGGGAGAGTGATAGTTATTGTATTTGGCACACAGTAGGCATTCAACAAATGTTAGTCATTTCCCTAGTGAACCCCCTCACCTAAGACTTGGAATCTTAGGAAGGGTAAATACTGAAATTTGAGCACTTCTCACAAGCACAACAGCAAGAAACTACAGTTCACTCTGCCCTTCAGCACTTTGGGCCATTACAAATGCACAACAGACAAGTGTTTTTTGCAGACATCTGTGAAAAGACAGGAAGCACTCTTGTGTACTAAATGGGTGCCAAGTAAGGTGTAAATAGCAAGTGCTCCTGTAATTTATAGGGGCCGCTATCCCTGTGGACAGAGTCAGGAAAGCCTTCCTAGAAAAAGGGGGAAGAGAGGCCAATTGCACACAGTTCGTAAGAAAACACCTAGAAGGTAGCAGGTCAGGAGCACATGCCACTACAAAGACAGTGCAGGACAGAAGCCTGGAAGGCCACCTTAGTGCCGGGTGGAGGAGCCGGGGCCATGACCATCTGTGCGTGAGACAACAGAGTTGAAACCGGGACTTGGATTTTAGTACATAGAGTGAGAACTTACATTGAAACTCTAGCTGAAAATCTGGCAGTAAATTGTGAAAAGTCTGTGAACCTTATTATGGCTGCTTTTACTTTAAACAAGGAAACTTTAATGGATAGAATTAAGAAACAGCTCCGTGAATGGGACGAAAATCTAAAAGACGATTCTCTTCCTTCAAATCCAATAGGTACGAAAAGTCTGCTTCCTTCCTGTGGCTTTTGTTTTACTAAAATTACTTTGTTTTCTGTGTAATGAAACCAAAAATTTTAGTTTCATAGTTTTATTCTGAAAAGCATACACATTTGTCTTGAGCAGTTTAAAAGAAAGTATTTTAGTGAATTGTAGCAAAGCTCTTAAATTCTGTGAGTACTCTAATTTTAGGCAGTTTTCCTATTCTGCACAACTTGCAGTAATTAGCTCTTATCGAAAAACTTGAGCATTAACACTTTCCCTGTTCTTTAAGGTGGCATTAAAAATGACCCTAGTTCTAGGACTTACGTAGCTTATGTACATACTGTTTATTAGGTAGTTACCGTAGCCATTTTTCTAGTCTTTGAGGAAATTCTATTAACATGGGCTTGATTGTCATGTTTAAAAGACATTTATAAAACCAATTATAAGAAGTTAATTTTAGAACTTCCTAAGAGTATATACTTGATAGCTAGTATATTTTAGTATTATGTGAAATATGTTCTTTGTGAATGCTATAGGGAGGGTTTATTTCAAAAAGACATTATTTATTATCTGCTTTATAAAACTTGAAAAACCACCATGTCTTTAAGATTTTTCTTACAGAGTAGCTGCTTGTCTTCCTATCGATGATGTATTAAGGATTCAGCTCCTTAAAATTGGTAGTGCCATCCAACGACTCCGCTGTGAACTAGATATTATGAATAAAGTAAGTCACCATGTTCATGACACCTGTGTCTTAGGCTAGATTATCTGTGGGATCCAGTCATGCCGTTAGAAAACTAATTGTTTGCTAGTTTTATTTAATTTACATTTTTTATTTTTTTAATATTTATTTTTGAGAGAACATGAGTGGGGGAGGGGCAGAGAAAGAGGGAAACAGAATCTGAAGCAGGCTCAGAGCTTTCAGGACAGAGCCTGACACTGGGCTCGAATTCACAAGCAGTGAGATCATGACCTGAGCCAAAATCAAGAATCAGATGCTTAACTGACTGAGCCCCCCTCCAAGCATCCCTACATTAAAAATATTTAAAGGATAATTTAGACATTTCATTTGGGATCACACATACATTCAGATTGTTTTTACATCCTTTAAACGTTTCAAGTTTGATTTGTATGTGGAGCATATGTGGTTATATATATATATATATGTCACTGTCCTATAAAGTCATTAGTTTTAGAAATGAGTATGTGTCACTTTCTCTAAAAACTATAGTTTTTAATGATTGGGAGGAAAACGTTATTCAGAGGGATCAGTACTTTCTCTAAAGTTTCTTGATGAGCTATGTAATTACATAATTAAACAAACGTGAGTTTTCCCCACTAATTTTCCCTTAAACTTTTTAGTGTACATCTCTTTGCTGTAAACAATGTCAAGAAACAGAAATAACAACCAAAAATGAAATATTCAGGTGAGAGCTTTATTACATTTTTAGTGTACTTCTGGATATATTTTCCCAACTCCTACAACAGAATTATAGTCAAGACTATATGTCCATTCTCCATATATTTCCCTCCATTAAATTTCAGTCATTTCAGCAAATGAAATAGGAGGGGGTTAAGATACCCTTCCTGATTGGGTACTCAGCAGCAATAGTTATGTAAGGTATTAATCAGCATGGTCAAGTCAATTATAAGGGGGCAATCCTTTCTTCCCCATTCCTGCTTGAAAATCTGTGTATCTTTTTAGTGAACAAGGATAACATGAATGCTTTAGGCTAGTATCTTACACTCAGGGCCAAAGGTAAAGTAGGACATGCTTCTGAACATGTACTGCTACTGCAAATAGGCCACTATTGTGTAGGACAATAGAGAAATTGTTGTCTACAGAGTAATCAGCAGCCCAAGGATGACCAAAAGGACATTTTCACTGCACTCCCTCTGTGAAAGACTCCTTTAGATGAAGTTTAACTCCCTATTTTACAAACGTGTAGACTGAAACTGGGCTGACTGCCAACCTCCTGTTTTCATAACGGGATTCTAAGCTGTTCCCTCTTATAACCTCATTAGACATTTCTTTCTTCCCATTTTGACTTATCCTCTGTGCTGATTCTCTCTTGTAGTTTATCGTTATGTGGGCCGATGGCAGCTTACGTGAATCCTCATGGATACGTGCATGAGACGCTTACTGTGTATAAGGCTTGCAACTTGAATCTGATAGGTCGACCTTCTACAGAGCACAGCTGGTTTCCTGGGTAATGTGGTGGTGGTTACTTTTTTTTTTTTTTGGTTTTGCTGCCTTAACTGGGCAGAAAAATCCAGAGTTCTAAGCAGAGTTGTTAGAATTATAATCGAAAATAGACACTAAGATGAATAATTCTATTTAAATGCTGTTCGTTTTGAGAATGGCTAGTAACAGTATTTTTGCATAGTCTCACTAAATGTATAGTTGGAAAGTTGGCAACTGCAGTTATCCTTAAATTAGCTATACAGTTAATCCAGACCTCTTTCATTTTCCTGTTAGCTCATTCTGAAAATCAGCTGGCTTATGACCCAGCAAAACTGTATCTGAACCAGTATATTCCATAATGTGTCAAACCAGAGAATATCCCAAGCAGTAATAGACAAAACAGATGCAGAAACCATTTAGTCCTGGTTTTGCTGAATGGCCTTCAAAGTATGAGCCTGATACAGCACCACCTGGAAACTTGTTAGGGTTGTTGAAAATACTGTTAAGGCTGAGGAAAGTATAAGTAATCAGAGGTAAGCTGAGTATGGATTAGTGGTTATACTTGCCATTTTGAACTTAGGACCATGTGACTCGAACTGTCCAATCTTATTTGATACAAAACTAGAATTAAGAGATATACCCTAGGGACGTAAGAAATGGTTTGGTTGATTTTTCTAGTTACAGTTTGACTCTTCTGACAAAATCATTCTTACTGTAGACGAGTAGTTCTAAAATACAGGTCTCTCTCCATCCCACCCCCCATTTTGACTTGACACCAGTGTATTTATGGAGGTGGTTGGTTGGTGTTTTCTAACATGACTGCAATATGAAACCACCAGGGAAAAGTACCTGTGAGTTAATCCACATTAACAAGATTAGTTTTACACCGCTTAAGAGCACAGTCAAAACTACAGAATTTGGCTTTGTCTTCCTAACAGATTTACCGTGATAGCTTGGGATACAAAAATGTGTTTCCTTACCTGATACCTTTCTTTAATTGCGTAGGTACGCCTGGACTATCGCCCAGTGTAGGATCTGTGCAAGCCATATTGGATGGAAATTTACAGCCACCAAAAAAGACATGTCACCTCAGAAGTTTTGGGGTTTGACTCGATCTGCTCTGTTGCCCACAATCCCAGACACTGAAGATGAGATAAGTCCAGACAAAGTAATACTTTGCTTGTAAACAAATACATTAGGGATAAAGTTATTTATCAAGTTGGTCTTCTAAAAATCAGATCTGCTTTGGAAATTCCTGCTTTTGATGCATACCTAAGTAAAAAGCAACATTACATGGAAGGTTCCAAATGGTATTTAAAGATTTAAATTAAAATTGGGAATATCTACTTTAGTACCTTGGTACCATTATACTCTGGCTTGCCAGAATGTCCCTGATAGGACATGAAGACCTCACTGAAAGTGATGGCTTCCTGCAGAAAACATATTTGAAATTCCTCTTTTTGAAAGAGGCAAAGAAGAAAGGCTTTAATTTTCTTTAGTTTCTCTCATACTGATTTGTAAATTTTGAAAATATTAAAGAGTTAAAATATGCAGTTTGAGCCCCAAAAAAGTGTTCATTTCCTTATGTATTTGTTAGTGAAAAACGGTAACTTATGTATTTACTCTTTAATTTGAACCTAAACTACTATGGAGCAGGGATGCTAAAACATACCCTGTTCAATAAGGCTCCAAGTGACAGTGACTCTATTTTGTAAGCAATTTTGTTCCATGTAACTTGAAAAAAATTGTAAGTAAACTTTAAGAGCAAACAATATTACACATCCTCATTGTTTAAATAATGTAAAATATTTACTCACAAGCCAATAATTTAAGATGAAGTTCTAGATAGACTGATTTGCTACCTACCTCTTTGCTTATATGTTCAAGTGTTTTTTGGATCCTTTCACATTTGTGTAATTTTGATATTCCTTCACTGCTTTACAAAATTAACTGGGAAAAAAGTTCAACCAATGGGGGAAAATGTATGAGGCCCAGCCAAAAGCAGACTGTTAAAATCTGTGATGTTGTAATATATTATTTTCTTTTACCAAACATGCCATGGCTGTGACTGCCTAGACTTAAAACATCAACTGAATCTCATGCTGCATTATTTATATACAGGAAGTAAATGAAACCCAACTCAAGAATGCTGTCAGTTCTTTAAGAGTATATGCCAAGATTGTAGTTTTTTTTCCTAAGCTATTACTACTACTGAGAACATTGGGTTTATAGGACTGTACTAGTTCTTCAGTCTTACACTAAACTATTTCCAATAGCAAAGCACATCTCTACACTGAAACCAGTCACAGAGAAGGAACGCTGCTTTTACTTTTGCCATCTGAAAGGTGTAACCTCACAGAATGTTCTATTTTGTTTACTGACACTTGCAAATAAAAGTTTCTGATATTTAAAAAAAACAACAAAAAAAGCATATAACACTATTTTTAAGTGGGACTTAAATTACTGACCTGTCTGGCTACACAAAAGTAAAATGTCACAATGTTGAAATAATACGTTGCACCCATTTACCTACTGAAAACATTTAGAGCTCAAACCTTTTACTTTAAAAGACCATGTGTGCAGGGGCACCTGGGTGGCTTAGTCGGTTAAGCGTCTCTCACACCTCAGGAGTTCGAGCCCCACGTCGGGCTCTGTGCTGACAGCTCGGAGCCTGCTTCGGATTCTGTGTCCCTTTCTCTCAAATAAAAAGAAAAGACCATATGTACAGGTCTGTTCACGGACATTATAATGTAGGCCACATCTTTAAAAAGTTAACACTGACCTTAATTTGTCAGTATGTAGAATATGTGTGTATGTGTAATGATATATACTGTCACATACCACACACATTTCTCTTCCAATTCCAAAGGGAATGTTTATTAAAATAATAGGCTCAAGAGTAACTGTCAAGCCAATCTTTCTCAGGCCTAGCATGCATAAATTATGACAAAAGTATCAACTACATACTAAAACAGCTTGCTAGAACAAGTTTTGGGTATACAAATGCCAGCCACTTGGGACACATCTGGTCTTCATTATTTTATATAGGCCACTTTGTCAACTACTGTGTTATCAACACACTGTTGTAAGTTTCACTTCTTACCTGGATTCCAGAACGATAAAATAATGCAGTTATTTCAATTACAAACATTAAGAAACACTTTTATCGAGTTACCACGTTTTAAGATCAATCAGTAACACGCTATACCAAAAAAAAAAAAGAAGAAAGCCTAGACAGATTACAACAGGGGGAAACAACTATACTATTTGCAGTAGGAACTACTCCAAAAGAATCACAGGGTTCAGTGATATAAATCAAATTAAGAGGAGGTAGACTTCAGTTTACTGCCTAAAATATAATTAGAGCTCACAAAATAAGACCTTTACTCATCTGAAGAGGTCCTCTACCCTGGCTTTTATTCTGCTATATATTCAAGTCTCTCTTAAATTCTAAGAGGGAAGGGAAAAAAAAAACGAACAAACTAGTTTTACCAAAAATTTTCTGCTATTTAATATCTGCTGTCATCAATTTTCACTCTTCTTTATGTAACTTAGGAGTTCATCTTTCTCCATTTGGTAACCGCTTTTTTTCCACTGTTCTCGTAACTGCTGCAACAGAGCCCCAATTTCTTTTCCTGAAGAAATGCCTACTTTTCTGATGTCATGGCCACTCACAGGAAATGGAGGAATGCACCATTGCTGCATTTGCTCAAGAAGACGATGCTCTCCTTGGTACTTCAGGAGTTCACACACACGGGTTGTTGCATCAGATTCCCTAGACTGAGTGCCACAATCAAACACTTAGTTTCACCACACATTAGAATGCTTACTAATCATCTTATCCTAAAAGGTAAATAACCAATGTGAAATTTTTCACTTAAAATAAATGAAATCCACAGAACACACTGGGTCTTAGTATTAATAAATTAGTTCTGACCAAGCCTGTATATACTTACATCTATAATGAAGTCTTGATAGGGTTTCAATGGTTCTGAACTATCTGCTGCTTTAACCAAATCTTTTCTGTTTTTAACTACAAATATACCAAGGTTTTTCTCTTCTTTTGAAATCTTCAACCTCAAATCCAATTTTGTGACATCATCCTGTACTTTGAATAATGAGGCCAAGACCGTCATTGGCTTTGGTGAAAAACCTTCAACATTTTTACTGACTTTGTTAAATTCTTCTAAACTTGCATTAGTAGGTAAGCCTGTAGGGACAAAAACAATTTTTCACCTATTTTTATTTTTTACAGTGGATAAATTTAATAAAACACATTAATCTCCTCAACCAATCACGGCTATAGTATACTAAACGTCCTGCCACTAGAACTCACTGGTTCAGTGTGATGCTCCCACCTTACAGGTAAACCACTGATAAACTGTTGCTATTCTTTCCTATAATCCCCCCAAGACCTACAGTAAGGAGCCCTAAAACATTAATTTCCAGAGGCAGAGGCGGTGGTGTCAGACGCACAAGTGACACTTACTACTGACTTCTCACCGAGCTACTGTCACACAACATCCACCCCCCACCCACCATTCAATAACTATTTGAAATACACCCAAGTTTCCTTAAGTATGCGGTAGCATATACCACTGTTCTTTCTGAACATTATAACATTAATTTCCATATATGTTACCCTTTAAGTGCCTCACATGTATTAATTCACTGAATGTCTCAGCCCTTCCTTTAGATAGATGCAACTATTTTCACACCCCTTTTTTAGATTCAACAACTAATGATTAAAGAACTAACCCAAATCACAAAGTCGATATGCGGCAAAGCATCAGTCAAACCCAGGTCTGATACCAGAGGCCACTGTGTCCTACTTCAGTGCTGTGCTGTCTTTGAGCTGTGTCCTCCTACCTGTGATCTCAGTTTATCCTACTTTAAAATACTCTCTTTCTCCTTTTGGAATTAGTCAAACATTCTTATGAAATTGTAAACCAGGTATCTCTTTGTCAAAATCTCAAATATTTTATAACTTCTTCTCACCTATGTAAGGAGCCACACCAAGATCATAGATGAGGTTAATCAAGTGATTTACATGGTTACCAATAAGAATTTTTTTCAGTTCCACCCAAATTCTCTCCCCTGATATTCCAGCCAAGCCTTTTGCATTTTCTGCAATCGCTTCCAAAGTCTCAGGATCGTGGTCACCAGGCTTGTCTACAATTCTCCCATAAAACCTACAAAACAAAATTTTCAGACGATGTTACCTTTAGTTGGCATATCACTAGCAAAAATCTAGTTTTTCATTTTACTGGTACTATTCCATACATCTACTACAAGACAACAGAATTAGGGGCCTTAGAAATCATCTGGTCAATTCTCTCTACCTTCTCTTTGTTCCCAGATGACAAAACTGAGATCCAATAAAATGTAAATAACATTCTGTAATTAGCAAGAAGTAAAACCCTCTGCTCAGTCTGATTTGCAAATCACTGAGCCACTTAGAATGGCTATCAAATGTACTTCCTGGAACTGGTACCTATACTGGATGAATAAAATAGCATTCTTGGAAAGGCACCAAAACAACACCAGAATGCCATCAATGGAGCAGGGTACAAAGTATGCCTGTCTGTGCCCATCAATACTTTTTAAAAAAAATTTTTAATGCTTATTTTTTGAGAGAGAGTGTGTGTGAGTGGGGGAGGGAGAGAGAGAAAGGGAGACACAGAATTTGAAGCAGGCTCCAGCCTCTCAGCTGTCAGCACAGGGCCCGATGAGGTGCTCGAACCCATGAACCATGGGATCATGACCTGAGCCAAAGTCGGACGCTCAACTGACTGAGACACTCAGGAGCCCCTAGTACCCCTCAATACTTTTAATAAAGAGTTTCAAATAGGACACATCTAGTTGCAGACACAGGAGTGTATTTCTTGTAATCTCAGAAATAGAAGCCTTAAAGTATACCTGTATGAACACATCTTTAAAATTCATTTATAATGTACATTAAATGACAGTAACTATGGATGTCAGCCTGTGTTCTATTATTTGTAAAGACAGTCTGCAAATACTGAAATTTAAAGAACATTTACTAACAAAATATGTAGGCTCTGTTACAGAATACTCCAGATGTGATCCTAAGCAGTAAAAAATATTACTACACATAAACTAGCCACTTAGAATAATTTAAAAAAAAAAAAATAGAACTATCCTACGACCCAGCAATTCCACTACTAGGTATTTATCCAAAGAATAGAGGAGTGCTGTTTGAAGGGGCACATGCACCCCAGTATTTATAGCAGCACTATCAACAATAGCCAAAGTATGGAAAGAGCCCAAATGTCCAAATGATGAATAAAGATGTGGTTTATATATATAATGGAGTATCACTTGGTGATCAAAAAGAATGAAGTCTTGCCATTTACAACATGGATGGAACTAGAGTGTATTATGCTAAGCAAAATAAGTCAGAGAAAAACAAGTATCATATGACTTCACTCATATGTGGAATTTAATATACAAAACAGATGAACATAAGGGAAGGGAAGCAAAAATAATATAAAAACAGAGAGGGGGACAAACCATAAGAGACTTAAATACAGAACAAACAGGATTGCTGGAGGGATGGGGGGGATGGGCTAAACTGGCAAGGTTGCATTAAGGAGAACACTTGCTGGGATGAGGAGTGGGTGTTCTATGTAAGTGATGAATCACTAAATTCTATTTCTGAAATCCTTATTACACTCTATGTTAACTAACCCGGATTTAAATATATAAAAAGTAAAATAAACATTAAAAAAATTTGAAAAAGGTTAGAACCCAGATTTTAAAATCATTTCTATCCACAAAACCATGCAAATGCATTTCATGCTTACTAAGTTCATCTAAGGGATTTCCCATGACCACCTCAAACTGTAACCCATGTGAAGGCAAAGACTTTGACCGGTTACTCCGTGTTCAAAGCACCCACCACAGTGGTTGGCCTGTGGTGAGCATTCAATTATCTGTGAAATGAATGATGAGTGCAGAAAATAAAAAGAACACTGGACACAAGAAAAATGATTTAAAGCTGAATTATATAAAACCATCAAAGAATGCAGTAAATATCTTTGGGAAAGAAAATACGAAGCATCTAAGTAATCTCTCACAGTAAGTCACATTTTACTAAATCTATCAGGGACAGACATTTGGGATGTCACCATTTTGTACACTCACCTGTGCGTTTCACATGCTCAGAATTGTGCTCCAGGGTATTAAAAACTGTTACCATTATTTTAAAAAAATTCTTACCGGAAATATCTTAAAATTCGAAGATAATCTTCTTGTATCCTCTGTTTAGCATGTCCAACAAACCTAACTTTCTTATTTTTTAAATCTTCAAAACCACTGAAGTAGTCAAATAAGGTACCATCAAAACCTATTCATTAAAGAAGCGGGGAGAGATATCATCACTGTTAACAAGTAAGACCTAGAAAACAAGAAAGTCAGCTAAAAACTATTATAAACAGTAAAAATTAAGTGAAGAGTTACAAAGTTAAAATAGACATGAATAGCATTCATCCATATCCACTATCAAATAGAAGACATAATGGAATAAAAGGCTGTATTTATAACACCAACTAAAAAGATAATATCCAAGAATGAACTAAATAAGAAATACGCTAGTATGAATTGGGGTAAAGACACCAAACAAGCTGATTTTCAAGTAAATATGAGAGAATAAACAAGAATAGCCAAAATAATCTGGGGGAAAAAATAAAAAGCAAAAATAAAATGGAAAAACTAAACCATAGGAAAAAACATTTATGATCCTGGAATGGGGAAAACCTTTAAAAATATACAGTTAACCCTTGAACACAGGTTTGAACTACATGGGTCCACGTAGAGGTAGATTTTTACAGTACTGTAAATGATTTCTCTCATTTTCTTAACACTTTTCTCTACCTTGCTTTACTGTAAGAACGCAGTGTATGATACATAGACCATACAAAATTTGTTTTACTTGATTGTTTCTGTTATCAGTAAAGCTTCCTATCAATAGGCTATTAATACTTAAGTATGGGGACGGGGGAGTCAAAGTTAATATGCAGATTTTACACTGCATGGGGATTTACCAAGAAACTAAAATTAGATACACACACACCCACAACACCAGAGCCTTAAGGAAATAATTCAACCACGCAAAAATCAAAGGTGCCTTCATGGCAAAAACCACCATAATGAAAAGCATACTGAGAAAAATACTAAGTTAATAGAGTCAAATACCAAGTTTCCATAATATACAAAAAGCTTTTGCAAATAAATAAAAATACCACATATAAATAGAAGAAATCAGTAGAAATAAGCTAAGGAAATATTTTTAAAAACCTTAAAAAATGAATATTTTGCAACCTTACTCATAAAAAATTATAAATCTTTGAGGCAACATTTTTTCACATTTCTATCACGTGGCAAAAATCCAAGTCTGACTGCACTGAGCAAGGGTATGGTGAATCAGATCAGGAGATAAGTCTGCAGCCTTTTAAGCTTCATGAATTCTGAACCATGTGAACCTGATACCCATTCAAAGAAATGTAACCAAAAAAATTCCCACTATAATATGTTCTTTCATATGTAAACAAAAAAAAAAATTAACATAAGGCATATAAAACCTCAAGTAGTAGAGTGCCCAGTTCATTTCAGTTATCCTTGAACTTTTGCTAGTTTTAAAAATTAAAAATCTCCTGTCCCGGGCAAACAGACAGCTGGTCACTCTAGGGACTGAAAAAAACAGCAAAGACAGGTACCATTCAATCATCCAAATGGTGGTGGGGGGTGGTCAGTGATCCTGAGAGATGCTTTACCTTATAAAGGCACTGCCGCTACCTCTGAAGAACAACTACTTGTCAATTTATTTGTTTGAACTGTAATGCTCTTTGATTATCCCAAATGCAATACTGGTAAGCTCAAGCATAACACTTCCCAAACTTTTGATTTATATAGCATTTTGATATATATAGAAATTTGAAAGGCTCAAAATTCAAAGAAATAACAGAAAATGGGAAAAAATATGTTTACGAAGTAGCAAATATATGAGGTCTATCGGTCTCTTAATGTAATTTCTCTTAATGAAGAGACGGCTCTCCCTGGTAAGCATGGAAATACTAAAGTCCTTTTCACTAAAGGAAAAATCAAGGTTGGAGGCAAAAACAAAAAACAAAACAAAACACAGGATAAAACGAGCAAAGTGTGAGACACAAAGTAACCAGAAATGGCAAAACTAGGAATGCTTCACCCAGTAAGGCTTGAAAAAAACCTGGACAGAAAAAGTAAAAATTAGTGACAATACACACTGATAGGTGTGCACTTTGTTTTTTGCTCTGAATATCACTTTCAAAATATAATGCATAAAAGTAAGAAATAAAGCAGAGTTGCTAAGAATAATGTAGTGGTCAAGAACGTGACCTCCAGAGCCAGGACACTTAGGTTGGAATCCTAATTCTACAGTTTACCAGCTGCATGACTTTAAGCAAATTACTATAGGTTAAATAGCAGTATCTGCTCCATAGGGATGCTGGGAAGATTCAATTGCTGTGATGTGCTCAGAACCATGCCCGGCACATTACAAGGGCTCAGCAAATGGTAGAAAACAGTAGTACAGGGCACCTGGGTAGCTCCGTTGCTTAGGTGTCTGACTCTTGGTGTCGGCTCAAGTTATGCTCTCACAGCTTATGAGTTCAAGCCCCGTGTGAGGCTCTGCACTGACTATGTGGATGGAGCCTGCCTGGGATTCTCCTCACTGTCTCTCAAAACAAATAAACTTTAAAAAAAAAAAAAAAAGAAGAGAAAGAAAGAAAGAAAGAAAGAAAGAAAGAAAGAAAGAAAGAAAGAAAGAAAGAAAGAAAGAAAAAGAAAAGAAAAGAAAAAAGAAAGGAAACAGTGAAACAGTAGTACCAGTAAGAACAGCTTTTACTTTTATAAAACAGTATACTGAAAAAGAATTATTAACTTCTCTCTTTTAGTTAGGTATGCTTAGGAGAAGCTAGTTACAGATTTTATACATTGCAGTAGTTGCAGCAGTTTACCCTAAGTCAGAATGAGGTAAAAAGAAAGGGGGGGGGGGTCCTGGGTGGCTCAGTTGGTTAAGTGTCCGACCTCAGCCCAGGTCATGATCTTGGGTGTCCATGGGTTCGAGCCCCTAGTCAGGCCCTGTGCTGACAGCTCAGAGCCTGGAGCCTGCTTCAGATTCTGTCTCCATCTCTCTCTGCCCCTCCCCCACTCATACTCTGTCTCTCAAAAATAAATAAATGTTAAAAAATCTTAAGAAAGAAGAAGAAATGAACACCGGGAGTGTGATCACATAACAGAGGGACAACATGCCACCAACTGGACTGATAAATCATGTAGGCTGTGGAAACCCAAGGTCCAATCATGGTAGTCTGTGACCTGAGCTAAGTTACTTAACATCTCAGTCTGTTTCCTCATAAAATGGATTTTATCCTCCATTAAGTTTTCCTGACAGTTAAATGAGATAAAGTATATCAAGTGACTCAGAACCTAGCAGGTGCTCTAAAGACATCATCTTTAATGTAATTAGCAGGAGATCCCACCTACAACCCCCTTCTCCATCCCATGAAGCAAATACTATTACAGGTTTTCTCCACTATCTGAAAGTTCACTTTAGGCCACGCTGCCTTTACAAAAGACCTACTCTAAAAGCTGTTTTCACTACCTGAAAGAAATCTGGAAAAGGATTTTCATTTTGATGAAATAGTAATTGCTTCCTCACCTTACACCATTTCAACTTAAGAAAGGTGACACAGAATACTTTTGGATAGCGAGGAAACCTATACTTCATCCTTTCACTATTACTGCTGCCACAACCAGGTTATGAAAAGTGGATGCTTCATCTCTCTTTTCTAATCCAAAGTGTTAAACATAAAGGGCTTGCCTAAAACTTAAAGTACAAAAAATAATGCTTCAATTAAGCACTAACTTAATTCACCTACTATGAGTCTCACTGGTTTGATTCACACAAAAATCAAGCTGAGATGATAAACAGGTTTTCTCTTGCATGAAACTCTGATTCAAGATGATTCCTAAAATGCAATGCCATGAAAGAATCTGATGTTGTGCCGAGGCACAGCAACAGAGAGGCTGCTGAAGTCATTTATCAGTCTGCATCCAGGCACCAGAAGAAGAAGAGCTAGGGTGGGAACCCACGAAAGATGTGCAGTGGAGAGTGACATGGGGGACATGCATTTTTCTTACCTGAAATGTTAACCATTTTTAGATGCAATTAGTAGGTTAACACTGAATGTGTACATGTGCCAGTCACTGTTCTAAGGACTTAAAACTGTTAACTTCTTTAATCCTCACAACAGCCTTACAAAGGAAGCTAATATTAACATCCTCCTTTTATAGCTAGTGAGTCATGGAGTCAGAATTTGAACCTGGGACTTCTGGCTCCAGAATCATCTTATAACCCATATGCTACACTGTTTCTTAGATGAAACTAATGCAACTTCCCAGGTTGGAGGACATTTCCAAAATGCAGATTCACTTTAAAAGGCAGCTTTCAGACAGAATGGATTAAAACATGATCTCCAGATATTACCTAAAAACATAGAATTTATAGTGAGATCTCTGCGTTCAGCATCTTTCTGCCAATCAGTTGTGAATTCTACCTCAGCGTGTCTTCCATCAGTGACAACATCAATCCGCAGTGTAGTGATTTCAAAATTTTCTTCATGAAGCTGTAACGAAATTTTTTTTAGTTTTTAGAACACTGGATGAACTGAAAAAAATGAGTTCTGACACATACATCTTTCTTTTCAAAGTCACCTACTGCACATGTATCTTGAAATAGAAAGACAACCACAATATTCAAAGACAGAGCCAAAGAATATTTTTAAAAAATAAATGCATCTTAATTTGAAAAGATGAGTTTGGGACACCTGGGTGCCTCAGTCAGATAAGCGTCCAGCTCTTGATTTTGGTTCAGGTCATGATCTCACGGTTTGTGAAATCAAGCCCCGAATTTAAGCTCTGCACTGACAGCAGAGAGCCTGCTTGGGATTCTCTTTCTCTGCCCTCCCCCTTCTCAAAAATAAGTAAATAAACTTAAAAAAAAAAAAAAAAAAAAAGGGAGTCTGATGTTTAAAAAAAGACAACTCTAACAAATGTTGTGGCAGAGGAGTGAGGAGGCCTTTAAAACAGTATATTCTAGTTCTTCCAATTTCAATTCAGGCTACTTTGAAATATTTTATAATAACTCTGGTTTGCAAAGAGCTGATTATCAATTTACAACATATATACCACTGAGCAAAGGATCGAAAGAGGAAAAAACACAAACCCTTAACACATCCTGCAACTCACTTACTGGTAATCAATGAAGTCGAAATAAAGTGCTACATATGTCATGGGAAGAAAGATTACCTCAGCTGGGAAAAGCTGAGTAGCTTCAAGAACGACTGACATGTGAGCTGAGCCCTGAAAACTAAGTAGGATCTGCACATGCACACGTAAGAATAACATTTCAAATCAAGAGAAAAGATGACCAAAGGCACAGTGGAGAGAAAGAAGGGATATTATCTGCGCAAAAAAGTATAGCTGACAAACAGCATGTTAGCACTGAGGGGTAGACAACAAAGGGTTTTACATGCCATGCAGGAATTTGGAATCTCTTCATTAAGAGCTGAAAACCACTACTGATCATTGGAAGTCTGTTCTGGCATTCCTCTCAATCTCATTTCTTTTCTAGAAACAAGTTAGCTCTAGAACTCAAGAATTTAAGGCACATGTTTTCTCTCAAGGCAAGTGGTAAGTAAAAGGTTTGAAATATGAAGACTGAGGCGCCTGGGTGGCTCAGCCAGTTAAGTGTCCAACTTCGGCTCAGGTCATGATCTCACAGTTCATGGGTTTGAGCCCCACGTCAGGCTGTGTGCTGACAGCTCAGAGTCTGGAGCCTGCTTCAGATTCTGTCTACCTCTCTACATACCCCACGTGTGCTCTGTCTCTCTCTCAAAAATAAATAAACATTAAAAAATTTTTTTAAAAAAGAAATATGAAGACTATGTGAAAATCACTGTAAGAAATAGACCCCTGGAATGCCTACCTTACCCAGGCAAAGAACCAGAGATTACCTCATTAGAAAGGCTAGCCTAAAAATGGTTACACCTTGGGACACCAGATACAGTGGGAATGAAGCACCCCAATGAAAACAAGATTAAGTGGGGGAAAAAAAAAAAAAAGAAAATCAACATGACCTTTATTCCCTTTCCCCACTTGGTTTTTCAAAATGCTAATAACCAGACTTATTCTGGAATAAGGAATAGGCCTACTCATATGGATAGTGATGGTCCCACAACTGGCTGATGTTTCCCACACAAAACTAGAGTAAATCTCTCAAGTCACTTTACAAACACCAGAGGATCACACAAACGTAAGGAAAGAACCAAACCCAGAGTTAAAGAAAGCCAACAGGAAAGACAGAAAAAGCTCAGAGGAAAGAGAGACATTATCCAAGTAACTATTAACTGGTATCCTAAAGGAAATAAGATACTGCATCTGAAACAAGAAAAGGAAGTTTTCAAAAGAAGAAAGACCTCTTGGGGTGCCTGGGTGACTCAGTTGGTTAAGCGTCCGACTTCGGCTCAGGTCATGATCTCATGGTTTGTGAGTTCAAGCCCTGCATCGGGCTCTGTGCTGACAGCTGGGAGTCTGGAGCCTGCTTCAGATTCTGTGTCTCCTTCTCTCTCTCTGCCCCTCCCCCACTTGTACTCTGCCTCTCTCAAAAATAAATAAATGTAAAAAAACAAAAAAACCTGGATGATCAAGCTAAGGCAATCTCATGGAAAGACAAAGATAGGAGAATATAAATTAGGAGACAAAGGTAAAGATAGAAGCTCAGACCCCGTGATCCAATATCCAACATCACAGGAGTTTCCAAAGCTGAAGATACTGAACAAAAGGGATGAAATGAGGAGAGGAATACAAGAAGGCCCACTAAGTGTCCCCACACAATGAATGAAAAAACACATACAAACCAAGCACGGCATCTTGGAACTACAAACACCCGATAAAAAGATCAGAAAGGCTTCAGGGCAGGCAAAAAATCTGGTCTCAAACAGAAGAGAAATGTGAATGAGCTCAGACTTCCCAGTGGCAACACAGGCAGGTGGAAAACAGTCTTTACAGTTCTGAGTGAAAATGACTGCCAGCCTCAAATTCTACAACCAGTAAAACTATCAGACCAGTGTGAAGGTAAAATAAAAATATTTTCAGACATGTAAGACTTTTCCAGGTTTCAAACTATTAAAATGAGAGCAAAAAATCAGAGCACCTGGGTGGTTCAGTCGGGTAAGCGTCCGACTTCAGCTGAGGTCATGATCTCAAGGTTAGTGAGTCTGAGCCCCACATCAGGCTCTGTGCTGACAGCTCAGAGCCTGGAGCCTGCTTCGGATTCCGTGTCTCTCTCTCTCTCTCTCTCTCTCTCTCTCTCTCCCTCTCCCTCTCCCTCTCCCTCTCTCCCTCCCTCCCTCCCTCCCTCTCTCTCTCATAAATAAACATTAAAAAAATTTTTTTTTAATGAGAGCAAAACCAAGAAAGAATATCACACAGGACTCAGGACCAAGGCAGTCTAGTAAGGAAGAGGCCGGGAAATTCCCAGAATCTGGTGCAGGGAAATCTCGAGATGAGGAATGAGGAGCCCGCCCAGAACATAGATATGAGAGGAGAGAATGCACCAGGTGAGGTGGCTCAAAACAAGGAACTGAAACTTGACGGGTTTACTCTGGTTTACTCTACTAAGAATTTTACAGAGTAGAGGAATGAATCAGTGGCACACAGAAAGCTACGTAAAAGAAAAATGTTATTAACTGCAGGGAAACCAAAATCACCCAAGAAAGGTAGTCACAATACACTTTACAATCCAGCAGTAAACCATAGTTATAAATGTAAACATTGAATATATTCAACCAAAAATGATGATACATGTACACTGAGAAGACAAGGGAGAAGTGCCTGTGCTGCTGCTAAGAAAGCTGAGCTGCTCTCCTGTGCAGAAATCAGCAGACAACATCTTACACCCGGGAAATTTGAAACAAAGACAAACACTGCAGCAGAGAAAGGTCTTTTTTAGAACACTGCAGCATAGAAAGGTCTTTTTTAGAACCGTGGGGCTAACAGGTAAGTACCATAACAACTAGCTACAGCAGAGGAGGCTACAGCAAAGGAGGATGCAGGGTTTAAGAGGGAGATAGAAAATGACTTTTTTTTTTTTATGTGTATTTATCTAGAGAGAGAGAAAGAGAGCAGGGCAGAGGCAGAGAGAGGGAAAGAGAAACCCCAAGCAGGCTCTGCACCGTCAACACAGAGCCCGACATGGGGCTCGAACCCACAAATTACAAGATCATGACCTGAGCTGAAACCAAGAGTAGGATGCCAGACGTTTAACCCACTGAGCCGCCCAGGCACCCCAAGACTGACATATTTTTGTAGTTTTTTGTTACTTGATTTTTTTTTAAAACCTAGAAAAAAAACATAAAAATTATAAAAATTAAAGGAGAGGCAATGCAATTGCTGTCAAACCTTTCACTCACCCTGGCAGTAATTGTCCCATGCTTTTCCCCTTTGTTGTTTATCATGCGAATACCAGCAGACTGAAACATCTCCTTCATCTGAGCAGGGGTAGCAGTGGTAGCAAAATCCACATCTTGAGGCTTTACTCCACTTAATAAATCCCTCACTGCTCCTCCTGCTATTCTTAATTCATGATTTTCTTTCACAAATAAATCTGAGAGGAGAAAGAATATTTTTTACTTCAATGTATTTAAGAATTACGTAAGTACAAAGTTTCTCCCATCTATTAGGAACAGCAGAGATTATTTAACTGAACCTTTTCAGATAAAAATTAGGAGAACAAGGCCCACAGAAATGAAGTGACTTACCTATAGTAGAATGCCTGTCACAACTGTGAGAACAGGGAACTTGCAGAAATTTTCTTGGCAGATTTGGAAGATAATTCCGAATTCCACAATACCCCCAATGTCACCGATACAGATGTGAATTACAACCAAAAAGTAAAGTGAATAACTGCTTTTTCTATTTCAGAATTGTGAGGTGTTCTTACACCTATTTCTCTTTGGGTACTGATGCTGAAACTGTATGTTCGTGCATAAAACTATGGAACTGTCAAACAACATTAGTCTACCACACCAGGTATGATAATGTTACAACGAAGAATCCGCCAAGAAAAAAAGTGCACATGATGTTATATCTGCTCCTGTGTTCTAGAAAAGCCATATGAACGCTGGAACTACTGTAAGGAACTCAGTAGAGGAAACCCAGAGTGGACAAGACAAAGTCTACTATAATTACATAATGACTAAAGGACATCATATGGTACCTAGTGAGAATGACATCCAGGAAATGGCCATATATGACCCCCTAAGCCTTGGTTTTGACACGAGCTGGCCTGGCACCCACAACTGGGCCCCAGCGCTCTCCTGCTGAACATCATCTCAGAGAACATCCATGTCAGACAAGTCCACTCGGTGACCATGATGAATCGGTTAAGACAAGACAACTAGTAATCATGTCTGAACACAGAAGAGACACAAACACTGTCAGAGGCACCACCTTATGACAATTAATACATGGGACCGCTCCTTATTTTCCCATCGGTTAACAGAGCAGAGTGCTGGGTTCTCATCTCCTAGGTAAGAATTAAGACACGCATCAGATTTATCCTTGCTGCCTGATACCACCTAACCCACAGCAAAGCCCCACTTCTTAACACCCGCCCCAAAACACGAAACAAGCACAAATCCTACAAGAAGTTCTTTCTAAAAACCTTTTGCTGAGATACTCCAAGGTTCTCCTTGGTTGGTGTTCTCCCTCACTGCAGTAACAACGCACCTGGTGTGTTCCTTGTGGTCTCTGGCTGGTGGGCACTCTCACCTATTTAGCACTGAGGGAAATCCATCAGAGTTGTGGCATCCCTAATCACAACCCGATACGTTAACCTCCATCCCTACCCCTCATCTGGTCTTGCTCCTCCTCCTCCTCTACCTATTCTTCCTAAACCTTCCAGCCCCACTCTCTGCAGACTATCTAAAACAATCTGCTACAAAGCAACAAATGCTCCCACCCTCTGCCTCCTGGCCTTACCTTAAAAGCTCTCCCAGAGCTAAGTCCTTCCCAGGAGTATGTGTTCTTCTTTCACTCCATATTTATCAAGTCCCATTATCTGTCGCTATTAAGAGTTCCTTTAATATGGGGTTCATGGCCCCTAACTATGTTACTCCAGTTTTCATGAGATTTATAGAGGTCCAGGACCCAAAAAGTGAAGGACTGCCATACTATTTCTGGACACTACCCTCATTTCTCCCTAGTTCACAGTCTCTTTATCTCCTTCCTGAACAAGAGGGCTACACCAGCCCCCTTAAATCCAGCTTCCACAGTCCAGACATAGGGCTCTAAATTATCAATGTGATTAAGCTATGCCACTGTTCCTCTGACTACTCCCAGCGCAAGATCCATATTTCGTCAGTACATTATACAAGGGCCTCCTGACCCATTTCTGTCTCATCTCTCACTAATCTCTGCATCACACTTTACATTCACCAAACTCTCCTGGTAGTTTCCATCTAACTGCTCGTACGGGTCACTTCACCCAAACACCTTCCCCACTTACTGATCTAGCTGAGCAGCTGGCCATGAAATGTCTTGGTGCGCAACCCACACCAAGAAAGGCATTTTGCATGGCAATCACTTGTACTTAAAATGAAGTTTCACAAAATACACACCACACAATCTCATCTACTGTATCCTCTTTCCCTGTGTTTTAATGCTGGTAATGACCACTAAATCGATTTTATGTTCACTAATGGGCACCACCCAGAGTGGGAAAAAACACTGATCTATCTCATCCTTATCCTTACTCATCTTTTTTGATTCAGTTTAGAAAGCCTCTCCTGATGGCAGAGTTGACTGAATTTCTTCTAAGCTATCACAGTAACCTAGTTTTATGTGTACTAATTATACTAAAATTTCCTGTTCATTCTCAGGGTAGAAAACCTATCTTACTCATCTTTACACCAACATGGCTCACCAGAGAACTTAATTGTGATATCCTAGATTCAAAAAAATTAAAAAAAAAAAAAAAAAACTAGAGTGGCCTCGTTGAAATGTGTATTGTTTACAGGTTTCTTCCTTCAAATTAACACAGTAAGAAACCATTTTGAAATCCAAAAAATGAGCAAGTTTTACTTTCATTTGAACCTACTTTAACAGGATGAAGAAGGTCAAGCCTGAATACAAGATAACCTGTTATAAGATTTTCATGCTGGCTCACTAAAATAAAATTTTAAGTTCAAAGTCACCTAATAAATTAACTGCATTATAGAAAGAGATCCAGAATTGAAAATAATCTAGTCATCATTTTGATTAGCCATATGGAAATAGATAACTATCTCCAAAAAACTCACGATTCTAACATTATGATACAATTGAGAAAGGCATATAAAGGCATATGTATATGCTTGTGTGGAACAGTCATAAAAACTGTAAGAAACCAATGATTTTATACGGACCTAAGAGTAGGGATTATCAGGCTTAGACACTCCTTTTTCCCTCAATTACTGTTGTATTCAATCTTAGAGAAATCCACATTCCAACAAATTTTATAAACTACATACTCAGTGAAATACCTAATGCAACTGAATTTAATTGTAAATTTAAGCCCGAGACTCAAGAAATGCATAATTTCATCATTCCAAAGCTTTTAATTTGCTTCAACTGCCACATCTGATAATAAACGATTTTTAATTATGGCTAGCAATACAAAAGACCATGGGACATCATGTGTCAGAAAACTTCTATGTGTCTGTATTTTAATTTTATGTTAACTTTCAAAGTTTTAACTTCTGTGCTTTATGTTTTGAATTCTGAGTTTTGGAGGCTGGGGGTACAGAAAGTGAGTCGAAGTGTAAGACCATCCCATGGCATGACCACATACCACCAATATACAGAAGCTCCCAAACTTCAAGAGTGATCGGGTGTTCCTACTGTCCCAAATGTTACTTTGATGGTTTTATGACATCACATACCTAAGCAGTTAAAAGCTAACTGCTGAGTACTCATCCCCAGCATTGCTTATGGACTACAGCCAAGTGGCCACAGAAGCTCTGGCTTGTCCACCAACCACGTAATGTAGGCAAAAACCACTATGTTTGGAACTTCATTCTTATGTACAGAATGAAGGAAAAAAATCTTATATGCCCCTAATATACCTCTACAGTGTTGTCCTCAAGCAACAGGAAAAACAAATTACATGACATAAACTGACAAATAATAAAATCCTATATAGGGTACAGAAAATCTACTATCCTAGTTTCCCAAATTCTTACATACTGGAAACTAATTTCACATGTGGCAAAGAAGCTATTAAGATCTGAGAACTGATATGGTATTTAACTGCACGGTATCACCACACAATAGCCATCATTAGTGTGTGTGTTTTTGAGTGTTGTTTTCATGGAGAACATCTTATTTCATTTACCAGGACACCCAGGTCTTTAGAAAGTAGCAAAAAACAAAACCAATTATTTGATTTTCTAACTGACTGAGCTTTGCACTAAAAGATTCCATTCTTGCTACTTCCACTATAGCCTAAAAATGTCAAGTCTAGAAAATGTCCATGCTCCCATTTGCCAGTCTTTCAAGGACAAGACCCTGTGGATAAACTACCTGTATCTTTCTACCCTATTTAGTTTCTAAATCCTTAGGATTTCACCTCTTAAAGTGGAGACAATTCAACTCTTGAGGTGACAGTAAGCCAAATGAAATTGTTAAAATAAAAGACGTTCAAGAACTTATAGCAATCAATATCCAGAGTCTTGTTTCCAAAAGAAAAATGCAGAAGGACCTGAAACAGGCCACCAACAGTTAATTACCTACATCCAAGCATTTGGCACCTTTCTTCCAAGAGGCCTCTTGCAATTGAAGATGGGAAGATTAGGAGCTGGGAAAGGCATATAAAGAAAGAACAAGCTTGAATTCAACTCAAATTTGGAGCTTCTAAACTCGTGTTGCTCAAATAGCAGGCACATGTGGTTACTGAACTGAGCACTTGAAATGTGGTGAATTAAGATGGTTAGTATGTGCTAACCATCAGATTTCAAAGACTTGTTACAAGAAGGATGTGAAATGTCTCCTTAATAATTTTTACACATATTTTATATTAAAATTATAGTATCTTAAGTAAAGTTGATAAAATGATTACTAAAATAATTTTCATTTTATTATTAATTTATTTATTACATAATTTATTAATTTCACCCATTTCTTTTTACCTTTAATGTGGTTACTAGAAAACTTTACATCACACGTTGTGACTGATACTTCTATTGCACTGGGAGTTTCTAGCATTTTTCACTGTAATTAAAACCCACAGGCAAGTATCAGCTTTAGGCCCTCGACTTCAAGACCATGTGAAGAATCTATATGAATCAACAAGCTCTGGACCACTGACCTCTGACGTGTATCTAAAAAATCATCTATGTGACAGGCTCTGTGCTGACAGCTGGGAGCCTGGAGCCCGCTTCAGATTCTGTGTTTCCCTCTCTCTCTGCCCCTCCCCCATTCATGGTCTGTCGCTGTCTCTCAAAACTAAATAAACGTTAAAAAAAAAAAAATTAAAAGAAAAAAGGGGGGGGTGCCTGGGTGGCTCAGTTGATTAAGCATCCAACTTCAGCTCTAATCATCTCACGGTTCATGGGTTCGAGCCCCACAATGGGCTCTCTGCTGACAGCTCAAAGCCTGGAGCCTCCTTCGGATTCTGTGTCTTCCTCTCTCTCTGCTTCTCCCCCATTCATACTCTGTCTCTCTCTCTCTCTCAAGAATAAATAAACGTTAAAAAAAAAATTTTTTTTAAATCATCTAATTTCAAGACTAAGAAAGTAGCTTTGGGAATAAACTGATACAAGGAATGAATATAAAAATTTATAGATGCCCATCCTCCCCAGAGATTCCAGTTTAGTGGGTCAGGGTGGGATCCCAGCATTTGTA
The DNA here is from genome assembly GCF_018350195.1 of Panthera tigris. Lineage (NCBI taxonomy): Eukaryota > Metazoa > Chordata > Mammalia > Carnivora > Felidae > Panthera > Panthera tigris. The sequence continues at coordinate 44,968,946 of NC_056661.1, read as the reverse complement.
GATCTTAAAAGCTTCCCAAGTGAATCTAATAGACAGCTAGGGTTGCAAACCACTGTATAAGCCATGCTCCTACATACATCTACCTTTGTGAATTTCTTAGGGGCCACTAAAATACCACAGGTTTTGAAATACATCAGGGTGGCTGCTTCGGCAACAGCTGGGCTGATATTCCAAGATAAGGAATGAGAAAACTGTGACAAGCAATGGAAGCTGCTGTAATCAAGCACTTAGCTAAAGTCATTTCCCGTGCTCCTTCCAGGTAAGTTTTGCACATGCACAAACAGAGGGGACTCCTATTTCCTTCTGCCTCCTCTGCCTAGGCAGGAAATGTAGCTTGGTGGTTACAAGCTGGGTTCTGAAAACAAGGCTGCACAAGTTCAAAATTCAGCTCCCCAGTTATTATAAAAATGTTGGCACATTCCTAAGACCGTCTCCTCATCCACAAAACAAAATATATCTACACATTAAGCTAGTAAGCCAAATCTTGTAATGTACGTGAAGTACTTAGCACAATATACAGAAAAGCCATGCTTTGTAAATGAAGTCACTGCTGGACTCTTACATTTTGGCTACTTTTGGATTACCCATGGTAAACTTTTCTTTCGTTAGGTCAACAGCAAAACAAAAACAAAAACAAAACGAAACAAAACCCTCGAGTGTTGGCTAAAAAACTTTAACCCTATGCTTCTCCATTCACATGGGCTTCCAAAGCAAGAAAGCATCCTAATCTCTCACCTGTCAGACTCTTCAATCCTTCTGTGAACAGTGACTGGAATTCTGGAGACTGCAACTTCATTGTAAACAGATACTGCTTGAAAAGGCACAGCCTACTCCAACTACAGCTCAGTAGTGGCCTGCGCCAGGGATTCAGGCACCTCAGCATCTGGGGACAAAGTCACCAACTATACATCTAGGAGAGAAACATGCATGCACAATAATGAAATCTCCAAGCCAAGGGAAACAAAGGGATCTACTGCAATTTTATTTAACTGAGACTCTCATCTCCTGTTCAGATGAAAAAACTGAAAAAAGTGACAATATGAGAGGCAGACACCTATACTAGATCTATGCTTGTAGCTGTCCACTTTTGTACTCCTGAAGCACTTACTGCTATACTCGCGTCCTCACATTTTACTGCTACAATACCGTCTGGAGAGGTGGGTTTCGGTTAAGGCTTGAGGGGAGCGGTCTGCTAAGGGCAGATGGCTGCAGACAATGTAACTCAAACACTTGCAGGAACGCTTGGCCTCCTCCAAAACATGGGACAATCACTGATGTTTATCACTGTACTTCCCCACCTGCCCCTGAGATTTATGACCCAGGGAGATTTCCTAGACACTATAATACATGTTTCCCCAAGGCTTGTCTTTGCTTCCCACTTTTTCCTCATTCACCATTCCCTCCCATTATGCCAGCTCCTGAGTCCCACCCACACCGTTTTCCATGTAAAGTGGGCCTCTTTGAGGGACCAACAGGATTCCAATTGACTCCGAAAGAAACCACTGGAGAACCATTCCTTTCCTTGGGAAGCAGCTTTCAAAACGCGGCGTTGCCCACCAGGAGGTGGAGCGAGTTCCGCTCATCCAGACCACGTGGGGAAGAAAAACAGTCTCCATCCAACTCCGCCTCAAATCAGAAAAACCCGCTAAGGACCCTGGCCCTGAAGTGGTATGTGCCGTGTCCCACACCAGGTGCCGGACCGAAAAAGCTTAGTGAGACCCTCCGGGGCCCGGCCTCGAGGAAGGGAAAGTTCCCGGGGAAGCCCGGTGAATCAGCCTGCAGTCACTGGAACGTGGCAGGGACACGGCCGCACGACCTCCACGTTAGGCTCCGTTCCGCGGTGTAGAGGAGCCCTCTCACCACCTCAGGGTCGCCCCAGGTGACCCTGCGTGGGGGAAGGTCGGCCGCTGCAGTCGCCCAGCAGCCCTCCCTGTGGCGCGCTTCCGCACGCCTGCCGCACGCCCCCCACGCGCCCACTTACCAGCCCCGCCGCAGCCTTCGTCGTCATCGCAGCTCACGCACTTCCGGACGGCGTGCGCCGTGACGTCTCCACCGTGCGTCTGTCGGCGGCGAATGGGGAATCGCAGCAGGGTGTGGGCGGGGCCCAGCGGGCTCTCTCTCTGCCCCTCCGGCCTCCTTAAGGCGCCGCCTGTGGAAGCGCGCAGTTTTCCTGCGCCCCGGAAGGCGGCCCTCACCCGGGACGTGCTGCTGGGGGGTCTTGAGGGGCGAGGGTCTGTTACTTACTTTAATCCCATCTCCCCACACCTTTCTCTTTCCCTGAGGTGGTCAGACGCCCATCTGCATTGCATGCCTGTGTGTCCTTGGACAAGTGTCACTGTCTTCTTTTGTAAAATGGGACTGTCAATAAAACCTGTTTTAGGTTGCCGGACTTACATGTCATGTTACTCTCCAGCAAGGAGGAAATGCTCAGTTAGTATTACTATTCCTGCCTGAGACATTTCATCAGGACCTAAGCACAGGGTTCGAGACACACTTGTTCTAAATGTAAGCCCTCTGGTCAAATGAAATGACTGCTCATGTTTTAATTTCCCACCTGATTTATGTGAAGTCAGAAAGCTGTTGCAGGTGCAAAGTGAAGAACTTGGATTGTATTCTCTCTCGGGTTCTCTCTTGGATTTTCTCTTTTTTTCCAGGGCTGAGAAGAGTAAATACAGCGGCAAAGGAGTGGGAGTTTAAGTCCCAAATCCTTCAAAAAGGACATTTCCAAGAAATTTCCCAATTATGTTTAAGAATGAAACATATGATGCAGATTTTACTTAAGCATAGTCTTTCTAACATCACTTTAAATAACTTAATTCCCGTAGAAAAATTCATATGCCATGGTATTTCTGTGGTTTCCAATGATCAGACTTCTTCAGGGGTGTTAACTATCCCATTTTGAGAAGCACAGAACCAGTTTTCCAAGTTGCCATTCAAAGGCAAAGCATTGATTTATGCTCCTTAACATGACAATAAATATATATATTCATATATCCTAACTAGGCTGAAGAAAAAAATACAGAGAATTCAATGTGAAAGAGCATATCGCTATAGAAATGTAGACATTAACAGGATAATAGAAGAGATTATGGACAATTTTATGTCAACACATTTGACACTGGATGAAATGGACAAATTCTTTTAAGCATGCATCAAAAGTGAAACAGGATGAAATTTAACATCTAAATAGTCCTTTACTTTGAAAGAAATTGAAGTTTGTTCAACAAACTTCCCACAAAGATAATTCCAGGCCCAGATGGTTTTAGTGGTCAGATTTATCAACCACTTAAGGAAGAAATAACACCAATGTTGCACAATTTTTGTTCAGAAAATAGAGGGGGAAACACTTTTCCTCTTATTTGGGGCCAGCATGACACTGATAACAAACCTAAAATAGATATTACCAAAAAAAAACGTACACATCAATAGCCACATGAATCTAGAAACACATATATTTAATGAAATATTAGAAAACTGAATCAAGCAAATTGGATTTTGATCAAGTTTGGTTTATCCCAGGAATGCAAGGTGGACTTAACATTTGAAACCCAATCATTGTTATTTACCATATTAAAAGACTAAAAAAGAAAATTATATGATCATCCCAATAGATGCTGAAAAAGCACTTAAATTCCACACTTATTAATGAGGATTATTCTCAGAAAACTGAAATTAGAAGACATCCTTGATCTGGTAAAGGGCATCTATGAAAAATGTATAGCTACTATCATACTTACTGTTCATTTATTTTTGAGAGTGCAAGCGGGTAGGGTCAGAGAGAGGGGGAAAGAGGATCCAAAGTGGACTCTGTGCTGACAGCAACCAGATATGGGGCTCGAATTCAGGACTGAGATCATGACCTGAGCTGAAGTCACACGCTTAATAAACCGAGCCACCCGAGTGTCCCACTACTGTTATCCTTAATGGTAAAATCTGACTACTTTTCCCTTGATGACAAGAAAAAGATGCCCAGTTAATGACTTCTTTTCAACACTTTACCATACTTAATAACCATTAACATAAGGCATGAAAAAGGAGTAAAAGATATAATAATCAGGAAAGAAGCATCACTGTTTTCAAATGACATAATGGTTTATATGGGAATCAACATAACTATTAGAGTTAATGAATTTAGCAAGGTCTTAGGATTCACATTTAATAATTGAAAACACATGTGTTTTTATTCAGTAGCAGCAAATAGTTATAAATAAATTCTAATTTTAATAGTATCTCTAAAATTATAGAGATATAGATTATAACGTAGGAATAACTGTAACAGAAGAAACTATAAGGTTGTCAACCAATCATGTAAAGATAGTCAACATCATCAGTTATTATGGAAATGCAAATTGAAACCACAGTGACATGTCACTGCGTACCTATTAGAATGTTTTAATCAAAAACCTGATAATATCAAGTGCTGGTGACATGTGGATTGATGGGACCTCATACACCATCGGTGAGAATACAAACTGCTACAACCACTTTGGAAAACAGTTTGGCAGTTTCTGATAAAGTTATACCTACTCAATATACAATCCAGCAATCCTATTCCTTGATATTTAGCTGGGACAAATGAAAACATATGTTTACACTAAAAAAATGTGTGTGAATGGTTTTAGTAACCTTACTGATCATCATCCAAACTTGGAAATAAGCCATATTTCCTCCAACAGATAAATGGATAAGTAAACTGTGGTACATCCATAAAAAGAAGTATCACTTAGCAATAGAAAAGAGTTAACTCCTCATATATACAACAATATATCTAAATGTAAAATCAAGAAAGCCAGACTCAGGAGACTACATAATGATTCTATTAATGTAACATCCTGAAAATGGCAAAACCACAGAGGCAGAAAAAAGAGTATTTGCTTCAAGGAACTGGAGCTGGAAGGAGGGGTTCACTACAAAGTGGCATGAATGAATTTGGGGGCCAGTGATGGAATGTTATATATCTTGATAATGCTGGTGATTGCCTGACTGTCTCTGTCAAAACACTGGAACAGTACACTAAAAAAGGGTAAACTTTCCTGTATGTAAATTATACCTGAAAAAACCTGACCAAACTATTTTCTTTCCATATATTAGCCAAAAACTAGAAGGTGAAAGTTTAAAAAAAACATACTTTAGCCTCCCAAGAAATGCTTATTCAAATAAGTTCAACTCTTAAAGCATTCACATATGAAGGTAGAATGAAGAACTTTGAGGCCATTAAACTAAAGCAGAAGAGAACTCTGTAGAAAGAATGCCCCTCAACACCCCACTCCAGGACACTGGTAAGGACAGCCAAAGCAATCCAAATATTCTCTCCCCTGCATACAAGATGTTTACTATTATCTCTCCTAAGGGAAATATAACTTTACCTGCAAAGGAACTGACAGAACTGACATTTACTACATGAAAATCCCATGGGAAGTATTCTTATTGTCTAGTACCTACCCAAAAGTGAATATGAGCACAGGGGACTGTTAGGAATGGGCAAGTTTCTGTTACGCCATAGAAACACCAAAGCCATGAGTATTATTCTTCAGTTAGAAGGCAACAGACTACTGGGGCTCCTGGGTGGGTCAGTCAATTAAGCATGTGACTCTTGATTTCAGCTCAGGTCATGATCTCATGCTTGGTGGGCTCAAGGCCCACACTGGGCTCCTCACTGAAACCTGCTTGGGATCCTCTCTCCCTCTCTTTCTGTCCCTCCCCTGCTCATGCATGCATTCTCTCTCTCTCTCTCTAAGTAAATAAATAAACTTTTTAAAAAGGCCACAGATTATTAAAAAGTAAAGAAAATGAGATAAAATTTTAGATTTATTGCATATACAAACTTCAGGTCTTAGCTATCAATGCTGGCTTGAAAACCCATTAATGTTGGTTGGTATGTATCACAATGGTTAAATATTCCGTCAGGAGTAAATGGCCTTCATTTTTCTTTACAGTGAATCAAATATTTTTATTCCAGTTTATATATCTAGGAATGAAAATGTGGTTCCCAAATGTTTGGTTGTCTCTGTTCATCTAAGTTTTGGTTGTGTTCCTTTAAAACGGAGTCATCTCTGGGGTGCCTGGGTGGCTCAGGTCATGCCCTGCTTATGAATTCCAGCCCTGCATGGGGCTCTGTGCTGACAGCCCAGAGCCTGGAGCCTGCTTCAGATTCTGTGCCTCCCTCTCTCTCTCTGCCCCTCCCCTGTTCACACTCTGTCTCTCTCGTTCTCCCTCAAAAATAAACAAACATTTAAAAAAATTTTTAATAAAAATAAAACTGAATCATGTCTGCAAATCATAGAGAAGTAACAGGGTGTATGAAAGACTTGTGAATGTCACACTGCATTCATTCATTCATTCATTCATTCAATGTTATTTGGTGTCTACTATGTGCCAATGGCATGTGTGAATGTTCATAGTAATGATGAGATTACCTAGTAATTTATACTATGCTTAAACAGTACCAGGCATCGTATTAACTTATTAATCCTCAGGAACATCCAATGAGATACTTCCCACTGAGGAACAGAGGCAGGGAGAAGTTAATTAGTCTAAGGTCACATGGGTAGTGAGGAACACAAGCAAAATTCTCAATTCAGACATTCTGACTCAGAATCACTAGTGCCCATGATGAAGCTGGAGAAACAGGCAGGACCAGATCATGCAGGGCTGGGCCCTTCACAGGATGACACTAGGACTTCATTTTAATGATGATATAAAGACATTAAAGGTTTTTTAAGTAGGGGTTTTCATAAACCTACTCTATTTTCACGTGACTACTCTGACAGCAGCATGGAAAATGGGTTGGAAGGGCCTGGCACAAAAATGTATTGTCTCCCAGTTCTGGAGGCGACAAGTCTAAAATGGATCCACAGGGATGCATTGCTTCTGCAGGCACGTGGTGAGAATCTGTTTTGTTTTGGTTTTGGTCCTTTTCAGCTTCAGGTGTTTCCCTCTGTTCATCTTGAAAGCCAGAACAAAATGACTGGCTGGTCAACTTGGGACATTAACTGTGTCGACCTTAATACGCTAACTACTTGCTCCATTTGTTCCTATTTCTGGTTTTAGGCAGAGGATTTGATTTCAATTAAAAACATATGGCTGAGCAGAGGTTAAAAAACATTAAATAGAAGAGTGATAACCCTGAGATCAGAGCTCCCTACCCTACCTGCCAGCGCCCAACTCCAGGACCTATGGTGTCAGTGTCCTTAATACATCGCTGCTCCAAGGAGTATCTACATTTTGAAACAGAACAGTGAAAGGAGAATAATGCTTCACATAAAGATAATAATTTATAATAGCATTTTAGGCCCCCTGAGGAAGATATTTGAGGCAATATTCAGACAAGTCAGATAAAAACCCCACTGGATTCTATTCCTGAAATCATTATTGCACTATATGCTAACTAACTTGTATATAAATAAATAAATAAATAAATAAATAAATAACAAAATTTTGACCTAATTTTAAGATTATGCAATTTGGGAATGATGCTGGTTATCTCCTCAAACTCCTCCCCCACCCCCACCCTCTTTTTTTGGGAAGCAACACTGAGTAATTTGTTTAAAAGACATGTTCTGTTTTAACAATGTGTTGTTTCTTTGAAACAATAGAAACTGCCTCTTTGAAGGAAAAGTCATCCACTCGTTTTGTTCTCATAAAAGTTTAATAGAAGCCAACTAAAGTTTAAGATCTCCCAGAGGACAAATAAAGAGATTTCTCAGAAAATGTAGAATCGCCATTTTCATTGGTGCTGGGGGATTTAACACACAAATGCAATTTTATTTTACATTTAAAAGAGGTAAGTAAATAGACAAATCAATTTTAGCTGTTCTGAAATTTCATACTGGGTCATTAATTTTAAAAGATGGGACTTCAATAATAGTTAAAAGAACAGAGGCCCAAGGGTAAAGACTGTGAATAATCACCTTCAAAATTCTGACTTATCAGCAGCCTCAGATCAGAACCAAGAAGAGTCTAAAACCAGCTTCCTTGTGATGTTCTCGTTGCATTTCTACCTTCAAATGTAGAATCACACAGAATTCCCTATTGTAACAACACAAACTGCCTCTTCTTTCCTTAAAACTGGATATTCTGATGGATTCTGACAAAACCAAGCATGATCAAGTTAAGGCCTGTCTTCACGTCCAGTGTTGGAGACAGAGATATAAACATAATATTCAGTATAGTATAGAAATAAAATAGACTTAGCTGTTGAATGAACACTTGAGGGAAAGAGAGTCGAGTCAGAGAAGTCTTCCCATAGGAAATCGTATTCAGACTTAACCTAAAATAACTGGAAATTTCTCAAGAGGAATCTCTTCTTTGCACCTCAACCAAGTAAGATATTTAGTCCTTACTGAGTATTTGTTATATTGTTTCTTTTAAAATAATTATGACAATTAAACAACTGAAGTGTTGCCATTGTGGGCAGTGTAACTGTAGGGAGCATCACAATGGAGCTGTGCTAAGTTCTCCGAGTTGATTCATCTGTAGAATAGGTTTATAGGGCTGTGATATGATAAAATGTATAAAGCAATCCACAGCCCCAGGCATGAAGTAGGTTATCTTCTGACTGAAAGTGAATAGTAATTTACATCCATAAAGTAAGCTTAATTGTATGGTTCATTTGTTTCACATTTTGGTTGATTTCCTGTATCTGGCTTTGCAAGCAAAGAATGGGTCCCTGCAAAATTACTTTGCAATAGGTACTCACAACAAATCGTTATGTTGTACACCAACTTATACAACATTTTATGTCAATTATATCTCAGTGTAAGTGAAAAAGCAATAAAAATAGTTTTAAAAAAAGAAGAACAGGTTACTAACACTTCATGATGCTTCAGCTACTGAGAGTCTTTACTCACTAAAGACATGCCGTGAATTTTAGCTTTCCATGGCAAATCTACAGATTGATTTTATGCTGGAATTCTTCTAATACCTATCTAGGATTCTAGTTACATCTCATTAGGGCGTCTTCTTTTTTTTTAACACTTTTATTGAGATGTATTCACAGAGCGTAAACTTCACCTATATAAAGTATATAATTCAATGGTTTGTAGCTTATTCAAAGAGTTGGCAATCATCACCATAATCAATTATGGACATTTTCCTTACCCCCTAAGAAACCCCACGGCCATTGGCATTCACTTCCTATTGGTACACATTCCCCCTACCAGCCTAGGTGATCACTAATCTACTTTCTATGTCTATATATTTGCCTATTCTAGACATTTCATATAATTGGAATCATATAACATTTGGTCTTTTGTGAAGTGGCTTCTTTCACTTAGTTTCCGGTTTTCGAGGATCAGCCATGTTCCAGCATCTATCAGTACTTTGTTTTTATTGCTTAAATAACATTCCATTGGATGGATATACCACATATTCTTCATCACTGGTTGACAGACATTTGTGTTATTTCCACTTATTGGCCATTATGAATAACACTTCTGTGAATATTCACACACAAATTTTTGAGAACTTGGAATCTCAGTTTTCAATTCTTTCAGGTATTTACCTACAAGTGGAATTGTTGAGTAATATAGTAACTGTTCAACCGTATGAGGAACTGACTTTTCCAATGTGTATGTACCATTTTACATTCCCACCAATAGTCTATGAGGGTTCTGATTTCTCTACATCCTCAACAACACTATTATTTGTCCTTTTTATTTTAACCATCCTGGTGGATGCGAAGAGGTACCTCCTTATGGTTTTGGTTTACATTTTTCCGATGGATGATGTTGAGCAGCTTTTCATGTATATGCTGGTTATTGGTACATTTGCTTTGCAGACATATCCACTCAAATCCTTTGTCCATAGTCTTATTGGGGTATTTGTCTTTTCATTGTTGAGTTAGAAGATTTCCTTGTATTTTTTCTGGTTACAAGTCCCTTACCAGATATGTAATTTGTAAATATTTTCCTCCATTCAGTGGGTTGTCTTTTCATTTAGTGTCCTTTGCAGGATAAAAACTTTTAATTTTGCTGAAGTCCAATGTATCTACCTTTCATTGCTTATGATTTTGGGTCATGTTTAAGGAACCACTGCCTAATGTGAGGTTATTAAGATTTATGCCTAAATTTTCTTCTAAGAATTTCATAGTTTTAGTTCTCACTTTTAAGTGTTTGATTTCTTTGGAGTTAATTTTTGCAAATAGTATGAGGTAGGGCTTGAACACCATTCTTTTGCATATTTACACACCATTTATCAAAAAACTGTTCCTTTCTCCATTGAATTATTTTGGCATCCTCATCAAGAATCAATCAATCATAAATGTGAGAGCTTATTTTTGGACTCTCAGTTTTACTCCATTGATCTGCATGTCTCTAATGCTTTATTCTCCTCCGTTTATACAGAATAAAATATTTGTGTATATAGGAGCATAAGAAGAAATTAAAGAATATCTTCATCCCACTGCAGTAGATACACCATTAGTTCCAATTCTTTTTTTTTTTTTAATAAATTTTACTTATTTATTTTGAGAAAGGGAGAGCACCAGGCAGGCGCAGGGCAGAGAGACAGAGACAGAGACAGAAAATCCCAAGCAGACTCCCCACTGTTGGCACAGAGTCTGATGTGGGGCTCAATCTCATGAACCATTAATTCATGACCTGATCAAGAGTTGGCAGCTTAACCAACTGAGTCACCCAGGCACCCCATCATTGGTTCCCATTCTTCACTGCTGGCTAGCAGTTGTATACATCCACACCCTTATTACGGCCTTATCATGTGATTGGACTATACTGCGGGCTGAGTCCATTTGACCCTGGGTGTGGCCATGTATTCTGTTCTGACTCTTGTGATGTCAGTGAATATGACATTAGCAGATATTTGAAACAGCCTTGTGCAGTTGGTCGTGCTCTCTTGTACTTTCATTATCACCTGTAAAAAGGATTCTGCCTTAGGTAGCCACTGGTTCCAAGTGAAGGACAGATGCTTCGAACGCACATGACCCCACTCTACGATCTGGAGGCCAGCCAAATTTAGCCAGGCTCTAGTCAAAAGTCAGACACTTGGGCAAGAAACAAATGCTTATCAATGTTTACTGCTGTGGTGTTTGTGGGTGGATGTTCTGTAGCAATAGCTAACTAATAACCTACCGCTTAGAGATAACCACTCCTATCAGTTTGGTCTGTTGATCAAAACATGAGATCATAAAAAAATGCGTCTATCTGTGTACACTTGCTCTCCTCTTGTTTTTAACCTTTTTCCATAGTACCCTCTGTTATGAGTTATTGATAAACACTTATTATCTACATCTTTCAACCTTTGAAAGCTATCTCTCTATCATCTCTGTATTACTTTTTACAAGTAAAGCTACAATGAATTTCACTCTTTTTCTCTCAGATACATCTTGGTCTACAATTCACCTCATTTCCATGGAATGGATTCCTAGCAATACATACCCTCAGTAGGCTTCAGTAACAGGGGTCCCAGGTGGAGCCACTGAATCCTGAGCTCCTGTTATCCTATTCATATTTTCACCTATACTATTTGGCTAAACCCAGATTATTTCTCTTCTAAAAGAATACAGACACAGGTGCGTGGGTGGCTCAGTCGGTTGGGCTTCCGACTTGGGCTCAGGTCATGGTTCATGAGTTCGAGCCCTGCATTGGGCTCTGTGCTAACACCTCAGAAACTAGAGCCTGCTTCAGATTCTTTGTCTCCCTCTCTCTCTGCTCCTCCCCTGCTCACGCTGTGTCTCTCACTCAAAAATAAATAAATATTAAAAAAATAAAAGAATAAAAGAATACAGATAGATTGGATTTCACTTAAAAAAAAAACAACAAAAACAATTTGGGGGATTCTTCACGCATGTTCCATCATATCATTTTTGGACATTTCCACTTTATTCTAAGGAAGAAAATTGTTGCCACAAAAAGTAAACTATACAAAGCCCTCACTTTCCTTCAGGCTAAAGTAGAAATAGGACATGGAGACAAAATGTGAACGCATTTTAAAAATTATTATTGGTAGAGTTGATAAAGGATCATATATCCAAGAAGATGGTATCCAGGGTAGTAGCCAGGTCTAATTTTCTTTATATCCTTAACAGTTCCTGGAACTGTGCATAGCGGTATGATAGGGAACAATAGGCAGAAAGGGAGAGGCTAGGGCTTAAATGTCTCCAGGTGGGGAAAAACACATATTTTACAACATTTCTTCTGGGAACATCTGATCTGAAGCAAACTCCCTCAGTCATAAGGTTCCTCTTAAGAATGTAACAAGATACCACCCACTCCCCCTCAGACTTCCCTCAGGAATTTAACAAAAAACCTGACTAAAAATAAGTAGACCATAAGACATATGACCCACAAGTAACAGCATGGCCATAGACCACCCTTCATACAATGGAAATGAGCCAATTAAAAAGGATTGACTAGGCATTTGGAGTTACCTAGCCAATAAGGGTAGAGCCTGAGAAGGAACAAGGCGGGAAGGAAGGGGGCCTACCCAAACCCTATACAACAAAGTCCCCTGCCTATAGTCAGACATTCATTTTCAAATGCCCCCTCTCTGTAAAGAGAGCTTTCTTTAATACTATTCTTCCTTTCTGATCTTATACTATAATAAACTTTTGCCTGCTGCTCATTTTTTTTATTTTATTTTTTAACATTTATTCATTTTTGAAAGACAGAGAGACAGAGCACTAGTAGGTGAGGGGCAGAGAGGGGGCAGGGGGAGACACAGAATCTGAAGCCGGTTCCAGACTATGAGTTGCCAGCACAGAGCCTGACACAGGGCTCGAACCCACAAACCACGAGGTCATGACCTGAGCCGAAGCCAGACGCTCAACCGAGGGAGCCACCCGGGCACCCTTTCTGCTGCTCATTTTATTCTGTGTCCACCTATTCATTCTGCAAAGCTGCGAGACAACGAATCCTGGGTATTGAGGTAAAACTTCCTGCAGCCGCAGCATTCAGTAAATACTTCTTGAGTAAATGAATGTAAGAAACAGAACGTGAAAGCAGACTTGGAGGCCAGAAACCATGGCCCTCACAATTATTAATAACTATTCTTAGGGCTTCTATAGTGACAAGTATGCTACACCTAAAATTAGATGTGTGGGACATTAAAGAGGAGGTCAGAGGCTGATACTCCACCTCAACTTTTCTGGGGAATTCTTAGCAAATAAATGGATCTCGCTCTGTTCCTTCTGCCACTTTCCTTTTCCCCAGAGGAAATCACATTTTTAGGTCATCCAATAATGATTGGTCCAGTTTCATTTTGGCAACTGCTACAACGGGCACCTTAAGAACCCCACTCACCGTCCTTACTCATCACAAACACTGAGCCTCCTGGGAAGGCTCCTTCAGGGAACCTGTGGTTCCCCACCCTGCACACAGAATTGATCTCACCTGGCAATCGCCAAATTATTTCCCACTCTCCCTGCATTGGCTTTTCATGGGCCATCATCACTCAGCTCCTTGGGCTAAGACTGGAGGTCCCCTTACAAAGGCAACGACTAGTATCTGGTTCAGATGCTAAACACAATAAGTGCTTTTCTTATCACACCCTGGGCCACAGTTTTGTTTTGTTTTGTTTAAATTAGTGTCGCTAGTCAGTCACCTCAAAATTCCTGGACAGAAATGGAACAAAGAAAAGGAAAAAGTAACTGAGTTTACTTAAAGCATACTGAGGACAGTGAGGTGCCCTGCTGGGAACTGGGGGAAGACAGGAGGGAGAAGGCCCTGGGCCTTGCCGCAGGCCCACGCTGCCATAGTTGTCATTTGTACAAGCCAGGCTCCAGCTGCCAACAGTTTATGACACCCAGAAACGCTCCCTGACCCCCCTCCCCCGACCCCCCTCCCCCGCACACACATGTACTTGCGGGCACAGGACCTGCTAGCAATGCAGGGAAGGGCTAATGCTCAGCACGACGCGAGACCTGTTCCTGGGGCGCCATTCTTTTTGTCATATTCTGTGCCTGGACTTGTGTAGGTGACCAGGGCACAATACATACCTTCGCTGAATGAAACACATAAAGATCCTAGGAACGCAATGCTTGAGAGTACCCGCCGAAAACCTGGTTACCTTGCCACCTAGGAATAAATGTTCATTTCAGCTCCTGAGCAGAGCCAAACATCTGGAAGGAGAAGGAAAACGCAGACGAGACCGTTATCAGATAGTGGCTATCTGCACAAGAGAGGTTCTTTCATTTCATTCACTTGGGAGTTTCCTTTAGGGCTGGCCCCTCATTGCTCTTACAAATGCTCGTGGATCTATACTGAGAGGAGCCTTGTCTCCCTCCCTTTGTGAAGCCAACTGCCTGTGAGTTTGTAACCATTACAGCTGTTGATGATGAAACAATAAAGAAGAACCTCCTCTAAGTCAAAAAGTGCAGCTAGAGATAAGATTCATTTTCAATGCCCCTGCAGCTGCGTCTGATGGCATGGCCACCGCACTTCTCAGCAAGTGGGGATCCAAGGTTGATTCATCGCAAAGTGAGTAAATGCCTTTTTTTCCCCTCCAAGATGACCCTGTGCTCTACCTGCTAACAATTTCATTACGTGGGGGTGGGGGGAGGGGGATAAGAAAAGTGAGAAATAATAATTTATAAATATATGGCAAATTTTTAAATAAAAAGGGGAAACAAAACCCCTCATAACTATTATTAGCAGAGACAGAACCAATAATGGTGCTATATACAATGTCTATCAGGCAGGTCATATTGATTCTGAGTACAGCGTTCTATTCTTGTATATTGGCCAAGTAGCTGGGGAGGGCAAATCCATGGCAAGGTGAGTCATACTAACAAAACACCTACGGTTTTGTTGATACTTATTACAGGGGGTTGCTTTGCCACTGCCGCAAACACTGTAGGGATTAAAATGAAAATATATACTCTGCCAAGATTTCTCAGAAAATACATGAGTTTGGAGAACAGGGTATAGGATTTAATTAAATATCTTGGTGAGGATGTTTCAGAGTTAATTAAGAAAGCTACAAATTAAGAAACAGCTGCAAAAAGGAGATCACATTGCATCTAACTGAAGGCATCCAGCCTTTTGTTTCTCCTGGGGGTTCTGGGATTTTGAAGATTGTTTGACTTGATATAAAATGTCCAAAAAAATGAAATAGCTGAAATCCAAAGAGCTGAAATGCCTCACTCGGTTTTGTGAACTATTTACTCAAAGTTACAAACTTACTATATATGTATATACATACACACACACAAACACACACACACAGAAGAAATGGATTGAAGGAAAAATTTAATAAACAGAGAGAGAAAAATCAAAATCCTTCAGTACCCTATGAGCCTAACATTTATAAACATATGACAGTGACTGCTTTCAAAGCTATTACTGATTAATGTGTTTGATACCCAGTTTAATGAATTATCATGCCAAAAATTTCATTACCTGGTACAATTTTTATTTTGTACTAAAGGTTATGTCCTCCTTTGTATTGAAAAAATATATAAATGTATGTAGCTATTGGTTAAAAGCTTGCATTTCAAAACATAATAAAGATTTGAACATCAAATCACCTCATTTGTTTTCGGTACTTGAAATGCTGCTTAGGGAAATTTTAGGCAAGGTACCAGACATATCACACCTCCCGCAAATGGACCATCCTTGCTACATGTGCCCAGCCCGCCTTGCTGTGGTCTATTTTGTCCGCATGCTAGGTTTTACCCTACAGAGCTTGACCTGGTGAGGCTACTGTATTAATTTGCCTCTTTTATATACAGGGCCAGACACATTCGGCATCTGCCCTGTGCCTGACACTGTGCTAGGTGCTCGGGCTGCAGCTGCATGCACGGATAGGATGGACCTAGTCCCGGAATTCTGCTCTTGAGCACACTCATTGGAAACAAGAGGATCCCCAGAGGCAGGTAAGCCCAGGGAGGGGGGATCCTGGATGCGGGATGACACATCACACCACGTGCGATTAGATGGCAGACATTTAACCACCGTTGGGAGATTAGCAGCAAAGTCCTCCTTCCTTATTTTTCTGTCTGCTCATTTTGGCAGCACCATTTCTACCTTGGCAAAAGATCGTTTATGGCAAAAGATAGGGCAACAATTTGAACCCATGAGTTACATTTTATGACTACTTCAGACAATTCACCCAAATCCAAAAAAAAAAAAAAAATTTCATGCATTATATGGGATCCTTATAACTCATTATATTTTTAGGAAGCCTGCACAGTTTTTCATTGGGGGGTGGGGTGGGTAATGCAATATACCTAAGGGCTAAAGGTGCCATTTGCATGTTACACCTTGGTTTATTTATTTATTCTTCCTCCCTCAATGAGTTTTATTGCTGATTACATTGTACAGGAAAAAAAAAAAAAAAAGAGGAAGTACAAAGTCAACTCTCTACTTTTAAGAGCCTAACAGAGCATGAATCCTCTCAGTTACTCTTCAATTTCTGTACACTGAGCATGAGTCTGGAATTAAATGTCACCACAAATGACTCAAAAACGCTCTAAAAACAGGGTTGCATATACAACTTTGGTTAAAGACAAACGTCCCAGGCAAAAAAAAAAAAAAAAAAAAAATAACAATAATAAGTTGAAAAGGAAAAAAGAGGGGAAAGTGTGTTTAAGTCTGAACTTCAGTAGAATTTGACCAATTCTTAGGAACACTGGGGAAATCCATTGCCAATTGCCAAAACTTGACCCAACTCTCTGGAAACATCTGTAGTGTGACAGGTTGTACTCATGTTTTCTTCCAAATTTCAAAGAATCTAACACTTACCAGAAGCCAGATTCTTAGAGAGCACTCGAGGAATTTTACATTGACTCGATGAAATGTCACATGAACGAGTAGCCTATGATATGTCTACAAGGCTGAGCTTGTATTTATGAGGATTGTAGGTAGGCAATCCATGTTTGCTTCATTCTGCTTAGTCTGAATCTTATTTTAACAATTTGATCGTATTCTTGTAGATTTTAATTGGCAGCCATGAGAAGTAACTGATCATATTGTCATTTTGATGTATTTTTTAAGATAAGATGTACTCTATTCTTGTACAATGATATGTTGCCCAGTTGACATCTACCGAACAATGTATCTTTGTATTAGAGACATGGCCCAGAGAGATGTGGGTTGTTTTTCCACAAAGGGTAATTGCTATGCATGGGACTAGAAATACTCAGGGGCCATGGACAGAATCTGGAAGAGCTTTCAGGGAACAGAAGACAACGCACAGGATTGTGGAAAATATACATCAATTGCTGAAGCTCCAGTAATATCCAGTCTTCAGGGGAATTTGTCTAGCTGACAAAAAATTGTCATTCTCACTAATATTTAGACTTCTACTGGAGTATCTTGTGTTTATATGACAAGTGATTTCCCTTCAAAAGCATCACCTTACTGAACAGAAAATATCACAATGAGATGTGGAAATAAGTGTATGGCTGTTTTATAGCAAAAAAGTTAACCACTGAAAAATTTGTGAGTGATCAAATATGAAAAGTAATTCTGTTTTCAGCAGCTATACAATCAGTACACAACAAATCCGAAGAGAAGGTGCTTGGTCATGTAAAATATTCAATTATCTGCCCCACTTAGATAATCAACAGTTTCATCATGTCAATTATTTAACTGCAAAGGGCAAATATAGGTGTTTGGTTACAACCTACTACTTACTTTGCCCGTCAGTAAAAGTCACTAGGGAATATCAATTTTGCATTTTTTTTCTGACCTGGAATTCCTATTAATGACAATTAGTGCAAAGTTAGAGCATATACGATATCATTTCAGGAAGTGCTGACATTTCAAAGACATGACCTTCTCAAGTTGCAGAGCAAACAGTGTTGTTTGTTAAAGGGTTTTTTTTTTTTTTTTGGTTTTATTTTTGCATCTTTGCTTCTCAGGTTCAGTAAATTACTAATGCTTCCCTTTAACTCATTAACATTCTTAGTTGTTAAAAAATTTTAAAGTATTAAAATACCTGCTTTTATGGTCATTGCCATTTTAAAAATTCGTTTTCTACCCAGTATGGAATCAGAGTAAAAGAAGTTATTATTATCACAAGTATTTTTTATTTGAAAAAGAAATTGAAGGATTTGTATACTGTCTCTATCTTTTATACTGTGATATTTTACTAATTTCATTACCAAGTTAAGACTGATAGTAGTAAGTTAAGTAGTAAGTTGGTTAAATAGTAAGCTAAAAAAAATAGTGTTTTGTTTTGTTTTGTTTTGTTTTGTTTTGTTTTTGGTTTGGGGGTTGTTTTGCTACTTAGACAAAGACTGTATTCTGTGGTTCTACCAGCATTGTATTTGCAAAATACCAACCCATTTAAATAAATATTTTAAGATTTTATTTTTAAGTAATTGCTATACCCAGTGGAAGGCTCAAAGTCACAACCCCAAGATCAAGAGTCATGCTCTTCTGATTGAGTCCCTTTTTAAGTAAATTTTTAAACTGAAAACTAGAAGTCATTTAAATTAGTGCAGAACATAGGCTTTGGTGTTAGAAAACCCAAGATTGGGTCTAAATTCCATCACTTATTAGCTGTTTGATCACTGGCAAATTAGTTAACCTTTCGGATTCCTTTTCTTCACTGTAAATTGGCTCATAGCCTTGTGGGCCACCCACTGAATCAAAGGGGTTCATGAGAGAATAGGAAGAAGTGCTTTGCCAAAGTAAGGGTGGTGCACAACAGGGGAAAGCTGTGGATATTATGCCTTGAAATCCAGTTTATATGAAAAATGCCTTTCCATGTTTTCAGAGGAAACACTCAAGATTTCTAACCTATAAATCCCAATAAGGGGTCAAATCTCTTCTTTGACGACTTGTAAAACAAGATGCTGACATGATACCCACTCTTTCCAGACTGCTGCACTGAGTTATTAGAACATTTCTACTCTCATTTTCATTGTCCAGTTATTTCAAGTAGGTGGAAATGGGGTTTTTATTTTTCCTCAGACCTGTAAGTATTTTTCTCATTCCTTTTATGCCCTGCCCCCACGTAGATTCATCAGAAAACTCAGCCTCTCCACAGTTCAAAGTACCAGAAGTTTATTGCAGGTTTGTGATACAAAGTTTTTTTCTTTCCCACATTGGGATTCTTTTAGACTTAAGCTTCTGGGCCCATATTTAAATACTCATTATTGAAAATTGTTATTGTATTTGTTTTCAGTCTGATTAACTGTGCCCAGGAGTTTTTACTATTCAAAGATCTGCTGTGGTCTTTCGCTCAATACCTCTCCCACGTAATATCTGCTCTTCTGGCTTTGCCCTCTCTGTCACTCTAGATATTTCTTCAGGAGTCAATTCAGAAGTCTATGTGCCCCTGTTGTGCTCCATTCACACCTTTATTGCAACAATGTTTAACTGGACTACAATTAATCACTTACATTTCCTTCTGCCCCTCCAACTATGCATCTACATTTTAAGGATAAAACTCAAGATTTGTTCATTCATATTTGTATTTCTAGCACATAACAGATTGTTCAGTACTGTTTGTCAAATGGGCAAATGACTACATTTTATGTTAAAAGGTAGCTGCCAGTTTTTCTTAAAAATGGTAACAGGTGGTGATTTGGATCTTCATCCTTCTGTTTCCTACAGGATGTGATTATCATGGCACCTGCATTACTGATTCTCTTGGGGGCTACAGTGATACTGAGAGCAGACTCACTTTCTGATAAAAAATGTAGGTAACATCTATTAAGTTCAGTAGCGTTTCTTTAAAAAAAAAATACATCACAAAAATGATGACATTATTTTCTCCCAAATAATCCTCAATTAGGAAATTCTGTGTGGATTTTTTAAAAGGAGAATATTTATTCATATCAGAATACAAACTCTTTAAACATGCTATACTTTAAGAAAGCAAAGTTGACTGGAATGCAAATATTATGCTACAGGAGGAATCGTATTCCATGTGCAGGTGTACAGGCACTATGGGACACTATGGAATAAAGCTGGAGCTGGTGACCACACATGGAATGCCTTCTGTACAAGGGGATGGTTACAAGTCCTCATAACCAAAGAATAAAAACCTTCCACCGTGTGTGGTTCAGAAACTTACTGATCTATGGTTATGGTGTACTGACAGAGTCTAAGAGAAGAAAATTGTCACATGGTCCCTAAGTAGTGTTGTCTAAGAGGACGTTCTATGATAATGACACCATTCTATATATACATTGTCCAATGTAGTAGCCACTAACCACAAGTGACTACAGAGCAGTTGAAATATGGCTCATGCAACTAAACATTTGATTTTATGTAACATAATGGACAGCTAATCTAGACAGAACCCTGCAAGGCTGTATGCAGCAAGCATCAAGTAGGAGTTATAGAAGGCTCTTAAATATTAAAAGTCAGTGGAAACATCCTAACCATTTAGCAAATGAATAAGTCTGTTTCCTAATAGTATGTATAATGTTATCCTAGTTTTGGGGGGAGGGGGGAATTAACAAGTTGTATCAATGTATACCAAGGACAAAAAGTAATGAATATATCACGTGTTAACACTATTCTCAGTTGCAGGATTTTAGGCAATTTTTCTTTTTGCTCACCTGTGCTTTCCCACATTTCTAAAATGAACAGGCATTGATTTGGTAGTTTAAAGGAAAGCTTTTCTTTTGAAAACAGAGTGGTTCATTAAAGAAAAAAGAGCCCTCTTTTCTATAAATGTGTAATTTCACTCACGCATTTTTTTGACTTTGAATCATAATGAGAAATAAATTAATTGTACATCACGAACCAGTGCATATACAAATATTTAAGTAGATTCATGTAGTGGAAACAAGAGGTTCACAGAACAGTAATTGTATTTCAAGCTCCCTGATATTTTCTATTTTCTTCCATGTCATTGAAAACATTCTAGCCACAAACTAATAAATTTCCCCAGCCAATTAATAGATAAATGGCCCTCAGTTTGAAAACTATAGTTATAATGAATATTGAGATATTCATTTTTCAGTAAAATGCCTGTATATGTTATAGGTAAACACTTGGGAAAAATTAGAAAGATAGTGAGTTAAAAGCAGTTTTAAAGCAACTTTTTCCAACATTATTTGAGTTTTATATATTCTAATAATCCTAAAATCCTATACTATACAATAAAATGTTTTTAAAATTTAAAAGTGCTACTTCCATACAATTGAATATCATGTTGGTCCTTTTCATCAACAGCTTTACTTCTCCCACCTACCAACTTCACTATCAAAGTTACTGGCCTTTCCCAAGTTCTTTTGCGTTGGGAATCAAATCCTGATCAAGAGCCAGTGAATATAGAGCTAGGCTATCATGTGAGAATAAATGTTCCACAAGAAGAAGATGTAAGTATTTGTTCTGACAGCTGTCTTTATTTAGAGGCAAATTTTCATTTTGACTGCATTTTCCCTATTGAATGAAATTCTAAGTTACAAAAAGAGAGAGAGAGAGAGAGAGAGAGGGAAATTGACTCAAGGGTATTCTGGCATGTGCCCAACCGAGTAGGGTGTCTGTTGAAAAGACTCTGATCTGGTACCATGCATGTTGGTTAGCATTCAACAGCAGCACAGAACATTCTAACTTTGCCACGATTCTCTCAGTAAGCAAAGAAAGTTTAGTCACTTTGAAGATAAAAGAATTTGATATGGGTTTTATGTTCCCTTTAAAATAGGCAAAGAGAAAAAGAGAAGAGAGCGCTGGAGTAAGGTGGGAGGCAGCGGGTGCCTAACCAGAGAGGCCCAGTTCAAATCCGGGCAACCACTCTAGGTCTGGGAGATGCACTTTTGGGGTATCCCACTACAGGGCATACGTGAAGGCACCTGATACCTAGGAGATGCGCAGTAAAATCAAACAAAGAGAGAAGCAATTGGTAGTAACTATTTTTTCAGTCAACACAGAATTCTAGAGAATTTTCTTTTAGAAAGTTACCTCTGGGGAAGAGACTAGGACACTAGAGATGATGATTGTAGTAAATGTGTGCCTCAATTACAGTTTTTTGTTTTTATACGAATGTCTTCATGTATCATTGAGGAATTATTATATTATTGTACTTTTATAAAGTTTATTTATTTTGAGGGAGATACAGACAGTGCAAGTAGGAGAGAGGCAGAGAGAGAATCCCAAATAGGCGCTTATTTTTTAAAATCAGACTTGTAGAGGTACAAATGGTGTGCAAAAAGCTGTGCATATTTTCATCACTCAATGACTTTGGGGATAAGCATTTACATACCTGTGAAACCATGGGCCTAATTTTTTTTTCTAGCCAAAGTACTTAATTGCATTTCATTTATGTGCCATTTAAAAAGTGGAAGAAAATGCCTATTGGATTAAAATAGCTCTCTGAATGCTCTTTCCCTTTTATGTATCATGACTTGTGGGGTTTATTTTTAGTATGAAACCAGGAACACTGAAAGCAAACGTGTAACCGTTCTTCATAAAGGCTTTTCAGCAAGTGTGCAGACGGTCCCTTGGAACGGCCAGCCCCTCCCACCAAGCCGCTGGGTTTCTGCTGAACTTAAAGCCCCACCTGGTAAGGCAGGCTCCTAATGGCCTCCTGTTGTATTCCTGACGGTGCAGGTGTGGTGAAAGTTGGACAAGTGACTTTTCTGGAGTCAGTCAGCAGTTCCTGCCAAGTGTCCTTCCTCCTCCTCATCGTCCTGAGGCTGTGCTCACTTCTTATTGTCATAACCTGCCAATCCCATCTGCTGCACCCCTGCAAACATAGCTTACACTTATCACTGCCCTGCTCCAAAGGTCACAGGGTCATCAGGGAAATCAGGGCCCATCAGGTCTCTCTGAGACATTTTCCAACCACACCCTACACGATTCCTCTGTTTTTCTCAGATAGTTTTCTAACCTTGACCCCCACCTGACAGCTCATTCTTGCCAGGAGGCTTTGCTTTCCTGGATTCACTTCTGTCTATTTTCCTGAATCCTTCCCATATGTCTAAGCCCAGATCAAGTTGTACCTCCTCTATAAAGCCCTTATACTTTTCATCCTATACACTGAAGAATGCTTTCTCCCCGGAACCCATTCATGGGCTGTGTTATTCATTTGGCACATATGACATTATCTTTCACAAATAGATTTATATCCTGCCACCTCTGACTAGGAGCCTGTTGGGAGCAGGGACAGTGTCTCATGCTTGATTACAGCCAGGAGAACAAGCAGCACATATATATGTTTATGTGTGTGTGTGTATGTTCTGAATGCTATGACTTTTCATACCAAATTGAAGCAAGCTGCTGATGGTTCATAGAAACCACAAGACTGAACAACCTGCCATGAAGAAAGAAGACAGCTCCCACTGTCTGTATACTGTCCTTTTGTGGAAAACTGGGGTTTCTAATACTTAGAATCAGTGATACTTGTGATTAAACCCTTGGAAACACACACACACACACACACACACACACACACACAGAGTAAAGAGAGAAGGATCACCAAGTCCCAGGGTATGTGAGTGCTCCTCCTAACAATTTGTCTTAGCCAGTCTGGCCCATAGGTCATCGTTCAACCACTGTCTTGTCACATCCCTGAATGAAAAAGCCACACACCTCCAGAACTGTGCCCGTGACTGAGAGCAGCATTGTAAAGATCTTCCCGTTTATTCATTATAACATGTGGCCTAGACCAGATAGCAGCCAGTTCACAATGGCCATGATTCCAAGTACAGACACTGATCCACAGTAGACACAGGATACAGACCTTTGTGTGTCTTACGTTAGAGTGCTTTTCCAGGTCTCAGTAAGTAACAGGACTCTACCAGTAATGCAGTTTTCAGAATTACATTTCTGCGATTCTAATTATTCTCTGAGCGTGCCACTACACATTGACACTAACGAAAAGTTAATTCTCCCTTGAATCAAATTGAATTCATACCAAATAATTCCTGGGAAGAGAGGTGAGAGACAAACAGATTGCAGGAAGAGTCTAAAGTGTACTTTGGGCATGGAGCATCTGGTCGTTTAGTGCATGGACAGTACATTTACTACAAGGCATAGACACAAAATTATGTATGTTTGTTGTATATGGATATATACAAGCGAACATCTCTGACAGCACATGGTAATAATACACCGTAGCCAATGTCCCTTTTCTCTAACTTCACTGAAGACAAAAGGGGCCTGTCTTCTTCTCCCCCTTGAACTACACTGGCTGCCAGCGATAAATATGATCACATAATTGACTTAAACTAAGGGGAGGAGACCCCTTCTGTTGTTTGAGATTCAGTCAAAAGGCTCTCACTTTGATGAGGTCCTTCCCGACCCTCAGCCCAAAGTGCTTCTTCCCTCTTCTGAGCAACCACAAGACCAGGGTCAGCACAGTGTGCTCTGAACAGCACCAGTTAATGTGGTGACAATGCAGTTTGAAATGAAAACAAGGCTTTCCAGACAAACAATCTTCAGAGATCTTCAGAAATCATCTTCAGAAAGGAATGTAACGTGATGGGTATGGTGGAAAATCACAAGATTCTCTAATATCTTTGCATGTTGAAGAGGCCTTCAGCACGCAAGTGGGCACAGAATCTCCAAAGAAATGTTGTTATGATGCTGTGTTGCCAGAACCCATTTCCTTCCAAGCAGCAATCTGCGTTATTCATGTGACATCTGCATGATGCAACACAATGACTCCCATGATTCTCGGATGGAAGTGGCCCTGGAGACCTTCCTCTACCAACTCTCTCATTTGCAGGTGGAAAAACTGAGGCCCAGAAAAGTAGGGCTTAAAGTGTCACAGTTAGCTATGGAAAGATGTGGTATTATAATACCAAGGTTGCTGGGCACCAAGGTCTGAATGACAATCTATTGTAGTTAAATTTTCATACAAGCATATCCCACATGTACACCCCCTTAGCCCCAAGTAGCCAGAAGGTTATTATTATTATTATTATTAATTTTTGAGAAAGAGAGAGAGAAACACAAGTGGGAGGGGGGCAGAGAGAGAGGTACAGAATCCGAAGCAGACTCCAGGCTCTGAGCTGTCAGTGCAGAGCCCAATGTGGGGTCTGAATTCACAAACCGCAAGATCATGACCTGAGCCAAAGTTAGAGGCTTAACCGGCTGAGCCCCCAGGCACACCAGACAGAACATTTAAAAAAATTTTTTTTAATATTTATTTTTGAGAGAGACAGTATGAATGGGAAACGGGAAGAGAGAGAGAGACAGAGAGAGAGAGAGAGGAGACACAGAATCGGAAGCAGG
Organism: Panthera tigris; assembly: GCF_018350195.1. Classification (NCBI taxonomy): domain Eukaryota; kingdom Metazoa; phylum Chordata; class Mammalia; order Carnivora; family Felidae; genus Panthera; species Panthera tigris. Next base: position 44,943,849 of record NC_056661.1, on the reverse strand, counting down.
ATCCAGGCTCTGAGCTATCAGCACAGAGCCCAACAGCAGGGTTTGAACCCATGCTGTGAGATCATGACCTGAGCTGAAGTCAGACACTTATCCAATGGAGCCACCCTGGTGCCCTGACAGGTTTTTTATTGTCAGAAACTCAGGCTTTATAATCCTAGCTTCATCCCACAGTGAGCTGGTCCTTTGCAAATAGGTTTCTATCAATGTGTGATAACAATTACTTTTTCATGGTAAGACGTTCCCAATCACTACAGTTTCAGAGGAAGTACGAGATTTAAAGACTGTCATGGCAACATTTTGTTCTTATTTTTGGCCATCTTATTGACCATCTAGGGTCTCCTGGAACCTCGGTTGTGAATTTAACATGTACCACAAACACCACAGTGAATAATCATACTCCCTTATGGCCATACCAAGTTTCTCTTCACTGCTCCTGGCTAGCTGGCAAGGATGCCCCTGAGGATACACAGTATTTTCTATACTATAGGTGAGTACCTACTTTTACTTAAGTAAATGCATTCTTTCCTATAGCCTTAAAAACTTATGAGCATTTTGATTTAGGTATGGCTCCTGGACCGAAGAATGCCAGGAGTACAGGAGAGACACCCTGAACAGAAATACTGCATGCTGGTTTCCAAAGACTTTTATCAGCAGCAGAGGGAGTGAGGCACTCGCAGTGCATGCTAATGGCTCAAGCAAGCATGCTCCAATCAAGCCTTTTGATCAGCTGTTTGCTCTTCATGCAATCGGTAAGGTAGACTTAACTCAGAGTTGGACTAACCGAATCGCAGAATCTCAGCTTCGAAGGGCTTATAAAGATCACGTGGTTTGACTAATTTTCAACCCTAAGTGATCATCTGTCCCCTGCCTGACAATCACAGGGGCAAGCTTTCTCAGCCTCAGCAATACTGATAATTTTGGATGGATAACTGTCTGGTGGGAGCTGTCCTGTGCCTTGCAGGATTTTTAACAGCATCCCCGGTCTCTTCCTACTGGACCAGTAACATCCTCCCTGCAGTTGTGACAACAAAATATCTCCCAACATTTCTAAATGTCCCATGGGGGACAGAATCTCCACCATGTGAGAATCACTGAACCAGGGAATGTGAACCCACTGCTGAAGGGAGTATCCCTTTCATTTTTCAGCTCTGACTCATTTCATGAAGTTTCTGGTGCTGTGATGGAGTGGTACCTCCAAATAATTCTCATCCCTTTCCCCACAAGATGGTCTCAGAGCTAGCAAAATACAGCAAGCTTTCTCATCCTGAGATTTCTCTTCCCCAAGCTCCCCACCCCCAATTTCTCATGCTTTCCTCTTAGGACCCTTTGCCACGCTGGTCTGTCTCCTCCAGGTGGTCCTAAAATGTCTCTCTCAGCATAGGGATTCTCAGATGTCAGCATATTATTTAAGGTTTCATTGGCTCCATTCTCAAAATAGAAATACTGTAGTCTCCTTCATCCTAGATGCTTGTATTAATGAAATTCATCAGGAGCCTTTCATGTAGCATTCTTGTTACTAACCCTCAAGATTTCAGTGGTAGTGTATTTACTGGCATGGGCTGTGGGGTCAGGCTGCCTTGGCTTAGGTCCTGGCTCCACCACCAACTAGATGAGTGACCGTAGACAAGCTGGTCATTGCCCTGTACCTCGGTCTTCTCATCAGAAAGAAATGGGGATAAATTATTATTTCCTGCAAAATTTTTGTGAGAACTAAGTGTGTTAAGAACTCTACAGTGCTTAGAACAGTGCCTGGTAATGATACATAATTATAAATAGACAAGGTGTTATTTAAAGGGACATGATTTATCTATATCTCTATCAAATGAAGTATATAACTTGGTTTAAAGAACCAGCTCACAAGAGGTTATATAATTCTATTCAACAGTACATTTCTCAGATGACCTAAAAATGTCCCTTTCCTAACAATAAGTAATAAACAATGCTGAGGAGGACATGGGAAACAATACTAATATGAAAATGGGCACAACCTGGTACAGACCACAGGGATTCATTTTCCTGTATGATTGTCATTTATTAGAGATAAATTCCTCATACTACTAAAAGAAATAGATTCCTGGTTAAAGTTTTTCTGCCTAGGGAACGGGAGGCTCTGGAACCAATACATCCCATTCTTAGATCGTCCCTATGATTCATTAATTGTGAGATCTAAGTCACATAGCCTGAGACAAGAGCGCTCGCTTAAAAATAATTTCTACCCACATCACAAGGCTATGAGATAATCAGGTGATAACTCAGGAGAAAGAACTCTACAATTGTTAGACAAATGTGGCCCATTCTTTTTATGCAGAGAAAATTGAACCTTACCACTCCATTCCCGCCCCCCCAAAAACTGAAACGAGACAAAATGAAACAAAACTGAAGCTCAGAATGAGGAGATTCTTACCCAGAGCCACACACCTGCTTAGTAGAGGCAGTGCTTTGTGGAAGCTCCAAGGTTTCTCTCTAGGGTCAGGTTTACCTAGTTTGGTCCAGCTTGAGGAACAGGGATGGTGTGATGGGTCTTGGAATGAGCTGAAGCGGAAAGGGACTCAACCCTTCAATGTGATTTGGAATAGGAATCCTTTAAGATTAGAGGCAGGATCTCTTCAGTACTATAACTATGAGAGTCATCTGTGAGCCACTGGGGTCCTATGATTTGGAGATCAGTTAATTAAAACCTGAAGGTAGGTCCTTGAGAAGATTGTATCTCAGAAATGCCTTGGGAAGTTTGAGTGGATTGGATTGATCAGCCTAGATCACTGACGTTTTATTCTCTAACCTAGATCGCATTAATCCTCCAGTGAATGTCACAGCAGAGATTGAAGGAACCTGTCTTTCAATTCAGTGGGAAAAACCAGTTTCTGCCTTTCCAATTCACTGCTTTGAATATGAAGTGAAAATTTACAACACAAGGAAAAATTATTTCCAGGTAATTCTTCGGATCGTTCCAATATTTGATAGTAGCATTATCTTAGAAACACTGTAAAAATTATATTCAGTAACAGCTGTGGTTACAGCTTGGAACTAACAAGGTCAAAGGTAACGTGTCTACCCAAGTTTTGTAAAAATAAACCACGCTTTACTGGCTTTTGGTCTTGAAAGGACATACTTTTGGTTCAAAATAACACAAAGGATCACATAAAAACACAGTAACACTATTTTTTGGTGCAAATATGAAAAGTTGCAGCCACTATGGAAAACAGTATGGAGGTTTCTCAAACAATCAAAAAGAAGATCATCGTGTGATGCAACAATTCCACTTCTTGATTTATATCCAAAAGAATTATAAGTAGGGTCTCAAAGAGAAATTTGTACATCCCTGTTCATAGCACCATTATTCACAAGAGCCAAAAGGAGGAAACAACCCAGCTGTCCACTGATAGATGATGAATGGATAAACCAACTGTGGTGTATACATACAGGGCTCTGTTGTTCTGCCTTAACAAGGAAGGGGATCATGACACACGCTACGACCCGGATGAACCTTGAGGACACTACGTTAAGTGAAATAAACCAGCCACCAAAAGACAAATACTGTGGGACTGCACTTATATGAGATACCAAGAGTAGTCAAACCCAGAGAGACAGAGAGTAGAATGATGGTTTCCAGGAACTGGGAGGAGGGGCCACGGGGGATCTGTTGTTTAACAAGTAGAGTTTCGGTGTTGCAGGATGAAAGCGTGCCGGAGAGCGGGTGCACAGCAGTGTGAATGTGCTCATCACTCCCGAGCTGTACACATAGTTAAGATGATAAATTTTCCGTTTTATGTATCTCACCACAACTGAGATATACTCATAAGCACTAATGGACAAAGAGTTCAAGAGACAAGAACTGAGAGGAAAACCAGCATTTATGAAACATCAACTATGTGTCAACCTTTATTATGCTAATTTATTCCCTCCTCCCAGGAACTGCATTAAGTAATTATCATCCCCATTTCACAGGAAAGTGAGGCAGAGAGAGATTAAGCCACTTGCCCAAAGTCACCGAGCTGGCAAAGCTGTAGGGAAGTTGGGATTACAACTCATGTCTCAGTGACAGTAGGCAAAGCAAATTCAATTCCATCCAATCTGATTCAACAAATATTTACCCACTGGTTTCTGGGCGGGAGTTAAAAAGATAAGATACTGTCTCTGCCATCAAGGGGCCTAGTCTAATGGACACACTCACCACCTCAGAGGAAGGGCCAATACGGGTCCAAAGGAGGGGGTGGGCAAAGCAACCAGTTAGGGCCCCCACTGAGAAGAACTGAGTGAAATCATGAAGGATGGGTAGTTTGTAGCCAGTGCTTCCCAAAATACCAATGCTAAAAGACCTTCTTTTTTTTAATTTGTAATTCCTAATTTTTAATTAGATTTCTAATTTAATTTTGAATTGTTTCTTTTGGAAAATAGCTTAAAAATGAAATGCTAGGGAAATCAAATATGCCCAGAGACACGCCCATTCATGGGCTAGAATGCTGTGGCAATGTCACATTGCTACAAAAGCCCCTAAATTGTTGTCTCTATTCCTGTGTTTACCTCACTGAGGATCAGTAATAAACAGCTCCTGACCCACACCAATCTGCCAACCACACTCTAAGTGGCAGGGGGTCTAGGCAGAAGGCATAACTCAAAGGCTTAAAAGAGCATGGTTCCTTCAGCCAAATGGCAGTAAATGAATTGGCCTGGACATAAAGCCAACATTGGAATAGTAACTCTAGATTCCACACTGTGACTTCTCCCAGAATGACTGGAATTTTGGGGGGGGGGTGGGGGGGAAGGAGTGGTTTCTCTTTTTAAAGCCATTGCCATAGGTGCTGAAAGCCATTGAAGAGTTTTATTCATTCAGAACTCTGGCCACATCTGCAAAATCAAAGAATAATTTTGGTAGCAGCATGAAATCTGGATGCAGGTGGAGGGGCCATGTGGAGACAGGAACATTGGGTTAATGGCTATGGCAATTGTCCAAGCGAAACACGACAAGATAAATCAGGCAGTGGTCGTGAGGCAGGGTGAACAAAGGAGAAACACACACAGAAGAATGTAAGATATAGGTGTCATGGGCACATCTCTGGTTTGGGGCCCAAAGGATTAGCTGAGTGGTGTGAACACTGACCAGGAGAGAGAATATCAGAGACAGTCTCATTTGTGAGACAATAGCCTTGTTTCAACACCAGACTATGTAACTCTAAGTTGTCTGTAGCAAACCAGCATTAACTAATACCAAACACATATTATTATATTGAACCAATATTGCTGTTTTTGCTCATCAAAAGTGGGTTGAATACTGGCAGTTTTCATAGGATTCAACCTAGTACATCTTTAAACTTGGAATTACAAGGACAATTCCATTTAATTCAATAATCCATGCTTAGGTGCTGTTATGCCTACTTTACAGATGAGAAAACAGAGGCTCAGAGAAGTCAAGGAAGTTGTCCAGCAGGTAGTTTGGGGTATAGGATTCAAACCCAGCCTTTCCTAGATTCAATGACTCTGCTCTTTCCTTTTCCCTATGCTCCAGTTGTTTGAGATCTTCCTGCACATCAGGATCAGGAGTTTTTTTTGTTTTTTGGTTTTTTTTTTTTTTTTTGGTAAAGAGCCAGATATTTTAGGCTTAGCAGGCCATATGGTTTCTGTAACAGTTACTCAGCTCTACCATTGTGGAACAAAAGCAGCCATAGATAATACATAAATAGGCATGGGTGTGTTCCAGTAAAACTTTATTTGCGGACACTGAAATTTCAGTTTCGTGTGTCATGAAATACTCTTTTTGATATTTTTCAATCATTTAGAGACGTATAAACCATTCTTAGCCTGCAGGCCCTACAAAAACAGACAGCAGGCCATACCGGCCCCCACATTGTAGTTTGCTGATACCTGCTGAATAAGATGGAAACCAACGGATATTGTTTACTAACTTGGCTACAGAATATGGAAGGACAAGATGAGGGGGATTATGCGTTCTACTATAGGCCACCCCAGTCTTTTAATTTGGAAACCTTAAACAGACCCAGGTAAATCATCCAGAACTTACCAATGACTTTTTATTCATTTTGATTACAAGATCACTTTCCCTTGAAGGATAACTGTGACACATCTCTACTGAAGCATTCTAGAATAAACTCAGCAATGCGGGTCCTGTTGATTTTAAAAGGGTCACATAAAAGCGAGTCAGATTACTTATGTATGGCCTTCTTTTCTGGTAACTGGCATTTCTTAAATTTTGTGTCCAGAGAGTCTTATAATGCTATTTTTCTCCATTCAGACAGAAAAACTGATGACGAATGCATTCATCTCAATAATTGATGATATTTCTAAGTATTCCGTTCAAGTGAGAGCCACCGTGAGTTCTGTGTGCAGACAGATGGGGTTTTGGAGCGAGTGGAGTCAACCTATATACGTGGGTAAGTATCTTCTGTTTATTTTAAAGCAAGTGACCTTCCTCATGGTTAAAGCAGATGATCCTGGAAAGTGTACACATTCACTTAGCGATCTAAACTTCCTGATCTTCTGTCAGTCTACTGCCTTTTTGACCAGAGACAGATTTACCATTAAGTCAACAAAGCTTACATGTTCAAGCATCTTGCTAGCATAAGCCTTGCTAAAGCTCCATACCACTCCCCCTCGCCTTGTTTTTGGATTATCTGATTCTACTTTTATCCTTTTTTTTTTTTTTTAAATAATTAAGCTTTCTGAGATAATTGTAGATTCACATGTAGTTGCGAGATATTATACAGAGAGAACTCATGTGTCTTTCATCCACTTTACCCCAAGGGTAGCAGCCTACAAAACTACAGTACAAGATCACAACCAGAATTATCATTGGTAATGACCACTGATCTTATTCGGATTTCATCAATTTTATATGCACGCTTTTGTGTATTGAGCGCTATGCAATTCTACCCCATTTGCAGGTTTATGCATCCATTGCAAGGATCCCTTCTGTTGCCCCTTTACAAACACAATCTCTGTTGCACGTCTCTATTCCTAACCCCTGCCAACTACTAATCTAAGCTCCATCTCTACATTTTTCCCACAGCTAATTTTGATTTCATATTTTTGTTTCTTTGCTTAAAGAAAGTTCCAAAATTGAAGCAACTCAGGGCCTGCAAAATCTGGACCCATTCCTGGGCCTTTAGCATAACAGACACAGGGGACCAGAAGGGTTGGGTGTAGCCTGGACTTCTGTGTTCTGCAGCTGTTTTCCTTTAGGACTAAAATCGCTAGTTTATTCTGCAAGAAGATCACCGTATCTGTCTGTGGCGTCTGTGAAGGGTAATGAAGTACTCCATGGATGCTCTGGAAGTGAGGGCACATTCCCATGCTTACTCAGCTCCAGATGGCAATCCCATGACCTAGAGATGTGGCCTTGCAACTTGAAGATAGAAAATTCACAGCCTGTGTTTCTTACCACCTGGGTGTCCTGGGTATCCATAGACTTTTTAGGACAGAAGTGGACAGTTGAAAAACAACTAATAGATCTCTTGTGTGTACTGCAACCATGTAGTCTGAGGATGTGGACATACGTGGTTAAGTGCTGTGTAAGATCTACAAGAATGTAGAACAGCGGAAGGAACTCTGGAACCTTGGTCAGATAGGTCAGGTTTAACACCCAGCTTTGGCACATACTGACCTCATAGCCTTGGACAAATCACTTCTCTCTGACTTTGCATGGGTTCCCAGGACAAAGAAGATAATATACACCTCACCCGCCTCCCAGGGTACTATGAAATTAAAAGCCGATGGCCTCAGATAACATTTATTGATGGCGGTTTGCCAAACCCTGCTAAATGCTTTACATGAGTTACCTGCGTTAACCGTATCAACAGCACTAACTTGTAGATGAGAAAATGGTTTTGGAAAGTTTAGGCAATTTAACTCTACATGTGCGAGTGGCAGATATGGGATTCAAACTGAGGCTGACACAACGTAGGGCCCAAACTCTTAGCGGTATGCCTTGGTGTGGCAGGATTCTGCAAGCTGCAAGGTGTTGAACAAATTACACAATTATGAGATCCTGGGACCTATCTTTGTGGTTAGGGAGGGTCAAGCATGTGAATGTTACCTCTCACTCTTCCTATAGGCTATTCAATGATCATTTGAAGAGCATCCTTAAGGAGACCTTTCTTCCAGGCCTATTGTAAAACTTTCCATTTAATTCATTCACTTAGGCTAATGGGTGGCTCTTTAGGAAAATCCTGGGCAGTGACCCATTAGGCTCTGTGGACGTGAGTCAGGTTAGAGCGCCTCAGGTAGGTTTCCACGGAAGACTGGGAGACATGAAGAGAGGCCTGAGAATTTCAGAGTTACTCTGAGTCTTCAGTGGGGCTGGCCCTGCGGAGCTGCAGAGTTTGTTAAGGGGAACTGCACCTCCTGCACTTGTATTTCACCCAATCAGCACAGCCTTATGGGATGGCCCCCAAAATCACCCCACAGGGCTCAGCAGGAGCCTTCCTGGGAAGAGGCGCAACAAAGGAGGTAAAAGGAACCAAGACTGGGCCAACTGCACCCATTTCCTAATTCTGCCAAGGCCAGTCTTCCCTCCCCACCCTCCTCCCGAGGTTGATGCCCCAACCTGCTCAACAGACCCGACACACACAGGACCCCCCTCAACACTGCTGCTTCTGCACAAAGAAAATTCACTTTGCTCACCAAGAGCAAAACAAACAGAAGAAACATTTATGAGCCCCAGAAACTTTTAACAAGATTATTCATTTTATCAAAAGCTTGTGATCAAAGCTTAATTTTCATTACTTGCATTTGGACAAATTAAAAAAACTGGTGTATGTTATTCCCCAGGGGCACATAACTTGGGCCCAAATTATTGAGACTTCTGAGTTTGAGATTTTTTTTTTTAATGCCGTCCAAGGATTTCAAATGAACGTGGTGGAAACCAAGGTAGAAACCCAGGGTAAGACACCAGTTCTGCTTTCTGAGCGTTTGAATTGTGTAGTTCAGGGCAGTGTTGACGGTGGGCAGTTTAGAACTTAGAGACTAAGCAAAGACGAATCAGGAAATTTAGGTTTTAGTCATGGCTCTGCCAGTGTCTAGCTCTAGGACCCTAACTAGAGATGGCAAAAGACAACTCCTCACAAGCCGGGTGATCTGAGCAGACTTCGAGGGTGGTGTTACACGTAGGTGTCTCAGGAGTGACGATCTCCTGTCACCGCTGCAGGGCACAGAGTGGTGAGGAGTGTGCCTGGGTTTTGCCACCCCTAATGAGTCGCTCATGCCTAACCTCTGTGCGTCCCCGTTTCCTGGCCTATAAGATGTCTATGCTGCACCCCCAAGGTTCTTCTACACTCCCTCAGCCCACCACAAAAATGCTGAGAGTGAAATTGTGATCCATAATGACAGTTTATTTTGAGCTTGTTTTTAATTTATTATTCACTCTCCACTTTAGAGCTCTCCTCCCATTATTATTTCCTAAATAACAGCTTCCTAGTTTGGAACTAGGCTCATTATAATTCCCCCCCAGGTATATGCCTCACTGCCATTATCTATGGCAAATCCCATTTCATTTACTGCCACCCTTTTCATAAGATGAGCTGATTAATATTACCATTCACCTTACAAATCCATCGTTTCTAGAATTTACTCCCCTGCTCAGTTTAGGATCATTAGTGAATTTAATCAGTGCAGACTTTCCATTTTCATCAAGATGATTAATAAACATAATAGGAAGTCCGGGCCCCTCTGGGACACGTTGCATGGCTCTTCTTTACCCCTTGGGGATGCAACCATAATTATACTTGGCTTGCAGTCTATCAGGCAGTTTTGCCGCTACATTCGTTTCCTTTAGACAACCTTCCTCCTCTCCTACCTTGTGTGTATGGCACCTGGAGCCCTCCCCTTCCATTTTCACTCGGCAGCCCGACTCCAATATCACCTCTTTCACAGGTATTATTAACTCCATCTCTTTTAAGGAAATGGGGAGCCAGAGATATTAAATAAATCAGTAATTATCAAACAGCCCAGAAGTGGCTATTAATAGCTAATTGTCTCAAAGAAGTGACATATTGGTCAATCAGTGAAGTGGAATACATTCCATTCACTCATTAACCCATGATGGCCCAAGGTTTTTAAATAGCGAGACACAGGAAAGGTAAGTCTTGACTGAGAAAAGGAGGGCAGAGGAGACCAGACGGCGGGTCTTGCTTGGGTTGGCAAGGTCCCTGGATGGCCAAGAGGTACAGGGGATAGTGGTGAGGGGGTAGAGCCAGCAAGTGCCCCAAACCTAAGCCCCAGATGGGCCCTCCTGTGCTAGGATTCCCAGCACATGAAACCTGTTTGTTTTCGAATGGAAGTAGCCATAGCGGTTTCGTTTTATCAGTGCTCGTTATCAACTGCTCTTCCTCCACTTGGCCTCTCCATCTTATCTTGAGAGCTGACTTCCCACTTTTCACACCTCTTTCTTTCTCCTTTTTAAAACTTTCTCTCAACTTCCGGATTCTTATCTCTGCCGTCTCCTGTTTACTAAAACCTCTTCTATCCTGACCCTGCTCTACTGAAGCCTTCCATGTCCTGCAGTCCAGTCCATCATCTTTCTCCTCCTCTGTGCTCCATGAAGCTCACAAGCCATGCATGAAAAAAGCAATGAAAATAAAATTCCCTTCAGCTATATCCTTACTTGTGGAAAAGAGTGTTTGCTAGGTGAGTCCACCCTGCATTAATTCCCAGCCGTGTCACTGTTAAAAGCTTAGTCCTTCTGAGACCTGCTTATCAGAGACCGGTCTTAACCCCAATCACAGACATTGCCCTGGAAACCAGCGATTGGGCTTTGCCCCATCTCAATGTAAGCCCTATCTGAAGGCTGGGATCTATGCCATGACAATACCAGGTACCAATTAAAATGTTTTTCTTCCTTTTTTTTTTTTTTTTTTTTTAAGATTCTTTAGGCTTGAGACATGTAGTGTTTGTACCTCCGGGAGTAGAGCAAAGTTTCCCACAGTCCTCAAGATGGTCAAGGCTGAGAGGACGCTTGTTGCCTTCAGAGGCATCGCTTTTTACAAGATGAGTTAGAGGAAATCCTGGCCTTAGCTTTCCTGTCACAATATGGGGCAGTGGTGGGGGGGAATGGTTCTTCAGGCCACATGACCCAGCCTTCAGCCTGAAAATAGGTTGGGCCAGAATATCAGGGATGTGTTTGAGAGTTTGGGTTGAGATGGAAGCAAGGTTCCCACAGGCAACTCTTGTTGTCTTTGTCCTTCGACTTGGCTTTAACAGCCTGTGAGTATGTGAGGACACACCTACATGGACCCAGGTCACCTGGATCCAAGGCCGAGGTCAAGTCCTGCAGCCCCACCCTCAGCCCTGGACACCTCCTGCACTCTCTCCTCCTTTATTTTCTGTTTTGTCACCACACACTTTCTAAATTCTCACACTGTGGTGAAACAAAGAGAAAACTAGCAATGGGAAACAGGAAGAAGAAACACAGCAGAGGTGCCAAATTAGGTGGCCCTTGGCCTGTGGAAAAAAAAAAATTGCAAATGCTAAAATTTTCATGGGGAAGAGACTAATACAGACAAAACTGATTTAAAAAAAATAGTTGACTTAACCTGAAAAACCCAGTCGGGCTCACCTGAGGCTGAGAGAACTTATGGGGATTTGGGGTTTTCTTTGCAAATCGGGGATTTCAAGTTGGTAAACATGGTAGTCTGTCCAGTCAACTGTGTCCTTCAATCCAGGCTCCTGTGGTTTCAAACGCTGGCAGTCCCACCATTTGCTCTCAGTGGGTGGGTGGGCAGGACCACCTCCCCCTTGGATGATCCCTGTGGTCTGAAGGAGGGATAGAGGGAAGCTTTTAGATTCTGTCCCCAACTGTCAGGAGCAGGCACTTTCTACTGTGTTTTCAAGGAGGGCCACCTCTAGTGGTGCCCACACTGCCCTTCCAGGCATGAATCCCACCCCACGATGGGGCCATCAGATGGGACAACAGCTCAGAGGAAGGAGAGACTATTGTTGAGCCAGGTACTTTGCTAGGCCTGTTCTTGTGTGTGCTATCTTGTGTATTCTTACAAACAAAGAATTTTCCTAATCACATGGATTTACAGATTATGTGAGAAAAGATGCAGAGAAGTTAAAGAAATGCCCCCAGTGACAGAGGGCCTGGAACCAAGCCACATGATTGGTTCCTCACCCTATTCTTTCTGCCATGCTTTATCATCCCATAGGTCATGGTGCTAGCTGGGGAAACTGAGGCAGGAAGATGGGCAGTGGGGCTGTGGTTTCTGAAAGGGTGATGCTCGTCCAGCTTATGACCGAGTTGTAAATAGTTTCATGTTAACCTAGATCCCTGAGAGTTAGAAGCCTAGATGACTTATGTGCCTATTTCTCTGGTATCTCGATTATTTGGTGTGTTCCTTTCCCCTCCAGGGCTGAGCTTATTATTCCACATTTTGAAGATTCTGACAGCACTTGAGTCTTAGTCTTGCTTTGATGATTTAGGGAAATCATCTTGATTCTTCAGATCTCATATAAACATGTCTAACGATTGTAACTAGTATTTGTGAAGCACCTACTATGTACTAGCACTGGGCCAAGGACTTTGCCTCTACCAACTCATTCAGTCCTTATCCCCATTTTACAAAGCAGGCAGTGGATACTGGAGAGGACATCCTGCTCAAGGTCACCTCAGTAGCAAATAACAGAACCAGGATTACACCTCTTCACCCCCTCATTTCTTGTTTTTATGTGATGAGCGCAGCCAGCTTTCAATGGGACTTGCTAGAAGGTTAACGAAACAGACTCCGCAGCCCCTTACAGGAACCACAGTTCCGGGGTGCTTGGGAGTGCTGTGCGGAAAGCCTGTGAAACAGAGAATAATAACCATAATTTCTCTATTCTCCTTCAAGTCTAGTCCTATGAGGGGTAACGCAGATGAACAGTACTGCAGCGATCTAGCAGAGTACTGCAGTGTTTAGAGGATCCTAAACACATAGATTTGCACACATGCATATGGTCTCCATTTCCTGTCCCTATTTAAGCTCACTAAAACAGGTAAAGCCACAGTCTTTTTTCCCCCTCTTTTTTCTCCCTAAACCAGGCAGCGCCACAGTCCCCTTGACAGCTGCCTGGGAAAACTCACCCACCTAAAAGGTTTGCTTTGGTCTTTTGCTTGCATTGGGAGCCAGTCACCTGGTTTGGGGTGCTCCTTCATGGTGATGCCACAGCTTCTCCCTGCAATTAGTGGCAAGCCACAGGCAGCTTCATAGGCTAATGCATGGGCATCCTCCACATTACCTGGCATCTGTTGGTGCTACTTGCTTTCTCCCAGAACCAGTTGGTGTCATGATCCAAGAGCAGGACTGCCTCACTGGAAGGGTCCCATCAATTTACTCATTAGCTCTTTTCCCTTGAAACCTATTGTTGAGTCTAAAGTCATACTCAAAATCAGTATGGAAGCAGTGAACGTAGTACTTGTATGGACACTTTAAGGTGGAGCAAGCCCCCAAACCAAACTGACCCTCTTAGGAGTTATTAACATGAACTACACAGATGACAGAATTCTATAGCAAGAGGCACTGCAGCACCAGGAGGGAAGCCATTTGACAAAGCTCCCAAGGCAGCTAGAGGCAGATTATGGGATGAAGTCAGGTTTAGTGCCTACGTTTTTCTTCCCTTTGGGTTGCCACCATGCCATCCCAGCCCCACCCCACACACTCCCGGGTCACAGGACAGCAGAATTTTCAACTGCTGGCTTATTCTCAGGGTCAGATGGTTGAGATGTTCGAAATGATAGAAGCCAAGGCCACCAGAAACCAGAGGGCGGAGTTCCTGAATGCTCTCAGTTGACAATGTCAGAAGAGCATCCAGGAATGAGGTGGACGGTCTGGAGGGCTTCTCCTCCTTAGAAGGACAGGCCTTGTGACTTCCTCTTTCTAAAACATCTTTGCATAACTAAATAGCAGTGCCCTTCAGTGTTTTGAAAAGAAACATCTGTGGCTTCCGTTTTAGGGTCAGAAAGGCATTCTCCTTGAGTCAGAGAAAAGATTCAAGTTATCTGGAAACCCTTTTTCTTAAGAAAATTTCCAAGGCGAGAGACCCCAGAATTCAAATTAACAGTACCTTCAGGGGCCTCCCAACTTGTACAGTATTAAAATTTCTTTTTTATGATTTTGACCCAAAGGATTTATACTGTCTTTGGGACCTGTTGCCTTTTTTCTACCTTCAGTGAAATCAGAGTAGATGCTAACTTTAATTCATTTATTTATATAATGTACTCAAGGTTTTCACATTAATAATTAAACAGTAGATAATCCACAAGTAGTTTCCATTTGGCGTGAGTATGTGAAAGCTTTTTCTTGTACTAATTTTACCCGCCTATTTATGTTTTCTTCACGGTAAAGCTGACCTTGGCTCTGTTCTCTGAGGGTTAGTTCTGTTCTCAGTTGGTGGCTAGGGAGTCATTCTAAAGCACATCGGGACACTGCAGAAGCCAGGCCAGGAGAAATTAGTAATTTGCCAACTCCCTCCAGGCAGGGACCATGACTTTGCTTCCCACATAGTACCTTGCACGCATCGATAACTTTTTTTGATTGAATCCAATAAAATCTGTTGCCTTTGTATTTTTGCTAATTCAGTGGAAAACTTTGTTTATCAAAGTGAGAACTGAAGTGAATCATCAGGGAATAGTTTAACTGAAAAGATTTTTGTAATCCTGGTCAGAAGTGAACGGTACTATTATCAGCACTTGACATATCAGGGTACAAGGTGTTTCACAATTTGAGACACAAATGGGACCGAGTGTATGACCCTGATAAAATTTACAACACCGCTCTTGCTTTCTGTAGGACCCAAACTTTATCTGTCTGTTAAGCCTACTGGTAAAGAGGGTAACTTTTTTTTCTGCTGACCTACCTCTTGCTAAATTTATATTCCGTGTATGACTCTAGAGTTACTGAATATACTGATTAGGGCACGTGAGTAATGGTTAAGAGCATGGAATGGTGGGTTTCAGAAATGGGGAAATGAAGCAGGCAGAATCCCTTATTCAGGACATCAGATTGGGAAATAAAGCCAGACAGAATTCGACGTGACAGCATTAGTTCATCCCTGTTGCTCTTTACATTAGCTATGAGCAAGTGCAATGAAACTAAGTTTAACAGGGCACTCAGTTACAACCCAGACAACGCAATATTAATCCTAGAACTTTTCAGCGTCTATAGCATCTGGGAAAATAAAAGTTTTGCTTCCTTGAGTATCTCTCTCTCTCTCTCTCTCTCTCCCTCTCTCTCTCTCTCTTCTTATTATTATTTTACTGTGACCAACGCCTCTTTGTAAAATAATACATATAAATACCTAAAAGGTAAAAAAAAAAAAAAAAAAGTAGTATGGTCATAGGTGTTTAATAAAGTGATTCAGTCCCAACCACAGCCTAGGGAAAATCAGGGAGAATGACTCCCTTGCAACGCAGCCCCCTTCTGTTGGACCACAGCCTCCAACTTAGCTTATGTCCAACAGTGGGGACACAGCAGTGAAACCGCTTCCCTGCAGGGAAGTGGTATCCAGCTGGGAAGATGACTTTCAGGAGATTGCACAATCATAGAGAAATGCTTAGGATGTTTTAAGTGGAGCTCCTGCTTGCACCATGTGTCCTCAGTTTGGGGGATGACAGAGAGTGGACCGGGATCCCTGCACCATGGTGATGGGAGCATTACTGTTCAACCAGTCATAGGCTTGGATATGGTCTCTGCCTGCTAGCGGTGTCCTTAACTGACTGACGCTGTCCTTCTTTGCTCCAGTTTCTCCATTTGCCAAGTGAGGATAGGAGTGCCCATCTGAAAGCATTGTTGTAAGAATTACACTAAATGTATGGTAAGCACCTTGAATTGTTTCTGGTACCTAGGAGCACTCAGAAAAAGGAAAGGAAAGGAAAGGAAAGGAAAGGAAAGGAAAGGAAAAGAAAAAATATGTACAGAAAGTAAGCTATTAATTCTGATGACTGCTGGTTTTTAGATTTTATACTTTACAATTTTCAAACCTTCAGCAATACAGACGACTACTCTTCTAAAATCAACTTTGTTAAAGGTAAGTGCGCAGGAAATCACAGTGGCCTGGATGGAGTCAGTGGTATTGGAAAAGGTGCTGATTTGGCAGAGATGTTAAGGGTCATGTATTTCAACTCACTTTGTTTTCTAATTTTTAATTTATTTATTTTTGAGAGAGAAAGAAAGAGAGAGGAGAGCAGGGGCAGGGAAGAGAGACAGAATCCAAAGCAGGCTCCACATTGTCAACATGGAGCCCGACGAGGGGCTTGAACTCACGAACCGTCATGACCTGAGCTGAAACCAAATCGGACGCTTAACTGGCTGAGCCACCCAGGTGCCCCTCAACTCGCTTGTTTTTACAGATGAAGGAAGTGAGCCCCACAAGGGCAACCTCCACAGCAAGCTGAGAATAGGACCCAGGTTTCCATGCTAGGCTAGGATGCATGCATGAGACAAAAGCATGATCTCTTGCCTTTATGAGAGATTAGGATGTGATGGTGTACCAGGAGTCAATGGACAAAGGAAGCAGGGCTGTAGAAAACAGTAAGAATCAGAGTGACTTCCAAGGATCCCAGTATGGAAACTTGGAAGAATGGAGACCGTCATGGAGAAGTCAGTGAGAGAAGTCCTTCTGATGTGAAGAAGTGCATGAACTTAGTGTGCAACATTGTCAGCTTGGAGAAACATCTAAGTGGGTTTCACCCAAGGGAAGTTTCAAATCTAGAAGCTGAGCTGTGTGTTGGCCCTGGGCCAGGAATAAAGACAAGGGAGAAGAACACGTGGGATTAAACGATACAGCTGTGCTCAACCAGCTTGCCAGTACTGGAAAAAGAGACTGTCCTGGAAAACACCCACGGGCCCAGGGCTGAGCTGAGAGGGTCAACAGAACCTAAAGAGAGAAGAAGGAAATGCCACCGAGGAAGGGGAGTATTTTGGTCAAAGAACCAAAGACTCGGTTTCAAGGTGGGAGTAATCATCAGGTGTGACATTCAGGAAGGAGGCCAAGCAAAATAAAGTTGGAAAAAGAAACGGAGTGTCTTTTGGATTCAACTAGGAGGCAACCACCCGCAAGTAAACAGTTTCTGAGATGGGGAAATGAAACAGCCTGAATCCCTTATTCAAGAAATTAGGCTGAGAAATAAAGTTGGAAGGTAATTTGATGATAGTTGGGAGCGATGGCAGAGCAAAGATAAAGGACTTATGGCTTATTCAAGATAAAGGCCTCTATGAATATTTGAAAGCAGAAGGGAAGAGATGAAGGAGAGATTAAAGCTTTGGGGAAGTAGAAGATAAACCCCAAATAAGATTTCTCAGGAGGCAATAAGAGCAAGAGATCAAGGCAAAGTTGGAGTCACTGGCATTAAATCCTCGAGACATTTCTCCCTCTTGATACACTGAATATTTTGAGTTTGAAGTATGTTGGAGCTTTTGGGAGTCTTAGAGTATTTACAAGCACTTCAAAGTTCCACTTAGGCACTTTTCATTTTATAAAAGAAACGATTAATGGCAAACTGAGGGTTGGGACCTGGTTTTCCTGGTGCAGCTTGGTTTGAACACCCGTCGTGCACTTAGCACAGCTGGCATTAAGTCATTACCTGTGTCACTGTTTGCTTAGAGCCTTTCTTCCTTGATGGATCTAAGTAGGAGAAGGGGAGAGCCCACGTGTGTGCTTTTACCCCAGCTCACAGCAACCTATTCAGTGCCAAACACATAATGGGAGTTCTGATAAGTATCTGCTAAACACGTGAAGAAAGGAATGAATTAGTGAGTGGTCTCTCCCACAGAAAGGAAGCATATCAGGGAGGTAATGCAGTTTTTGTCTTATTCTCTAGAAGTGAATCAGGCAGTTTAACAAGTGCATTACCTCTTTAAAAACCGTGTGGTTAAGGACCTTGAGTTTTCCTGAAGGCATTTCCAGTACCTTAAAAAATAACCACACACCTCCATGATGTCATCAAAACTGATAGAAGAATCTGTCTTTGCGTGCAGACTGGAAGCAAATCCAATTAGAGAATAAGATGGCATGTGATATATTTATACCTTCTGTACTGACTTAATGGCAATTTTCTTCTACTTTTCTATCTGTGAAGTGGGAATAATGCTAAGGGGTGTTGAGCATAATTAAGACTGCAAAGTACTTCTAGCAGAGTCTGATGCCTTTAGGGTTAACTCTGAGTATTATTCCAGACTTCACTTCCTCTAAAAGTTGAGTTTCTAACTTTGTATATTATTTTGATTGTAATGCAATTACATTATTAAGAGGGCTTATGTTTTGTAGCTTTTCCATCTAAAAAGCATCCTTACTACCCACTAAAAGCTGATAAGCTCCAGGATTCAGGAGTCATTAATACATCAAGTGTAGTCCATAAATATCTGCTGACTACACAATGATTCAATATTAAAAGTGGCTTCATTTCACGCACATGAGAAATCTCCAGCTCAGGATGGCTCAGCTACTTGCCCAGCACCACCCAGCACCTGCAACTCAAACCCAAGCTTTCTGATGCCTGCGTCTAGTCATGTTGCATATTTACAACAGATTCTAGCTCTGATTTCTTTCTTTTTCCCTCAGGAAGTGACGACCAGAAGCCCTCCACAGAATGGTTTCTTATCGTGCTTATGGCGGCCATCTGCTTCATCTTGTTAATTTTCTCCTTCATCTGTAAAATGTTAAGTATCTTTGTATATTTGGGTGTTTCCAATGAGGTCTGAGAATTGAATCTTCACACTTTTGTTGTGTATCCACTAGGGTTCTTGTTATCAGATCAAATTTGAAACGCTTTGGTGTCTTCTTGACAGCATTTCCAAGATGAGTATGGACCACATTAAAAAGGGAGAAACATCCTTAGGGGATTTACAGAAACTGGACAGACCACAACATAGCCCTCAGCCATTACACACCCCTCTTGAATTTCTTGGCAATGTTATTGCCATTATTATAAATGTTATATTCTTTGGGTTGGAAGGCGGCATTTCCAAGAAAAGGAAGAACTCTGCGAGCTGGCACAGTTGGGTAGCGGCCTGCAGCCAGCACTGTACTTAGCAGTGGGGTACCAGGCACTTGCAAATCACCCATTTTCAGAAATTAGGCTTGGAAACAGACCAACATGAAGCACTTACTATTATGTCTTTCTTAGATGATTCAGAAGCCTCATCACAGCCCCAACTAATATTACAACATAAATATTTATAACTCTTGGTCAATAAAGATTTTGAATTTATAGAACAGCAGGTCCCGAGATTAACTAGGTCAATTTGTAGAGTAGATACTGAAAGACAAGCAAGGATACTCTTGTTCACCCAATTTTCTGCTTTACTCTGTCTGCAGAGGTCACTTATGGACCAGGTTGTTTCCACCAGTTCCGGCACCAAAAAGTAGTATTCAAGATTTCTTTGTCATCGTCAGCTCTGAGGTAATGTTGCAGGTTCTTATGAAGGGTCTGATCTGCCCAGGGTTGGGTCTCCATGGACTGGTTGTCAGGTTACTCGTTTTTCATATTCCAAGGCAGAGTGACTACCTAGGGTGCTAGCCAAATTTATGTCATTTTGGTCTTTATACCTTTTGGCTCACTGTTGTGTTATGTTCATGACTGCCTGGGAATATTGGGAAGGCCCTGCTCAGTTATAAGTGTCCTAACCAGACTGGAGTTTTTTTCTATCACTGATCTCTTAATTGGGTTTGGGCAATTCCTTCAACCCCATGACTTCTTTTTATGTATAGATGAGATGGTCCAATGTCCTGTTTAGCTCTGATGTTATAAGAATCCATGTTTTTGCGCATGGGTACCCTAATTAATAACATTTTTCGCAGAAATTTGTCCTAGTTCCTTAATATAAAAAACCACAGAGAAGGCAAATGACTTGCCCCAGTATGCATTTCCTTAGGCCCTATTTGCCATTCAGAGCAGTTAGACTTAACTGAATGCCCACTTACCTATGGCTACCCAATTGTTCTAGCATCAGTTCGTGAAGAAAAAAAATCATCCTTTCCCCAGGCAACTGTCTGGGCATCTTTGTTGAAAATCAGTTACCTATATATGTGTGGGTCTACTTCTGGACCATCTATTTGTTTTCATCGATCTGTTTGTCTACCTTTATGCCAACATGGTCTTGATTACTATAGCTTTATTGCAAACCTGGAGATCCAGTAGTGTAAGGCTTCCAAATATGATTTTTTCTCCTAGAGTTATTTTGGTTATTCTAGGTGTTTTGCATTCACATATCAATTTTAGAGCAACTCTATCAATTTTTATCAAAAAAGCTGCTAGGATCTTGATTAGGATTGTGTTATTTTGTAGGTTAATTTGGGGAGATGAGTCTCCTAATCTACAAACATGACATCATCATACAACACAAACATGTAGTATCATCAGCCTGTGTAGGTTTCTTTAATTTCTCTCAGCAATGTTTTGTGATTCTCAGTGTACAGTTATTATACACTTGGTCAAATCTGTCCTTAAATGGAGTGGTTATTCAGATTAGGGGTCAGCAAACTTTCTCTAAAAAGCCAGATAGTAAGTACCTAACAGCCAAATGGTTCATCTCAACCATCCAATGTTGCCATTGACCACAATGAAAGCAGCCAAAGACGATATGCAAATGAATGAGTTTGTCTCTGGCCAGTAAAACTTTATTTACAAAATAGGCAATAAGCCGGATTCTACCCTCAGGCTATAGTTCACAGGCCCTTGACGTAGATACCAAGCTATGTTCTTAACAAATCGAGTTTTCTAATTGAGTGACTCATGGGTGAATAACTGGTGATTGTTTCTAGGACAGTGAAGGGTCAAACACTCACTGAAATGGATCTTTTCAATAAGCTGTGACATTTAGAGTTTTTCAGTTTGGGTGTTTGGAGTTATTATAGACCATAGTAGTTACAAACCTAGTCAAGCGAAGAATTGAGTCAGGCAGAAGAACCACTCTGTTCTTACTTCCATCTTATACTCCTTATCAGGGAATGGGGCTTTGCTTTTGTTTTCCTGAAGAACAGTGGACCCCGGTATGAAACTTTGTTTTGTTTCATCTGAATTTGTCAATCCCTCCTTGCTGTGGCATTCTCATCCCTGATAAACTACATTTGATTTCAGCAGCACACTGAAGTCATTTGTCTTGGCCTCTTAATGGAACATCTTAATGCTGGTATCTCATTTCCCTATAGAGCCCCCCAAAGATTTTCTTTAATATTCTGAGGTTGGTGAAAGAAACTGGCTTACAAGCTCATTGTGGAAGCTTGTGGTGTGTTGTTAATTAAAATCAAGTCATGTGTACCAAATAAATAACAACTTGGGTTTGACAAGCTGGTCTCAAAATAAGCAAAGGATTAATGTCAGAACTTAGCACTGCTAGGCTCCTCTGGACAACTCACTTTCTTCTCATGTTGTAGAGTTCCAAAAAAAAAAAAAAAAAAAAGACCAGAGAGACAGAGACAGACAAAGACAGTAAGTGCAACCTAGAAAATGAAGCACTGCCCCATACTGTCAGCCCTCTAGCCTAAATTCTCTACCTGGAAGAATATGTAAACAGTGTCCCAGCTTGTATCTCCAAAGGTGAAGCCCTTCCAACTGACTCTTGGGGCTTTATCCCCAAGGATGATGAGGGGACCCATTAGTGCTATTGGCAAGGACAGTTTTGCATCCCACTAGGACACCTTTGGTAAATGGGAAAGGAAATCTGCTTTTAATTACAACCTGCATCTCTGAGCTTGGTGTGGGTACCCAGGGTCCTGGGATTTGGAGGGTATCTGCCATCCCAGAGCTCTCACTAAGCAAGTTTTTGCTGTCCAGACCCAAGTCAGAGACTGCTTTGTAACATTCAAGAGGCAGACACTGGCAGGGAGAGGTGGGAGGGGCAGAAGTCAGCCTTTCTCAAGCTCAGTTAAAAAATAGAAGGCCTTGCTTCGGATTCTGTGTCTCCCTCTCTCTCTCCCCCTCCCCTGCTCATGCTCCATCTCTCTCTGTCTCAAAAATAAATAAAAACATTAAAAAAAAATAGAAGGCTTTTTGTATTAAAAAAAAATTGCATCCCATGTTTTAAATTTGTTAGATACCAGTTTCCAGCTGTTCTTTATTTCTACAATGGTAACCAGAGAGGTTTCTTTCCAAAATTAAATAGACTATAAACCCTTAAAGTTCTAGCACATAAGGCAGAGAGCACATCTCTTTGTCACTTCATCCTCAATGCAGAGCCCTGTCCAGGATACAGGAAGTATTAAAAATGTGTTGAATGAGTAAACAACGTAGACAAAGACCTCTTGTAGGTGGTTTCTGTCACAAAGTTTCTAATTAACATCTTCATAATAGCCCAAATTAGACAAACACATATCCAAATTTAAGGAGACTACAACAAACCATAAATGGAAAGTGACGGATCTATTCAATGGTGCAGCCCAAGAATATATAATTTAAAATATCACATGATATTACACAGAAAGCAATTTATAAAGCTAGTTACCCATTTGCCTTCATTTACCTGTTAATATAACTTTGTACCTAGAAAAAAAGGCTGAAGAGAAACGATGGGGCTGTGTTTGGGAATTTGATGTTTTCTTTATATTTTCCATATTTTCTTGAGTGAACATTTACCATTTTTATAAGCAAGATACACTTTACAAAACCAATTGTAAAGAAATTTGAGAGAACCAAAAATGTGCTAAAAGACATCTAAGGGAGGATGTTTTGTTTTCCAGAAAACTGTTTCCACTGAAACAGAAATTGAAGTCATAAGTTATGTGGAAGACCCTGGATTTGAGACCCTGGAAGATTCTGTGTTTTGATTGGCACTGCAGCATTCTCGAAATGAACTCACACTCACATGCCTCAGCGATAAGAAGAACGGGAACTGTTGTTTCTTGGCTAAGAAGAGTTCAGAATTTACTGAACACTCAATTTAGCTGCAAGGCAATACACTCAGACAAATCTTTTAAAAGTGTACATGCCTCATCAAAAACTCCTTGCTCACTCAGGGTGATGGATTAATCTGATCATTCTGCCATGTCTTTTCTCCCCACTCTACAGGGTTCCAACTCCTCACCTGCCAGTCTTTATGATTTACATTACTTACCTCAAACTTTTGTACACAAGTCAGTTTTTAAGGCTGATGTCAACTGGCAGAGCTGGTTTTACAGTTGAAGCTGCCAATGGTAATACTCTACTAAAATATCAGGAAGAAAGCATTTTGCACCAGCCTGGAGTTAATTATGAACTTAGATTTGAGATGGTCTTTCCTAAAGCTAGAGCAAGTGGGAGCCATGGTGGGTTGTTGTTGTTTTATAGAATACTTTTTGTCTCAAGTAGTGTGTTGGGGGAGTGGGGGAAGGAGAGGAAGAGAAGCATGATCTCAAGTTCTATAGCTATGATTGAGGAAGCATGATTTGAAGCAAACTCATTAAAAACATGAAGAGCTAATATATCACTCCAAACCAAAACAGAGAACAGGATATTGTTTGAGATTGTATTCTTGAAGACAGCATTGATATTCAAGAACATACTGAGAAAGGCAGAACTGGGTTGGGAAGGGGACTGCTCAATCAAGAATGAACTTTCTGCAAGAGATGCTTGCTTGCAAAGATTTAAGAGCAACTCCTGGGTGCTGTTCAAGTAGTTCTGTATCAGTCCTAGCCTTTTAGGTTCCGAAGACATTCTACAAACATTCCATCAAACATCCCAATCTAGACATCCTCTTGTAGGATGATTTATGCCTCCCAGAGTTGGTTTAGTCAACTGGATTCAATAATGGGGCACACTGAGTAAGTACCAAATACTTGCAGAGGGTGCTCTTTTGGTAACCATCAATTGAAACTAGCAGCAGGTTGGACCCAGAACAACAGGCAGAGCAGTAAGACAGCTGTCAGTTGTTGCCTGCTTCCAAGTATTATGGACTGAATGTTTATGCCCATCCCCTTCTAATTCATATTGAAACTATACACCCCAGTGTGATGGTATTAGGAAGTGGGGGGTCTTTGAGAGGTGATTAGGTCATGAGGGTAAAGCCCTCATGAATGGGATAAGTGCCCTTTTAAAGAGACCCCAGAGAGTTTTCTCTCCTCTATGTAAAGATACAAGAAGTTGGTATTCTGAAAGCAGTAGGAGGGCTCTCCTGAGAACCCTGCCATGCTGGCACCTTGAACAGAGAATACCAGTCTGCAGGACTGAGAAACAAGTTTGTTATTTATAAGTCACCCAGAGTATGATACTTGGTTGTAGCAGCCTGAACTAAGAGGCCAAGCGTTAGCAACTATGCCAGGTACTTTACACACATCATCTCTAAACCTGAGAAACCCACATTGTTTGTATTACTGCCTCCTTTTACAGGTGCAGTCACTAAGGAAAATGCATAATGAAGGGTTGAATTCCTGGCCCAAGTGATCCCAATAATGCAGAGGGGACTGCTAGAATAAAGTTGGAGTCTGGTTAGCAGTAGGACCTAGAGGGCATAGCCCATGGAGGTGCTGCTGCCATCACTGGCAAAATGTGTGATTACCTGACTTGTACACTATCTCTGTGAATGGTGTTCAAGAACCTGCATTCTTAATGAATATTCTTAGGTTCTGCATTCTGAAACTTGCTAGTGCCTTAGAATCACCTGGAGGCATCATCAAAACAGATTGTTGGGCCCTATCCTCAGTTTGTGATAGAGTAGATCTGGGGTGGGGTAGAAGGTTCTGCATTTCTACCAGGTGATGGGGCACCTGGGTGGCTCAGTCAATTAAGCGGCTGACTTCGGCTTAGGTCACGATCTCGAGATTTGTGAGTTCAAGCCCTGCGTCCGGGCTCTGTGCTGACAGCCTGGAGCCTGCTTCAGATTCTGTGTCTCCTCCTCTCTGCCTCTCCCATGCTCATGCTCTGTCTCTCTCAATAAATAAATGTTTAAAAATTTTTTTTTAAATGTTTAGAAAGTTTCCAGGTGATGCTGATGCTCATTTCCCAGCCACACATCACAAACAGTAGCACTGGGTATTTCTGATGAATACCAAAATTTGAAAACCAACTGTTGAAGGAATAAGTGATGGAAAAGTCCTGCCCCAAATTGCCCCCTTTTGGGCTTAATGCTCCTTCTCTGATCTCTTTCAAACTAGAGCCTGGAAACCTAGGGTTATGCCCACTGCCTCTGCTACGAGGCTGGAAGAGAAGAAGGACGCTGTCCCCAGTTTGGCAGGTTCTTCATTGTTGGGTGTGGTGCTCACTTCAGAGATGCCTCCTTTGACCTTAGTGGCCAGCCATCACTGAGGTACTGAGCCAGTACCACCATCTGACTCTTGGTATGTTTCAAGGGCAACAAAGTGTAGACCACAGTGGACTATGACCTTCCTCTTCCTCACTGCTCAGCTTATGAACTCCTACCCATGTTTTAGAAACCCATATCCCATGTTTCCTTCTCCGTGAAGCCTTCAAAAATAGACTTTTGTTGATCCTGCCCTTGGGTTTTCATTCTGGGCTTTTGCCCCTCTGCTGGAGCTATTACACTGTACTTTATACGATTCACAGTTTGGATGTCTCCCCACTAGACTGTGTGCTTCAGGAGGATGGGGGCTCATGTGCAACTTATCTTATGTGCAGTGTCTAGGAGTATTGGACCCTCTTAAACTCTCTTTCAACCCTGGCACAGTTCCTTGCACATAGTCGGAACTGAGTGATATTTGTCAGAGATCACCAAGGCCTAGAATATCATGGAGAGGAAGATGGGTGTCTAATGAGAACATGATTGGAAATAACCAGGAGACACGTGTGCCTGATCATCTGGCTGGTGTAGCCTAGGTTCCTTTTTGCTGATGATGTGTCTAAGTTGTGACGTATCAAGAGCCATGTAAAAGAAGTTAGGCTTTGGATGTGGCCTGTTTTGAGTGCTCTGTACAGTTTTCACTAGCCTTGTCAAGACAGATCAGAGTGTGAACGTTCTCTTAACAGTAAATACCCTCGTCAACAGGTTGATTAGACATTGGCACCCAGCTCTTTCCATCTCCCACCAGGACAGGATAGAGGGCCAGCTGTCTTCTAAAAAACCTTTAGTCACACGCTCAGAACAAACACTGCTCCTCTAAGACATCCTTTCCAGGAAGGATTTTAGTCTAATGTCTTTCTTTGGCAGTTGGAATTCTCTGAGTGCAGCATAGGGAAAGTGCTGGGAAGTCTGGAGGGGAAGTTCAGTGCGCCAACAGCACAACCATCTGAGGCTTATTGAAATGCTTCAAGGCCTCAAGCTATTTATGCAGCCTGGGCAAGAATTCCACATGGGCAAAGAACATCCTGATTAAAAATCCAAACGTTTTCATGGTGAGACTTGTATGTGTCAGGACCATCTGTTGGTGGAATTAATAAACCTTAGGTGCTAATCTGTTAAAGAAAAAGTAGGTGTCTAGAAGCGAGAACAGAGAACCAAAAACGATCTTTGGTGGCATGAGGTAAGGTGAAAATCCTAATGACAACAGGACTTCATGTTAACCCAAGGATCTTTGTGACAGTGACTGTGTCATTATTCCTGCTTCCACACCCTGCAAATAAAGTTCCAGGATACAAACTTTTTGAAAGCCTTTTTTTAAAGAATATTATACTGAACCATAAGACAATCATATTTTTTCCAGTATTCTTCTGTTTTAGGTAATATATGAGAATGTAAATTCACTTCAGAATGAGAACTGTTTAACACAGATGATAGTGAATTGTGTAAGTCCACAAATTGAACAGGACTACCTTTCTCATTCCCCCCCCGCCAAATATTCTTGTTCTTTGTACTCAACATTGTCTTTATCTTCTCTCAGCTAGGACCATTACAATGCAACTAAAATCCTGGCCTCCAGGACTGCCTTTCTTAGAAAAACCTACATAAAAGGCACATCACCCTACCTCACCCCCGTCCCAAGTCCTCGGATAATTCCATCACCTTCAAGTTAAAGCTCCTTTCAACGCTGAGTCCCAGGGGGCTCAGCTCCTTACTAGCTCCCCAGTCACAATCCCAAGGAGTGCCCTCCATAACAAACACCATGCTCTCTCTTCCCTCCAACCCTCTCTGTAAGCTTTCTCTTGTGGAAAAAAAAAAAAAGCCTTTTCAATCTTTTTCTTCATCGGATGATGCTTTTTTTTTTTTTTAAAGATTTTATTTTTAAGTAATCTCCACACCCAACAGGGGCTTGAACTCTCACAACCCCGAGATCAAGAGCTGTGTGCTCCACTGACTGAGCCAGCCAGGCACCCCTTAACAGTTATCTTCTAAGTCTCAGTCCTGTGCCACCAGGAAATCTCTGTATTCCCCAGGGAACTTCTGGTTGATTCTATTTTACAGTTTACTGTATTATTTAAAAGAAATTTTTTTGTCTCATTTAAAGTGGAAACACGCTGAGGTCAAGGACAATGTCTTGACCGTGTACTTAACCACTGAGTTGGAATTGGCTGAATTTAGCTGAACAATGAAAAACAAAGTGCATTTCTTAAAAGTGTATCAGAACAGAAAACTATGTATATTCAATTTAGCTCTAGAGCATTGAGCTGTAATGGGTAGATTCACTTATTAAAGCTGTACGGTGACAGCCAGAAATTACATTATCACCAAAGCTTAATAATGAAATAGTAAGAACTCACGTTGGTGTGGCTTTTGCTCCAGAAATGCCTTTCTCTACCTCACCAGCTGGACATCTCTTGGGCTCTGCAGAGCTCCTGCTGAAATTCCATCAACCAGTACTACCCATTTGTACTACTACTCGTAGCCGGTACCACTACCCTCGATAAATGGGTGGCAGGTGCAACAAAACTAGCCCACGTGGCCCATGAGTATTGTTTTAAAGTTCTAGTGGATTCTTTTCACCATGAAGGTGTGTTACTAGATTAGTTTCATTCATTAAAATTAAAAGCAACGATCTGTAGATGTCAGTGATAAACTGAAAGAAGATATAAACCTGGGGGGTGGGGCAATTGCTGGAAAGAAATCAACAATAAAGTATCCCCGTCGTAGTTCAAAGGTCAGCAAGCTTCTTCTTAAAGATCTATATAGTAAATATTTTCAGCTGTGAGAGCCATCTGTTCTCTGCTGCAACCACTCAGTTCTGCCATTATAGCACAAAAGCAACCACAGACAGTATATAAATGAGAGTGGCTGTGTTCCAATAAATCTTTATTTACAAAAACCAGGCAATGAGCCAGGTTTGGACTGTGGGCCAGTATTTATCTGTACATAGCTTAATGGATCCAAAATGCTACATTTGAATGTGCTCTTTCTTTTTTTCTCTTTTTCTTGTGTTTTTTTTTTTTAATTTTAAAACAAAGCAATCGATTTGAGAAATATGTTTAATCACATAAAAATCATTCTATGGTGGGGAGGGGAGGTGGTGGTGAAAAAATTTGTGTTTGAACTTAACCTTGTTACAAGCTGGTTTTGTAAGAAACTTGGGTCCAGAATTCTGTTCACACTTTTATCTGTTTATATGTTTTATACCATTTTCAAATAAGTGTGTGTTTTAATCACCTCCAATGAATCATGAAGAGGAAAGACTTAATCTGATTTTCTGTGGATTTCCTGTGCCCAGGAAAGTGTTCAACACACAGAAAGCAATCAACATCTTAATTGTTGACAAATAAAAGACGAGCAACTGGGCCAATTCAAACTCTCGGTTATTTGGTCTCAGATATTTGGTTCTAAAGAGTGATAAGTGGTACATCAACCACATAACTTTTTCCCAACAAGTTGTGCTATGGTTGTGTTCTGGGCGACAAGCCCATTTGTATACCCCTTTGAAACATTTCTGGAATTCCCCTGCCTGCACACTTCAGAACCATGGACCTTGAGAGACCTGATAACGCAACAGTCAGATCCTGGAATTTTTCATTAGAAATTAATTACCTCAATGAGGATGAATCCTCCTCCCTGCATGAGATTGCCAGATGTAGCAAATAAAAATAGATGAAGCCCAGTTAAATTTGAATTTAAGATAAATTTTGCATGGGGCATACTTACACTATAAAACTATTAATTTTTTATCTGAAATTCAAGTTTAACTTGGATTTCTGTATTTTATCCGGCAACTATGAACTTGCAGGACAGCCTATTTGAAAAATGGCTCTGAGGATGCTTGAAAGTCCAGTACAACGAACAAGCAAAAAACACCCTTTGCAGTAAAGAAAAATAGCCAAGTTTGGGGCACCTGGGTGGCTCAGTTAAGCGTCTGATTCGACTCCGGTCATGATCTTGCAGTTGGTGAGTTCGAGCCCCGCGTCAGGCTCTGTGCTGTCAGCTTGGAGCCTGGAGCCCACTTCAGATTCTGTGTCTCTCTCTCTGCCCCTTCTCTGTTTGTTCTCTGTCTGTCTGTCTGTCTCTCTCTCTCAAAAATAAACACTTAAAAAAATAGCCAAGCTGGACCACTTTGGAGCAGAAAAATCACAGCTGAGCTATATGACGTTTCTCTGAGGGAATCTTATACCTGGGATCTTGGCTCAGACCCCCTAATCACTTTTTAACAGCCCATGTACAACCTCCTGGGAAGCTCACCACTTTACTTCCTTCTTATTGCCGTAGAGGAACCAATATCTATCCATCCATGCACCTACCTATCAACCTACCAATGTACCTAACATTTTGGAGTCAACCAACCAGCATCTGAATTCCTGGCATCTCTATTAGCTTTGTGACCTGGGAAACACCTCTAAACCTCTTAGTCTTTGTTCCCCATGTGTCTAATATGAAGAATAAATACTAACTAAACCAGCAGGTCGATTTGCACAGAGACAGGTACATATCAGAAGTATTATTGTTGTCAGCTATTATTATCATTTTTTCCACACTGTGACAAAATGCCAGTACTGGTCCCTTAGCTTCCCACCCACAGTCTGACTCCAAATCAGGCGACTTCACACTGGCCTCGGGTGTCTTCCTCTCCTTCATTCTGTGGCTCTCATGGGGTCTCACTTTCTGACTGCCACAGCACTCCCCTGTGCCTAGAACCCAGAAGGGGACTGCTAGTCCCTTGCAATGACCGACCGAAACCACTTCAGGGACCTGCTCCTCCAAATGGCTGTGCCCTGAGTCTGCTCATCATTCACGACTTGTTCACTTCCCACGTCTCAGCCTTGGATGTGTCCAGCTTGGACCTCACCATGTTCCTCTTGCCTACTCAGTGTCCTGACTGGTTTCTACTTGAACTTAAACTCTCTCTTGTTCATTCTCTCACTACAGGCTAATTTCTAGGTGCCAAGATGAACTAAATTAACAGTTCTAAATTCTAGTCCTGAGTTTCTAATCATCTCTGTCACTTTGGGCTGGTAGTACTATCTCCTTACCTCCATTTCATAAATGAAAAAGGAATAAAACCGGCATCTCCCGCTTCTTAGTGTGAAGAGCACTTTCAAAACTATAAAAACAAATTAAACTATTATT
Organism: Panthera tigris; assembly: GCF_018350195.1. Lineage (NCBI taxonomy): Eukaryota > Metazoa > Chordata > Mammalia > Carnivora > Felidae > Panthera > Panthera tigris. Next base: position 44,913,520 of record NC_056661.1, on the reverse strand, counting down.
CTTTGTTAATTAAAATCCTAGGACATACACATTTCCTGGTACAGTTTGTGCTATTCGTAACAATTGGTAAAAAGATGTAGCCAAAGACCCATTTACAGCTACTGGACTATCACATTAAGTGACCTCAGCCTTGAAGATTCCAGACACTCAGATCTATTATACGGTTGACTTAAAAAAACAAACAAACAAACAAAAAAACCCAGCTTTCTCTCAGTGTGTTCTATATTGCTAGAGCACTACTAATCTACAACTGACCATAACTGTTGGTGATAAAGGACAGAGGAGGAGTTTGTTTAAATTATCTCTGGTGAGTACTGCAGTCTACACTGGAGTCGTGGAATTGGAATGTTTGATCTGCACGGCTCATTTAGCACAGGGGGGAAAGGGGCCTCCTTTCACACCCTGGCAGGAGGGCAGGGGCTGAGCAAATCACCGGAAGTGATGTCAGAGACTCTCCTCCCTCCAGCTTTGTTAGTGATAGAGATGGTGGGATATGGGCCTGGTGCTTGGGAAGTCCACTCAAGAATTACAACCAGACTCTAATCCTAAAATGGTCTGTCTGGTGGGAAGAAGAAGCAAGTGATTTAATGACCAGCTAATGGGATGATAGATACGTGAGGGTACTGATGTTGCGCCCTGGAAGTCAGAGAAACAAGAGGTGCATACCAGATGGAAAAACTGAAGAAGACTTTGTGGAAAAGCTGGCATCTCAGTGAGGACCCTACTGCCGAACTTGTTTTATAAATATCAATATTATTAAATATCTTAATTTTATTAATTGTATTATTTAAATACTTAAATATTTATTTTTTAAGGCATGAAAATGCTGAAAAAATTTTTTTAAGTTTATTTATTTATGAGAGATAGAGACAGAATGAGTGGGGGAGAGGCAGAGAGAGAGAGACACACACACACACAGAATCTGAAGCAGGCTCCAGGCTCTGAGCTGTCAGCACAGAGCCCGATACGGGGCTTGAACTCACAAACCGTGAGATCATGACCTGAGCTCAAGTTGGACGCTTAACCAACTGAGCCACCCAGGCTCCCCAAGATGTGAAAATATTTAAATACAAGATGATAATGGACATGTATGTTGAGCTCAACACATTTTCTCTATGGGAAGCCTGTATATTTTTTGTCTGGTTTTTATGACTATCTTAGTCACTTGAGAAAATGAACAATAACTGATCTATAAAATAGTTGCTAATGTTTAGAGAGCTGTGCATTTAGGACTTTACAAACCTTATCCTATATGATAAATAGCAATTGTCAGAATGCATTCCAGGAGGTCAGACTCCAGAATCTGTATTCTTATATACTGTATTAAGCTGCCTGTGTCAGGCCTGGTGTCTTTCATTTTGTGATGGAGTAATTTTGGGTGTGCCTAGAAATCGACTATAAGTCTTTGATTTGAAAAGGCTTGCTCCTCCAATCACCGTGGTTGGATAGAGAACTGTTTTAGTTGTAACAACAGGAAAATACAGTCAATTCTTCATTATCTGGGTTAATGGAGGAGAATAGTGGCATGGATAATCCAATACAGCGCACAAAAATCACCTGGTGGTTGATTGCATTACATTAAATTACTTTAAAAATTACATGACATTTTCGTAGGTAATTATGTACTATTTATGTACTTTTTATAATTCAACACTCAACATTCAATGTTCTTTGAGCATACTTTGCAACAAGGTCAGGGTGGTGAGAAAGAACTGGAAAAGTTTAATCAGGATTGAACATTGCTTCTCGGATGTAAATAACCAAAAATCTGATGGTAGGAAAAACTCAGTCATTCTGTCTTCAGAAAGAAAGCTTATAGTAGCCCCCATCCCACAGGCTGAAAGAATTCTGAGCTCACCTGAGAAATGAAATTTATCATTCATGTCTTCTGCCTCCATGCAAAGATGCTGTTTTGTACATAGGGTGTGGGAGCTCTATAAAAATTCAGGAACATTGAGAGAACCCAATTATCTGGCCAAAGAGAGTTTTCTTTTACACAGTTAAATCACAGGCAGATTGCACACACAAAAAGAAGGTAAGAGTAAGGGTAAAAGTAAGCACTTGTAAAGGTTAAACAGCCAAAGCAAATAGGCCCCTTCTAGTGCTCTTGCTTCAGAGTCACTGTCTCAAGTAGTAATACACTCCATCTGAGAATATTATTTGGGACTAGGGTCCAGGGAAGTCCCCTCGGATAGCTAAGCATAGAAAGTGTGTTGCTTAGATCTTCCCAGTATCTATCATCCCATCTTGTGGAAACATCATCTCAATTTTTCTTTAGTAAGCTATTACTTTGCTATGAGTGCAGGTTTGGTGTGATCAAGGTGCTTTGGCTATGGGACACAAAATGGACAGATCAGACTCTTCTAGGAATTTGCATATAGAACAGAGTAGTATCAAACTCATAAACAAATCCAATTTATTCCCAAAAAAGCACTTGGAATAGACTTTTCAGAGTTGCTGTGGTCTGGTTCTTAGCATAGCCTGGTTCTTATTCTCATCAAGGCTTGGTCATTCAGCCTTTTCTTGGCTCATGTGACCTAATCAGGGTCATTCCTTTTTGTTTGTTCAATTTAGCCAGAGTGGTTTTCTGTTGCTTGCAAACAGTGAACCCAACCTGCAACAACAAACACAGAAGCCAAAGAAATCAGACACGTGTGGGTGAAGGTGTCTATGAAGCGCTTTCTAAAATACCTTCAGCTCAGGTGGACTCAGTTAATCCAGGTCCTCATTTACCAGACGATGAAGTGGAGAGATAACAGGACTTTTTCAAAGCATAAAGTTTGAAGCCAGGCCTTCTAATGCTTTTCAGCACCTAACAAAAATAGTGACACGGTCTTCTCTGTTTGGGTCACTAGGGTACATAGGCGGGCAACTGATGCAAAATGCTACTTCAAAGACCCCTTCAATTAATCAATGATTATTTATTGCAAGGCACTGTGCTAGGCACTATGGAGAGTACATGGAAGATAAGACCAAAGTCCCTGCCCTCAAGGAGCTTACAATCTAGCTGGGAAGACAAGGCATAAGTACAAGGAAAATTAAGTAACAATACAGGAGTTAACTTAAAATGCAAGATAACAGTACAAGAGATTTCCAAAAGTAGTACCTGATTAATTACTAAATGAGTGGTATTGACAGGGATTGTAGCTAACCCAGAGGAAGGACATCCTAAAGGGCTGAGGTGTGGGAAGACTTCGCAGATGCCTGGGGCTGGAGCTACCCTAGGACAGTCAGGAATTGGGTGAGAAATAAGGGTGGGGAGGGCATGTCAGGAGGGGTCAGCCATACATCAAAAGGCACAGAGGTGAGACCAAAAGCAAGCAGTGTTCAGGGGCCAGTGAGGGCTCAGTGTAGCTGGGTACAAACTTAAGTTGTTATTAGATTAAGGGCCTTAAACGATCAAGTTTAGATTTTATCCTTTTGGCTATGGGGTTGAGGAAAGCTTAAAACAACAGACATCCATAGGTTAAATATGCAAAAGACTTAGGTAATCAAGAGGAAATATTCAAGTTTGATCTTCAGGACATTTATTTGTGGATTCTGACCCTCTCTGCTTGCAAAGAGGATTTGACATGGTGTCTTCGGGGTTGTCAATTCCAAAGGGATACTCTGAGTCACCTAACTTTGGATCATGGCCAGAGACTTTGGAGTCCCTCTGTCATGTCAAATTATAACTAGCACAAGGGTGAGCTAACAAATTCCCTGACAGGCAGGCAGGAAAAATGCTCCCAAAAGACAAGTATCTTTACAAATGACAGAATATTTATTAACAATACCTTTAAAAAAAGATTACATATGCTAGATCACTGGTAAATATCATTTACACTGGGGTCGGGAACTACCTGGGGTATCATTTTTTTTTCATTCATTTTATTGTTTTGTTGATTTTTTTGTGTGTGTGATTTGAAGTTTTGTTTTATTTTAACATAGAAGTAACCATATCAAACTAAGAAAGGAACACAGCTTGAAATACTGACAATAATTTTTTTTTCTGGTTACCACCCTATTTTTTACACAAGTGGAATCCTGATTAGGACAGGACCTTGTTGAATAAATAGAGTGAGAAGGTTGAAAATTTAACTTATATTATTTGTAAGCAAAAAATGACAAATTACAGGCAAATTTGAGCTCTCAAGAAAGAATAAAAGGTGGCAGAGTGTTCACCTGTGAAAATTTTTATAGAAAATTTCATTGCCTTTTATATGCACTGTTCCACAAGTGTCAGCTGCTTACAAAACCTCCCCCATTATAACAAATAGTTCTTTTCATAAGAATATGTGTTTTTTTATATTGTAATTTCCCAATATGTGATTTTAAGACTTGGAAGGTAAAGCTTATAAAGCAACTAAGCTACTTACTGCAAAACAGGATAATCATCAAGATAACATACAGTTATACTAAAGATCTTTTGTAGTGTCGTGAAAAATTTCTTCGCAGCAACTATCTGCTGAAATAGGAGAAATGTGCCAAACTCCATACATGATTTTGATTCAAAAGAAGGGCTCTATTATTAAAGAGATACACATATATAAAGAAATTATGACTCCAACAACAGAGAATTACCTTTTTTAAAAATGTACATTCAAGACAGATACAGTTAAAGATAATAAAATTATCTTTTATCCTTTGAAAGAGTTGGTTGACTATAGTAACTTTTGGTCTATGTTACTACTGGATAGGTAACTTCAAATTTAATGTCTAAGATAATGCTACTACAGACACAATGCTAACTTAGCTGAGTGAAAAGAAAGTCTTACTGTACAATGCTAAATTCAGGGATGGGAATATTGCACAAGGTAACTCTTGGGCAGTTAGTTTAGGTTTCTAGTTCACAACCATTCCTGAAACCATCTCAAGTTGTGTTGAACAACAAAATTCACAAGAGGGTGGGAAAACATATTGTACATGTCAAAAAGGACTTGATTCAATGCGTTAACTATCCAAAGAGTCATTTACACATCGCAGCCTTAAGTTCCAGACCAAATCTTCAGCTGTTCTGCCACTGAATCCTTGTAAAACTGTACAGTTTATAATTTATTTATCAATATGAGTTTCAAACTTTTTCTTTAAAGGAAATATTTTCAAATAATAATTGTATGATTGTGTTGCCCATAGCATTTTACAGCAGAGGAAAAAATTAATATCTACATTTCATGTTAACTTTAAAAAATTCTATAAAACACTAAATATATAATAAAAAATATGCATATAAGGACATATGTAAACTGCTTTGGTAACATCATATTACAGATGTCTTCAGTGCATTGCAGAGTTTCCAAAGAAACTTCAGACAAAGCTAGGTTTGCTTTGAGGAAGTACTGTATAATGCCATTCCTAAAGAAGCAAAAAACATTTTTTTTTCCAGTAATAAGATGTACTTGAACAACAATATTACTTAGTACTGGGTGTCTTCAAAACAACTAGCTAAATGTTGCTTATATTATAAATAGCAAGTCCTTTAGATAACTTTTGTCATAAACTGGACCTAGCTGTGAGGGAAATCACGATCGTACTGATGGCTGACAGTGTGCATGCATTCGAAGTAGAAGGCCCGGCTCCTCTTGCATAGGCATCTGGAAAGACAGAATAATTTCATTCAGTATCGCCTTGCCCGGGATACAATGGAAAGCAAGGCCACAGCACTTTTCGAAACAGCAGAAATGGCTAGATTCTACCAGAAATAACAATTTCCTAGTGATTTTTTATTTTTTATTTTATTTTAGTTTTTGTTTTTAAGTTTATTTATTTTGAGAGAGAGAGGGAAGGAGAGAGAGTATGGGAAGGGCAGAGAGACAGGGGGAGAGAGAGAGAGAGAGAGAGAGAGAGAGAGAATATCCCAAGCAGGCTCTGTGCTGTCAGCGCAGAACCCGATGTAGGGCTTGAACTCATGAAGTGTGAGATCATGACCAGAGCAGAAACCAAGAGTAGGATGCTTAACCGACTGAGACACCCAGGTGCCCCTCTTAATGATTTTTTAATGTCAGTTCTATGACTACCTACCTAGGAACCTAAGAGCACCTTATGGGACATCTCCGGACCTCTGTGAAAGCATTTCATGAGGATGTCCACATCTAACGTAAGAAGAAACTTCAATATTACTAATAACATTGCTAATAACTATTACATCAATGATGCAGCAAAATAAAAGTTGCTACTCCCTTTTGAATTCTACCTTTGTGCTGGGCACAGGGCACTGTGACACTTAATTCCTACAAAAACCTTAAGCACATCTGGTATTGTGACACTCTTTCACAGATGAGGAAATTAGGATCCAGAGAAGTAAGAAAACTTGTCTAAGATCAGTGAGTTAGTAAATAGCTGAATTGGGATTCAAATCCACATCTGTCTAAATATACCTCCCTTTTCCCCCAGAATAATCTCAATCCTTTTACATAAAACCTTTTCTTACAGGTCTTCCAGTTTTCATAGTTAACAGACTACCAGCTGTTGTTTGAGGCTCCTCCAAAATTGTAAGGTCTTTGACCAACAAAATGGACAATCTTTTGAGGAAGAGAACTTGTTTTTTTCTTTTTTTCACAGTCACATCCTTATTATCTAATATCAATTATATCAATATAATTGCTTAAGATACGTTTTTGTAATGAATTAAACCAAGAATCACTGGTCTAAACAACAACAACAGAACAACAATGAAAATCCTTATAATGATAAGAAAGTATGAAGTGAGACTTTAACAAAGTGAGATGAACTGACCCCCAAACAAACCCCAATCTCAGGTTTTTGTGGCCTGGTGATTACTTCCACATCTCAGGTTCCACAAATTTGGTTCCTTTCAACAGAATTTAGAGCCCTTGCTTTAGTGAGATATAGAATCCAATTCTCCCCAGGTTGTTTTTGTTTTTTTTTAAGATAAAAATGCCTTTAGTGTCCACCTGAAAAAAGGGTGCAGTAAACATAAACTTTATCTGGAAATTGGCAAATCATCCTGAGTTGGGAGCATAGTTTGATGCAGCTTCAGGGTCCCTATGAAGTCTTGTTGTATTTGTCCAATGCTTAGCAAATGCTTATTCAGGAGAAGGGTTAAATGACCAATGAACATTTTCTTTTCTGATGGGAAGCATCCAAATTTTATAGATGCAGTGAAAATTGCTTAGTGAGTGCCTTCCTATAAGTTGCTATCACACACTAGACCCTTTCCTCATCTGAAAAATAATGTGATGGATACCTAGCAGAGGGGCTGAAACTCAGGACGCTATGTTGAGAATTTTGTCCATGATTTAAAATATTATGTTGCCACTGATGGCTTGAAAATTTATATTTCCAGCCTACATTGAACCCCTTATCTCCAGGCGGTTAAATCCAAAAGCCAATGAAAATCTACACTAAGACTTCTAACTGCAATTTTTTTTTATTGTGGTAAAACATATGTGTTATAAAAGTTACCGCTGTAACTATTTTACAGTGAACGAGTCAGGGGCATGAAGTATACCCCAATGTTGTTCAACCAGCACCACTATCTAGGTCAAGGACTTTTTCATCACCCCAACTGGAAACCCAGTACCCATTAAGCTGCAATTCACACCACTGGCCAGCCTCTACCAGTCATTAATCTGACTTCTGTGTCTATGGATTTGCCTTTTCTATTTTTTTTAATAAATGAAATCATACAACAATAAAAAATAATATGCTGCTGAGATATCTGCAAACATAGTGCTTAAAAAACAGGATTGAATATATTTGCTCAAAAAAGAACATTCTTACATATTATTCAACAATCTTTGTCAACAGAGATAATCTTTGCTATACATGGACATGCGTGTTTATGTACACGTTATATACACACATTCAAAATAGTGCCAAGTTCAAAAGATTTTCAGCCACAGACATTGAGTTACATGGTCCTGCTAAAGACAAATTGCTACAGCACTTTAAAGACCCCTTTGTTTATTCCTCCTGAGTGACTCACGCTTTTAACTTTCTAAGCTGCAATTTCGCTGTTGTTGTAGATGCACACCACACAGGTCCACACGGGAAAACCTGTGTGATGGATTTGGGGCTGCTTTAATATGATTTTTTGATTAGCAACTGATAAAATCAGTCAAAACTGGTCACATCGTCTTTTTGTGTGAAACCGCCTATGATCAGTGAACATCACTTGTCTGATGGAAGGGGACGGCACTGCCCATTTTTGGAGAAGACTTTCTTTGTGGGCTTCACTTTGTCTGAGCCCGGACTCACTGGCAAGGCTTAGGAGCTACAGCAGGGAGGGGCAAGGGAGGAAAAACACACTCTTACTTGATATCTTTGGAATTCGAATTTGTTCACTGGGGCTGCCATCTCCTCCATCACTGAATGGCTTAATTTCTATTATATAATCTTCATCAAAAGGCAAAGAGAGCTCCACTGATGTTTTATTTGTCTCAATGACAGATGTGCTGCTTTGTCTGTTCCATCTGTACAAGACCTGCCAATGCAGAAAGAACAGGTGTCACCTGCTGTCCTCACAAAAGCCCCAAAGATGGAGCATTCATTCGTTCTCACCTCTGGGCACCAGCGAAATGTGGGAACACGGAGGTTGTCAGACTGCCCGCACACACTTGGGAGGCTCATTTATACCCGGGGGCACGTCTGCAGCCACCATTTCATGATGAGGAAAGCGTTTACAGGACACTGCAGCATGGGGATGGGGTTAGCATGAGTCACCCACCACGCCATGTGGCCTCACATAACCTCTGGAAGGCTCAGATAATACACCTGGAAGATGAATAACTCTTGGAGGATGTACAGAGCTCAGTTATACATGAAGGGCTCTGGCGTCGGAATCAACTTGGCCACTAGAAAGAGGACCATAGTCCTCACTACCTCTCTGGGCTTCATTTTCCTCATCTGTAAAACGGAAACAATGACACCCACCTTTCTGGGGTGTTTTCAAGGTTGCAAAAGGACTGACTGTAAGTGAAGGACTTGGCTCAAATGAAGCATGTAAGACATAGTATTTATGAAGACTTAAAGGGAACAAGAGATAAAAAACACACGTGGCAAAGGTGAGAAGCACAAGGAAGGCATCATACGTTATTATCACCATGAATCCTTTGGAGAAAGCACATTTCAGCACAGGAGAGATTTCCAAAAGGCAAGGGCGGGAACCCCCTTTTCCTTGCACTGAGACCCCTTTTTGAGCTCTGTGGAAAACAGGGTATTATGTGGCAGTCACTGTCACTCCAGAAGTGTCTATAGCTTCACCGGTCCTATTCATGCATGCTTCCCTTCTTGGCCTCCCCTGGGTCTGGGTCTGGGTTGGCGGCTCATTTGACAAGGTACCCAGCTAGGTCTCCCGAAAACACTTCCATCTGCCTGCCTGGTATTTCCTACTCTGACTGCCATCAGCTATGATCAGAAACAAAATCTAAAAGCCTGGACAAGTGCATCTACTGTTTTGGATATAAAGACTGTGCTGATAACTATCCCATAAATACTTTCTGATGTTTATTGTGACCTAGGTCCCTTATTGACATCACCATGTTTAACTGTCACAGCAATCTGACAAGACAGGCATTATTAGTCCTTGCCAAAGATGAGGAGCCTGAGGCCGGAAGATGTCACAGAGCTAGTGAGAATTCCTAACCCGTACTCTTAAATCACTACCATCCAGTACCTTCAGTTTCTGCTGGTAGTTAAGAAACATAGGGTTGGGTGAGATCAGTGGTCCTCAGTCTTGGCTGTGTGGTAGAAACACTTGGGGAACATGAGAAATACTGACGCTCAGGGGTTCTCAACAGGGTGGGAGGGCTGAAGGAACAATTTTGCTCCTCTCCCCCAGGGGGCATTTGGTGATGTCTGCAGACATTTGTGGTTGTCACAACAGGTGCTACTGTTTATTGGGTGGAGCCCAGGGATGCTGCAAAACAGCCTGCAATGAATGCAGAGGACAGTCCCCACGCTGAAAGTTATCCAGCTCAAATTGGCAGAAGTGAGGAGGCCCAGGAGAAGCCTGCTATGGCTCCACTCCAGAGGTAATGCTACAGAGGTAGGGGCCAGGCTGCGGTACTTAAAATGAGTTTGATGTGATGTTAATGTGGCTGTAAATCTTGCATTCGCTCAGGGGTCCTCAAGCCTGAGTGTGCATCAGAATTGCCTAGAGGGTTTGTTAAAACCCAGGTCACTAGACCCCACCCCAGAGTTTATGATTTAGTAGGTCTGACGTTGGACTTGAAAATTCGCATTTTCCCAAATAATGCCACTGCCTCTGGTTCAGGAACCACACTTTGAGAACCATAAGATTTGCTCACATTTCAAAATTCTGACCTGCTGAAGTTAGGGACATAAGGCCACTCTACTACTGCAATAAAAAGCAAACACAAGTAAAATTCATGAAATTCCCTTAAAATGGTATAGATCCCATTTGTTCCCTGGCATTTCATCACCTTAATTTATATCTCTCTAATACATGGTGGAAAACACAATTTCCTTAAGGTGGAAAGATTCATAAGTGTCCCCTTCCTTCTCCGGAACATCAGTTGTATCAAACTCAGCATCCCCTCGCTAATGATCAGGCTCAAATAAATCCTCAGGCACATTCAGGAGTGTCAAAGCGTCTCATCACGGCCCTTCAGGAACACGGGCTGGCTGACGGGATGCAAGGGCACATCTGGCTTTGAGGAATAAATTGCTTCTTTGATTTACCTCTGGTCCTTGCCAGAGCACAGAGACTTCAACCGGTTTCAAATATAAATCCAAAAGAAACACTTCCAGGAAAAAGCAGCCTTGCTATCAGCACTGCTTATCAGTCTTGTAATATTAGGGACTGCATTGGAACCTAAATAAGAGCCTGTAAAACCTTTATTTACACCAAACACTTGGTTCGGCTGATTGACTTGAAGGCTGTGCTTGCATTTCATATAACCCAGGGCAGAAGAAAAGCAGAAAGAGTGGATTCATGGGAGTAATGATAACAGTAGCAAACATTATTGAATGCTTACTTTGTGCTTCAACACTCTATGTTCTTCTTTTACGTGAAAAGTAAGAGTAATTTAAACTTTGTTCTTATCACATTAGACAACCTGACATTATTTCAGTTATAGTCTATTTCTCAATGTCTGGGTGAAACATCAAAGTGGAGATGTGTCCTAATTTATCAAAGATGATGAGTTTTTCCCCAAGAATCAGTAGGAGCCACTGAACTGGAGCCAATGGATCTCTGATTTTCTTATTAAATGTAGATCAATATACGAAGTGTCCAGACCATCAGTACTCAAAAAGAAAGTGAAATTACCGCCTCCCAAAGGTGTGCCTTGTGACCTGGACTTCAGTGACCCTTCAGGGATGGCCTTAGTGCACAGTTCTGTGCCTGTGTTCTTGCAGCTGTGGTCCATGGATAGTTTTAAATCACTGAGATGTTCCCATAATCAAGACTAACAATACGACTCTCAGCTACATCCTTCCCCTATCCCTCAAAGTGCATTTTCTCTGCTCCTTGTTCTTCACTGGACGTCCCAAACTGTTTCCCTGTATACTACAACAAACGACATTCAGGTGTTTTTATGTTGTATGGCTGTTTCCACTCTTTGGATACAACCACACACAAGTGGTCTGGTTTTCGAGACCACCGTAGCAGAGAGAAAGACGAGGCAGTGATTGGTATCAGAGTGCCTAACTGTGCTATTTTGGCTTATGCTTCGATTCAAAACATAATCTATAGAATCTGGCGGAGAACCTCTCCCCACCTCACTGACACAGACATATACTTGGAGCCTGGAGATGTCCTCACAAGCAACGAGAGATCTGTCACCACCTTCTACCATGTTATGTGATACCTGGCTCTGGGCAACTTCACTGTGGCTTTGGAGGGATCTGTCTGACATCTTCAATGAGGCCAGAGAACACTGAGAACACTGTATGTTGTAAGCAGTAACACGGTTACCTCTTGAGATAGGCATTGTTATTACTCTGATTTCAAAAATGAGGACACTGAGACCTGAAGATATTAGGCAATTTTCCCAGGGTACCATGAACAGTAAGTGGTAGATTTAGCATTCAAATGTAGGTGGTCTGGGTCAATAGCCTATATGCTTAACTCAGTCTAGTTTGGCCACCATCTGTGTGGGAAAATTGCTTCCCCACTCTGGTCTCTGTCTTCATGAATGCAAAACAAGGGGGTTCATTAGAAGAAAACTGATAGTCCATGGGTCACATTTGGCCTGCATATGTTAAGTGTTTCGCTCTTACAGTGTTTATTTCATCTTACTATTTTATTGTATTTTGAGTTAGATGTCAACATTTACCAACACCCCCAAATTATACATGAAACAATTTTGGGTTCTACTAAAAAAATTAGAAGATATTGCCACACTGTTTGGTAATAATAGGCTAGAGCCCAGAATCCACTGCCTCTTCTGGACAATGAGAAAATCTCTAATTCATCACAGTCTCCAATATTTCCTATTGCATCACGTTGGCATGTGCCCACCTCAGGACCTTTGCATATCTTGTTCATTGTGCTTGGAACACTCCTTCCCAGAGAGCTGCCTATCTTCTTTCCTTTTTCATGGCCCAACTGAAATGTCTAGAGTAAAAGTTCAGAGAAAAATGAAGATACTAGGAAATTTGTCCTTTAATAAAAGAGAAAATGCAGCCCTAAGACGTTAAGTGATTTAGAGTCACATAGTTAATAGAGGACCAAAATGTGGGCCTCCTAATTTATGCTAGAAGACCCTTCCAGAAGAGTTTGCTCTTATAAAAGGACACAGGAAAAGTTCTGCAGATGAGTTTCTAGGCAACGTTGCTCTGTTGGCAGAATACAAATCACTGTGCCACGTGAAGGAAAGAAAAGGAAGTCGTGACAGGGAGCATTTTCCTGAATTCTTCTCTACTCATGTTACCCAAGGTTCTACCACCAACTACATCCACTCCTAATTCCAGCTGTGCTTTGATCAACTACTTTCCAACAGGTCCATGTCCTTTCATGAGCTCCCGACAGCACTGCCTCTATGCTACTCTCAACACTTCCTGCAAAAATGCCACACACCACAGCTTGCACGCCAGTTTTGTCTGGCCTGCATTGCATTGCCCCACACATTGCTTAAAAGTAACACAAAACAAGACAGTAACAATTCCTGTTAATTGTGGCACCAAGGCTAAACACTCTTTCTTTTCTAGCTAAATAAAGTAGACTAATACTACGGGAGCAGGCAAATGAATTGTCTAAAAACTCCCTGGTTTCTTTTTCTCTCTATAAATCTCCCTAATTATAGGAACAGGAACAAAAATGATTAACCATTCATAATACTGTTGATAAAAAAAAAAAAAAAAGACAACCAGGACAAGAACAAAACAAAGCTGACAGGAGAAATGTTACAGATGCGGTTTTTCCTGAGTTTTTGAAGACACACCTATAGGTTCTTCAACCATTTCTGAAAGACTCTGCCTGAGTCCAAAGAATCAGATTAGGCAATCTCTGACTCTAGCCTGTGGCCACGGACCATTTATAAAACTCAGAGCAAACCACTCTGGGGACAGAGATTCCTAGAGAGGCTGTGAGGCATCATCAGGGAAAGTGAGAACATAGTTCATATGACTTTGTGTGAAGAGACTGTTCTCACTAACAGCAGGATTAGGAGCCTCTGCAAAAAAGAAATTACCCACTTTGTATCCTTTTACTTCCGACTCATTATCTAGGGCCTTCACTTGATCCCAATTCAGGATAATTTTGGAGTCCGATGAATTCCATATGATGTTTCCGGGGGGTTGACTTGGTGCTATAAAAAAATTAAGATATACGAAGTCACAGATTATTAAGTCTCAATGGATTCTGAGGAATATCTCCTTACTAGAATTCAAGAGTGGAGGCAATTTAATGGGCTATTGCACTAATATGTGTCTTCAAGGTCACTAAAATCTGACGAGATACAGCATTGCAAATGGAAAAAGATTCACTTGGTCGCCTAACATTTATATCTAAAAGAAGTAGCCCTTCCCAATGAAGAGAAAAACATTTATCTTTCTGTCCTCTGGAGCAATGAATTTTGCATGGTATTCGGAAAGGTTCAGTTAAAATGCTAAGGTAAATTTGAATACACATAATGATACCAATTAGTATGCAAATGATCACTGGGAGGTGGGGATGGGGAATGAACTTGGGATATGTCTGATGAAATCCCTAAAATATTTCTGAACAAGAATGTTCTTACGTGGCTTTCTGGTTGTCACATTGACTGTTGCGCTGGACGGGCCTGTCCCTGCAGTATTATATGCCTTGACAGCTAAATGATACAGCGCGCTGCCTTTTAAATTGGTGATTTTTGTTGATGTCTGATTTCCAATTGTTCGTATTTTTCTAGCATTTTCTTCCTTGTCATCATGTCTCCAGTATTTAACCTGAGAAAATAAAAAGGAAGACTGTGGGAATCATACCTATTAGAGATATTTCCAACGGTAGCAGCTTTTTATTTTGTCTTTAAATTTTTTAAATGTTTATTTATTTTTGAGAGAGAGAGACAGAGCACAAGCAGGGGACAAGCAGAGAGAGAGAGGAAGACACAGAATCCAAAGCAGGCTCCAGGTTCTGAGCTGTCAGTACAGAGACGGATGTGGGGCTCAAACTCGTGAACCACGAGATCATGACCTGAGCTGAAGTAGGATGCTTAAACCACTGAGACACCCAAGCGCCTCATCTGATCTTTAAAATACAGATTCTGATGATGGAGTTGATGTTTTCCTACCAACTCATAAGTAGAGCTTTCAGAGCCAATGGCTTTGTACGCCCCGAGCACTCGTGGGCAGTATGAAGGGCTCCCTTTCCGTTCTCAGCTTCATAGTGAGATAGAAAGTGGGCACAACCATTGTTGGCTATTTCTCACCTTTCCCCCACATTTGTTTTGAGTCCAAGTGGATACTGGGTGTATCAAAAGTCAAAGCTCATTTCTCCATTCTTCTTGTAAATTCTTAGATCTGCATCTATTTTGAAAAAGATTTCTGGAGTGTAGCAGGAAAAGGGTGCTTTCAGCGTAGAATGTCAGTGGTTCAATAAATATCTGCTAGAAGCCTTAACAAATCCCTCTAAATGGGAATCTGAGTCTTTTTCCCAATAGAGTGTATGTTGAAGTTCTCACTGAGGGGTGCATCTTTCCCGACCCAACGCACATATCTCTTGCTTACCTCATAGCCTTGTATCCGTCCTCTATTCTTCTCCATGGGGGAGGCCCAGAAAACTTCAATGTCTGTTGCAGACAGACTTCTGGCAAAGATGCTGGCTGGTGGTTTGGTGGGTTCTGCAGATGAGTGTGGAAAAAGTGATTACTTTATCAACTGCATCAGAACAGCTTCTAGATACTGGCATTATAAGGAGCAAATTGAGGCGCCTGGTTGGCTCAGTCAGTTAAGTGCTGACTTCAGCTCAGGTCATGATCTCATGGTTAGGGAGTTCAAGACTGGTGTCGGGCTCTGTGCTGACAGCTCAGAGCCTGGAATCTGCTTTGGATTCTCCATCTCTCTCTGCCCCTCCCCTGCTCATGCTCTGTCTCTGTCTCTCAAAAAGAAAAAAAAAAAAAAGTTAAAAAACTTTAAGTAAAATTCCAAGGAGCAAATAATCCATAGTTATATTACAGCCTTTAGTGATGAGGACACTAACACTCATTTTATAGAAGAGCTATGATTAACAACTAGAAGGTAGTTGTGACAGAAATGGTAAAGACAAAGTCTTTGATTTCTAAATTTGGGGGTAGCTGGAAGGGAAGCAACCCAGGACTCCTTAAGTTCAAGCACCAAGTTTTCATAGCTAGCAAATCCTTTAATACACACCCTTATTTAAACATCTCTTTTTTTAAGTGTTATTTATTTTGAGAGAGAGATAGAGAAAGAACAGTGGAGAGGCAGAGAGAGAGGGAGACAGAGAATCCCAAGCAGACTCCACACTGTCAACATGGAGCCCGATGCAGGGCTCAAACTCATGAACCATGAAATCATGACCTGAGTCAAAATCAAGAGTAAGATGCTTAACCAACTGAACCACCCAGGTGACCCATAATACACATCCTTCTTAATCAGCATTTGTCATAGGTGAGAGTCCTAGTCACTGGATTATGAAAATAAGAGCAAAAGAACAAAGGGAAGCCAAATGACTTGACTAAGATTCAGGAGAGCCTGTCAACACTTCAGTCCTAAAATCAGCAGCATCTCAGAACTGAACAAATAACAAATATATAGGCAGCATAAGCCATACCTTCTTCTGCAGAATATACCACTGTGGTGGGACTGAAGGGGCCTTCTCCCTTATTGTTGAAGACGCCCACTTTAACCTCAAAGGGAGAGAAGGGGCGCACACTCTCATTCCTGAACACGTATCTGGAGGCATCGGCTGATGCTAGCACTGTCAGCATCCAGATCATTTTGCCATAGGGCCGGAAGGCCACCACATAGCCAAAGCCTCTACCATTCTGTAATTCCTCAGGGACCGTCTGGGAAAGAAGGGAGGCAGCCTTCAGAAATCACAGCAGTTCTATTCAAATGCTACAATTGTTTTATTTTACCCTACCTCCCACAATCTTATACATACATTCTTCCCCACCTATCTTATTTTGGGTTTTGTCAAGAGTATTAGGCTTGGGGCTTGCCATCAGTATGGATGAGGTATCGAAGTAGGTTAAACAGGCAAACAAACAAATAAACAAACAAAAAACCCAGTGAGAATTTGCAGTGGAGAGCCTGGCTTCTTGATGGGGGAGATCCAGCTCTGAAGTTCTTGCAAATGAAAGTCACTGGACAGTTGATCTAGAAACCGACATTCCAACATATACCATCCAATAAGAATCTTCCTCCAGGGCCAAACAGGCAAAAGACTTCATTGAAGAAGACCGTCTTGGCTCAAGAAAGCTATTCCCCCTCAGAAATGAGGAGTGAGGCTGGAGGGGGTAATTTCTTTCACTGCTGGGGCTTTGGTTAAATGCAAGATTTTTAACTTTGGGGGTAATGTCTAGAATCTTCCAAAAACATTAAGAACCCTTTCTAAAACTCCAATCTCATTTCTCAAAATCAATTTTTTAATAAATTGGTGACTAACCTACCTCCAAGTTGTTTAAAAACCACCTTATAAAAGAGGACTCCAGAAGCAAAGCCAATTGCCAGGAAATTGTGCTGGTACACTGAATCTATTGCTGGCAGACATTTTAAATAAATTGGCCATGCATCAGTTCAGGAAGAAAGGAAAACTGGTTTTCTTTGAACCAGCTTTCATATATATGTGTGTGTGTGTGTGTGTGTGTGTGTATACACACACACACATTTTTTTTTCTTGTGTGGTCTTCCATTTTATGATTGTTTTTTCTGTGTTAAATCAAATTAAAACTTAACTCAACAATTGATGGGCAAGCACCACCTTTTCTTGCTGGCAATTAGCTACGTGAGAGGGGGTGTTTGCACTCAAGTAAATTTCAGCTCTTAACAAGAGAAGAGAAAATTTCTTCTATTTGTTTAACATAGAGAAAAAAAATAGCTACGCTAATGTATACTCCTTTTGTTCCATGATTCATTTACCTCCCAGGTTATAACCAGTTCAGATTTGCTGCCTCCGCCACCACTGACGTTAGCTGGGGTGACTTCAGGGACTGTGCAGGAGACAAAAAAACAAGTCATATCTGGTGTTAAAAGCAAATGAGAGGAAAGAAGGTTGCCTGACAGAAGTGACTCACTTGAAGCAAATACTCTGATAAACATATATCTTTGTCTTTTGAGATCAGAAACAGTGTGGTCAAGTGGCCCAAAGCATCAGCTTAAAGAAGTGAAACGTACCATGGAAATTGCCATTAGTTACCTGTTTCCCATTCAACAAGGTATGCACATTATGTGACATGTATGACCAATTGTTCAGCTCCGTCCCTAGAGGCCAAGCTTCAGTGGTAGGAGGAAAGGACAGAGGTTCTGGTTCTAGTGCTTGGATAGGCATTTATTAACCATGTGGTGATACACAAAAGACAGACAATACACACTCTGCCCGTGCAGAGCTTACAATCTAGTTGAGGTAGAGCGCACATGCAGAACATACAGAGGAATGGTGACAATAAAGAACAACACGATGCAGAGAGAATGGAGAAGTGCAGTGGCGTTCTGAAGTAGCAGGCTGCTCAGAGTAGGGTTGGGCTAATGGCTTCTCGGAGGAAGGTGAGTTTTGAGCTGGGTGCTGAAGGAAGTGGTGGACATAGGTTGACCCCTGGCTCACTGTGCTTAACCTCTTTGATCCCCAGTTTTCTCTGTAAAAGAGGGGAAATTAGGCTAGCTTCCTCCCCAGGATTGCTGAGAGGAATTAATTAAATTACAGTTTTGGAGGGGTGGGGGGGAAGAAAGCATGGGGATTAGCTACATTATCATCAGGGAAACAAAAGACCCCATTGGTGTCTGGGTGTGTTCCCTTGGTTAAAGCCAATGAAATAGGTCTAGATGGAGTTTTGTGCAAGAGTAGGGTCAGACTTCCCATCTGCTTAAGGACCTTGCTATTACTCTTTCAACAAACATTTGGCGTTATCACAGCTGGGGACTCTACAAAGACCCACACCTAAGCCTCCCACATTACATGAGAGAAGGAAATGTACAACCAATGCAGATGAATTCATGTTATTCCCTCCCTGTGCTCATTCTAAGCTGTGCTTACAGAGGGTCATACTACACATACATACTGGCTTCGTATGAGTGAGCAGGATGTTCTGAATCTTAGCTTCTGGGAATGGTTTATACTCTAAGAAAAAAATCTTACTAAATATTTCTGAAGAACTTATTCCTTGTGACGAGTGATTTCTGTGTGTTGAATTCATTTGAAATGTGGGGTGTGCCTTAAAAAGGTAAATCCTGGTTGAAGAATCTTGGTGACAAACGAACCATTGAAGGAAGAGGTGGTGTTTGGAAGAACTAAGCACAGAGTGTTTCTCCCTGTACAAGGAGACCCAGGAATGAGTGAGAACTTAACTCTTGAACTCAATAAACTGAGCATCTGCGGGTCTGGTTTCTGATCATTATGAACATTCAAGGGAAGGGGGTGCTAATACAGAGCCTCATTAGGGCTGAAGAGCAGGAAGAATTCAAAGCCTTTTCCTAAGGAATAATAGCCACTGGCACAGACTCTCCATGTCCTGGATACTACTCACGAGCCTCTTCTGTCCTCCGCTTCTCCGAGGGCCGGCTGGGTTCCCCGATCCCAATCACATTGGCCGCAACAGTGCGGAATTCATACTCGACCCAAGGGTTCAAACCCACGACAGCCGCTGTGAATGTCTTCCCATCAATAAGTTCTGGCACTGAAAGACATCAAAAGGTGGAGATACTTTACAGGATTCCATGTTAAGCAGATAGGAACTTCCACCCGTCATGATTACTGTTACTGTGTGCAGGGCATTGTAGGTGGTCTGAGACTAGTTGTACAGCAGCTGTTACAAGGAAGTCATCCCAGAACTCTCTATACTAAACTAACAAGTTCAAATGAGACACCAGCAGATAACATTACAGTATTCAAGGCACAAAAGTGCTTGACTGTAATCATGACTGTTGTTACCTGACACGTTTTTCAGCATTTACCGTATAGTATTGGGCACACTTCAATTTCTACAATCATTCTATGAGTAAAGTAAAATTGCTGTGTTTATTTATACAGATGAGGAAAATGCGCCTTATAAAGATTGTTACTCATTCAAGATTGCACTGGACTTGCTCCTTTGTCCGTGTGTTCCAAGCTCTATAACTTAACATAATAATGAATCTACAATATTACAATTCTGTAATATTGCTGATGGTGAACTATACTAACCTATCTCATGAAGGAATCTGTAACCACAAAAGGAATGGCCACGAAGCACACAAAAAAGAAGTCAGAGAGGGAGAATTTGACAATATTCACCTACTAGTATTTGGAGAAGGGCTCCTTCCCAAGAGGACATGGCCCACTGTTTTGACACCATAAGCCATGAAGCTCTGGACATTGCCTCCGTGCTCACTGAACAACTTTTTGAATTTTAAACTGGTTATCATAAAGATGTCCCACGTGAGGGGTACCTGGCTGGCTCAATCACTAGAGCATGCGACTCTTGATCTCCGGGGTCATGAGTTCAAGCCCCACCATGGGTACAGAATTTACTTAAAAAAATAAAACAAAAAAAAAATAAATAAAGATTTCCCATGTGGCCCAGAAGATTCAAAGGGAGGTTCCCTGTGGCAAAGCTGAGGCCATCACACTGGTCACTGGGATTCGGTGGCTGCCAGCCTCCTTATACCACAATTACAGAGTCCTAGCCTACAAAGGTAAAAAATGGGGCTCTGGAGTCAGATCATCTGGATTCTAAACCTGAATCGACACTTAGTAGCCCAATGACCTTGGGCAAGTCGCTTAACCTTTCCATGCTTTGGTTTCCCTATCATACGATGAGGCTAATAACAATATCTATTCACAATGCTGTTGAGAAAATCCAAGAAAAGCACTTAGCAGAGCATATCATGTAGCACATAGCAAGGGTTCAACAAATTCTAGTGTTTTGTTTGTTTGTTTGTTTGTTTTTTTTACCATCACTATCATCAGCAGCGGCAGCTTCATCCTCCTCTTTTCTTTCATTATATTTCTGTAGCACTTCCTATTTTTAAAAAAGTTTCACAATCATTTCTCTTTTGGGTCATAACCAAATCTTATCATGCCCATTTAACAGAAGAGGAAGATGCATAGTTGTATAGACATGTGCTGATTAGCAGAGTCAGGGCTAGAATGATCCCCTAACTTTAAGATTTTTGTGTATCTTTCCTTCCTAAGCACTTTTGAGATTCAGAAGAAAATCAATGAGCTGGAAACACACAAACCCATTTCTGAGGTTGGATAAGCTGAAGTAAAAAAAAAAAAAAAGAGGTTGTGAAAATCAATAGGATTCATCTGAATTGCAGAAAACCAGGCCTATCACTCCATGTATTTCTACCTCAAGACATTAAGGTCACACAGCCAACTCTTAGGAACTAGAAGAGTGTGTATCTTGCTTGCAAAAACTACTTGTTTGTCCATTTTTCCTCAAATGAAACCTAGATAAAATAACAAAAAGAGTCAATTTGGGGGGTGGGCAGGGAAGGTATGGTCAACTCACATTCCTTTATTTTTCAAGTTTGACAATCTCCTCAGGGCTCTGCTCCACCAGGGCCATGGGCCTACCTGGCGGGGCAGATCTGAGGGCCTCGCTGAACCATCCAATCTGTAGTAGTGACAGGCGATGTGTACAAAGGGCAGGGGCTTAATCAACACAAGTTTATGACCTGCGCTTACTGGGAATTCCTTGTTCATGGGGAATAACTGCAATCCCTGATCCCCATCATGAGTGGGGTTCAACGGGTTACCTGCACCTGCCGGTGTAGGGTAGGCACATGCTGAGCCAGGCAGTGTAGTACGTGTGTAGCCCCCAACATCTAAGGGCATCACAGACATACTTTTTAATATAACAAAATCTCATACCTCTTTATGCCCAAATTTAGCCATCTAAATAAAAATGGGCAGCAAGTCAAGGGGCTCCAGGCAGTCTTTAGTTATTGTTTTTTTTGAGAACACTATATAAACTTTTACAAAGGCTATGTAGACTAGCATAATCCACTGCTTCTCAAAGTATATCATTAATAGTACACAGATAATTTTAGGTAATAAGCAGATTGATGCATTTTATTTTTACAACTAATGTATTTTATTATGTATGTTAAGAAAAAATATAACCAACATACAGATCTATCATGTGATAGACATTGTTGCTTAGGATAAGTTAAAAAACAAAAAAACAAAGAGCTGATATAAAGAAAAACATTAAATGAATGATAGTACCATTAGATGAGGTCTAGGAAACATTTGTAGTTGTGTCTGAATGAGAACCTAGGTGGCCCTTGGTTTCTGCCACAGTGCTTTGTCCATTATGCTGAGTTTCAGAAGCCCCTGTGAAAGACCAGCACCAGGCATCCAATATGGTACCTGTATTGACTGCTTGCCAGCCTACGGAGAACGGAGTCCTGGCTTGAATGACATACATGGTGATGGGGCTGTGGTTGTCAGGCCCGGGTCTCCAGGAGAGCTGAGCAGTGGTATCTGTAATTTCATCTATGGTCACAGCCTCTGGGGGTCCTGGGGGACCTGTGAAAGAGCAAGACCCTCAGAAGGGAGCAGTGCGTTCAAATGTCCAAGCAAATGATTGCTTAATTGAATGCAGAGCTGATCCATTCAACCATTTGTTCACCCACTCACAGATTTATCACTTGTCAGTTCCCTTTTGAATACCTCTTTGGGTGTCCAGAATTCTTCTGGCTCTGAAACTACAGAGATGAATGAGACATGGCTCCTTTCTTTCTTTCATTTAAAAAAAAAATTTTTTTTTAATGTTTTATTTATTTTTGAGACAGAGAGAGACAGAGCATGAATGGGGGAGGGGCAGAAAGAGAGGGAGACACAGAATCGGAAGCAGGCTCCAGGCTCTGAGCCATCAGCCCAGAGCCCGATGCGGAGCTCGAACTCACGGACCACGAGATTGTGACCTGAGCTGAAGTTGGACGCTTAACCGACTGAGCCACCCAGGCGCCCCCTCTTTCATTTTTTTTTTAAAGTTTATTTATTTTGGGGGAGGGAGAGAGAGAGAGAGACATGGGGGGAAGGGGCAGAGAGAGGGAGACAGAGAATCCCAAGCAGGCTCTGCACTGTCAGCACAAAGCCTAATGTGGGGCTTGAATCCATGAAATGTGAGATCATGACTGGAGCTGAAACCAAGAGTCAGGTGTTTAACCCACTGAGTCACCCAGGCGCACTGACATGGCCCCTTCTTTCTAGGGGCTCACTGCATAATAAAAAAAAATAGGTAAACAAAGAATTAAAATAGAGTATCTGTTCCAAATGCTAGGAGAGAATACTGGGATACCACAGAAGTCCAAATTCCTTAATTCATCTATCATATGCTTACAGGTTTCTGTTATGGGCCAGGCAGTGTTATCTGTGGATAGAGTAGTGATAAATGAAGATAAGAGTATTTTGGAAATGGTCATTTCTACCACTGAGGCTGCAGATGTGAGCAGAGAGGGCTTTAGAATGTTGGTGGTCGCAGCGCTGCTCCTACATTCCCATTCCTGCTGCACTGTAATTACTAACCCCGCTCCTGTCCCGCATCATATGCAAACACACGCTTGTATGCAAGGGAGCTGCTGTGAAAATGACCAGTGCTCAAAAGAGTCACCAGACTGTGGCTTTTTCATTGGAACTTCAGGACGGGGCTGGAATCTAAAGACTCTCTCTCATTTGCAGTTTCCGTAAGTCATACCTCTATTTTTCCACTTATCTTCCTGATGTTCATTGTTTCTGCCGATGTACTTAAACCATGGAGGCAAGAGGAAATCAGTTTTAAACGAAGGCTTGGAAATCATAAATAAGTAGAGGGATGGAAAGCAGTAGGCAAACACAAAATATCAACACGGCCCAAGCAAAGACCCGGAGCTGTCCTAGATTCCAACAGAAAAGCTCTTAGTAGGCAGTTAAATGTATCTGTGGCAAGGCACAATTGACCACCTCAGGAAGGAAGGTGATTGTGAGGGAGACAGGATGACAAATCTCATGTCCCTAAGGAGGGATTAAGGAGATATTCCTAGGAGGGCTTTGCTCAGCCCCATAGAGCAGTCAAGTGTACTGCTAAATATGACTGGGCCAGGTCACCAGGCAGGGAAGAAAGAGACGTCTAGCAGAGTGCTGAAAAGTTCAATGTAATTTCCTGAAGTAAGACTTTGTTCTGAGATTCACTCTTGTACCCTTCCTATGATGTCCTAACTTTCTCTTTCTTTTTTTAAAAATCATTTTTATAGACCTACAGGTGAGACTAAATTTAGCTTCTCCCTCCTACTCCTGAATGAAAGGTCTGGAAATCTGTATGCTGAAACTGATTAATTTTCCATGGTGACATTTGAACATGTCAGTCTAATGCCACCTGGATAGAGCGGAGGCAAACTTTAGTCTTAACCAGATAAAGTCCAGAAGACAGTACCATCTTGTTTCCCACTAGCTTTCTTATCCTAGATCTATGCCCCACCCCCATTTCAATGGGTGCTCTTTTCAGGGCCTTTAAAATCAAAGTACACAAGTACAAAAGTGTTCCCCTCCAAACTCCTCAATAAATTAAATTGATAGGAATTATCTGAGCCCATTGCTGTCAACCAAATAAAGGAAATGAAAGGGTGTATGAACTTGGCCATTGGAGATGAGATGGTACTTTCAGCTTTGTTGATGCTGTGTGCTCCTGACCAGTGTGGAGACATGACCTCAAAGAATGTTTACCAACTTTGTCTTGGGGAAGTTGGGTCACTCTTTCAAAATGACAAAATGAGCAAATGTTTATCCTCTGAACAAAATGTTCACATGGCCAGGGGCCCACAGATGTTTCTGTCACAGGCAACAGAAGAGGGAATGTTGGTGTGAGAACAGTGATTCTGCTGCTCTCCCAGTGATGAATGGCCTTTCCACCTGTCTTAGTGCGACAGACTAAATAAAGCAGGTATCCGAGAATCAAGGAAGCTGGAGCCGACACTCAAAGCTCTACCAGTTTCAGATACACAAATCTCTTACAGGGCAGTGGAATGCATTTCTGCATCCTTTCTGTAATATGCAGAAAAGCTGCAAGAGCAGAGCTAAAGGAAATAAAAGGAAAGATTATGGTTTAAAATGGCATATTAATTTATTGGCCTTATTAACTGATTAGACTAGATTTTCTTTTAGACTGAGTTTGCAAATTCCTCTTGGTATTTAATGTTATTTTCTGTGAAATGAAGTATACAATATCATTTAAGAACTTCAAGTATTACTGATTTAAATATTTATTAGTCTAATTTATTGGCGTTTAAACTGCTGATCTGAACATTATCCTAATTAAATAGAGGATAAATTTTCAGCAACAGAATTCCTTTGTCCCCAGGGGTAGAGCAAACCAGCTCTCATGTATTTTAAAGTGGAAATAAACACGTTTCTATAAGTTATTCAATGGGCAGCTCAACCCAGGTTGCAAGTTTTTTTTCTCTTATCTGACTCTCATCTGTACCATTACCTACAGAAAGGTTTTTGTAGGCAATTTAAAGAGGAACTAAAGCAGACAGGATGGAAAAGCTATTTTTCTTTAACCTCTCTTGACAATGAGTTTAAGTAGCTAACTCCCACACATCTCCCCCACTCAGGTTATGCCTAGAGAGCACAGCAACACTTCAGTTGCTTCCCACAATACCTTGTTCACCCTGCACTCGGATTCACCCTGCCTCCACAACTAATTTCCCCTGGAGTTTTGTATGCTTGCACTCAAAACTCTGCTGGCTAGAGATTCCTAAACACCAATAGTTAGGGTTCAGATGAAGGAGGTGCTAGACAAGAGATTATTTTGATGTTCTGATTTGGCTTTACTTTCAATACTTTTTCTGAAGCCACTGTTATATCAGTGCCCTAAATCCACTAATTTGACTTAGCCCAGATGAAACATCAAAAGGCACTTTTAATACTTTAGAAAAGCCTTGTGCATGCATCGGTTTGATTCTGGTACGTATCCTGCTTCCCAAAGATTTTAATTTCAATATAAAAATATTTCTGGGGCACTTAGGTGGTTCGTTGGTTGAACGTCTGACTCTTGATTTCAGCTCAGGTCATGATCTCACAGTTTGTGGGATGGAGCCCTATGTCGGGCTCTGTGCTGACAGCACAGAACCTGCTTGGGATTCTCTCTATCCCTCTGTCTCTACCTCTCCTCTGTGCACACACGTGCGCGCACTCTCTCTCTCTCAAAATATATAAACTTAAAAAAATATTTCTTAAAACTCCATTTACTTCTGTTCCTTTATAAACTGGTTTCTTGGGGCTCAGGCAGGGCCTGTGTAGCCATTAGGTTGAACTTAGGCCATGCTGATAGTGCTCAAGAAAATCTCACAAATGTCATTTTGTCATTTGTCATCAGCCTCCAGCTTATTTACTACATCCTGGGCAGTTCCTCTAAAGGCATATTTTAAGAACTGTATAGAACTATTAACTTTAGGGAAAAAAGGGAACTGAGAAAATGTGGTGATTTTTCTGAAGCCACTGTTATATCAGTGCCCTAAATCACTAATTTGGCTTAGCCCATATGAAACATCAAAAGGCACAGTTTGATCCTTCTTTAAACTATTTGCTTTTGTTAATCCAAAATTATTCTAGAAGGTCATATCAACTCCAACAGCCATAAATCAGGGCACTCGGGGCACTCACAGGAGTTATTTTCAGTATGGAGTAACCGGATTTGCTCTGCAGTTTCTGGTGATACCCCTATGAAAAAGAGATCCGCACAGAACTTCTGTAGGCTGTTAACCACTGTTTACAATTTCAGCTTCTACCTGACTTTCTTCCATAATTCTCAAGTGGTGAGGTTTTTAGAAATCTGTGCAGCGGTAGATATCATAAAAGCGTTTCAAGAACAGAAACCAGAATTCCACATACCTCTGACAATCAGGTCTGCAGCAGCAGACAGCCTGTCTACACTTGTTTGGACCATGCAGACGTATTTCCCAGCATGCTTCAGCTGTATGTTTCGGATCATCAAATCACCAGCTGAATCCTGCTGATAAAGTAGGAGAAAGTAGCTACAATTACTTTTTAATGAGCTCTAAATATCATTATCACATGAAGGACACTGTGACTAATGGATTTATTTTACACTGGCTGATGAAAACATTAGTGATGCAAGCCATAGCCTATTAAGAATATGTGAGCCTGCTTGAGAGATAAAAACGCCAACATTTTCAGGACACACCTTAGACAAGACCTCAGGTATGTGGCTTCTCTGGGTCTTTGGAGCAGTTTGCACCCATGTTGGAAGCACTTAAACTACTTACGGTGGCTCTCGATTTAGTCCTGTGGGTTGCTTCAGATATGCGCTGAGCCTGAAGCCTTCACTGGCATTCCAATACTTTGGAACTCTATATTTAGAAAGGGGAGGCAAGCCCATATTTGGAGGCATCTGCATTTTACTGCACAACTCTGTCTCATAGCCAGCATTTTGATTGCTCCCAGATTTGAATTAAAAGATTATGAGGACCAGACTCTCTAAGGAAATCTAGCATCACCTAGTGTGGAATGCTGCTAATTTGTTTTTCAAATGCCAAATGCAAGTTTGATTAGCAGATGAATAGGACTGATTACATCCCAGTATGGATGTCTGTGTGCCACAGAAATATTTCTACTCATCCAACAGCATGGTACTTTTAATAAATATGACAAGATGTCTCCGCAGGTTATCGCAAAGGTGGCATTTTAACCAAAGAACATGGCTACCCCTTGGAGGGTGGTTATTCAAAAGCTTGGAGAACAGGTGGCTTGCGTATAAGTGCTCTCTACAGGCCAGATTCAGGAAGCTATGCTTACTTCTAACCTCCCAATGGATAACAAGATAACATAGGTTATTTTGGCCCTGTTGCTGTTCTTCCAAATGACAATAATGTTGGATAATGCTTAATAGTATTAGAATATGGGAACCATATATTAAAGCTGAATACTCACATGTTCTACGAGGTCAGTGCTCTTGTTATCCTTACTTTACAGATGAAGAAACTCAAGCACAAAGAGGTTCTATGACTTGCCTAAGGTCACCTAGGTAGTAAATGGCAGAGCTGGGATGTGAACCCGTAAGGTCAGGCCACTCTACCATCCAGAAAGACCTTATTCTCATTCTAAATAAGGTGTACTTAATTCCCTTTGTTTTAGAGCAACACATCCCAAATTTACCCAGGACAATGGAAGACCTGGAACTGCCAATAGTTGTAAATAGGTTGAGAAGAGAGGCTCAAGCATTCAGTGAAGGGAAAGTTGATGGTTGGTCCTCAGCTATCTTGGGCTGTGATTTCATGAAAGTCTCTGGGTATTAGCTCACTGACTAGGCCTGCTGGGTGAGGTTGTGAGAATCAAATGAGACCGTACATGTACGTGAAATCCTAAAAACTGTGAAGCACAGAGTGCAAATTGGTATTACTGATGACCATGAGCAATCATGTCAAAGGTATTAAATCTAATTCAAGAAGAGCTGTGATTTTTTTTTTTTTACCTGAAATCTGTTTCATTTTTAACACTTGGGTTCTCATTCAGATTGTATTTACTAATCAAGTTTTATAATTACTCAGTAAAATAGGATAATAATTGTTACCCTATCTCACAGGTTTTCTGTGAGGTTTAAAGAGCCTATATACATGAAAGTGCTTGATAAATCAGCAGGCACTTTGCAAACAGAAGCCATCATCGTTACCATTATTGGTACTTCTTTACCCAAGACATTCGTGTGTTAGGACTCTTGAGTATAGGTTTCAACAGAAAATATGCCTCACGAGGGGGCACGTGCAGGGAAGGCAGAAAGCTGTATTTGTTTTAAGGAAATGTATACACTGTGCCAATAATCCATTTTATTCACCAAGGGTTTAAGGGCCGAGGAGACTAGCTATAGCCTGGAAATTTCAGAGTACAACAAAGTATTAACAGAATGTGCTGTCTTTGTTTACAGATTTTGACCAGAGTTGTGTTTTTAAAGTAAAACTGAAACAAAGACAAAAAATAAAGTCAGGATTGAGGAAAGAGTCTCACACAAGGAGACCACAATAACTTTCTCTTTTCCTTTGAAGTCATCCAGATCAAACAGTTCACTGAGATCTACATTCATGTTCCCACCACAATGAACAAAACAGCACCAGGTTATTTTCCCCTGCTGTGGTCTGTTCTGTTTCTGACAGAGCACTTGGAGGCTGTCAAAGGACAATGGAATAACAGCTTTTCTAAAAACTGCTATAGGCTGGCTCTCCCAAGCATAACTTCCACTATGCTGACCCAGGAAGCAGAAACTGCAAAATGGCTTGACTTCAGAATTGCTTCCTTACGTTTTCTATTGACAAGTCCTACCTCTACAGACATGACGATGCTGGTAGCTAATATACTTATTTCTCACAATTTGTAGTGCTGTCCTGAATCTTGCACTTATTAGCAATAACTGATTGGTGTTAGCAGAGTTTCACAGAACAGACAAGCATTTCCCATAGGAAAGGCTAACGAGAGTGATTCCACAGATAGAGCTCTCTACGGAAGGTGGTCATTAGAGCTTGACTCCATTAGGGGTGTCTCCACCTGTGCCTCAGCCCTGGCCGATCAACAGCCAGTCCAGCATAAAGTCCTCATGTGTCTGACTGGCAGGGCATTTATTTCAATGAGTCAGGCAGCTGTTCTAATTGGTTGGTGCCTGTGCCGTTCTGGGAGATAATATTTTTAGCATCTCTCCTGCCCAAGACATTGGTCTTAGTATGAAAATGAATATTCTGCTTAATCTATGAAAAGTTTTCTCAATTTATAGTTTCCTGTTATTAACATCAATATTACTCTTCCTTCAATTAGTACAACTATTTAAATGTATCAAATACTTCTTTTGTGGTAGGCATTGGGCTATGAACTTTTCTAGACCCGAAGGTATTTAATATCTTCAATGCCCTTGTGAAATTAATATTTTTCTCACTTGGTTTCCAAGCTGCATCATATCAAAGAAGTCCATAATGCTTAATATTGGCAATTTCATACAGCCTTTCTCAACCAGGGTTCCAAGAGGGAATCCCTAATGACCCAAGGCATCCACAGATAGAATAAACTAACTTCTCTCCTACATATCCAAAATAGTACCAGTTGTATATGATATCTGGGAAGACTGACAAAATGCTCAAATAACTCTTGGTGTTCTGTGAGAGACATCATTTGAAAAGTCAGCAAGAATGTAAGTCAAGTAATTAACATGAGTAGTAATGTATATGGTTGAGTGGAAAGCAGATCCTCAACCTATCACCTGGATAATTTTATAAACTAGCCCACTTATTCTCAACATAAGGGGGAGGTGAGGCAAAATGAAGCGGGCACATTGGATTCCTATGGCAGGGGCTGGGGAAGGCTTTTCAGATCATAGCTTCATTCTTATTTTCCACTGCTTTATGGTTGGACCCTCCATAAGAATGGCAGTCAGAGTGAATCTTCATTACTAGTGAGCATGTAGGACTGTGGTAGGCCCCCCCAAAATTTTTTGAGAACAAGTGTGATAAATACAAATTGTTTCCAGATTTAACCTCATCTTGGCATGTGTTCAATGGTAGTATGTATTTTTATGGAAAGTAAGGCTTTTGAAAATTCAAACATTTGAATTCAAAATTACCTGGATAATAAATACTCTGATCAGACTTTCAGATTCAAGAAAGAGAGCCCTAATGTCGCAATGATGTGGCTCCAAGGGGAGTTTAATCAGCTGCCTAAAAACACATGAGTAAAGTATTCTTAAGATATTTTTCTTAACCAGGTGCCATGATATATGGTACTGTATGGGGCACAGAGCCTGGGTTTTGAAGTTTAAAGCTGAGTTCTGCAATTTAGGGCTCTGAGGTCAAGGCAAGCCATACAATTCCCCTGAGCTTCAGTTTGCTCGTTCATACATAGCATGGAATAACTAGCCTATAGCATTGCTGTGAGGGTTACGAGGACTGCCATATAGGCTCCACTAAGTAAGTGGAGCCATGTTGATCAGGCAAAAAGGAGCAGGAATTAACCAAGAATTTCTTAAAATAAGGTGCTTGAACAAAAGGATCACAGAATAACCATACATTTCTTTTCATGTTAGTCTAAAGTTGAGTCACTTTTGAGAAGTTCAGTTGCATACTGAATTTCCCGTAGATAGTCTGATATTAATACTTACCCCCCCGACTCTCTCAAAGTGGTCCCCATCTTTGTCAAAGTCTATCAGGTGTCCATTAAATGACCAAGTAAAGACGATGTCCAGCGAGTGATCATGTGTTACCTGGCATGGCAGAACAATACTTTCTCCAACAGTGACATCCATACTGGAAGGGGGGACCATCACCCTTGTTGGATCTGGAGGGTGAAAACAAAGGCAAACAAACAACAAAGCCTGAGAGCTTGTGTGGAAATAAAATGCAGGATCCAAGAGCAGGATAAAACACTAAGTAGTTTTGCTTTATTTTTTCTTAGGCTGTGACCAGCAAACCTCAGTCATCTGGGAAGCTGAGACTCAGGCCAGGAGGTCATTTTTAATATGAAAAGATGAAAACACTCATTATGAGAACCTTCACAGAGCAACAAAACTCAGCTGGGGAGCACTGAGGTTAGATCTCAGAAGACACTCACAGAAGGGCCCACTTCTGGCAGTCCTGCTCAGAAATTGCCTCTTTAAAAAGGTTTTCATATCTCCCCAGTGTCACTAGAAAGCAGTAATTCAGTTGAGTACAAACAGGGAAAAGCCATGTTAATTTCAAGTTTGGCTTTTTTTCTCCCTATTATAAAAGTGATAAATGCTTAGTATGGGAAATTTAGGAAATTCAAGAAAGTTAAAAGAAGGGACCAACAAAACCAAACCAAACAAATCCTACTTACTATTTTACTGTCCAGATAAAACCTCTATTTTCATTTTGATATAATTTTCCTCTGTCTTCTTGATTTATAGTTTTTTAGTTGTTTTGCATTATTGTAAACACGATACACATATGATTTATCTTTTTTCCTCTTTATCCACATATTTTTATAATCTGCATCATGTACTATTAAGTTTATAGTCTTAGTCTATTTGAAACTAAGACATTTTAGCAACTTTTATTATAAATGTAATATAAAAATTCTGTAATGAACTCATTGACAAAATTATATATATTTGTATATGTAGATTACATCTTTAAAATAAGAAAAAATTCACTTCTAAATTTACCCTTTACATTATGATTTTAATTGAAAATGAAATGGGCTTGTGTAGCTGAGACAGTTTATAAACCCCAATACTACATTCACATGCCAATGATCTTTTATTTTTCCACTGCAACATTATTTCATAAATGTTGTCAGAGAGTACAATGGTGGAAAGCAACTTGAATTAAATGTAAAGGTCACATAAGTACCTAAAGAATGAAATTCTGAATTCAGCCATATTCCAGAAATTTCTCCGCTCTCAACCAAATCAGACAAAATCAACCAAACAAACCATAATAAAGAAGACAAATCAGGAGCGCCTTGATGGCTGTTGGTTAAGCATTCAACTTCTGCTCTGGTCATGATCTCATGGCCTGTGGGTTTGAGCCCCGTGTTGGGCTCTGTGCTGACAGCTCAGAGCCTGGAGCCTGCTTTAGACTCTGTGTCTCCCTCTCTCTTTCTGCCCCTTCCCCACTTGCACTCTCTCTCTCTCTCTCAAAAATAAATACACATGAAAAAAAATTTTTTTAAAAAAGAAGACAAATCAAAAGCAAACAAAACAATGAAAAAATATTAATACCCTTCAATATTCACAGGATTGTATTTCAGGCTGTGGGGTATATAAATATTAATTAAGTGTACCTCCCCAACTAAAATCTCAGCTGGAAATTTTGAAATGATATCTCATAGAACACGTTTGATGGGCCTTACTTTCTAACAACACATACTAAACTTCTTTAAAGAGAGTATTTAAAAGAGTTTTTCTGCCCTCTTCTTATCCAACCATGGAAAGCAAACATCTCAAGTCATTAGAAAAGGAAAGTCTGTGTCCATAAACAGATTATTATCTCGGGTTAAGATATCCTTTTGCTGTTTTCCAAAAATAGGACAAGATCATAAATGGATTGGTGTGTTTTCGTTCATTGCTGTATGAGTGATGTCCACGAAATGAGCAGGTACAAACAGGCATTGTCAGATAAGAGGTAATGGGAGGTAAAATCCTTTATTTTAAAATCTGAGGCTTTACAAGTTACATAATCAACATTTGCTCTATTGATTAACTGACCTGCAGCTATAGATACAGATTGAGATTTTTAAATGAGGGAACGAACTGAGAGCAAAACATCTTAGAATAATTCTCAGTTTTAAATTTAAATTTTCCTCATCTATAAAATGGAAACTGGAATGAATGATTCCTGGTTAAAATCATAGGTGTGTATGGTTTTTATTCGGCAAGCTTTTGCCTAATTTTCCTCTAACTAGCTGTCTACTGATTTCACAATTTAGGTTCTTATCTTAATGAACCTCCATTCATTTGTTGATTTATCATCCACCAATTGTGTAGTGTGTATTGTATGTATAACCATGTCTTGGTACCAAAAGAGATATAAAAAAGAATGAGGGAATAAAAGCATTCATAATAATGAAGTGAGCCACTTACATTCCAGACACTGTATTAACACTTTACGTGGATTATTTCATTTATTCTTAAGAAATAGGTACTATTATCATCTCTACTTAACGGATGAGGGAAACCGATGCCTAATAGCCGTTAAGGAACTATCTACTGTGCTAAGCTGCCTCCTTTCATTTAGCTGAAAACATGATATCCATTCGTGAATCATCTAGAGAACAAGTCTATGGGCATAATACAGCAATTTGTACTCTTGCTTAATTCAATAGTGAATTGAATTAAATGCAGAAGAAATTCCGAGAGGGATGTGGGGTGAAGACAGTTTCAGAGGGCTTTACTGCAAGAGTAATGAAGTTACTACCTTAACAAAGTATAAAAAACAGCAATGACTTTATGCCTAAAATGCTGGCTCCAGCTCTAAGCTTACACACCAGACTTCTGAGAGCAGAGTCAAATGTCCAGGCTCAAGACCATAAAAATGTCTTCGCTCCCTACTTCTGACAACTTCTGGGTGAGCAACAAGGAGTTGGCACATGTTCCAAAGCCTAGAGTCATATGCAATTCTGGCTTGCACTTTTAATTGACATTTGTTTGCTGAAGAAGTGCTCATCCCTTTATGCACATGTATGGATTGGGGACAGATTTTATTATCAGTGAACTCAGTAGCCGGTTAACCAAGGACTAGAAAAGTTCCCTAAATCAAGGATTATGCTGGTACAGTCTGGGCTGACAGCTGCTAATTCATTAATTTAACACTTGTCACCGATTCATGTTCTGAGCCCTCGAGCAGCAAGAATCAATGCAAAGCAAGCCATGCAGTATATACACACCAGAGAGGTCTCCTTGGGACTAGAGAAAATTAAACTAAAGAGGTTGAAACCTCATTATCTAGTTGGTTTTCTGAAATTGTACGCTTGTTCAGTACTCTTGCTTTCTATGTTGTGAATTCTGATGCTTTTCACTTGATTAATTTCCTTAAATCTGAATACAAACGCTGTACACAAATAAACAGATGGCTTCTTCAAAACAAAACTGTCTCCCCTCCTTGGGTTTTAATTCATCAAGATGAGGAAGAACCTATATTTACGACTTCTGTTCTGAAGAGTCACTCCAGCTATTGTTCTGTGCATAGAACTCTCAAAGGCAATTAGGACTCAAGATGTGAATTGATGTCTGGATTTGGATATAATTAAATACCAACAATAAACATGACCAACAACACACCTAAACTTTGCTGCTTGCTCTTGGTTCAACCTGCAGAGAATGATAAATTCAGAACTCCAGAAGAATGATGTTTGAAATGTGTATATTTACCAAGTGTTTAACCCCCCTAAAATAAAATAAAATAAAATAAATAAAAAAAATAAAATAAAATATATGTTCTACATTGTTTTCTATAATAGGGACAGAATGTAAACTAAGTGCTTTGTTCTAAAGAGCATGACAACCACGAGAGAGACAATTATGTTCAATTCTGTTAATGTTTAGGTCAACAGTTAGATGCATAAATTACAACACTTATTATCCAAGTCATATTTTTTTCAGACTTTCATTGTTGATGGAAAAGCTTTCTGATCCAGGGCTTTTATTATTTGTAAAAACAAGTACCTGTGAGTCCACAGGGTAAGAATTCTATTTTGATTTTGCTTCCCCTATACAATACCAACCCTTCCTTCATTTCAGTTGATAAATACTTTCATTCACAGTGCCAAGATATTCACTTGGTGACTACCAGGAAAGTACTTAATGTGTGTTTTATTCCTCTTCATTCTTCCTTTTGTTAGTGAATTTCTTCACTATAATGGTTTTGATGATGCCTTTTTAGTTAGGTTGTGTCTTCTTTTTTAAATTCATTTTTATAGATGGAATTTTAAACATGGGATTCTTCAAAACCATGAGGTAGTCAAAGCTGACAGCTCCCCTCAAATGACACAGGGTGAAGGGCCAGAGAGCTATTTTTAATAGTTAAATGCTACAACAAAGATGGTTGGTTAATTTTCACGATAAATCTGGAGGTAGCATCCTAGGACTGAAGTGCACTCTTAGTTGGTCTCATCTTTGGAATAAAAATAAAACCTGTGTCTGATGAACTATATTTATCAATTCTGCACAAAACACACATCTAAAAGGAATACCCTAAACATGAGATGAAAGTCCAAATTCACAGTGATTTCAAGCTGGACCAATTCTTTTCATTTAGGATGAAATGTAATAGGGATAAAGGCAAAAGGTTACCCTTAAAAAAATCAGCTACAAAAGTACAGGCTGGAGGAAGACTGGATTGGCAGCTCATGTAAAAAAGACTAGAACATTTCAGTGTCAACAGGGTCTATGAAGCTGCCAAAAAAAAAAAAAAAAAAAAAAGCGAATGTGATCTTAAGTTGCACAAATAGCGTGTGGTATTCCATCTTAGAAAGGTAAAAGTTCCATTGTATCTTGCATTAATGAGACCACAGCTTGCTAGGAACAGCCTTTGGCTTCCTTGGCAGATTAGTGCACGTAGGGTAGTGAAGCACCTAATAAATCTATAACAGCTAAAATAACAAAATGTTTGAAACAGAAAGAGAAATTAGAGAAGATATGAGAGTAGTCTTCAAATATGTGAAGGCTTTATAGGCAGAAGATGAACTAAACTTATTTTGTGTTGCCCTAAAGTACAAGGTACAAAGAGGTATATTCTGGTTCTGTGTAAGAGAGAACTTTCCAACAATTTGACCTTTTCAACAGGGAAATGGGCTGCCTCAGGAAAACATGAATCACCATTTCTGAAAGTATTTTAGTAGAGGTAGGCACCATTAGAGAAGATATGTCAGGTTACACTGAAAGCCAGCCAGGCTGGATAAAGCCTATTAGAGCTCGGAAGACGGATGCTTCCCTGACCGCCCTACTCACTAGTGATCCTTTCCTTTAGTGAAGCTTGTCAGCATCAACTATTTTATTTCTTCAACATTCAACCTGAGCATTGTTGAAGACTATCATTTACATATATTCAGTTTCTCCCCTACAATCAGGTTCCTTGGGGTCAGGGACCACATCTTATACTTTTATAATCCCTGCAGCCTAGCTCTGTACCTACTCATGAGGGCTGGTTAAGATAAATTGTTGACAAACTGTAAATGGTGGTATTGGTTAATGATAAACATAAGGCCCTGAACCTTGAAGTGCTGTAGATTGGGAAGGTATTGTGCTGATTTTCTTATTATGTACATAGAACATAAAAAAGGAGCCACCTAAGGGTTCATTCACTCTATATACTCTGGCTCTTCCTCTGTGTTCATTACTGACTTTTGCCTCTAAGGCGACATTTAGGGTTTATTTTTTTCTTGCTTGTAAAAAGCAATTTATTTAAAAAAAAATTTATCTCTGAATAATTTCAAATTTACACAAAAGTATCCAGAAATACAAAGGATTCTTTTACCTTCACACAGACCCCTCCATTGTTAATATGTTACTGCATTTGTTTATTTCTTTTCCTTTCTTTCTTGCATGTAATGGTATATAATAAATAAACCTGATATTATGTATAATATATAATGTTTACTCACTGTCATTAGCCTTTTGCTTAACCCTTTAAAAGCAACTACATACAAGAGATCTCGTTACCCTTAAACATTCCAGCACGTATTTTCACAAACAAGAACACTTTCCTAACAGCACACAACTCTCCAAATAAGGAACTCAAAATTGGTACATCGCCATTTTGTAATCGAGATCTTGTTCAAAATTTGCTACCTTTCTCAGTCCAGGACCTTATCCAGGAATGTGTGTTGAATTTAATTGTCATGCTTCTTAAGATTCCATCAAGTTAGAACGTTTCTTTAGCCTTTCCCTACCTTTCAAATCTTTGACAGTCTTAAAGAGCATAGGCCTTACATTCTGTAGGATTATTCTCAACCTGGATTTATCTGATGTTTCTCATGACCTGATTTAGATCGTATATTCTCAGCAGGACCAACGCTAAAATGCTGTGGTGTATCTTTTAAGTGCATTGGGTCAGGTGATGTGTTGTGAACTCATCTTCACACTGATCATCTGAACCCTGATCATCTGGTCATGTTGGTGTTTCTGGTTTCTCTACCTCATATTGAACAATTTCCCTCTGTGTAACTGATTAGAATTTTGTTGGGGGGGGGGTATTCTGAAACTGTACCAATTTTCTGATATTCATCAAACCTTTACCCACAGACTTACAATCTGTTAAATATTCTTGCTTGAAGCAACCACCTCTGTGATGGTTGCTGAATGGCAAGTCTGTTTCCATCATTCTTTGTACATGTAGTGGATGACTTTTTCCTTTAAGGAAGAACTTCTCTCTCTCTCTCATGTTTATTCATTCATTCATTCATTCATTCATTCATCTGTTTACTCTTGGCTTCCTATTTGGGTGGTAATACATTACTATTGTTACTTATTTTGATGATCAAATAGTACCCATCCTGGCCAGTGGGAGTCCTTTTAAGCTGGCTCTTATGTCTCTGTGACATTATGCTCATTTGTTGAATAGTTCCTTACTTTCTGGCCCAGTAAGATGTTCCACACACATCTTACACTTTGCTGTAGTGCTTAAAACAGCAATTTCTGTAGGGAGGACTGGTTCTTTTTAGTGGAAGATGGTTTTGATAAATTAAGATGTGGACACCATGTGTTTATTGATTCTAGGACCATTCAGCCAAAGAGCTGAGTGCTCACACATACCTACACATGTATAATACACATATACATCTATAATTTTTTCTAGATCTTACCCTCAAAACATTTACTTATTTCAACTCAACACCCAAAAAATAAATAAAAATGGGCAGAAGATATGAACAGACATTTCTACAAAGAAGATATCCAGAGGGCCAAAAGACACATTAAAAGGTACTCTACATCACTCATCATCACCAGGGAAATGCAAAACTACAATGAGATATTGCCTCACACCTGTCAGAATGGTTAAAGCCAACAACAGAAGAAACAACAAGTGTTGGCAAGGTTGTGGAGAAAAAGAAACCCTCATGCACTGTTGGTGGGAATGCAAACTGGGCCAGCGAGAAAACAATATGGAGGTTTCTCAAAAAGTTAAAAATAGAACTACCCTACAATCCAGAAATCACACTACTGGGTATTTACTCAAAAAATACAAAAGCACTAATTCAAAGGGATACATGCACCAATGTTTATAGCAGCATTTACTATAGCCAAATTATGGAAGCAGCCCAAGTGTCCATTCATAGATCAATGGATTAAGTAGTTGTAGTAGCTATATATAATGGAATATTATTCAGTCATAAAAAGGAATGAAATCTTGCCATTTGCAACAATATGGATGGAGCTAGAGAGTATAATCCTCAGTGAAATAAGTCAGTATAAGAAAGACAAATACCATATGGTTTCACTCATATGTGGATTTTAAGAAACAAATGAACAAAGGAAAAAAAAAGAAAAAGACAAACCAAGAAACAGAATCTTAAATATAGGGAACAAACTGACGGAGTTTCTTCCAGAGGGGCGGTGGGTGGAGGAAATGGGAGAAATGGGTGATGATTACACTTATCGTGATGAACACTGAGTAATGTATAGAATTACTGAATCACTATGTTGTACACCTGAGACTAACATAAATTTGTTTGTTAACTATACTGGATTTAAAATTAAAAAAATGAAAACAAAACACCAAAAATCATTTACTTATTTGCTTAATCACTTTATTTTTTGTTCAGCCTAACCAATTCCCAACTTTGTCAACTGTCCCCTCGGCCCAGCATTTCTGCGCCCACATTCAAAACTATCCCATGTCCTGGGATTTTGGGCCCAAAGACCCACGTCTCCATACAGCTCTCCAACCCATCTTACTGCCCTGTATCTTCAGCTACTATGCAGACTCCCCTGTGTTGGGAAGGGAAGGGATTTAGGAAAATAAGAGAATGGAATGGAAGAGAAATGGGACTTAGATTGTTTTAGCATTTAAAATGTAAAATTTAGGGGTGCCTGGGTGACTCAGTTGGCTAAGGATCTGACTTTGGCTCAGGTCATGATCTCATGGTTCGTGGGTTTGAGCCCTGCATTGGGCTCTGTGTTGACAGCTCAGAGCCTGGAGCCTACTTCCAATTCTGTGTCTTCCTCTCTCTCTCTGCCCCTCCTCCACTCATTCTCTCTCTCTCTCTCTCTCAAAAATAAATAAAAACATTAAAAAAGAAAGAAAAAGTTCTTAAATCTGGATAGAGATTCCTCACCTCCCCCAGTTTCCCGGCAATAGCTGTGACCCATGCTCTCTGACTTTAGCCATAAACAGCTTTAACTGCCCAAATATGCTGATGAAATAATATATATTCAATGTATCATCATCTAGATAACATTAGGCATCTACACATTTGGTATTTGTTTCCACCTCTCCATTGTGGTTATAAATTATTGTTCCCTTGGAAATTCTTTAGATGTGTATGATTTCTTTTAGACATTTATTTCTCATTAAGATTTGTTTTCTAGTGAGCAAGTATGTCTACAAATTGAAAGTTTAAAAAATTTTAAACATATGCTATTTTTCTCTTTATCTTACCTCTCTTTTTGGTAACACAAAATGTGATTTGTTGTATGAACAAGGGAAAGGGAACCAGTTGAAGAAGTAATGAAACAAAGATTTTATCTTGGTTGAAGACAAGGAAACCTGCCCTTCTTAGGTAGTGGAAAAAAACACAGCAATGGCACAGGGCACTTTCACGAGTCAAGGTTTTTAATCGATTCATGCCAAAAAGTACCACCACGTAATATGGCGACCTGGTTCTTTGAACAAGTTGTGCAACTTGATAAATGACATCAGAAGAAAACACAAGGCAAATTCCGACTCCAGTCGGATTGAGAACAAATGGGAGCCTTTTGTAAAGCAATTGACAAAGCACCCTTGAGCAGAATGCTTACCAGTCTATTTCTAAGGATGAGGGAAAAAACACAAGACAGAGCAGTTTAATAAGCCTGGCAGCAACAAATGGACACTGCTATGCACAAGCCAAATGAGGGTGGTAAAGTAGAGGTACTTGGGAGATGAGCAGCCAAATGATAATCAACCCTATGAGATTTGCTGCTCAAAATGGGTGGCAGAGAGAACCTATTTCGTTATGACACCAAATGCTCTTGGTTGCCTTTCAGGTCTCCAAATTGGTTACAACAACTAATAATACGGTTTTGTTTTGTCTTGTTTTGTTCTTCTTAATGTTTATTTTTTACTTATTTTTGAGACAGAGAGAGACAAATTGCAAGTGGGGGAGGGGCAGAGAGAGAGGGAGACACAGAATCCGAAGCAGGCTCCAGGCTTTGGGCTGCCAGCACAGAGGCCGACGCGGGGCTCAAACTCACAGACCGCGAGATCATGACCTGAGCTGAAGTCGGCACTTAGAACTAACTAAGCTACCCAGGCACCCCTGTTTTGCTTTTCAATAAAGCAGTTATAATATGTCTTAAAATTATTCATGGTCAACCCATTTCCTCTTATTTTCACCTGCTACCAGGGAAAACAAACCCCCGGGTTTGGGATTTGTGCCATGTTTTAGTAGGAGGGTTTCTCAGCTGGGATGTCTATCTAAATGGAAAGAATTTTCTGCAGTCTAAGCTTCCTCTATGAGTGAGGATACTCCTCAAACAAAGCAGCAAGCAATAACAAAGGAAGGGGATATGCTAAATTTACCCTCTTACATTTTCTTGTGAAGCTTTCTTTACAATTGAAAAGGAATGATCTAAACAGACTCTTGGAAAAGATTTTCATTGACAAATCAATTGTATGTTCAGGTTAAGGTATAGTTAAAATTACTCTATGACTTTTTTTTTCTGCAACAGGAGATTGAAAAAAAAAAAGTGAAAAATTGGAACCACAGGTATATTTCAACCATGGAGAAACATTCTCATCAAATAATAATTAGAATTCTTTCTGTTTGTGAAGGAGGGATTACAGGTCTGTTTTCTTCAGCTACTCTACATGAGTAACTCTCCCTTATGAGTCGCTGAGCAAAAAGATCCCAAAGAAAGCCCATTAGTGTCAGTGAAACAAAGTAAATCCTATTATAGACAATACATAAGAATGGCACAATGAGGTCTTTGCTGATTAAAGGAATACATTATTGTACCTGATGGACATCTGGTTGTATCTACTGATACAAGGTAAGAGAATATTTATCTAAACTGCAAAAGAAATGAAATGTACACCTTGAGGCAAGGACAATGAATTCCATAGACAATGCCTTCCATTGTCATTACATGCAAAGTAACACCAAGTGCTCATTCATAGCTTGCTACATGAAGAAGGATCAGTATCTGGTCAGTAGGTGGTGCTGAATCCTCAGCAGAAAGAGAAAGCATCCCTCCTTTCTGTTTATCCTGCTCCTGTCAGCAATTTTCTACGTTTTCAAATTCCTCAGTTTAAGGACTCTGCATCTTGGGAAAGAGGCAATATTTCTCATTTTAAAGCAGTGTTTCTTTGTTTGCTTATAGATTTGAGAAAAGGTCGCTGAGGAGCATATGAAGCTTAAAATAGAGGGTATTAACTATCTTTGTAGACATTATTAGTGACCCTCCCTTTATTCGATGCAGGAAGGATTGATTTATAAAGCTTTCTGCAAAACAAAAGCAAACAACTCCACCCACCCTAGCAGTCTGAGTCACTATTGACTAGCTTGTTTGGGGGCTTGTCTAAAGTTCTAAGTGAAATTTTTCCTGAAACCCTTCAGGATGGACAACTATTAATAGCTCCTAGGCCCCTGTAATTGCTGAAATGCCCCTTATGTACACATGGCAGATAAGACATCATTTAGCTAACGAAGGTTCTTTCTCTGCTGCAGTGCGCTCTACAGAGTGTGATCTGTATGCATATTCAATGAAACTTAAAGAAAGGACAATGAAAACTAGGAGAGTCTTCGATTAAGATTTTGTTAGTGCCCTTCGTTTTGAGGAGAAGGTGGCAAATAGCTGGAAAACACACTCTTCTGGGAAGAACTACTTTCTGGGGGTAGATTTGAGGGTCACTGCACATTTGGTCCAATCTTCCACACCAGAGATAGGGAAACTTTTCTTTCTATTGAGAGTTGCTGACCCAGAGAGGAAAGAAAAAAAAAAATCAATTGAGAAGTATAAAGCAACTTGTTTTATTTTTAGAGAGATGTTTACAAGTTTTCATGCCTTTTAAATTAGGTACAGGGGACATAAAAATCTAAACATTTATCAATGAATTTAAAACTCAGACCTAATCTACGTAAAAGAGAGTGGGTTAGGGGGAGAATGGGAAAGCAGAGACAGGAAGAGAAGAAGAAAATACTGAGAAACAGAGCAAGAAAGACATAGGCAGAGAGCAGCAGAGTCCTTTGCTCCAAAACACCAGAGATCATATGCTGAATAAAGGACACTCACACAGAAAGAGAAGGCACACAGTCACACAATTCTTGGAAAGTGAAAAGGCATCCTTTTGTGGAGCAACATTCCATTTTGTGGTTTTCAGGATATTAAAATAGAAACCTTGGCCAGGCAAGCTGTATCAGTGTAAATACAGTCATTTACAGATAAGTTGCATCTTGCTACTCCCACCTAAAAGGTGCTTGGAATTTAGGCCACAGTGCTAGTTTGACCCTAAGTCCCACATTTCCCTCATCTTCATTGATTGTCCTCTACAATGATAGCTGGGCTTTGCCATGATGATAAGGGAAGCACTCTGGTGCTAATGTCATCTAAAAATGAGGAGTGAAGATCAGCATTAAAAATCGGTCAGATACTTTAGAAAGGGATTTATTAAAGGCAAAAAGAGGAACAATATTCTGGCTAGGCCTTGGTTAACTGAAAAAAACAAAAAACAAAAAAAAACTACTTCTTCATTCCAGAAACAAATTACTTGAATTAAAACAAACACACAAAAACCCCTAGGGTTGTGCGCGCACATCCAAATGTCCATTCCTCAATAAATCTTTTAAAACTTTACAGGAAATGTACTCACTTCCTAGATTATCCATTAGAATCTAAGAGCTCACAATTATTAGGGAAAATAGAGAGACAAGACTCTGACCTAGTTGTGACAAGTATGTATGTATTACTCGCATGACTCAGGCCAACTCCCTTGGGTGTCCCTCTGAGCTGTGGTACAAAAGAGTGAACAGTTTTGCAAATTACTGCAGCATCAAATAGACCAATACTCATATAGAGATATGTAAAAAAAAAATCAATTCATTTATTTGTTAGAGCAGGTGAGATAAACAAGGTACAGGGCCCTTTGTAGTTGTAGATCATTGTGCAGTTTCTTATCCATT
Organism: Panthera tigris; assembly: GCF_018350195.1. NCBI lineage: Eukaryota > Metazoa > Chordata > Mammalia > Carnivora > Felidae > Panthera > Panthera tigris. The sequence goes on along the minus strand of NC_056661.1, from coordinate 44,870,160 downwards.
TCCACCATTCTCTTGTACCTTAAGACTGACCCCCATGAGAGTTGCTTCTGCATTAGGGAGGGAAGCAAACAGGCTCAAAGAGATTGTCTTGCATTTGGCTACCATGTTAGGACATGCAATTTTGTACATCGCTAGAGACTACCATTCATACAGTGAACAATGTTCACTTGTACAACATGGCAGCCAGTAGAATACTCTGCCATTTTTATCCAGGGTGGAGGCTACCAAACAATGCTGCAGGGTCAGAAATAAGTTGGACATTCAGTTCTCTGGAAAGAAGCCAAGGCCTGGAGCTTATCTCAAAAATGCTAGCTGGCAATTATTTCTCATAGAATAAATGACACTTCTTTTAGTGATGCATTGATGTTGACAAAGGTTTTGCTAAAAATAGCAGCATGATGAAATGTATAAAACAATCTATGTAGTGTCTTAAAAGCCTAGTTTCAGGTTTGGCCAGATAGCACTGATTAAGTTTATAACCACCAAGATGTCATTTGACATCTCTCAGCTGTAGTTTTCTCATCTGTAATTTGGAAGTGATGGTATTTGGCATCCTAGGATGACTACGAAATTCAAACTGGGGCAATGGATTGTAACATGCTTCATAAACCATAAAGTGCTACACGAGTGTGAGATGCTATTATTACTGTTACTCTTGATGCCAAAGATTTGCTTGGGAAAGAAAGGAAAAGGAGAAACTTATTTTGAGGATAAGAAGAGGGTGACAATCTAAGGGAAAAAGCTCACTGTAGTAAGTCATAGCTCCAAGACAGCTGTTGGCTGCTTAATAAAAGCCAGTGAAGATGACAAAGTAATTTCTGGTTCAAGCATGAATGCTCAAGTACTGGAGCTTATGTTCGATTGCCAGATGCTTCAAGCTAGTAGCTAAATCCAAAGACACCAAAGGCACTTCATGCACCAACAATATCCTGCCTTCTCAAGTCAGAGGACTGCATAAATGCACATTCCAAAAGGAAAGGATGTCACTGGAAAATTAACCAGGAGGAGGAGTCATTGTGAAACTGATCGGAAAGGTGGCACATAAAAAAAGAATCATTAAACCACTAGCTACAGGAAAAGGTAAAACACGAATAGAAAAAATGTAACATCTGTAGGGTTGGGCGATAAAAAGAGACAACACTACTCTTTGCTAATGATGAAGGTGACCATTGCTCCTGGTGTTGGAAGAGGTTGCATTCATTTATTATTTCTGGAAAGCTGTCAATGGAATACTTAATGCAGGTGATTTAAAAGAGATTGTTAAAATGTTTACCTTTACTACTCTAACTAAGGGTTAATGTTGCAATACATTTATCAAGGTGGTAAAGTATTTTGTTTATTACATTTTCCCTTTTGTTTTGTGGTTATCTAGTAGATTATTTATATGAGGAGAAAAAATAGAAAGTAAGGAGATTTCCTATGCATGCCTAGTTCCTATAGACTGGAATTATCACTTCAAGTTCCTGGTGAAATGGTGCTAATACTATGAGGGCCAACCATAGCTGAACTCTACAGTTATTATCATCATTTCAGTTTACATATATTATGTGTTTATATGTGCCAGGATCTGTGCTAAATAGCTGCATTCATGACCTCCCTGAAATGTTAGCATTGTGAGGGCAGAAAACAAGTCTTTCTTGTTCAGCACAGATACCTTCTACATAGTGCACTTACTGACACAATAGGTGCTCAATAAATCTCTGTAGAATGAATAAATCACCAGCAGTTACACTTTATGACCCTATGATATAGGTATCATTATTGTCACCATTTAATAAAAGATGAAGCCAAGGTTCCCTAAGAGGCTAAATATATTCCCTAAGGTCACAGACTTCATTAGAGGGAGAAAAAAAAAAATTCAACCTCCAGTGTGGTTGACTGCAAAGCCCTGTAAGTTACTGATTTCCATTCCACTATGACTGCAGCTCACTGCCTGCTTTAATTCATTGTGAAAGAGGGGTTTGAGTTGCTGCCAATGTTTAGGTATAAATGAGCTTTGCTTAATTTTCCTTTTATTATGATAGAATGTGACATGACATGATGTGTTGGAACCAGAGGTACTTGTAGGACTCAAGACTTAGGAAGAGGGAGGAAAAAACCCCCCAGGAATTCAATGGAGCCAAGCTTGATAAGGCGAAAAAAAGAACTTAAGAGAAGAAGGACAAGAAGCAGCTTTGGGAAAGCCAAAAAGGAATCGTCAGACTTTATTATCAAACGCTCCCAAAGGTAGTAATGTTTTGGTTATTTATGGAACACAGCTCCGTAAATGAAGGCTCAGCCCAGCTCAAAAGGAAGCAAAAACACACGGATTTAAAACATTTCCAAGTAAAACAAAAATTCTTTTCAAAGTATTATATATTGGAAAATTGGACCCCTTGAATGAGAGGCAGTTTTGTTTACGGATTAACTATGTGAACAGTGAAGCCAGACTTTCTGAGTTTTAATTCTAATTCAACCACTTACTGACTCTGTTGATCCTGGGGGGAATCATTTCTCATACCTCAGTTTCCCCAGATGTAGAGGGAAGGACAGCATATACCTCCTACTTTGAGGATTAAATGAGTAAATTAATAATAAAGTTTTGAAAACAGAGCTTGCACATAATAAATGTTAGTTGTTAGTAAGAGTCTAGCAGAAACAAAGCTGCTTCCATATTTCATTCCGTGTAAATGTCTAAATCCTTACAGTGCTTGACAACACCTTACCTGATCACAAGTGATGTTTCTGTTGAAAGAAATCCTAAGTAAAGGAATCTCTTTCAGGTATATAGATAGATACCTGCACCATGCCCATCAAAAGTGAAAATTGCTGTCTAGACTCTGGTAGCAAGAGGGTGTATATTCTAGGTAGAAAGCCACTCTTATAAACCAAAAAACAGATTCTTACAGGTTAACGAACTGAGCTGAGGAGTTACAACTATCTGGATGCAAATTTTAGCTCTGCCAAGTATTAGCTGACTGATGATGGGGTAGGTCACTTAACTTGTAAATCAGTTAATTTGTTTCTTAGCTTGTGATAGTCCTATTCTGTATGTAATACTCCTGGAACATTTTAAGCATTTGATACAAGCTAGCTATCATCATCACATCATCATTTGAGCTCAACTGTACCTAGGTTCATATGTTGTAACTGCAGGAATTTCAAGAGAGAAACAGCTTCCCCAAACATGCAAAGATTGGAGAAGGGAAAAGCAAAATTTAGTTACAGAAAAATGTCTGTATAAATCTTCAAAGAAATATTGTGGGTCTCTAAGTAATGACAAAATCTGCCTCAAATTTATAAGGAAGCCAAAGAGGAAGTAAAAATGAAAGCTACTAAAAAGGATAGCAGATGCTGAAAACAGTTTGCTGCTAGTGAAAGTATCATAAGGACATTATCATTGTCCATAGACATTTCTTTGCCAGAACAGTGTACAAATACCCAGATAAATAGCACACGTGCTTTCCTGTTCATATGCTAGGGCAACACACTAAGTTTGAAGACGATCCCTGGAATGACATCAAGTCAAGAGATTATCATGCTTGTTGTATCCACATTGCAGGACCTCCATTAACTCTCTGGACATCATCAGACACTGTGAAAAATGCTGAAGACAGGACAATATGACCCTGAGCTGAGAAGATTAATAACCGGTGAATAACTAAACTAGCTCACTGATAGTTTGCTATGCTGATTTCTACAGCTATCTTAATGGATTATTTGAGTAGTTTATGGGGCATAGCCAAAAATATACTTCATTGAGGGACATGAAAGGTCTGAGCAAAGCTTAGGTTAGTGAAATCTTTGGCTTTAAAACATGAAATCTTTTGAAACTGTTGTTTTCCCCTATTGCCTTCTATTTTATAATTCTCCAGAGGCCAGAAATCACACAAGGACTAAGAATTGCTTTTGGGAGCATCAGCACAAATTCCCACAGACACGGTAGGATCGCTTACCTCACAGGGTTACCCTGAGGCATACTGCTTGTAACAGTATGGAGGCAGGGCACCAAACTTCTAGGGGCAATTCATTCTTCAAAAGGAGTCAGTAGAATTTACCAGTAAGTGAGATCTGGATTCCAGTAGAGAAGTGTACTTGCATAATGATAACAAGAGATCTGGAATCCCCATCATGTTAGAGGCTAGGTGTTATACACATTCAAACCCTGTTTCTTTCACAAGCTCAGTCTAAATAATCATCCTCATATAGATAACCTAAGAACAGTGGCAATGGGACGTTAATAAGTCATATAAATTATACAGGTCTTGATTTCATAGGGCCTTCTCTTTTAATGTTATTTAGGCATAAAGAGCCACAAAAAAAAATTACATGCAGGGATAATTTTACCAGAATAAAATAATAAAAAAACAACAAAAATAATCACTACGATTATGTGTCAGACACTGTGCTAGCTTCTTTCCATAAATTATCTCAGTTCCTCTGCATAATAACTCTATTAGGATTCTGGGAACTCTCTAAAACTTCTTTAAACAGAAGTAAAGGAATGATTATTTTTTAAAGGCTTACACCCATAAGAGAGAAGAGTTGGGCGGTATAACCACTAAAATTGGGGATGCTGGGAAGAAAGTATGTGGTTAACAGACAGGAAGACTGAATACCGAGCCAGCAGTAGGGAAATGCAAGAAGGAGACTGGCTTATTCTTTAGAATATTCTTCAGAGATTCAGGAATTGGTTGCATCAGGTTCCGCTGGAAGTATAGGACATGGAACATTGGATGAATGTTGTTCAGAATAAATTAAGTCCCCAGATCCTCTCCTTCATTCCATTTAGCCAGGTGACTAACCTCCTTACCTCGGAAGTATACTGATATTTTTCTCTCTGAGGAGATAACAGAGAAAGGTCTCTGGGCCAGACGACACCAGATTCAACAGAGGATTGCAGGGATTTTATAAATACTTATATAGGGAAAGCTGAGATTCCCAACCTACTTCCTCAATATGGCTCCTAGAACAAAGGCAATGACATATCTGTCCTCCAAGAAGATTAAATACTCTTTCTCGAGGAACTGTGATCAATCCAAAAAGAAACACCTAAAAATATTGATTTTGTGTATGTGTGTGTGTGTGTGTGGGGGGGGGAGATTCCCCAAGGAAATGGCTTAGTCATATTCAATGCATAGTTAATAAACTTCACCCACAGGTTCATAGCTTCAAGTTCCTTTTTAGTGCCTCCTTCTTCAATATTAGCCAACAATGAAGAATCACTGATCTGAGGACAGCTTCTAACATAAAAGATCAAGTCTAAAGCAAGTAAAGAAAATCTATCATTAATATTTTAAGATAAATAAGAGATATTGAATTAATGCATTGACAATACTACAGATAAGGAACATTCAGAGACTAAAAGAGAGTTCTTAGAAATTCGAGGCATGATAATTGAGAGGTAGAGATTAACTTGTGTAAGACTAATCACCCACAGGCTGGCCTCTGGAAAAAGAGGAGGCTTTATGCCCTGCCCCAGGGAAACTAGCTAGCTACGGCCCAGGGTTTAAGGCAATCAATTCTATTCAACCCTAACACTTGTCCCCCAGCCTCCCCATCATGCCAGGTAAAGGGGTAGTATCTCCCCAACTATAAACACTGACATGATGTTTCTGCCACTTGCTCACATGCTAGCAGCCACAGATTTGGTTTCTAGTTTGCAGATCATGTTAAGAGAGAGGCTGTGCTTCCATAATCCTGCAGCTTGAACCTCTATAGCCCAAGGTTCAACACCCACTTTTGTCATCTGACAGTTGCCTTTTAGATCTCTGTGGTTTGCTCCAGAATGCCTGGACAATGGGGCATCTTGTGTTCCTACTGCTGCTTATTGTCTCCATGAATTTCTTCCTGGAAATGCTGCTTCAGCAGGTACACTGTATGTGCAGCCTGGTCATTTGCCTTTGCCTGCCTGGCAATGACTGAGATGAAAGTAACTGGAAAAGAAAACTGAGGAAAGTTCTATAATATAGAGCAAAAACACAAAGACATGAAACACAGGAAGGATAAAAGAGAAAATTATAGAACCACTCAATATAAAGAAGACAGGTAAATAAAAGTAAAGAAATAAAATTTCAACAAATACAACTCTGGATTTCCCAGAACAGAAGCACATATGTTTCCAAATTAAATAGCCTTATTCAGTATCAATCAGAGAAGAGAAAATTGGATCAGACATAATGAATTAGACACAATTAGACATAATCACAATATTATGACATTTCAGAACAATGCTGATGAATAGTCTATACATGTCTAGAGAGAGAGAGACAGAGAAAAACAAAAACAAAAACAGGTCATATGCAAAGGAATAGAAATTAGAATTATTTCAGACTTTTAATAGCAATGCTGGACTTTGTAAAACAGTGGATCAATACCCTCAGAATTCAGAAGAAAAATTATTTCTAGCCAGAAATTCTATTCCCAGCCAAACTATCATCAAGTGTGAGAGTAAAAGAAAGAAACTTATAGAGAAGTACAGTGCTTTTCAGGAAACCACTGCAGGATATGCTTCAAAAAATGAATGAATAAATAAGACTTAGGTAATAAAGAATCCAAAATAAGAAAGATTTGAGAGGAATTCCCAAGAAAATGGTGAAAAATCATCTTAGATGGATATTATATAGTATGTGTTTAATCATATTTCTAAAAACTTCTGCATTTGTATCCAAAGTATGGGGTTTGAATTGGTAACATGTACATAGAAACTTAGTAAACAAACAGAAAGATAGTAGGGAAATAAAAAAGATGCACCAAAAAAGAAAGGAGAAGTAATCCTTACTTCATTGCTTACTTGGAAAAAGCACTGCATAGTCATAATTATGTAATTATGGACTAAAACTTAATCAGAATTGTGATTTGTTTATAATAAGAGGATGGGCGTGTGTGAGTTAAAAACTCATTTTCTATAATAAGTCAAAAGACAATCCCTAAAATTGAAGAATCAAGAAAGATAAACATATTATAAGTAATTTTTGTGTGTGTGTGTGGGCTGAGGAGGGGGGCAGGAAGCAAGAGAGTGAGAGAGAGAGAGTGAGAGAGAGCATGAGGGAGAGAATCTTAAGCAGGCTCCATGCTCAGTGCAGAGTCTGACATGGACTGTGAAACCATGACCTGAGCTGAAATCAAGAGGCAGATGCCTAACTGAATGAGCCACTCAGGCACCTGGAGAGATAAAGATTTTATATAAAGATAAGACAATCAATACAAAACCAAGAAAAAAAAGAAAAGCCCAACAAGTTGAAAGTGGTTGCCTCTGAGAAAGGGAAAAAAGGGAGTAAGTGCTTATGTTTCTCATGCTAAGTCCTTTAGAACTATTTCATTCTTAATTCCTTGTCTATATACATCTATGCAGGAAAGTTAAAACTGAGAAAACAAACTAAGGTCAGATAGACATTGGTACCCCAATTTCAAAGATGAAGAAACTGAGGCTCAGAAAATTAGCAGCACAGGGGAAGTTTTCACCTGGATCTACGGGTGTTCCTAACTATGACAGGATACCTAGGTGCCTCTAGAAGGCAAAAAGCCTATCATTTTGCAGAGTATCTCTATGTGACAGGCCATAAGCTTAGTGTTCTGCATAATGCCACCTCACTTAAGGCTCATAGCAACTCCTAAAAGCGGGCACTGTTCTCATTTTACAAAGGTAGAGTCAGACACTTAGAGAGGAAGTGAAGAAATCAGGATTTGAAGGGAGGTTTCAAAGTCCAAGCTAAGGAGCCCCCAGCATTGTGTATTTTAATCCTCTCCAATGTACTGAATGAGTTGGGGAGGGGCTACTGTCAACCTTTACTTACGATTCCTCAAGTTTTCACAATGTAACACCTGTTTCTTTGGCCTGTTGTTATGAGTCTCAAAAAATTCAACTCTGATTCGTTTACTTTGGAGGATCTGTGCAGGTAAACTTGCAGCCTGACAGATTTCTTGTTCTGTCACCTAATGTTCATTTGGGAGAATGGCAGTTTTCTGCTTGACTCACTCTGTCTCCAGACCGAGATTTCAGTATGAAGCAGTGGCATTTTCCCTAAACTGCCAATGAAAAAGGACCTTAGAGCAGACAGAAAACTGTCTGAACTTGATTTAGATTATGCAAGATTTAGTCCCAAGAATTAACAGCTCTGCTCTCTTGGTAGGAGCTGTTACCTCAAATATGGATCTATGCATCCAATATGCGGTTCAGTAATAAGAGATGGTTAGTTTATAACCTGAAGGGCATTCCTCAGAGAACCCAGAGGGGAGTACACCACAGAAACGCCATCAACTCCAAATGACCCAGTTATTCAACACTAGCATGGTAGGACTTCGGGTGACCATGTGTTCTTGCTTCCCCAGTATAGTCCTGGTTTATGTGTTGTCCTGGCTTATCTATAGCATCCTGTTCACCCTAGTTTGGATGAAAAATTGTATGACAGCCTAGTGATACTTCATCATTTTTGTATGTTGGCACACAATCTATTGTATTCCCTGCTCCTCTCTTACGCCCACGAGAATATATTTGTTACCAAGTCAGTCCTGGGTAATGGAGATGGATAAGGGAGTATCTCACCTCCTTCGTATTCTCTCTTTCTAACAGAGTATCATCCAGAAAACAAGCATGCATTTTACTAACCTAATGTATTGTTCTGCATATTGTTTTAAAATAAAGGCAACTTCACTTCCTAGGTGCTTTAAATTAAACCAGGTTATTTGACAAATGACAGCACCCTTTCAGTCAGACATTATAGATAAGCCCAGGCAGAGCCAGGTGACACCTTTTGTGGGCTATTGATTAAAAGGAGCTGATATCCATCTTTCCAAGCACAGAATAATCCTCTGGCATTACAGAAATGATGGCAATCTTACAGAGAAGGTTAATCAGATACATGGGAAATCATATCTGCTCCTTGATAAAGTACAAGTCACTCAGAGATCAATCACAGACCCCAGCTGCCCAAATCACCCTCCCTCAGAAAACAGAATTCAAGGCAGGCAGATACTGGTTTGTCAAAACCTAGTACAAAACAAGACATTCTGCAGGTTTGAACAGTTTCGCCTGCTGAGAGCATTGATTTGTGGGTTTTATAATACATGCACAATGGTAAACAACATAAATATAAGAAGTAGATATAAAGTAATGATTTACCTCGTCGGAAAAGAGAGTGACTAATCTCTCAGACCTCAGTGCTGCTACAGCAACACTGCTGGAGTTTTGGTACATTTTTAGGGAACCAGAGTAGGATACAAAGTTAAGCATTTTCAGTCACTTCTCTTGGATAAATGGGCATGGAGGCAATGGGGAAGGGCAGGCAGTGAAAGGAAGAGAAGCATGATGATATTGAATATCATTTAAAGGTACCTACTCAATGCCAGGGGCATTTACAGAGAGAATGGTGCTTTACAGAGAAAATTCTAATCCTTGCAACACATGGGGCTTTCCATTTTATAGAGGAGGAAATCCAAACTCCTAAAAATTAATTTGCCCCAGATCACAGAGCTGCTCAGAAGGGCTAGAGTTGGTATACAAATCCAAGCTGTAGTACAGCAAAGCCCCTACCCCTTGCACTGTGCCCCACTGAGAACCTCTATTTTTCCCTGTCCTGTTAACATTAATTTTCTCAGCTGTTACTCTAAAAATAAAAATTTGCTGAACTCCTTTGGAAGGCAACATGGTACAGCAGAAGGAGGCACAGGCTATTGGGTCTTATCTTGGATACATACTACTATAATAATAGTATGAATATAATATGGAAGACAAAAATACACTCATATACACATGTACACACACACATACACACACACAGAAACACACCCTAATTGTGGAGGCATATACATTATGAAAGCCCATTGGCCAAAAAACAAGAACAATAGAAAACATATAAATACATAAATAAATGAAGCTGATGTGCCTTACTTCCTACATAAAAATACTGAGGCTCAGAGAAATTGTGAATTTTGGTCAAGATCACCCAGGCTGAGAAGCCACATAGGCTAAGATGAAGGTTATCTCAGCACAGTTGGAGCAGTACCCTGGCACTAAGGCTTGTCTTGGTCAATGGAACTGGTGGGATTTCTATTATCCAGAGCCCAACACATGGCTTCTTCTCCTTGTGTCTCACAAAGATGGCAGGTAATCAATTCAACCTAGTGACACAGTCAGCAATGCTTGCTACTGCTGTAGAGCTTAGAGAATTTCACAGAAGACTTTCTAGAGGTTTCACACCTTGAATTATAAGTCCATACAATAGTGAGAACAATAACAGTACTTAACATTTATACTACACTTACCACATGGACAAATACTGTACCAAGTACTTTAAAGCACCATCTGATTTAATTTTCTAACTAACTAAGAGGGTAAGATAGAAACAGCGTGGCAAAAAGACTTTATTCCTGAAGCCAAATATGCAATGGCATAGATAAGATGTTTATCGAATATGGCAGTTTATAGAACATGGAGCTCTCAATTGGTGGGCTTTGAAGAGTAGCCAGAGAAAGAGAAGGAAATAAAAATTTGAACTCAGATATATACTAATTAATGTAAATACATTCTCTAGTTTAGTTTTCCCCAAAAGCCTATGTAATAGGTTCTGTTATACCCATATTACAAAAATTTACTTTGAACAGCTTTTAAGTGAATTTCGGATTTGAACATGGTTTGTTTACCTGCAAAGCCCACAGTATTCCCCCTACAATGTATTAGTAGAGAAGGGAACAAATGGATTATATTGGATGTACCAGAAATCCTCTCTATTCAAATACTATGCTCTTAATATCTGACATGTTGTCACAGGAATTGAGAAGAAGGGTGCCAAGAGTCTATGAGGTTACAGAAGGGAAGACTTATGGTGGCACTGTTGCCTAACAATGTCTTTGGGAGTAGATGGAGGGCTGTTACCACAGTAGAATTGGGATCAGGAGAAGCCCCTAAGTGAGAATCATTAAGATGATGATCCTTAAGAATGTGTCAAGCTCTAGAAATTATGATTCCTGGATCACAGCTGGAAAATTCACTTTATTCCTTCCTTTTCTTTATCTTTCTTCTTTTTAGAGTGCAAAAAGATCACTACTTATTTTTTTCTTTTTATATTGAGATATAATTCACACAGCAAAAATTCACCCTTTTAAAATATCCAATTTAGTAGGTTTTGCATATTTATTATTTGTACAACCATCACCACTATCTAAGTTCATAATATTCCATGACCTCGAAAAGAAACCTGGTACTATTTATGAGTCAGTCCCAATTCTCTCTTCCATTCATCCCCTGACAACAGCTAATCTACTTGCCATTTCTATGAAGTTGCCTGTGGTAGACATTTCATATAAATGAAATCATACAATATGTAGCCTTTTGTGTCTGGCTTCCATTGAGCATCATGTTTTCAAGGTTCATTTATGTATCGTTGGGATTTATCAGTTTTTTACTTCTTTTTAAGGATGAATAATAGTCCATTGTATGGAAAGACCACATTTGGTTTATCCATTCATCAGCTAATGGTCATTTGGGTTGATTTCACTTTTGGCTGTTAACAGTAATACTGCTATGAACATTCATGTACAAGTTTTAAATGCTTTCTGATATATCTACATAGGGCTCAGTTTTAAAGTCAAACTTTTTAAGGGAAATACTGAAAATTGCCCTAAAAATCCCACAGGAAGTTACCACCTTAGAATCAATATGGTATCCAAATGTGCCAGTTTATCTCCAGCTCTTTCTTTGGCTATCAGCCACTTGAAGTGGCTGGCTTGTGTTTGGTAGCCATATTGTAAAATCAACATGTCATCAAACACTAGAATCCCATTCAGTGTGGCAAGATGATCATATTTTAAGAAGTACATGACGAATGTGGTGCACTGAGCCCAGTGTCCTTTCAGATCCTTATCTCATAAGTACTTATGGATCAACTGCTTAGTAAAACTGTCTACACCACTTAAATTGTAATTCTTCTCTTTCCTTCAGGGATCATACACTGAATTCATGTAAAATAAATGCTCATACAATTTAAATCTCCTGCACATGGAAGACATCATTTCATTTCCTTTGGGAGCCTGAGTTACAGTACCTTTGGAAAGATTTTGTTGTTGTTGTTGAGAAAAAAAAAACAAACCCTGGAATTTAGAGGACTTTCAGGCTTTATTCCAACTAAGTATTACTTTATGAAACCATAGAACTTTAAAACTGCAAGAGGTCTTAACTCTCTCTGTTCAAGGCTCTTCATTTTATAGGTAAGAAAACTGGAGTCTGGAATCATATTTAGTAGTGACACTGCTTAATGTCCCACAGTTGGCTGGTAACAGAGCTGGGACCAGAACCCAGGATGGCAGAAACTCAGCTCACTGTTTTTTCCACTGGACTGCAATCATTCCCATATTCACACAATTCAGAAAAAGTAGGTCATATCTTCTCAAGTTTTATATTATTCACAACCTTTATAACCCAGCATGGTGTTAGTGTTTTATTATTTCTCTTTCTCTTTCTCTCTCTCTCTCTCTCTCTCTCTCTCTCCCTCTCCCTCTCCCTCTCCCTCTCCCTCTCCCTCTCCCTCTCCCTCTCCCTCTCCCTCTCCCTCTCCCTCTCCCTCTCCCTCTCTTTGTGCTACAATCACCCCCAGGCGGGCAGGGAGTCCAAAATGTTAGTTAGCTAAGGGAAAGAGCTATTTTGTTTATAATTTATGGCTTTTCCTTTATACACAGAGCTTCTTCCAAACAGACTGGTATACTAATGCTTTCAGCTGAAGGATGGCACCCTGATTTTCTGCAGCTAAAACTTAGCACAAATTTTGTCAAACACACTAGTCAAATCAATTAGAAATATTCATGAAAATAAGAAAATGGGTTTCTGGGTGTTTCATGACCACTATTAGTACCATTAATCCACATTCTCCTTATTTCTGTGGCAGTTGACAGGAATCCCCAGTCAGCAGAGTCTTTTTAAAGACAGGACTAATTTGTTTCCTGGTGAGAGGTGACAACCTGCCTCAATTTGCTTCAGATTTCTCAAAGATAATGACTTGTGTTTTCTTGTCCCAATTAACCACTGGCTGCTCCTGAGAAGACTGTGTCCATTCAGATAACTGAGTTTCTATTCACCCTGATAATCTCATGGTACAGACGTGGGAGTAAAATGCAGATCCGAAAAAGAATCATGGGCAGAATTACACACAGAAAGATTTGAAACATTCCCTTTTACAATCGTCTTCTCATATCCCCATCATATTCAACTTATATCTACTTAATAAGTTAATAGTTGAAAATAATCAAAAGAGTGGCCTTTTCCACAGAATGATGAGACCCACTTAATAGCGTTAAGTCAGAAGTTCAAAGAGGGCCTGGCAGTATCATGTGTGATCCAGAGATATAAGACAATAAGGAACAACGAGGTCTGGGGTCGGTTTTGAGAGTACATGCCTCCCCACTCTAAGGGCACCCTGATTCACAGACAGACAAAATAAAACTGTGGTTTCAAGTCAAATTAGCCAACACTTTGTAACCTGTGGCTATAGCTGACATTTGAATACTGCTGATCCTTCCTACCACCCTTCTCTCCTGACCACCCCCCATCTCATCCAATGGTGAGTCTGGGGGTGGGGGAAGAATTCCTGGCTCTGTGCCATTCTTTCTCCTGGAAGTGTGAAATAAACACATATAGTGGGTTGATTCTCCCATTCTATACGTTTCGTAGTGGTGCAAGTCTATCAAACCTGGAATTCAGCATTAGGGAGCCTGCCATTGCTATGTATCTAGCCACATTCCCTTCCATCACCTCTATCATGATAAAGCTGACATTCAGCTGCCATCTGCCTCAGCACCTTGACTTACCTCTCAGTGGCTTTCAACCTCAGTCAATAGATAAAAGTATTATTTATTGAACTCCCTCAAATTCCAACATATAATAGAAAAAAGATTCCTTTACTGGACTCTGTTTTAGGAATACACTATCCATAATTAGCATAATAATGTTTTCAACCCATACTGCATTGCTGATTATGAATAAATTCAGACTGGGAGAAAAAAATTCAGAGAGATTCTGCAATAAGAACATTAAGTCAACATGATAGAATTAAACCTCGGGGCATGCTTTGCTCAGGGGTAGAAAGACACATAGGGCAGAAATAAGTTTTTAAAACTACAAAATTGCAGAGTGAGAACATTTCAGAGTTGGGAGGTTCATATGGGTCAGTGTTTACAAAGTCATCCAAGTAGGCTGCCGGTACGTTAACATTACTTGAAAATGCCCCTTACAGGCCACTCAGACCACATGCTTCCACCTGATGGCTGCATACTTTCTGCACTGTCTCCCTAGGGCATATGTCCAGTCTGGTAGTGATCATTATCAATAATGGAAAAATCACGAGTTTCATCTTTTGCATGGTGTAAGTATTTGAACTTTTTCCTTTTTATTGAACACACAAAAAAATATCATTTGCTCTAATGCTTACCACCCATCTATTCTGGTACTGCCTTTTGACGTCACATAGAGTGTGCTAGCTCTTCAAATGTTTGAAAACACTGACCATTCCTCTCATCCACCCTCCACAGGTCTTCTTCTTTGGCCTCACCACTCCCAGTTCCTTTAGCTGTACCTCCTACCATCACCCCAGCTGTCCTCTTCTAGGCTGATTTCAAATTTTTATTGTCAGTCTAGAAATAAAAACATAGTCCTTTCCCAGTATTTTCATCAGTGTTACTGTAGTTTTTCCCCCTCTCTTATTTTGGATACTCTATTAATTATAGATCTAATTTGCCTCAAAACAATGTAGAATATTGCCGACTCAGCAATGATCTTACAGTCAACTAAAACTTTAAACACACAGCATAACCTAAAACTTCTCTCTCTCTTCCTGATTTTGGGAGCCAAGTATAAATCTTTACATTTGCCACTATTAAATTAGGCTTGTTACATTTGGTTCATATGATTATCTTATATGGTAATTTCGAATACTGATTCTGTCATTTTATCTATTCTCTAATAATTCATGTGATCAGGATATGATTGGTAACATCATGTGTCACTGATAAGAAATTTCAGTAGGAGGGGGCTCCTGGGTGGCTCAGTCAAGTGTCTGACTTTGGCTCAGGTCATGATCTCCCGGTTCACGAGTTTAAGCCCCACATCAGGCTCTGTGCTGACAGCTCAGAGACTGGAGCCTGCTTCAGATTCTGTGTCTCTCTCTTGCTTTCCGCCTCTCCCCTGTGTGTATAGTAGGATCTTTTTCCTCCCAAAAGTTTTATTTATTTTGAGAGAGAGAAAGAGATAGAGTAAGTGGGGAGGAGCAGAGAGAGAGAGAGAGAGAAAGAGAGAGAGAGAATTCCAAACAGGCTCTGAGGCGTCTGTACAGAGCCCTACACAGGGTTCAATTCCATGAACTGTGAGATCATAACCTGAGCCAAAATCAAGAGTCTGACACTCAACCCACTGAGCCAACCTGGTACCCATAGCAGGACCTTTTTGTATGAGTATATCTGTTAACAGATTTGCAGACAGATAGATACACAATTGGCCCTTGAACAACATGAGTGAACTGCATGGGTCCATTTACAGATTTTTTTGACACAGTACAATCCAGTAAATGTATTTCCTCTTATTATTTTTTAATAGCATTTTCCTTTTTCTAGATTACTTTATTGTAAGAATACATTATATAATACCTACAACATACAAAATATGTATTAAATGACTGTTTATGTCATTGGTAAGGCTTTCTGTCAAGAGTAGGGTATTAGTAAAAAAAAAAAAAAAACAAAAACAAAACACAAACCAGTAAGCTATTAGTAGTTAAGTTTTGGGGGAGTCAAACTTATATTTGGATTTTTGACTGCACAGAAGTTGGTAGCCCTAATCCTTGCATTGTTCAAGGGTCAAATATAGATTTAAACACACACACACACACACACACACACACACACACCCCTAGATGTAATTCTGTAAAAGAATGTAAAAAAATATTTAATTGGATCTCTCGGAATGAGATTAACTTTTTTCTAATATTTCTACAAATAACATGGATTATCACATACTTAAAAAAGTATTTAAAACATCCTATGCTGTGATAACTACTTTTCTTTCTAAATCCTCTTAGAAGATGTAAAATTTCCCATGAAGTTAGGGTCAAGATCATATATGTATAGTTAATGGAATGTGTTTTCTTTCCATTAAAAAGAAAATCAAAATATTTGCCTCTCTATTGCCCACAGTTCCTGAAATATGGCCAAGATTGTTTCAGGGGCCTCCTTTCTGGACATGTTCTCATTTCATCTTTTCACTGGTTTTTCCCTAAACATGCTGGGAACTTTTATGCCTTTGGCTACTAGATAAAATTTTTTTGCCTGATATTACCTTTATATTTCATAACTGGTGAGCTCTTATTCATTTCTTAGTTCCCAGTTCAATTATCACTTTTATCCCCTCAGTGAATCCCCTCTTCATTCCTTCCTTTCTGTTCCTTCTATACTTTCAACAAAGCTCTATCTCTTTGCCTATCAGTATCTACTCTTAGACTGTGAGCTCTTAGGTTTGTAGCCAGGCATTCCCCGGAGAACTTACTAAAAATGGAAATTCCTGGGTTGCACCTTTGGAGATTTTTGTTCATCAGAGCAGGGGAGAGTTCAAGAATGTGCATTTATTTAAAAAAAACCAATAGGCAATTCTGATGCTTGTGGCCTGTTGCCCGTGGTGTCACAGAGGGAGGGTGACAAGTATGTGATTTGTAGCTTTTCACTGTTCTCTCATATTTGGACTGTATCAGATTGTCTTCTCATCAACTATACTGGTCTGTATAATTTAATTTTTCTTTGCCTTACCCATTAAGAAGCACTAGTGCCAACAGCATTGTGACCAGCTATTTTATTTGTGTTGTAGACAAAGCCAACAGAGACAGATATATGTCACAAGACATGTGGGTAAGCCTTATGAAAATAGATACGAAAGAGAAGGCACTTCTGATTAGACCCTGTCGATCTTACTCTTCTTGGAAAAATTGAAGCTTGACTTACATTTATAAGCAGTTCTACTTCTGAAGAGACAGAAGGGCGGAGTTAATATGGCAATAGGTGACATGTTTTCTAGTATGGGCAGCTTTCAAAGTGGATATTGTTAATCCTCATTTAATAACATGTCTTGCACTTTTGCACAGTGATTATCGAACTGCTAGAAGACCATGTAAAAAGCCACTGTTGCTCTAAGTGTTCTGCTTACATTTCTTCTTCCATAGCTAGTAACCTACTTCCGGCTCTTCAAATGGCTGCATAGAAGAGACAACCATTTTAACCTTTTAGAAGTGAATCTTGCTAGAGTAAATCAGAGAGAAATGATGGAAATGTTAATTAACTTGCCTTCATCCTGGTCAGATTCTGTATTTAACCTAAAAGCCTACAGTCTTTTGGGAGGTTTTCTTAGATTTGATTGCCTATGACAGCCAGAGAAATTCAATTATGGTTTGGTGGCGCTACTCCTTTGGGACAGCAAAACCCCCTCCTGCCTCTGGTACAGAAAACAAATGCCAAGAAACGAAGGTGAGAATCACTCATGAATTTTTCTGACACATCTCTTTTCTGGTTCAGGGTTTGTAATAGACCAAACTTTCCTTTTTGGAATTGGGACCAAATGCTGGCTTCCCCCATGGGACCATCTCTAAAATAAAAGGAGATGGATGATTTAACACACACACATACACACACACACACCCCTCTGCTTCTGGGACAGCTTGTCCATATAAAACCAACCAGTCTTCATGACAAACCACAGGAAGTTCTGATATTTAGGAACAGAAGATAAAAGTGCTTGATTTTACTTTCCTTTTAATTTACTACACAATTAGCCATTTAAAATCCATTTCAGCTTCGGAAATTATAAAAAAGAAAACATACCACAGCTGAAAACAAACCACATTGATCTTTAAACATTTTATGAACTGAAAAGCTCAACATAAACCATTTCTTTCCTTCAGCGGGAAACAGCTCTATGGCAAGATATAAGATGACAGATGTAACCTAAAAAGATATGCACAAGAAAGAGACGGACTTTTATTTATGTATTTGAAAAATATATAACTTTAATAATGCTGGGGATGGGTTCAGTAGTGGTAGCAGAGGTAGGCCAGAGATCTATGCTTTTTAATATCAACTTCCTCTCGAGTAAGAATTTTATCACATTAATAGCTAAATCATACTGATTGTAAAAGAGCTGAAATGAGGCAATTAGTACGGCCTATGACAGCCATGAAGAATGAAACATGTGAGGTTTTCAGTGCAAGCCAGATGGATATCTTCAATATTCTTCTTATTATCTGCTTGTGGTAATAAGTTCAATTAAACTGAATCAGAACAACACAAGTCTCTTTGAATTGCCGGAAAAGAAATTAATTATGTGCTTCACATTTAATGAAGCCAAAGAGTCATATTCTGTTTGCCTTTATTGTTTGTTTGTTTTATTTATTTTGATTGCTGAGTATTCATTAGGAACTAAACCATTTATTTCATTCTACAGTAGAGATTTTTCTTTAAAAGACAATTTTGGATTAAAAAGGTTAAATATCATTAGCAATAAGGTTTTTATCTATTCTGTAATATCAGGAGGAGAGATAGAAAGTTGGATCCACTATCTGAATGATTTTGACTGTGATATCTTACCATGCACAAGAATTCTGTCCTGGCGTTTCCTTTTAATTTGAGATATTATACATAGATGACTAACAAAAACAAATCAGCAGTACTCATATTCCCATTTCTAGAATCAGCAGTCTCTAACATTTTTTACAGCCTTTTCCCCTCTGAATATACATGAAAATTTTACCGAAGTAAAATATTGCCAATATAGCTTAAGTCCTTTCATATATCCTCTCTCCAGATCCCTTCTCTCACAAATACCATGAGTTAATTTTTATCCTGAACATGTATTTTTATGTTTAAATATTATATGGTATGATTTCCTGTTACTAATTTTATATTAAATCATATTACATGCATTATATGAAATAATACCACATGTATTATTCTTTAATTTGTGTATTTTTCCCTTGTCATTACAAACAATGTAATGAACATCTTTGCAAGTGTACCTCAGAACATGTATAATTTCCTCTAGAGCAGATACCCAGAAATGGAATTCCCAAGCCATGGAGATTGCACTTTTTTTTTTTTTTTAAGGTTTATTTATTTATTTTTGAGACAAAGACAGAGCATAAACAGGGGAGGGGCAGAGAGAGAGGGAGACACAGAATCTGAAACAGGCTGCAGGCTCTGGGCGGTCAGCACAGAGCCCAACGCGGGGCTCGAACTCACGGACCGTGAGATCATGACCTGAGCTGAAGTCGGATGCTTAACCAACCAAGCCACCCAGGCGCCCCGAGATTGCACTTTTCAATGTTATCTTCTCTCTACCGTGTCTCTTCTAGTTTACATTCCTACTTATAGTGAGTGTATGAGTACTGTCCACACTCTCATGAACAAAAGGTTTTCTTGATGTTTATCTTTTGCCAATTTCATATGTAAAAAATCCTATCACACTTGTGCTTACATTTGCGTTTTTCTTATTAGCAATCTAATAAGATTGAAATTTTACTCAAAATCTGGGCCTGCAGTGTGTCTTTTATATCAAAAGCAAGAATGTGAAGCCTGCCTAGGCATAGATGCCTTCCTATGAAAGGGCAGAGTTGGCATAGGAACACAAGAGTTACGGGATTACTTCCTAGGATGAAGAAGACCAAAGATAAAGAAATGATGGCAGGATGCAGTTGGAGTAGACTGTCACGGTATGCAATCTTAATAAAATTAAATCTTAGCATTATAAAACGTGAGAAGATCTTTTACAGAAAGTATTGGGCAAAAGGGGAATCATTCTATCCATGATTAATATTGCTAAAGGCACACTATTTGCTACGTCCATGTGGCCCTCATTAGGGCTCACAGGAATGTCAGGGGAAATATTACACTGTTTCATCAAGGTCTTGGCTTCATGTCTTGGTATAAAGAGTTCCAGGTTATGTCATGCTCTGTGAACACAGGAGGAACAAGAGGCACACTTATCTAACTTTTCTTTAGGATTCTCCTATTTTACTTAACTGTTGCCAACTCCACTGTGGCAGGTCTCCATATCTAACAGGATCTAGTATTGAAATACTCTGGCCATTGTCCTTCCACCAGGGGACCTAACATAATTAGCATTTAGCACTTCTAACAACAAACTTTTCCTACTCTGGGTGCCTTGGGTCAAAATTCGTGTTAATCCTATTAGAAAGACCCTTAATTATTGCCTAGAAATAATTGGTTCCAGTGGAAGACACTTAATTAGGTTGAAATGTATTCTGTTATAAGGGCCCAATGTTAAAAGCTTTTGTTGTGGGTTAGCAGCCAAATGTCATTGCTGGTTACTGATTTCTGATTGATCCCCAGTCAAATATGGATAAAGCCTTGAATAATTTTACATAGAAGATGTGGGCTGTTTCAAACTCATTTCCAAAAAAGGTTCCAAGTGAAAAGACTCTACATTATTGTGTCAGTCATGGTATGCATGGATAGGTTGATATTTCTCAATGTCATACAGTTAAAAACAGATGTATTTTACATGGAATATTGTAGAAATGTTGTAGAAACTCATTGGTGTTGGTAAGAATTTCCTTTCTGTTATATGTATGTGTTTGATAACATCTTTTCTTCTAAATGTAAATAAATTCTTGACGGGTTGGACATTGAGCATTCTGGGAATGAAAGCATCAACTAAATGTTCATTAAGCCACAGGAGCGTCTTCCCTTTGCAGGAATGGAAAATGAGAATTTTCTTGTTACAAGTATTTGAGGTCTTTTTTTTTTTTTTTAATTTTCTAACATTTATTTCTTTTTGTGAGATACAGACAGAGCACCAGCCGGGGAGGGGAAGAAAGAGAGGGAGACAGAATCTGAAGCAGGCTTCAGGCTCTAAGCTGTCAGTACAGAGCCCAACCCGGGGCTCGAACCCACAAAGTACGAGATCATGACCTGAGGTAAAACCCGATGCTTACATGACTGAGCCACCCAGGTGCGCCCAAGTATTTGAGGTCTTAGTTAAATTCTACTGAGAATCTTTTTTCTATCAAAGATAGTTAAAGTTCAACTTTTTTTTTTTATTATGAAAGTAATTCTGTGCACTGACTAGAAAAAAAAGTAATCTGGAAAACAAAAATAAGTGTTTTTATTTATTTTTAATTTTTAAAAATTACTTTATTTCTTGATCTATTAAGAAATATTTTAAAATTCAGTTGAAAACAGGGTAAAACGTGTATAGAGGGCACCTTAAAAAGAAAAAAACAAATTATTAGTAAAAGAACAACCTGCAGCCAGAGACATGGGTAAACTAAATGTGAAACAGTTCAAATGATTTAGGCTGGTGACAGTGAAAAGTTCAGGAAGAGATAAGTATCTTGATAAACCCCAGTTGACACATTTTGTGCTTTAGGACTCTCCCTGGCCTAATTGTCTGGTTCCATCAGTGTGAGGCCTTCTCATTCCTTGAGAATCAGATCGAATACATTGTTCTAGTGTCTTCCAAGGGTTTTTTTCTCCTCTCTCTCAATCAATGATCCAATTGCCTCTCTGGATTTTTAACTTATATCCAAGTACTAGGTCAACCCTTTTGATACTGGGGTAAGGTTAAGGTCTTGTGAAAGAACTAACCCCACCAATTTTAGCTTGTAATCAGACTCAAGGGGATGTCAAAATTCCCAGTACTGCATAACCTGGCAAGGCTATACCTCAGACCAAGTATTGAAGATCTGTCTAGGGAAATAAAAAACTCATAAAAGAAAGGATCAGTAAGTTTTTTTTTTTTTTTTCTGGAAAGGGCCAAATAACAAATATTTTAGGTTTTGCTGGCTAAGAGGCAAAATTGAGAAAATTATGTAGGCAGTTATATATTATATGGTTTTCGTCATGATGGTTCAATTCTGCAGTTGTGTAAAAATAACCACAGTCAATATGTAAACAAATGACATGGCTGTCTTCCACTGAAACCTTATTTACAGACTCTGAAATATGAATTTCATAACATTTTCACATGTCTGAAATTGTTATTATTCTTTTGAATTTTTTTCATCCAGTGAAACACATAGAAACCATTCTTAGCTCCTGGGCTGTACAAAAACAGATAGTTGGCTTTGGCCCATGGGCCATCATTTGCCAACCCCTGAAAATATAGCATATATATCAAGATCAAGTAGGGTGCTTATTAAAAATTTTTTTTTCTTTATCCCTAAAGACTTAGATTTATTAGGTTAGGGCACTGGAAATCTATATTTCTGCTAAGCATTCTAATGAACTTTCACTTGCGATGCGGCATATGCAAAGTTCTTTGATGTAGGACAGAGCTTCTCAAAGTATAGTCTGGAATCACCAGCCGTAGACTTACTCAAGGTCATTTTGGTTGTGGTTCAGCAAGATAACTATGATAATAACATCCACAGCTTAGAGCCTTGCACTTCATTTTCATGCCTGGAGGTTGTCAATAGGAGCTAGGGTTGCTATAACCATAGTTATCTTGCTGAACTACATTGAAGACAAATACGCTAAGTTGCCCTTCTTTAGGAGTGCTACTTAAAAATATCTCTCATATGAAACCTGTACAGCAAAGACACTGTATCATGCGAAACGGCATGCCTTTTACTCTGCTACAGAGATAAAAATGAATTAGTAAGTACAATATTGCATGCAAATGCAGCCTGCCCTCTGTATAGTTTTTAATGATGTCGACAATTGCTAAAGCTCATCTTGGTTGAAAGGTCAAATATTATGCTTTCTGGTAGGATTCAGGGGTCTGACATGAGAACTGTTCTTGTTTAAAATTAAACAGCAAACCAAATCCCAAATATACTATAACTAGCTTAAAAAATAATATCAGTAAAATTTAGAAATTCAGATGATGGGATGATAATCAAGAGCCCCCTGGGCACCTGTCAGAATTCTGCAGTTTGGAAGCCTGCTCATGCATAATCTGAATATTTATCCATTTTATGGTTGCCAGCCAGAGATTTATTTTAAACCTCCTGTACCTGCTGTAGTGGATTTATCCCTTCCTTCTCCCCCACCCGCTTACTTACTGACCCTGTGTTTGACACTATCTCCGGCCTCCCTTGAAAACACAGTGGTGGGGGTGAGGAGAAAGAGAATTGGATTTTAAAAGCATTGTTAATGACAGAATTATTATAAAAAGGTTAGGGAAGATGTGTTCTGATGTCTGACCTTCACGGTGTTTTAATCCTACGTATGAGGAGATCAAAACGAATACAAGCACATTTTAAGGTTAGAGAACACCTTCTCTGATAAATTAGTCCCTTTGTAGACCTCAAAATTGAATTAAAATACAGCGCTCAGTCATATTTCAGGCTAAACTGTTACATTTACATTAAAGGTACAGGGCTGAAGCATTATGATGTGCGATTCAGTACTTGGCACAGTTCACATGGAGTTCAGAATGGTTTTCTCTGCCTTTATCGTGCTTTATGGGGCAGATTTCTAAATTGCATTTCTCGGTTTATGTTAATGTCCTTCACAGCGACCTGGTGGTCTGGATGCCCCTATGCACACACATGTACTTCCCATTAATGCTAATGGGAGTCAGAACCAAGCAACGGGAGATAAATGTTCTCTCAAATACCTTCTGACCTTACCTAAAGTAACAGGATTGCTAACTTCTGTGAACATATGGACCAGATAAAACTCATATTTCTTTTTTTCCCCCTTCTCACCTATAAGAATAATAAAAGAAGCAGAGAACCTCTGCAGAAAAACCGACTGCAATGGAGCACCACCAGCCAAGCCCAGAAAGAGCGTGGCTTTTAAACAAATGAACTCCCCCTGGCAGGGAGCCAATGACCCCAGGGCTCATACCTACAGATCTTGGCCTTCCACTTTCACAGGCTACCAGGCTCTTCCTGCCACAGTCTTTTTCGTTCCCCCCTATATCAGGACATTTTAGTTCTTAAGTGTTCCATGTGCCTCAGCAAAACAGGTATTGATCCTGTCGTATGTCCCTCTAAATCCTTTCCATAAGTCCGCTAAAACTATCCTGTAAAATGCCAATGTACCATCTTTCCCAATCTTCATATCCCATCTTTATGATTTTGTGTATTGCCTCATAAAAATAACACATACTTAACATTTTTCTTTATACTGGCTCACTTCTTTACTTAAATACATTTTATTTTTTTTAAGTTTTTATTTATTTTGAGATAGAGAGAGAGAGCAGGAGCAGGGGAGGGGCAGAGAGAGGAAGAGAGAGAGAATTCCAAGCAGGCTCTGCATTGTCAGCACAGAGCCCTATGCAGGGTTCGAACTCATGTACCGTGAGATCATGATCTGAGCCAAAATCAAGAGTCAGATGCTTAACCGACTGAGCCACCCAGGCATCCCTTTACTTAAACATATTTTAAAAGGAGGTTTGTTTTTTTTTTAATCATTGCCATGAACGGAAAACTAGTATTTTCCTAATACACATTGTAAGAAACAAATTATTGAAAAAACTAAAAAACAAAAAACAGTGAAAGTATGAAGTCTAAAACTGTCTCTTACACTATACTTGGGGAATCACCATTTGCATTTAAGGAGAAGTCTAGAAATAAAGTATTTAATCTCTTTAAAAAGGTGGATGTTCCTACCTCAGCAACATTTATATCCACCCCAAACATGGGGTGGATATGGCATATTTCATAACTGGTTTATTGGCAAGTTTTGTGCTGTGATTTGGCACAAGACAAGCATCAGAGAACCATCTGGATGGATGGGGATGGAGTGTCCTGGGACTGGTTGTATGGCTGGAATATGAACTCTAATGGGAAATACAGGACACTCCTTTCTGTCCACCATCTTGAAAGCCAAGGAAATCAAGGCTTATCAAACACAGGACATAACTTGTAACCACATATAAAAACATCCAAAAACAGCAATATAGAACAGCAAAAAGTGGTTTCTAGCCTTAGGTGTTTATAATCTTTCACATTCTCGGGCATGTTTTTGATGGCAGGTTCAGCAGTTCTCTTTGCTAATTACTCTAATGGGCTGGTGGTGGCAACTTCAAACATGTTCATTTCAACAAGATTCAGAATGTATGTGCAGCCATTTTATTCAAATATAAGCTACAACAACAAAACAACCACTAATATTTCCTGAGTGCCAAACATTATGTTAAGCACTTAACATGGATTATCACAGTCATCAAAACAACTCTAAGAAGTCGGCACTGCTATTATCCCAACACAGGTTAATTATGTAGTCCAAGGTCACAGAGCTAGTAAGTGAGAAAAATGAGATTCAAAGCCAGATCTCTCTGCCTGTAAGCCCAGTCTCTTAATCACTACCTAAGACTACTGCCTAGTACTCTCTTGTATCTCTATAACTAGCAAATAATCTATAATTAGGTCCCAGCTCTGCCATTAACCAGCTCTGAAACCTTGGGATTCCTCTTGGTCCTAGCTGATCACTGTTTCCTTCTGCAGCTGAGAAAGCCATAAATTAGCAAAGACCTCTAGCTGGAATTTTGATTTACAAATATTATCTAACCTCTTTTTCTCTTTGCCCTGTGAAACCAAGTGCACACATAGTCTATGCCCATGCTATTGCTCTGAGTGATTAATTTACAGACTGAAATAGTGGAGTTAATCTAAATACAGATTTACTTCTGACTCTTGGTCTTCCAGTTTTTCTGTGTACTAGATAAGTATGTTTTGAATAAAAAGCCTTCTCTAAATGGTAGTATCTTTCCAATTTCCAATGACCCCAAAATAGGCAATTAGATAGTTGTTATCTTTCTTCTTCTTTTTTTTTAATGTTTATTTATTTTTCAGACAGAGAGACACAGAGCATGAATGGGGGAGGGTCAGAGAGAGGGAGACACAGAATCCGAAACAGGCTCCAGGCTCTGAGCTGTCAGCACAGAGCCCGACGCGGGGCTCGAACTCACAGACCGCGAGATCCTGACCTGAGCTGAAGTCGGCCGCTCAACCGACTGAGCCACCCAGTCGCCCCTTATCTTTCTTCTTTAAATTACAATTGAGATAGATAGAGAGATATTTTTATTTTTCTTAGGCTATCTTACTTCACAGAAGGAGCAACAAAGAGGAAGAAGGAAATAATATGATGTGACCCATCTATATCTATTATACAAAAATATCTATTTTATAAAAATATATTATAGAAAAAGAAAACAGAATTAAAAATATTTCCTAGTACAGGAGTCCTGGATTAACACTCCTCTTCCACTACTGGTGACCTTGAGAAAGTCACCAACCTGAGCCTTATCTTCCCCAGTCAGATCATCCATTGCCGAGATCCTTTCAACTCAAAAATTCTATGACTCTATAAGCCATGAAATAATAGAAATGCAAATAAAATGTAAATTAAAATCTCATACTTTGCAATTTAGTACTTTCAGCCCATCCCATCAATCGGGTGATAGAATAGACTCATATCATGTACTGTGCTAAGGGCATAAAGGAATTTGTGTCATATACTACAAAGCACCCAGACTAAGGTTATGTGGAAAATTTTATTTCCTCAAAACCGAGAGGGTTGGCAGGGTGACTAAAAAAGCACAGAGGTGATCAAAGCCCTTTATTGGTATAATAATCCATATCCATATCTCTGAATAACCAGAGTAGCTCTTTTAAAAATAGCCAATGTCATTGTTTAAACAATGTTGGCTAAAAATAGTATTTGAGTCATGGGTTTTTAATTTGTTAGCACAGTGTTCCTAGACATGAATTTCAAATCTACAGAGACTTGAAAGAAATTTAATTAAAGGATTGAAGATAACATTAGTTACAATAGTATAATGGATACAATGGCTGTAATTCTCAAAATTGTATTGGATGATGCTGAAATAAGATAGCCTTTCAATCATATTCATTACCAAGGGTTCTCTAAGAATCATTAATCATATCATGTTTGGCATGATGTATTAATTTAGCAACACAGTAATATCTGTACATGTTAAAATGAATGATGCCACTTCTATAGATAGCAATATTAGAATCTGGCTCCCTAGACCACTCAGCCATCCTGACACCCGAGATGGCAATACTAGAAATGAAAACATGTATATCAGTGTATGTGTTCTCTGGGTTAGTCATTACCTTTTACTACCAAGTTTCCAGTACTGCTAGCAGTTCCAAAATGGTTAGTGGCTACACAGGTATAACTTCCAGCATCTGACTTAGTCACATTGACAATTCTGAGGCTTCCATCTTCAGAAATGGTAATTCTGAAATTAAAACAAACCAAAAATGGTAAGTTTAACTCATATGACTAACTGAAAATTATTTCCGTCATCTTTCAAACTCTTAACTCATGGCTATATCACTTGATAGCCTCATCTTTATTTAGGGTATTTATCTATAGACACATAAATATAATTAGGATATATGACTTATTTAGCACTTTTAACACTTATCTTGGTAAAACGATCCCAACATTCTGTTGGAATAAATTAGAAACATTAGATAGGTTGTAACCATTCTCTGTCTTCGGCATCTCTAACCACATTATGCATAGGGAAGTTTTATTATAGATCACCATTAGTCTTTATTTATTTATTTTTTTAAGTTTTGAGACATAGAGACAGTGTGAGTTGGGAAAGGGCAGAGAGAAAGGGAGACAGAGAATCCCAAGCAGGCTCCATGCTGTTAGCACAGAGCCCGATGCGGGGCTTCAACCTACAAAACCATAAGATCATGACCTGAGCTGAAATCAAGAGTCGGACGCTTAACCAACTGAGCCACCCAGGCACCCTTCATGTTAGTCTTTAAACAGCTGAGGTATAAGAAAAAAAAAAATCTCTTGATTGGCCATTTCATTTTCATTGAAAATGTTTTCTTCTAAGGGTGCCTGGGTGGCTCAATTGGTTAAGCGTCAGACTCTTGATTTCCGCTCAGGTCATGATCTTGTGGTTTGTGAGATTGAGCCCCACATCAGGCTCTGCACTAGCCCAGAGTCTACTTGGGATTTTCTCTCTCTCTCTCTCTCTCTCTCTCTCTCTCTCTCTCTCTCCCTCCCTCTCCCTCTCCCTCTCCCTCTCCCTCTCTCTCCCCTCTCCTGCTAGCATGCGTGCATGCACTCTCTCTCTCAAAATAAACTTAAGGGGCGCCTGGGGTAGCTCAGCGGGTTAAGTGTCTGACTTCAGCTCAGGTCATGCTCTCACAGCTTGTGGTTTTGAGCCCTGTGTCAGGCTCTGTGCTGACAGCTCAGAGCCTGGAGCCTGCCTCAGAATCTGTGTCTCCCTCTCTCTCTCTGGCCTTCCCCTACTCACACTCTGTCTCCTCTGCTTCAAAAATAAATAAACATCAAATTAATTAATTAATTAATTAACTTAAAAAATGTTTTCTTCTAGATGAGTGGCTTAAATTTAAATGAGCTATTTTTAGGCATATTTGCTGAAATATGTCAGGCAATACATTTTTAATGAAATGCAAGAACTGAATTAAAAATAAATTAAAATATCCCACAAGATGGTATGACAATGGCAGAATAGCAAATGGGGATGGCACATCTCAGGGCCCACAGTTTGTGACAAATATCTACCACCTGAGAAGGAAACACATTCACTGAGAGACACAAAACTGGAACAGGAAAGATTGTAGAGAACCCTGTTTTCAACAGAACTAAGCAGCAGAGGAAGGTACAGAGATGAACAGGACACATAGCCTGGCTGGGACACCAGTCAGAGAACTAAAAAAAATGTACACAGGTGGCCCATTCAAAGTAAATGTCTGCTGAACCTCCAGTTTATCCTTCAAATTCACCCATTTCTATCTCTTCTCCTTCCCCCTTCTCATCTACTCTATCAAAACAGCCTCTTATATGATTTGCTGTTTTTACTCTTGCCCCTCAGATGTATTATTATTCTTCAGTCAGTGATCAGGTGATCTTTTAAAATATAGATCAGATTACATCTTCTCTCAGGCTTAAAGATCCTTCTTTGCACCCCAGTGCACTCAGAATAAATTCTGTTCTATAACCCAGAAGGATCTGGCCTTTGCCTTTCTCTTGCCTACTTGATTTCATTCCAATCTTTCTATCCTTCAATGAACTATAGGCACACTGGCCTTCTGAAAGTCCCTAGAGAGCCTGGGACCCTTTCCCACCTCAGGGCCTTTCTATCTGCTGCTCTGCCTACCTTTACACCAGGACATAGCTACCACCTTCTCACCCTCTCATGACCTCAACTCAGAGGCAGCTCTTTTCTTACAGACTCATATCTCTAAAGTGGATTTGTTTTATTTTGTTATTCTCTTTTTTTGCAGCCACTTTTTTTCTTCATCTCAAACACAATCTAGAAGTCTTGCTTACTTGTTAGCTATCTTACCACATGGCACATGAGCTTCTCTGTGGGCAAAGACTGTGTTTATCTTATGACTTAACCTCTAGGAACTAGTGCCTAGGATAACCTGTAGTAGATGCCTTGTAAGTATCTGCTAAGTGACCGAGTGAATAAGTAAATAAATAAATATCCTAGGAAAAAAAATCAGTAATGTTATAAGAATTCAGAGTGGCTAAACCACTGTGCACTCGTGCTAGCCCTAATAGAGTTCTTTACAAATATTTGAAACAAGGGGTCTAGATTGGTCACAGCTTCACTTAATAGAATTTTTGGTTAGTCATTTTAAAACCACAGGTGAAGATTAAAATATACTGGTTTGAAAATGCTCTATATACTTTTCATGAAGGCCCTTAGGGATGGAGCAGCTACAGATTTCCTGCTGACTCTCAGGCTGATAAGAAGGTATGAAGGCAGACGCACCCTATATAGGATGTTGGAATCAGAAGGATGGGTGTTCTAATTCCAGTGCTGTCAGCTCTACCTGTGTGATCAGAGGCAAGAATTAGGTAAGATAAGGTCAGTGGGATTTCTAGCACATTTCCTGGTATGTACTAGGCAGTCGTTTTGTTGCTGTTATTCTTTCGTCTTTAAAACTGTCCTCCTACTTAGTTTTTTGTGCATATGGGAAAAATGGGACATTCTCTGAACATACTTTTCCTTAATATAGTAATTAAGTCAGCCTGCTTTTTGCACTCCAACTACTATATCTGACAAACTGAGGTCAATACACAAATGAACCGAGTCCTCCCAAATCAATATATAAGAGGCAGACAAGGAGGCCCTTTATTCATTCACACCATAATACACACATAACAGTTGCTCAATAAAGATCATATGATAACCCATTAGCCCAAGAGCAGATGTACTGATAAAAATAGAGTGGTGATTAAATCCTAATTCCCTCAATAATCACAAAAATAGCTTTAAATGAGTTAATCATACTCCTATTTATAAAACGATTCTCTGGAAATTGTGAAATGCCAACATAGAACATCTCAGTAAGGAAGGTGACATTTGTGTTTTGGACATGGAGTCATCTTCCATGAGGTAACATACGTCTGGAGCATATTAAACACTAAGGGGTGAGGTGACTCTTTCAAAGCACAAAGGCCTGTTAATAACTTTACCATTTCAAGTGGTAATTTCCAAAAACCTAAAACCACTGCCTGTATCATACTGTTTAATGCCAACAGGATATGAATAAGAAAACAAGAGTTTGTCATCAGATCACCTGGTCTTAGCCTTGACTCTGATTCTTGCTAAGTATATGACCTGACCCAATTACTTATGTCCAAGCTAAGGTTTCTTAGCCTTGGCACTAATGACATTTTAGAGCACATAATTCTTTGTCCTGGAAGGATATTTAGCACTATCTTTATCCCATACACACTGCATTCTAGTCGTTCTGCCTCTCTTCCCAAGTTGTGACAATCAAAGATATCTCCAAATATGGGTAAATGTTCCATGGGGGGCAAAAATCATTCCCAATAGAGAGCTACTGGTCTACATCAGTTTTTCTTCTTCTTCTTTTTTTAATGTTTATTTTATTTTTGAGAGAAACAGAGACAGAATGCGAGTGGGTTAGGGGCAGAGAGAGAGGGAGACACAAAATCCGAAGCAGGCTCCAGGCTCTGAGCTGTCAGCACATAGCCTGACGCGGGGCTTGAACTCATGAGATGTGAGATCGTGACCTGAGCCAAAGTCAGAGGCTCAACCAACTGAGCCACCCAGGCACCCTAGTTTTTCTTCTTTTAATGTCACTGGTTACTATGATGATTATCTTCTACAATGAGATACGAGAAAGGTTCTATTAATTGTAAAGTGCTGTATAAATGTTTTTTCCCATTTCCCACTGTCCTTTGCATCCCTGAATCCTTAATGATGGTATATCCATTGCACCCAATGGATATAAAAGGCACCCAACATATTGTTGCTATCCAGCTATGGGACCCAGCTAGCTCTACACAATCTTTCTCAAGGCTCTCTTTGCCCCTTATACTCAAAGCTTCCTTATCCAATTTCCTTTAAGCTTTGTTAAATGACAAAGTAATTTTGACAAACTAACTACTCATTTTTAATATTTCAGTGCCTGACATTGGTTAAGTGTTTTAATATCCCCCCATGCCTCATTTTTTTTTTTTTTTTTTAACAAAGAGGTAAGAACTAAGCCTCCAAGACTTAAACTCTGGACAATGGAAAAGGTGAGTGAGGGAGATAATTTGTAGAAGGAGTAAATTTTAGTATCTGTCATTAAATTATATCCTATTGCTGTGACTGTTTATTTTTCCTAGCTATAATCCAAATGTGGATATAACATGGAATTTTGGGAGATTGAACCACCTTCTTTTTTTTTTTTTTTTAATTTTTTTTTTTTTAACGTTTATTTATTTTTGAGACAGAGAGAGACACAGCATGAACGGGGGAGGGGCAGAGAGAGAGGGAAACACAGAATCGGAAGCAGGCTCCAGGCTCCGAGCCATCAGCCCAGAGCCCGACGCGGGGCTCGAACTCACGGACCGCGAGATCATGACCTGAGCCGAAGTCAGACGCTTAACCGACTGAGCCACCCAGGCGCCCCGAGCCACCTTCTTATCCAAGCAATATAGTGTGCTGATTGAGAACATAAACTCTGAAACTACACTGTCTAAGCACAAATCAGCCTCGTGCCACTTATGAACTGTGTGACTATTATCTTCGTATGTAAGTGTCCTTATTTAGATAATGGAATAATAAAAGTAACGATCTCCCAAGGTGTTATAAAGATATGCAGTGCTGACACCAATGCCAGGCACTTGAAATGTGCCATGTAAGTGCACTAGCCAAATATTCTGTAAACTAAAATTCTGTAGCCTCCTAAATCCATTGTTTCAGATATTAACAAAGGACTGTGGTAAGGCTAAGACTACTACCAAGTAGTTCTGCCCTTCTGAAATCCTATAAAACATTATTATGCTTAATGAAGCATGTGGGCAACATCAAGTAGTTACAGAAGGGGATGAAAAATTGGACTCATTTATTCAAAGATATCTACTCAACACCTCCTGTGCACCAGGCCTACATAAAGCAGAAAGACCTTAGATAATTACGTACCTAGAAATGATGTCAATGTGTTAAATACCGTAACACACACATTTCTATACAGGCATACTAGGAAGGGCACTGCGTTTGCTGGTAGGGAATCTGTTTCCCATGCTATTCACAGTATAAAGATAGGCAAGGACCAGGGCCTGGCCAATCAGGAGACCCTGTTTCCCCGTCTGCAGTGATTGGCTTAGGGCTAGGCATGCTAGCAAAACCGGGAGCTATTTGAGGAAACAATCTCTTTCTATTGAATGATTACATTTGGAGATGGAAATCTAGAACTGTTAGCAGTCATCCTACCCACCACTGGAAGCATGACTTAAGGAAGTCAAGTGAAGACAAGCAGAGACCAGGAGGCAGAGAGAGAGAGAGAGAGAGAGAGAGAGGAGAGAACTTATGACCTCTTTGAGCCCCTGTTTCTGATCATGGCTAAGCCAGAAGCTTCCTTTGGATGCCCCAGTTACACAAGGCAATAATTTAAGATACCAGAAATTTGGTGTTAATGCCTTGCAATTGGAAGATCCCAATATCTTAGAGAAATTAGTGAACTTGTTCAGGAGATAGTGGTAGTGAAAGTGGAGAGGAGAGAATAAGTTCACCAGATGATTTGTTGACAGCTACCTCTTTAGAATTTGTTGCCAGAAGACTGGTTAACTCAATTATAGAGGAATGACCATGTATTTCTGAGTCTGAAAAAAGTGACCTGATCTTCTTTTATATACAGCTGTATCATACACTTTTTGCTATTTATTTCTGCAGATAAAGTATACAAGTATACAATGACTTGTTGCTTTGAATTTATGGGATTTTTGTAAGTGGGTAATTAGCATAAAGCTAGCATTTGTCCCTGGGGTGCTAATTTAGACTAACGTGAGAAACATTTGAAATATAACTCAACACAAATGTTTAGATACTTGCTTCCTTTCAATTTGGATTCTATACCAACTTAGAAAAAGTTTTTTGACTAATATTTCTATATTCATTTTTTCCATGAATATAGTGCCTGAATCCAATCCAAGGACAGTTGTATTTTTACGTTTATTTCTTGATGAGATTTCAAAGTTTCCATTTCATTTCAGTTTTCCTGTTTCAGACTATTGACTGACCCATAGCTATTAGCTTGATAATGAACTTTGAGCTCCTTCTAATACTCATGAATAGTGATAGAGTTAGATAAAAGGAATTGAAAATGTAGATCTGTTCCTGGCTTAGAACAGGTTAGCCCTGACCTACCTGTAGGCTCCTTTTAAATCATTGATAGTATCAGAGAAAAGTCAAAAATGATAAAGCAGCAGGTAGTAAAAATAAAGATGTGACATAGGACTTAATTTTCCCTACATGAAAAGAGGTCATCTAATTCACAACACAGTAAATTGCACATTGCATAGAGAAGCAGTTATTCCTCCACTTCATTTAGAGATTTCAGATCCACAGAGGATAGGAACATATCTGGAATTATGAGATAAATTGAATCTTTCTTTCTTAATATGAGGCTCTGGGTTATGGCCATTGAAGAGCTGACCTTGTCAGTCCTATTAATCAAAACCAGTCTGGGGACACTGGACCTTTAAAAATGCTGATCCTTTCTTTTTGGGGGCTTTAGTAATGGATGACAAAAGCTGCCAACTCCACAATATTCCATCACCCTAAAGAGAAGGGTTATCCCCAAATGGTGACCCATGATTCTGAAAGCAGTTCTGCAATGGAAGCCCAATTGCTGGTGATAGACGAGGCGCATCCTCACCTGTCTGGAAACACTCACTTTGTAAGTAAAACCCTTTAAGGTACAACTGAGAAAATCAGTTCTCCCCTCCTGCAAAGGAGGGTATTGGGGATTAATAATTTCCTTTCAACCACACAATGGAGGGTTCAAACTGTTAACTTTTTAAACATGTTTATTTATTTATTTTTGAGAGAGAGCGAGAGAGCGAGCACAAGCAGGGGAGCGGCAGAGAGAGAGGGAAACACAGAATCTGAAACAGCCATCAGCGCAGAGTCCGATGTGGGGCTCGAACCCACAAACTGTGAGATCATGACCTGAGCTGAAGTTGGACACTTAACCAACTGAGAGACCCAGGCACCCTCTGTTAACTTTTAAGTCCTCTTTAACATGTATTTATTTTTGAGAGAGAGAGAGTGAGCAGGGGAGGGACAGAGAAAGAGGGAGACACAGGATCTGAAGCAGGCTCCAGGCTCTGAGTTGTCAGTGCAGGGCTCAATGTAGGGCTCAAACTCACAAACTGTGAGATCTTGACCTGAGCCGAAGTTGGATGTTTAAACGACTGAGTCACCCAGGTGCCCCGAGGTCATCTTTAATAGTGTTAGAACACGGACAAAATAAATCACTTAAAATCATGCATAGTTAGGGGCGCCTGGGTGGCTCAGTCGGTTAAGCGTCCGACTTCAGCTCAGGTCATGATCTCGCGGTCCGTGAGTTCGAGCCCGGCGTCGGGCTCTGGGCTGATGGCTCGGAGCCTGGAGCCTGCTTCCGATTCTGTGTCTCCCTCTCTCTCTGCCCCTCCCCCCTTCATGCTCTGTCTCTGTCTCAAAAATAAATAAACGTTAAAAAAAATTAAAAAAAAATCATGCATAGTTAAAAAAATCTCAAAGGGTCATAAGAGGCTTCTCTTTTCTCTTACACATGAGGAGTTCCAGAAAACACATTTGCTATTTGAAAGAACAGATTTACACATTACAAAAGAGGTTAACACTCCTGGAGGGCTAAAATATATTCTAAAGCTTGAAACATAGTTACTATAAGTACTGCTACTTCTGAACTCAAGCCAACAGGCAGAATGGTGGAGATGTCATAGGATTCCTAACCCCAGGGGCTGACAGTGATGTACTAGAATGAGGACAATTAAGTCACACATCCCTAAACCAGGGGTCACTATACCTTAAGACCCAGTATCTGGCTAGGCACATGTCAGCCAGGCAGCTAGGGCCTCATTTTTTTTTTTCAACGTTTTTTATTTATTTTTGGGACAGAGAGAGACAGAGCATGAACGGGGGAGGGGCAGAGAGAGAGGGAGACACAGAATCCCAAACAGGCTCCAGGCTCTGAGCCATCAGCCCAGAGCCTGACGCGGGGCTCGAACTCACGGACCGCGAGACCGTGACCTGGCTGAAGTCGGACGCTTAACCGACTGCGCCACCCAGGCGCCCCACAGGGCCTCATTTTTAAGTCAAAGGAAGGACTGCCTAGCTACAGATGTGTGTGCATCATTCTGCATTGAATTTTTTAATTTTTTAATTTTTTAATTTTTTGCGAGAGAGACAGATCATGAGGAGCAGGGGGCGGGGGTGGGGGGGTGGAGGGAGACACAGAATCTGAAGCAGGCTCCAGGCTCCGAGCTGTCAGCACAGAGTCTGACACGGGGCTCGAACTCGTGAACTGAGATCATGACCTGAGTTGAAGTCGGATGCTTACTGACTGAGCCAGCCAGGTGCCCCCGAATTTTCTTTTAATCCAAATAATTCGGAGATTTCATGTAAAAACCCATTCCTAGCTAGTTGTGATTAATGGCAAAATAGGATACTACCACACGGCACTCCTGTAGGGCACCAGTGAGCTGGAGGGGAAAAGCAGTAGCTCCTTTAAGCAGTCACTAGACTTTGTAGCTCCTACCTTGGCTCCAAGAGCTCATCAATGTCTCTACCCTATTCCTGCGGGGTTTTGAGATCACTTTAGATTACTTTAAACTATCACCCTGTGCTGAGTAAATGGAACAGGGCTTTTGGGTAGCCTTTAGGCTACAGGCTACATTTTCCTTTTTGGATTCTCCCCACACCAGAAACACCTCACAGACCAAAGCAAGGAGCAGGAGGGGGAACAGGGTATTATATTAGTTTTCTCTGGCTGCCATAGCAAGGTGCCACAAACTGGGTGGCTTAAAACAGCAAGAATTTATGATCTGGAGCCTAGAAGTCTGAAATCAAGGTGCTGGAAGAACTGGTTCCTTTTGGAAGTTCAGAGGGAGAATCCTTCTTTGCCTTTTTCCTAGCTTCGGGTGACAGTCATCGGTCCTTGGCATTCCTTTGTTTATAGATGTATCACTTGAATTCTTGCCTCTAACATCACATGGCATTCTTCTTGTGTGTCTCTTGGCATTGTCTTCCCTCTGTGCACATGTGTCTATATTCAAATATCTCTCTTTTTACAAGGACACCAGTCATTGAATCTGGTTTGACTTTATCTTAACTCAATTACATCTGCAAGGTCTTATTTCCAAATAAGCTCACCTTTTGAAGTTCCTGGTAGACATGAACCTTAGGGGGATACTATTTTTTTTAATATTTATTTTTGGGGACAGTGCGAATGGGGGAGGGGCAAAGAGAGAGGAGCAGATGATCTGAAGTGCTGACACCCTGATGTAGGGCTTTAATTCACTAACCACAGGATCATGACCTGAGTCTAAGTCACCCAGGTGCCCCTAGGGTAATATTATTTAACCTATACAGTATCAAGAAAGGAAATCTACCATGACTGTTGACATGGGCTGAGGTAGCAGCTTCAGAGCCTACTCTACAGTCCTAGAGGTTGGGAAGAGCATGTGATGCAGAGGAGTGTGTCTGATTCCACGGGCCTAGCACCCCGCTCATGCTCACCAGCCAACACCCTCTCATGCATGGGGCCTGGTCCTTTTCCCCAATAGTAGCTACATTTCAAAAGACTTGAAATTATTGTTATTTAGGTGAAATATTAACAGTCAAATGTGCAGTATAAAGGTCAGTTTTGGTGTAGTAATGGATACTGTATAAAAATATAAAAGTCCAATAGAAAACAAAAACTAGGGCCTACCTACAATTTCAATTTCTTCTTTTAATTGATCCATTTTTTTAATTTATAATTTTGTTTAATTTTTTTTATTTTTTAAAATTTACATCCAAATTAGTTAGCATATAGTGCAACAAAGATTTCAGGAGTAGATTCCTCAGTGCCCCTTACCCATTTAGCCCATCCCCCCTCCCACAACCTCTCCAATAATCTTCAGTTTGTTCTCCATATTTATGAGTCTCTTCTGTTTTGTCCCCCTCACTGTTTTTATATTATTTTTGTTTCCCTTCCCTTATGTTCATCTGTTTTGTCTCTTAAAGTCCTCATATGAGTGATCCAATTTTTTTAATTTGTTGGACTAAAGTAGATCTTCCATTCAATCCTTTTTATGTTGTTGTTACACAGGCCAATTAATTCTTATTTTGATATTAAAATTATAGTCAAAATTATATAGAGGAGGTCTATACCAAAATGGCAACATACGGTTTTCTAAGAGGTTCTTTATGAAAGCCATCTTGTTTGTGAGATAGGCACTGTCTTCACCTGTCCTTGAGGCAACGGCAGTACAACAGTTTTACAATTTCAACACCTATGAAACAGTCTAAACTTGGAAGGAATGAAGCAGCAATGAAGAGACCTAGATAAAGATTTGTATATTCAACCTATCAACTGGAGAATTAGCCTGTGACCAACAGAGGTGAAGACATACTGACTTGGCAGAGCTATTCCTGGCTTTGTGCCAGTTGAGAAATAAGAAAAGCCTGGAAGATGAACTGGCATTGGTGTGCTATAGAAAACAGTCAAGAAAACCAACCCCCTCCCCCCAAAAAATAAAAACAAACCCAAAACCAAAAAAAAAAAAAAAAAAAACAACCCAGCAAAACTTTGCTCTTAAGGAAAAACAAAAACAAAAACAAATACTTGTTTTCATTAGAATTTGGCTATCTATTTTAATAAAATTTAAAGGTATTTTCACTTTAGTATTTTTTGTTGTTGTTGTTGTTTTGGTAATAGTTTTGTGTCAGCTTGACTGGGCTAGGGGATGTTCAGATAGCTGGTTAAGCATTATTTTCTCTGAGTCTTGAAGGTGTTGCTAAAAGAGCTTAGCAATGGAATTAGTACACTTAGTAAAGAAGATTGCCCTCGCCAATGCAGATGAGTATCATCGAATCCTTTGAGGGCCTGAAAGGAAGGAGGAAGGGTGAATTTGGTCTCTCTGTTTGAGTTAGGACATCCATTTTCTACCTCTTTGGACATCAGCGCTTCTGGTTCTTGGAACTTCGGAGTTGGACTGGAGTTATACCCATCAGCTCCACTGGTTCAAAGGCCTTGGGAATCTGTCTAACTCACATCACAGGCTTTCCTGCATCTCCAGTTGTCAGACAGCAGATTGTGGGACTTCTTGGCCTCCATAACTGGGTGAGCCAATTCCTATATATTTTCTTATATATGCTATTGGTTCTGTTTCTCTGGAGAACCCTGATTAAACTTTTCACTGGGATTTGCCAGAGTTTACATACTGAATTTTAAAAGATACATGGAAATTCTCGGCCTAATGGAGACAGGGAATAATCCTTATTTATACAAAGACTGTGCAGTGGATACAGAGTCAACTGAGAGCCCCAGAAGATGGCTTTTCTCCCCATCTTGAGAAAAGAGGGTTTTGGATTATGAATTTAAATGAAGGTCAGTGGGAAGATCCTTACTTCAAGGGCAGTTTCAGGCCAACCTGTCATTGATCTTTCTGTGTAGTCTCGGTGGCAGCAATAGACATTGCTATTGAACAGACACCTTGGTGACAAAGTTCCCTTAGAGATAATTTGCTTTCTGTCGTAAGATTTGAGTTTAATAAACCACTGAACAACCTGTGTATTCCAGTCTGCTTGAAGAACAACCAGCAGTTCAGATCCTATTATTGCCCTTGCCTCCAGCACTGCTCGAAAGAGACAATAAAGTTGTGTTTGCTTAACCTGGTCTGATCCAACTTTAACTTCCCCTGAACAATAGTTTTAAAAGCTTCGCAAAATAACCCAGAAGGGACTGTCTTCCCAGGTATAGTTGAGTGTTTAAATCACAGAGTTAATTGTGGAGGTAATTTTAATTACTCTTTGTGACACAGTGTATGGACAGATGTGGTAAACATTTTCCTTGGGTGGATATGACTTTGAAATTTTCTTTATTGACATTGTAAGGAAAAAAACACCCCAAATACCATGTTTGGGGAAGAAAGAAATAAAGGACATGTTTTTGTCTAAAATTTGTTTCTTAAATTGCTACCTTTAATTTATGCAGGATCTGCATCTCCATTAATACAAGATTTAGAATTCCTTTCTTCCAGAACTGTTATCACCTGAGCCAATGTCAATATAAATCTATAGGGCATTGTGAAGATGAATGGGGTAGGGACAGAAAAGTAATACAATATTTTATTCTCTACACCTCTGTGTGTTTTTATCAAAGCATCATAATAAGTAATATTACTTGTATAATGAGAAAAAATCTTATTATTAAACTACAAGGTACTCAAAATGTTTTATATAACAATCTCTTAGGACACCAGAACAGCTAGTAAAAGAATAATTTAATAGCAAAGTGAAGGTGTCTTTAGACATAATTGGAAACAAAGAAGACATGCACAGAAGCAGACCAGAAGACCTAGAGGGATGGCTGTAAGTACTCCACGTCGAGTGTCGTGCATGGCAAGGTACTGAGAAAGTTTATCAAATGCCTATTTCACACTACTGGGTGCCATTGGATGCTTGCACCATTATCACATTTAAACTGCACAGTAATCCCAAGAAGCATTATTATCCCAATTTTTCAGATGAGAGAAATGAAATCTAGGAAAGTGAATCAAAATGTCCAAGGTCAATGTAGTCAGTAAAGAATGAGGTTTCAAACTAAGATCTCACTACAAAGCCTGTACATTTTCTACCATGCCATCCCGTGCTGTTGTTGGGTGTAAGAAAGAAAGAAAACAAGAGGCAAAAAACATTATAACCACATTTAAGAGGATTTCCTTAAATTTGTCATTACACCTTTGCTTATAATTAAATACATTTTTTTGCTTTCTAATTAAACTTGTCAAAATAGCCTTTTCTAATATTGAGAAATATGTGTTCACACTAATGTGTGAAAGCAGAAGCAAAAGTAAAGAATGTATAAAAATATAAGTTGAAGTTGTAATCATAGACAGTTCCCTTACCCCTAAGTAACTAAAATGCCCGGAAGAGAATATTAATTATTCATTAGAAAGAGAGGCCCACTATATAGATTATGCAATTTGGTAAGCAGGGGACATTTCTACAATACAAACAGCAATACTGGCCATGCTACAAAAACATGTCATTTTATTATGGACGCAACTTTCAACCCTTTGGGAATTGCAAGATCATGGTCTGTTTGTTTCAACCACTCACCCCAGAACTTTATAACATTTCTAAGTGAGGAAATCAAAGTGGAATCTCTTACCTCCTGCATGTTAGTGACAGTACACCATAGTCAGGGTCCAGCTAAAATTCTCAAAGGCCCTCCCTACCTTGAACACCAACTGCGCTTAGTATTTTTGCCTTCTGCAGAAGAACAGAAACTCAGGATTGCCTTGCTGGTCATTCAGTACAAGCGTTCCTGAACACCCTGGCATGCTCCTAATTTCTGCCCTGCTCATGTACTACTTGAATCCTTGAATCCTTGCCCCAGTGTTTGTTAGATTTGTGACTCAGGAAAGTCTCTTAACTTCTCCAGATTCCAGCTTTGCCATCTCTAAAATGAGGTCATAATAATAATACATCTATTTCACAGGTTTTTTTGAGAAGGTTACATGTGAAAATACTTGTGAAACATTTGTAGCTGTGGTGGTGCATAGTAAGCACATAATAAATGTTAGCTGCAATGATCATTCTTATTATTATTGTTTTGTGCATTATCATAATTAATAGTATTTTGTTTAAGTGGCTCAAAGGTTAAAATTAAAGTAACTGAATAAAGAAAACATCATATTGCTACTATATAGATAGAAACCAGTACCACTCGCGATATATACCAACCATAGAAATAAATATGGTAAAAACATACCCAAGGTATTACACTCTAGTTGGGTGTGGTTATCTCCCAGGATATTGAGCTAACAGTCTGCTTTTTATTTGGCAAAGGGGTATCACCCAGGGTTTCAAAAGTCTTCATACATACTAGGACCAAACTGACTTTCCCTTGTCCTCAGAGGAGTAAAAATGAACTATGTGATTCACTGCCATTTAATGTCTGTATACCGTGAGCTGCCTGAGATTATCCGAGTACTTACAGACATGCAAGTCTTCTACTTTGTTAAACACACACCTATTTCAACCACGCTCCCAACATAAAGCTCCTTTTACACAATGAAGACAAGTGGGCCATCAAACTGTGTTGGGCAGGTCCCATTATTGCAAATTCATGACATTTTGAAGCTGTCAGATCTACTCACATGGCATTTATCACATACTGCCAATATCCCATCACCCCACCTATCCAAACAATTTCCAGGCATCAGGGTCCAAGTCTTAGAATTCATTCTATTGCCTTATCATTTCATTTAGTCCTTTATATACAGACAGGCATATAGTAAATATGTTGATTACTGGGTTAAAATTCATTTAGTCTTGACAATTTGAGAGAGACTGGTGCATACCTCTTGGGATAAACACCCTAATTTCTAAGCTTTTTTGGTGGGTGGGTGGAAGTCAGAGATCTCTTTAACAATCAGAAGTCAATTATACCATTATCCACTACCCCTGCCCCTGCTCAAATGCAATTATGCACATTGTTTTTCAAAGTTTAGAGTTCTCCTAAAGCCTCTCCATGTCACAAAACTGTAAAGAGAAATCACTGTCCTGGAGTAAACAGAGATGTCACCAAAAGTTTGATTCATGAAGGTGCGTAAAGCTATATTTACTGTTTTCTATAAACCCCGGGAAAAGGACTCTATGCGCTGAAGTTAATACTTGGGTGTTTTTTTTCCCATGGGGATTATTTGTATGTGCTCTGTACCTTCAGGTCTATTTTATATAGGAGAAAATTTCCATGATGAAGCCAAGTCCTTGTAGCAATCCTCTCTTCTCTCAACAAATAAGTAACCAAGTGTCATGTGAAAAATGTAGACAGGGACCTGGGTGTTGTACTATTTTTTCCCCTAGATGAAAAAGAAAGCTATTTCTTTTCAAGGAAGAGCCTTTTTTCTTTTCAGACAAACCAGCTAAAGAGAACTATAAAATCACACAGGTAATGGGTTTCAATAAATAATTCTCATGATGACAGAACATTTAAGGAATTGATATATGTGTCCTCTCCTATTTAATAGCCAAAATCTGCAAGGACCTTTTCTTAATTCCAAGGGGAAATCGATGACAGAAAAAGTGAAGAACTTAAGAAAGGAGCAGGAAGCTCTTATAATTAAAGGTGTCTCGGTTGAGGGGCGGAACACAGTAATCTAGATATGACAGTGATAAGGGGAGTTTGATAAGAATATATGGGGAGGGGTGTTGAAGAGAACAGATCACTGTGAATATTGCCTAGTTAGAGTAAAAAAAGGGGGGCGCAGGATACTATCTGAGCATATTTGTCCTATGTATGTATAAAAAAGTTTTCTGGCAAATCCTTCCCTAATAATCAGTATGCCACATTTCTTGGAAAATTCAGTAATTTCGTGTAAATGTTAAACTCAAAGGAATAATGAAAAGAATATAGTAATCCTGAAAATACTGATAACCTCAAGCAACAAATCAAATACGCTGCAATTATTTTCAAACTGGAGATCTCTCATCAGGTAAAGAATTAGGCTGGTTAATATTATGCCCAACAAAGTACACTTTGTTGCTTTGTTGAGGTGTCCTAGATCTCAGGCCAAGTGATACAGAATTGTTAGACATGTTTGCCTTGGGTTGATGCTAAAAGTCAGACAATTACTTATGAGAAGCGTTATTTTAAGTGTTGTGCCTGGGAGTAAGTGAATGTGTGTGTGTGTGTGTGGGGGGGGGGGGGTCCGAAAATAAGAAACAGAGAGATTATGAACACTTACAGCAATATATGAGCAACCTGATGCTAATAGCAAATTCATTTTTTTTAAATGAGGTAACCTTAGTAATAAGTGATTTATGGATATTCTCTGTAGTGGTCAAAGAGCAGAAAGACACAAAGTTGAAAATAATATAAAAAACATCAGGAGGTCTGTATAATTAATCAGCAACCCTACAAAGTATGCTACAAATTAGAGCCACAATTATACCATTGTGCTTGGAAAATAGGAAACTGGACTTCTTAGGTAAGCATTCAGGTTTATTTTTTCATATCTATCTGTAGCATAAAATAAGTGCACCTTAGGAAATGTGGCTAAGAGAGTTAATGCTTTGATTGCTGCTATTTACAACCTAATTTGCAAGTTCTTACAGCATCTTAATAGTCACATTGCAATTAAGAAAGAAATACCTTGCCATTCCTGAAGTTCCCTGTCAAGAAAGAAAACTTTAAAAGTCACTGGAAAATAAAATTTCTTTAGATGCCAAAATTTGCTGTCAATCATTTTCCTTTCATGAAATTAAGTATAAAATTTGCTTTTAAGATATAAATTTGTTTCTTTGCAATTTTCAACTGTTTCTTTCTACAGACAGTATACTCCAAGATATACACTGCTATTGAATTATTTATTCCAAAGGTTCTGGAATTTCTCATTATTTTATGTTATATATAAAGATGTATAGAGTTTGGAAAAAAAATGTTTGGCAGATATAAATTACAATGTGCTTGCTAGCTTCCCTGCTACCTTATGTTATAACAATGAATTAACTCCAGGTTATTCACTAGGGTCACTCTTCTGAGAAAAAGGCATTAAGAAAGGGCAACTTTCTACATAGAAGAAAGACGAAATGCAGGGCAAGAGTCTGGTTGCAACCTGCTTTTAAGTTCCTACACGTATCCAACTATTCCTAACCATCAGGTACCCATGTAGCTTCTTAGTATGAGCCCCAAATTATCATCTTTTAAGCATATTAGTCATCTTCCTAGTTTTTGTAAAGGCTTCCCAAACAATAAAATAAGGGAACACAGACTCCTTCATTTTGGTCTGCTGTGTTTTAGCACAAACATTATCAGGCTGCAGATATTTCCAGAGCACTTGCTATATAAAAGGCATCACAGGGAATTCAAAAGGAAAGAAGCAACAATTGTTCTGATTGTTGAGTTTTCCTGTCGAGTAGACCTCCATTATGAGCCTGCTAGAAACATCTAGCACCCATTCCTAATAAACTTGATTTTCCTTTGGGAAGCCCTGTCTCCCCACTCTCAGACCACATAGTTTGGGTGGTAATAACACCATCACCTAGATGCTGTGGTATTCATGTGACTCAGGCATGAACAGTCAGAATATCACATACTCCTGATTAAAGTGATTGGTTCAGGGGTGTGCATGTGACTTCCTCTAGGCCAATCAGAGTAAATGAGATTCATCTTAAGACATTTGCTAAAAAAACTGGACAAGAGGTAAACATTTTCTGCTAGTTACTAAAATGGTAGATGTCTGCCAAGGGTTACCCTTCATTCATACCAGAGAATATCTTGCCCAAGAAAGAAACCATGGGAAATCAAGTCTTTGTGATATTTCGTATAGACCATAGACCAAACTCTAGAATCTTTAGATACATGAGCCAGCAAATTCTCCTCAAAGGGTAAAGAAAATACTCTAAAACTAGATTATGGTTACATTTGAGAAAGTCAGTAAATTTACTAAAACTCATCGAGCTGTACACTTAAAAC
Organism: Panthera tigris; assembly: GCF_018350195.1. NCBI lineage: Eukaryota > Metazoa > Chordata > Mammalia > Carnivora > Felidae > Panthera > Panthera tigris. The sequence goes on along the minus strand of NC_056661.1, from coordinate 44,825,227 downwards.
GGGTGAATTTTATGGTATACAAATTATACTGCAACAAAATTGTTTAAAAATCCTTTGTAAGCCAGTTTAAGTTGAGTTTCTATCATCTGCAACCAAAAATGTTGTGACAAATACAGCCTTACTGGTGAGAAGGTGTACAATGTTGATTCTTATGTTCCACTGTCTTATCTACCTCCTCAGCAGACTATAACTTGCTTTGTGTTCAAAACATGGTGCAGTAATGGGGCGCCTGGGTGGCGCAGTCGGTTAAGCGTCCGACTTCAGCCAGGTCACGATCTCGCGGTCCGTGAGTTCGAGCCCCGCGTCAGGCTCTGGGCTGATGGCTCGGAGCCTGGAACCTGTTTCCGATTCTGTGTCTCCCTCTCTCTCTGCCCCTCCCCCGTTCATGCTCTGTCTCTCTCTGTCCCAAAAATAAATAAAAAACGTTGAAAAAAAAATTAAAAAAAAAAAAACATGGTGCAGTAATGATGCAGAGAGGTTACACTAAAACATGTTTGCTCTATGGTGGTGGTGGTGGAACTACTAGGTAGTTGTTCTGAAAAGTGGCTGGTATTAAGAGTTCACAATGATCTTGACTGTATGAGACATAAGGGTTTGACTTCCCTTTTAGTGACTTGCCATTGAAAGCCTTTTCTGCCTTATGACAGAATATACAGAGTTCAAACTTTGTTGTTACTGCTATTTTAGTTTTTCAGAAAAATCAGGCACGAATTGTTTGGGAAGGGGATATCTGAACTGTCAAGTTCATGACTTAGACCAGACAAATTCCCTGGATAACTGCTCAGTTCTTCACCTCACTTTGTCTACATGAGACAGAGTTGTTTGGAGGGATCATATCCTCTATACATTTAGCTTGGCCTTTCCACATTTTTCTTAGTGCTGATGCACTTCTTTATCTGTTTAGGAATACATTTCAAAGTACAAAATGATAAATTCTGATACTTATCTAACTTTCGAGGAGGGGAAAAAAAAGCATATTGTAATCAACTTCCAAGAAACTTAGAAAGTGATTTTCTTGTGAGGAGAAATATGTACATGCCCATAGATTCTGCACTCAGTTCGGCTGCTGACAAACCATTTTTGGAACTGTTCTTGAGATTAGTGCAGAAAAACAGTAAATGCACTCTCAGCTTATTTGTTCCAGCTGATACCATCTGAACAGAAGCCCAAAGGCATGGGCTTTTGAGATAAGGCAGACTTCCCTTCCTTCCAACTGAAAATGGTCATCGTTCAAAGACAGATGACCCAGCCCGCTTTTAAATGACACAACATGAAGTACAAGAGGCAGCACGTCTTTGTAACTTTTGTTTTAAGTTGAATCTATTAAAAAATCATTGTTATGTTTTTTGATGAACTCTTCTGAAGTTAGTATTTGTAAAACTAAATGCCTTGCCTCCCAGACTTCAACTTTTAGAATGAGTGCCCACACATAAGAGGTTTGACTGACTTCACCACTCATTTACTGACTTATCAGTAGCAAGGTGTACGGTCTCCTCCTCCAAACCATGATGGAGCTGGACTGTTTTGTGGCTTTGAAAGTCCATGATTGCGTCACCAGTCCATACAGTCAGATTCAGACTTGTAGCAAAAGGAAAAACAACTTGGCTTATTGAAACAATCTGGGTATGAAGAGAAAACATATAGTTTTTGTCTTTTATTTTGTACAGTCAACCTAAATTCAAAATATCACTTGTTCATCGGAAAGCCATCCAAAAAAACATGTCCAACTTGGATTTACAGTAGCTATCAATGGTTAGTAGATAAAGTTAACTGGAAAACTGAAATTCCCAAACAGTGAACAGCCAAGATTAAAAAGAAAATATTTATATTAACTGGTTTAATTCCTCCTTTCTTTCTTTATTCTCTCCTTCTTTCCATCTCACCTTATGTATTCAGAGCCTATGAGTGCTTACCAATCATGTTCTTAGGCAATAAAGACGAATAGAAACAGTCCTTGGCCTTCAAGAAACACACAGTCTGGTTAAAATTGAAAATCCCACCACCATCACCATGAGTAAATAACAGACAGGATAGATAATGTGGTTAATTGGGGAATATATATATTTGTAGGGTATTGTGAAAACATATAGCAGAGGTCCTAGATGGGGATGAATTGAAAAAGGTTTTCATAGACTTGCACTGATTCCTTTTTTTTTTTTAATTTTTTTAATCTTTATTTCTTTTTGAGAGAGAGAGAGACAGAGAGAGGGAGACGCAGAATCCGAAGCAGGCTCCAGACTCTGAGCTGTCAGCACAGAGCCTGATGCGGGGCTTGAATCCGCAAACCGTGAGATCATGACTGGAGCCGAAGTCGGTTGCTTAACTGACTGAGCCACCCAGGCGCCCCAACATGCACTGATTCTTAAAGGACATGTAGGAGCTAAATACCTATGTGGAAAGGAGAGTATGTAGAAAGGCAATAGGTACTGACCAGGCATTAACTCTGAGTCAGAAAGGGGGCTGGAGAATTCAGCAAGGGCCTAGGTCACAAAGAGTCCTGTAAGTCTTGATAGAAGCAAAGACTATGCTAGGGAAAAGGAATGAAGGCACAGAACAGATACCATCAGATTTGCATTTTATTTATTTATTTATTAAAAAAAATTTTTTTTAATGTTTATTTATTTTTGAGACAGAGAGAGACAGAGCATGAATGGGGGAGGGTCAGAGAGAGGGAGACACAGAATCTGAAACAGGCTCCAGGCTCTGAGCTGTCAGCACAGAGCCCGACGCGGGGCTCGAACTCACAGACCGCGAGATCATGACCTGAGCTGAAGTCAGCCGCTTAACAGACTGAGCCACCCAGGCGCCCCAAGATTTGTATTTTAGAAAGATCACGGTAATGAATGAGTGAGAAAACAAATTTGAGTACAAGATGGAAAGCAGTGAAACCTAGTGGGAAACTCCCACTAGAGTACAGAAGTATGCTGTCCAAGAGATAGCTACCAAGCACATGTGGCTACTTAAATTCAAATTAATTACAATACAATGAAATTTAAATTTCAGTGTGTTAGTTGCATTAGCTACTTTTCAAGTACTCATTATCTGCATGTGGCAAGAGACCACCATATTGTACAGAGCACATATAGAGTATTTCCATTATTACAGAAACTGCTATTGGATGCTGTTAGACTAGACAAGAGATGCAAAGAACATGAACTAAGGCAACTATGATCAGGATGACCACAAAAAAAAGCACGGGAGGAAAATTTAGAAGGAGAATTAGGAGATGGATGTGAGTGGAGAATGAATGAAGTTTCAGAGATGCTTGACTGCAACCAGACAGAGAATGTGGGAAGAAGTTTTATATGGAGGTTATAATCAGCTAAATTTACATTTATTAATTTTGAGGCCATGCAGGTAGGAGATGATGCCCAAAATAATGTCTTCATCCTATAATTACATTTTGTAAATATGGAACACTTTAATATAATCATAGAATATTCTTGTTAGGAAAGGACATTCAAGTCCAAAAACACGGTAAGACCTTTGAGTCAGTCCCTGTATCCTCAGTCCCTATGATAGTGCCTGATGTGTACAGAGGCATAAATAAATTCATTTTGAATGAACTAATGAATGAGGCCCAGAGAGGTGATATGATGCAGTGTGTAAGGGGGAACAATCCCTGTTCTTAAAGTAAGAAGGTTAAATTTTCAGTGGTGCTATGAATGAGATACTGAATTATAGATAAATTACAACATTTCCAAACCTGGTTTCTTTATCTATAAATGAAGCATTGGGTCATTGTAGGGATTTTTAAAAATTAATTTACAAAAAAGTGCTTTGAATGAAAGCTGCAAAGTGCTACACTTGCATAAGTTAGGTGTTACATTATTATTAGCCAGGATTATCTATTTCCTTACTCAAAGTCTGGTCCATGGATCAGCAGCCCTGTAATATCTGGGTGCTTGTAAGAATTGAAGAATCTCAGGCTTCAGCCCATACCTTCTGAAACAAAATATTTATTTTAATAAGATTCCTAGATACCTGCATGCTCCTTAAAGCCAGAGAAACACTAAACTACTTATTAGCAGGTTTGGAATTTCAACTCAAGTCTCCCAATTTGTAGAGGATAATGAATGAAAGAGTCAACAGAGTTACTAAGCCAGTTTGGTGGGAAACACAAGTCTGATTCATTCACACTAGATGTTCATAACTAATTGATGGGACTAGAAAATTGCTAGTCCTCGTCCAATTGTCTTATGTAGATTCAGTCTTGGTGGTGGCCAAATTTCTCCAGTGAGATTGTTGATTACTTGGGTGAGGGCAGGGATAACATGCCAACTGCTTTCTGGACAACACAAAGTTGAAAGTGATAGATGATATATTGTGTATCGGTCTGGGTCTTACCATGAGGCAGACACCACATTTTGGATGACAGAATTAAATTCCTAAGTGATACCCATCACCTGGAACATTAGGCTGAATATAATATTAAATGATAGTTAATAGAGGTAAATATAATGTCTCTATGAAGGTCCAAAAGCATTAATAGTGCAAACATGACATTCTTCCATTCATTAAACAGATACTGTAATAACTTACTGTGTGTCAGGCAATGCACTCGAAAGGCAATGGTGAGCCAAGCTAATGAGGTTCTGACCTCATGGAACTTATGGTTTTTGGGGGAAGACCATTTGCCCTCTGGGTAACTATTCTCACATTCACTAGTTCAACAAATAGCTCTTGAGTGTCTACAGTGGGCCCTGAAGTCTTAAGGGTGTTGAGCACATGGCAGTAAATAAGACAATGTCACTGCTCTCCAGGAACTTATATTTTAGTGGCAGGAGGGAGGTGATAAACAATAAGGCAAATACATGAATGTGATAATTCCATTGAGCAATATGTGCCAAGAATAAAAGACACACACTAATATGATAGATTTGTGTTTTCCAGGAACAGAAAGAAGGCTAGTAAGGGCAGGGGAGGAGAAGGGGTAAGAGATAAGTTTGGTTGCTAAAGCTCGGCTAGGTCATCTGGTAAGAAATTTAGATTTTATTTCTTTTTAAAATTTTTTCATGCTTTTAAATTCATTTTGAGAAAGAGAGAAAGAGACAGAGAAAGAGAGCGAGAGTGCGCACAAGTGGGGGAGGGGCAGAAAGAGAGGGAGAGAGAATCCTAAGCAGGCTACACACTGTCAGTGCAGAGCCTGATGGGGGCTTGAACACATGAACTGTGAGAAGATTTAGATTTTATTTCTATACCAATGTGAAGACAAACAATCATATGCAAAAATGTAAAATGACATTAGAATAGTTGCTACAAAGGATAAGTACACAGTATTTATTATATGAGTTTAAATTAGGGGAATAGGGTCGTACTAAGCAATACACGCCTCTGAGATCTGAAGCAAGAATGAAGTAGGTGAGAGAAACCAGGAGGTAAGGGAAAGCAGGAGAATATATTCTCACAGAGAAAGAGGTAGGATCATGGTGAAAGAAGATATGGTACAGACTAGAGGACAGCGAGAAAAGAAATTACTAAATTTCAGGTGATTTATACTCGTCATGAGTCAATGGAATAATGAGATTGCCAAGAAGGTGAACATAATTGTAGGCTGCATTAATACATATAGAGACTCCAGAATGAGGGAAAGCCCAACTCCACTAGATGTTGATAATACTAAACACTGTCCAAGAAGAGGGCATCCCAGGATGTTAGATCATGTGTGGGAAGGATAGAGATGGGTCCCAAAGCCTGTTCACATGGGAATGAAAAAATGGTGCTCAACATCTGTTTTTGCTGTTGCTGTTTTTTGACTACCTAGCATCCATTGTCCCTTTTTAACAGCACCCTCATTTTCTTTTGAGGACATCTTTTCCCATTGGATTCTATCTGGTGGGCTACAGTCAGGGGCTTCCTCTTCCCTTGTGCCTTGAGACCATACCACAATATTTATCACCACTTTCCTTTAGAATAGGAGGACAGAGAGCCTGAATATAATTGGAGTTTAAGTCAGCAGTGACAGCCTGATCAAACTATTCCTGTAAAGAAACAGCTTCTGCATTTCCTGTTTCCTCGACCCAGAGAGCTACCTTGGGCCCATTTAGTTTTAAACCTGCTTCTTCCATGGATTTTCTAAGTCCCTGATAGCCTTCCAATAAAATTTCTGTTTGCTTGAGTTAGCTAGAGTTATTTCCGTTAATTGCAACCAAAGAACGCTGACACATTTAGCCTGGCAAACAAAGGACTTGGGTGAACATCAGGCTAGGAGAGCTGCTGTCTTCAAATATTTGGAAGAGTGTTGTAGAACAGAACAGAAAGCTTGGATTTCTCCTGTGCCACACCAGGAGCTGGCTTAAAACTAAACGATAAAAACTCTATTTATGGATAAACATTTAAATACTTTAATAAATAAAAATTCCCTAAAGGGGAATATTCTCCATGTAAGGCCATGAGTTTCTATTACAGGCAGTATTTTTAGCAGAAGAGAGCTAGACAAGTTAGGCTTTTACTGAAGGGAATTAAAGAATCAGAGGAGGAAGGCCCAAATGATTTTTAAGGTTCAGACGTTCAATAATTCTTGGGATTCAAGTGACACCTTTCGTATAACTTAAAATTTCAAATTAATCATTTTTGGCATGTTTTTGCCAGCTGAAATAGACTTTGATGAAGAAGAAAAAGACAATGGATTTTTATGGGAAGTGCCACTAAAAGTAGAAATATAAAATTTTCAAGTATCAAATGGATTGAAAAAGTTAGGACATACTTTCTAGACCAACTTACCTTTATAAAAATGTTTCCTGAAGGTTATTTTGTGCAGATGGCTTTTTTTCATCCTCGGAGCAGGACACCATGGATAAACCACCATCTGGTAATTTCATCCTCTCCAGGCCTCATTTACAGCCTTGGAGAGAGTAAGAATAGCCTTTGCTTTCCCAGCCACTAAACAGAGTTGCTGTGCATGACTGAAAGGATGGCTGTTTTCTAATGACAAGGTGGTTTGGTTCAGAGGTGAGTATGCTATCTCCAGCAGGGATTCAATAACATTTTATATAGTAAGCAATGAAGCAAATAAAAAGTATTTTTATTTTTATGTAAGATATGCTCTTCAGGGCTGTCATTTGTTACAGTGAAGCTATTTCTATAGGTTCTGAAAAACTACTGTGCAAGACACAGTCTTGCACTGGGATAGTAAATATCTCTTCTATAGCAATCTGTATCAGTTAGCTGTTGCTGCATAACAATAATCCCCAAGCTTAGTTGCTTAAAACAACAAGCATTTTTATTGCTCATGAGTCTATGGATAAGCTAAATGTTGCCTGGGGGGACAGAGGTGACTGTACCATGTGTCTCTTCCTCATTCAGCAGGCTTCCCTTATTTTATTTGCATGGTAGTGACAGTTTTTGAAAAGCAGTGATAGAAAAGCTCCAGTGGGCAAGCATGTTTAAAGCATTTGCTTGCATGAGTATCACTAACATTCTACTGGAAAAAGCAAGTTACACGGTCAAGCCCAAATTCAAAGTGGGAAGATATTGCCAAAACGCATGGCTATAGGCAAGTGTAAAAAATTGGGGACATTACTGCAGTCAGTCTGCTACTGGATTCAAGTAACAAATTAATATCAAGAGAAAACTGTGTCTTTTCAAAAATATTCTTCAGATAATGAATTTCATATTAGCTCACTGATTTCCCTTTTGGCTTACAATGCTAGGAAGCTCAAAATAACAATATTTACTTTGTTAAATCATTATTAATGTATGTATTTCCCTTCATCTAAGTGGTCTAAATGTTCTATTTTAAAACTCTTATTGAATATAGCTTGTAATGTAAGCTGCTTCAATTATTTTTGTTTATTTTTGAGAGAGGTATTACATTACCAAAAATGAATATTTATATCTATTTAAAGTATGGGGATTGTTCATAATGTACCTAAAGACATTTAAATATCTGTGAACAAGAGAAGACAGAAGCTCTATATTTTAAAGGGGCATTAGTCATTATTACATATTACATCCTCCTGGTTCTATGTGAACCAAAGTGACAACTGCACACCTCAACAAAAGTTTCTGAGGGAATTATCTCAAACCAATTTTCACTAAGGATGTAGTCTTTTACAATCTCCATGGGTTCAAAAAGAGAAATATTTTAAAATTCAGAACCCACACCTAAGAAGGTGACAGATGTAAAGAAAATTCAGCTGAAAATGAAGTTCTTCATTTCATTTCGGAATATTTTCTTCCAAAGATATCATGAGACAGATTTTCAAAGGACTTTGAAGATATAGCTGCAGTGTTTCATGCCCATATGATTGAGTCCAAGAAATATTACCTGAGCCTTGGCAGTTGAATTTGAAATGCTGACTTGAAATATTTTCATTGAAGTTGTACCAGAGTTAAATAAAACTAGAAAGTTACTTAAGCTGGTTTTAACATTTTCTTATATATTTCCTCTGAACTGACAGCATGCTCTCAAAACTAGTAAGACAAAGAATTAATAGGTGTTAAAAGTCTTTGGGGAAATTTACCTCTGGAAGAAACCAGAGGATTTTTATAGATCCCAAATAATTTCTGATGAGTTAAAGATTTCTCTCTGACAAACCAGTCACTCAGAAATTAACATGGGTCCCAAAATAAAGAATCAGTTCTCCCAATTAAATGTGGGATGGGCTCAGTATTAAATCTAGTGCTACGAATGATTTATTTAAGAATAACAAATAGATTTCATGTAACAATTCTAAACCAAGAGATAGCTCCTCAATGATTTTCACACAATAAGTTGAGAGGAGTAAGTGTGAAAAGGACTATCAGAATTATAACCACTTCGAAGAATTCACAAACACTTTATGTAGATTTGAGAACTTTCTGGTCCCAGCATATTGAAATATGATTTAGGTATTTATAATTTTAAAGAGGTTTTCACAGGTACTCTATAGATATCATGGACATAACTGAAAATATACTGCCTTCCGAAAATTTTCTCTGAAAATATTACCTGACTCCTTGTTTTTAATATATTTGTCCCAGAAGCTAATTTCCTTGACCTAAAAGGACTTCAAAGGATTATATTCTTTCTTGATGTCTAGATACTGCTGCAGTTTCCTGTAATGATATTTATTCTAGTGCACAAAGGAATAGTTTATAGCCAACCATAAGGGCGTATATATTTTACACACTATGATCCAGGGAAAGGCTCTGGCAAAGACACTGAGAGCTCTGATTTCAATTAATGCCTCACTTGCTCTCATTACGTGTGTGTCTTGTCTGTAAGTATATGGATATCAAAATATCTGCCGGTACTTCTGTTCCCTGGGGACACAATTTTTGTCAATTAAGTTGTTTGGACAAAATAACTCATCAATGAAATGACTTTTTAATCTTTATGCCAGTTGCTCAGGAGTTACATAGGAATCTGGAAGTTCATAAAATCCAGATTCCCTAGCTATAGTTTTAGTTTTCCCACTTTACTCATGGAATGCTTGAAATACCTCACCATACCCTCCTACACAAATGTACTGCTTCTTTATCATGTAAGGCACCTCTTAGGTGTTCTCCTTTTTATGAACACTTCTCTGATTCTCCCAGCTTGAATTTTTTTTTTCCGCTTCCCCTTGCATTCTTGCAACCTTTGATTTCAGTGTTTCTTAAGGGAGTTCATGCTTTCTATATTGTATTATAAGGCTTATGTTTTATATGCTTCTTGAGATAGACTTAATATCTGGCTTCCTTTTATCACTCACAGTTGCACCAGAGGAAGTAATGACAGGGATAATTTTAAAAATGCAGATTGTTTACAGTAAAGTTTAAAGGAGCACATTGCCAAGGCAGCAGGGAAGATGCTAGGCTGGCTGCTAGAAGAACTCAGCAGTCTGAGTTACCCTGGTGAATTCCCATGGTGTCACACCATGGGAACTACTGATCTTTTTATTGTCTCCCCAGTTTTGCCTTTTCCACAAGGTCATATAGTTGGAATCACACAATATGTAGCTATTCACATTGGCTTCTTTAACTTAGTAATACACACTTAATTAATGTTCCTCTATGTTTTTTCATGGCTTGATAGCTCATTTCCTTTCAGCAATAAGTAATATCTCATTGAGTGTACCACAGTTTATCCATTCGCCAACTGAAGGATATCTTGGTTGCTTCCAAGTTTGGGCAATTATGAATAGAAGTGCTATAAACATTTGTGTGCAGGTTTTGTGTAGATATAAGTTTTCAGCTCCTGTGGGTAAATACCAAGGAGTGCAATTGCTTGATCATTTGATAAGAGCACGTTTAGTTTTGTAAGAAACCACTAATCATCTTTCAAAGTGGCCGCACAATTTTGCATTTATTCCAGTAATGAATGAGAGTTACTATTGCTCCAAATCCTCACCAGCGTTTAAAGTTGTCATATTCTGGATTTTGGCCATTGTAGTGTACTAATATCTCAATGTTGTTTTAATTTGCATCTTTCTGATGACATATGATGTGGAGCATCTTTTCATATGATTATTTTCCATTTGCATATCTTCTTCAGTGAATTGTATGTTAAGGTCTTTGGCTCCTTTTTAAAACTGGGCTGTTTTTTTTTCTTGTTGAGTTTTAAGAGTTCTGTGTATATTCTGAATAACAGTTCTTTATCAGACATGTCTTTTGCAAATGTTTTCTCCTAGTCATTGGCTAGTCTTCTCATCCTCTTGACATTGTCTTTCACAGAATAAGAATTTTAATTTAAATGAAGTCCAGTTTATCAATTATTTCTTTCATGAATTGTGCCTTTCATATTATATCTAAAAAGTGATAGCTAAAGCTGAGTTCATCTAGATTTTTTCCTATGCTATTTCCTAGGAGTTTTATAGTTATAGTTTTGCACCTCAGAAATGGTCTTATGATCCATTTGAGTTAATTTTTGTAAAGAATATAAGGTCTGTATCTAGATTTATTTTCTATTCTATGTAGATGTCCAGTTGTTCCAGAAATATTTGTGGAAAAGACTATCTTTGCTCCATTGTACTGCTTTTACTCCTTTGCCAAAAATCAGTTGGCTATATTTATGCAAGTCTATTTCTGGGCTCTCTATTCTGGTCCACTGATCTACTTGTGTATTCTTTTGACAAAACCACATTGTTTTGATTACTGTAGTTTTAGAGTAGGTCTTGAAGTTTAGGTTTTGTTAATCCTCCACCCTTGTTCTCCTTCTGTATTGTGTTGGCTATTCTGGTTTTATTCTTCTCTATATAAATTTTAGAATCAGCTTGCCCCCAAAATGACTTGCTGGTGTTATAAATGGAGTTGCACTGAATCTGTAGATAAACTGGGAAGAATCGGCATCTTGACAATATTGAGTATTCCTATTCATGAACATGGATTATCTCTCCATTTATTTAATTCTTTGATTTCTGTCATCAGACTTCTATTGTTTCCCTTATGTAGATCTCATACGTGTTTTATTAGATTTACACCAAAGTATTTAATTTCTTGTGTGCTATTGTCAATGGTATTGTGTTTCCAATGTGAAATCCCACTTATTGATTGCTGGTACACAGGAAAGTAACTGGCTTCTGTATCCTTGTAACCTGTATCCTGCAACTCTGCTATAATGGCTTATTAGTGGCAGGAGTATTTTTTTGTTTTGTTTTGTTTTGTTTTTTATTTTGTTTTGGACAATTCTTTTGGATTTTCCATATAGATGACTGTGTCATATACAAACAGACACAGTTTTATTTCTTCTTTCTCAGTATCTATACCTTTTATACAGATTGTCTTATTGCCTTAGCTAGGATCTCTAGTACAATATTGAAAAGTAGTTATGAGAGGGAAGAACCTTGCCTTGTTCTTGATGTTACTGAGAAGCTTCTAGTTTCTTACCATTAACTATGATGTTAGTTGTAGTTTTTTGGTAGATATTCCTTATCAAGCTGAGGAAGCATTTCTCTGTTCCTAGTTTGCTGAGAGTTTGTTTTTTTTTTTTTTTAAATCATGACTGGGTATTGGATTTTGTCAAATACTTTTCCTGCATCTATTGGTAGGATTGTGTGACTTTTACTCTTTAGCCTATTGATAGGATGGATTATATTAATTGATTTTCAAAATGTTGAACAAGCTGTGCATACCTGGAATTAATTCCACTTGGCTGTGGTGTATAATTCTTTTTATGTTTTTTTTGGATTTGATTTGATAATATTTTGTTGAGGATTTTTGTGTTCATGTTTGTGAGAGATATTGGTTTGTAGTTTCTTGCAATATCTCTGTGTGGTTTCAGTATTAGGGTAATGGTAGCCTCACAAATGATTTAGGAGGTAACCTTTTTGTTTCTATTTTCTGAAAGAGATTGTAGAGAATTGGTATAATTTCTTCCTGAAATGTTTGATAGAACTCACCAGTGAATGCATCTGGGCAACACACTTTCTGTTTTGGAAGGTTGTTAATTATTGATTCAGTGTCTTTAATAGATATAGACCTATTCAGATTGTCTTTTCTTCTTGTGTAAGTTTTGGTGAATTGTGTCCTCAAGTATATAGGCTCATTTCATTTAGTTGATCAAATTTGTGGGTAAAGACTTCTTCACAGTATTAGTTATCCTATTAATGTCCATCCCCTTTTTAATTTCTGATATTAGTAATTTGTGTTCTTTCTCTTTTTTCCTAGCTAACCTGTTTGAGTCCCTGTTCCAATTCTTTCAAGGGTATACTTAATAGCAGAATTGCTGGATCATGTGGTACTTTATTTCTGATTTTTTGAGAAACCTCCATACTGTTTTCCATAGTGGCTGTACCATTTTATGTTCCCACCAGCATACACTTGGGTTCAAATTTCTCCACATTATCTTCCATTTTAGACTATACCTTCTTGTATAGACAGTTGTGCCCAGCATCAACTAGTTCTATATCTAATAATAGCCATCTGAACACCCACTCCTCTTCTAGTCTCGGCCATATGATTTTCTTAGGTTTCACTACTAAACCTTGGAGTGAAACATTGGACCAAGGCTTATAATAATCACAGAATTTAATTTCTTCTGGCCACAGTGACTGGTTAGGGATGATCACATGACCCAATCTGAGTCAATGATCTGTAGTGAGACTTTTTCTGGGACTTTCTGGAAAATGATTCCTACTCTTCCCTTCTGGAATTAAATATTTGTAGACTTAAGGTCTGGAGATGCTACTCTCAACAATAGCCAAATTATGGAAAGAGCCCAAATGTCCATCAAGTGATGAATGGATAAAGAAATTGTGGTTTATATACACAATGGAGTACTATGTGGCAATGAGAAAGAACGAAATATGGCCCTTTGTAGCAACGTGGATGGAACTGGAGAGTGTTATGCTAAGTGAAATAAGCCATACAGAGAAAGACAGATACTGTATGTTTTCACTCTTAGGTGGATTCTGAGAAACTTAACAGAAACCCAGGGGAAGGGAAAAAAAAAGAGGTTACAGTGGGAGAGAGCCAAAGCATAAGAGACTCTTAAAAACTGAGAACAAACTGAGGGTTGATGGGGGGTGGGAGGGAGGGGAGGGTGGGTGATGGGTACTGAGGAGGGCACCTTTTGGGATGAGCACTGGGTGTTGTATGGAAACCAATTTGACAATAAATTTCATATACTGAGAAAAAAAAAGGTCTGGAGTTGCTGCAGCCAATTTTTTGCTGGGAGGAGAAAAAGTCAACAAGGTAGAAAGAAAAGGTGAGCATGCGTTTATTTTGTCACTTGCAATGAGAAGAGGTCTAGTACACTCCACTTGACTAATCCATGCAGGAATCATTCACTATGGTGATTTATTATGCTAATAAATAAGACTTATATGCAGTTTAGATTTGATTCTTGGGAAATATTTTATCTTTAAGGCTGATTTTGCATCTAGTCTGCTCATTATGTGTGACTTTTAAAGTTCAACTATTAGATTTTGGTGAGCACCTGGCTGTCTCCTCTGCCTACTATTTTTTAATGGTCCATTTAACTATGGAATGTTTTATAAGGCTTTTCAAGGCAGATTTGCCTTCTTGATTAGTTCTGTTTTAGCCAATATTAAAATGAGGTTGCATTGCTGGAGAACCTACCTGCTGTTAACTGCCACGCATCCCCTCAAAATATTCCAGGTGATGGGGGGCGGGTAGGGAGAGGGACTATTGTTAAACATTAGTTTTACAACCTACTGAATTCTGACAGTAGGGATTCTTATGGTGAGAGAAAATAATTAAAGAACAAAAGCCAAGATTTTAAAATCTAAACAAAACCATCCAGAGACAGAAGCTCAGAATTAGTACAGGCACAGAGGATGAAAACACTAGAAAACCCCATATGGTATTGTAATTACTTACTAGAGCCAGACTGCAGGACTATAAAGTTATTACAAGATTAAATGCACTGAAGGCGTAGGTCTTTGCTATCCATCCTAGGCATAAAAAGTTCTGATTCTAATACATGAATGGACCTCCCCCTCACTGAACAGAGGAAGGAGTCAGGTGTTGTGGGCCCTATTGATTTGGATGACACATATTCTCAGAACCACCTAGAGGGATTCTCTGTAGACTGAATGAAATCCAAAGGTCAGAGAAAAAAAACAGATAAATATAATTGCAATTTCCTTGCAGCACTATATTTGATGACAAGACATTTGACACAGTGACAATTTAATATGTGGAAACAGGGAGAAAGACCAGACATACTGTCCATCTGTAGTAATTGATCTTCTGCAAGTTCCCAATGGGCACAGGGGGGACAACTCTCATAAAGAGCTTCCTCATGTAACCCAAAGGGAGAAGGTGAAGGCCTTGTTCATTTTGGTGAAGTTTCCTCCTTCTTTCTAGAAGACAAGCTGACATAATGACATCAAGCAGACGGACCAGAGTACGCTGGGTGATGTGTAGGCAATCAAGATAAGGCTTCTGAATGAAAACTCAATCTCCCTTAGGTCAGGTTTATAAAGCTGCAATTATCTTTTATGACATCCAAATAAATCTCAATTTTGGAAAGGATTATGCATATTTTTGAAAAGTGAATTCGGAAATGAGTGATTCAAAAGTCTTCCTGTGTATTATGGAAACACTTTAAAAGATAATTCTGAAGTTATCAATTTAATTTGGAATTAGTTATTGCTTAGATAAATGGTTCTAAAATTTTTAGCTTCAGTCTTAGCGTAGTACTTGGCACATGATGTTGTTACTAAATATTTGAAATAATTAACTGATGAAGCAGTGACTGCATTAATCAATGAATTCCTCAAGGTGGTTTGGAGATGTCATTCAAATCAATAGTCCCAACAAAGCCTGACAGCTTTCTCGTAGCTTTCACTGAGGGGGAAAAAGTTTACATACTGGAGTCAGAACTTTTGTCAGTAGGATGGATGGCAAAAACCTAGGTAGATGTTGCATAGACTATATAAACATCTCACTCTGGAGTTCTTGGAAAAAAGTCTGGGCTGACTATATTAACTTGGATTTGGTCAGCATTTAGATAGTTTATAAGGACATGGACTAAACGAAGATAAGACACCTAGGAAGGGGAGACAGACAGGGAAGAGGTCTAAACACTGGCCACTGGGTCAGTTGACAGGCTGTAGAAGATGAGAATATGATAGATAACTGAGAAGGAGTGGCCAGGATGTAGAAGGAAAACCAATATCCTGGGTAGCAAGTAAAGCATGAATTTCAAAATGGGAGCAGTGGCCCACTACCTGCATTAATTGCTGCTGAGACCAAGTTGAAGAATGAATACTGAGCATGAGATTTGATAATCACAGTTCATTAACCTTAACGAGCGGTTTCAGCAGTGGAGGGGAAGGTGTTTGGTTAGGTAGTCTGCT
This sequence comes from Panthera tigris, assembly GCF_018350195.1. Taxonomy (NCBI): domain Eukaryota; kingdom Metazoa; phylum Chordata; class Mammalia; order Carnivora; family Felidae; genus Panthera; species Panthera tigris. Next base: position 44,809,499 of record NC_056661.1, on the reverse strand, counting down.
AGATGGTGGTACTTTTCATAGAAATGAGGTGTGTGGTGGGGACACATTTGAGGGAAAGGTGAGATGGAGAGGTTGGATCTTGGTATGTTGAGTTTCAGATTACATGGGATATAGACATGATGGGGGTTGTGCTGAAGTCAAATAAATCTACACATGAACCCTGGTTTTGTCACTTACCCTGTAAGGCTATCAGTAAGCTAATTAATGCTAATGAACTTCAGTTCCTTCAAGTATAAAATGATGTATGTAAAACACCTGTCACATATTAGGTACTTGATAAATGCTAATGGTTACAGTAATCATGTTAGTGGAAGTGCCCAAAATATGGCTGCTTGGAAATTCCCCTAGTTACTATTGCAATTCTGATCAGAATCCTAGAGTCTTACTGTGGTTGATGCAAACTGCACCTAGTAAGTTAAACAGCATTTCTGAAGAAGACACTGAGATGCTGAAAACGAATAAATATTTGTAATGAATTGACAAAATCGTAATATGCCATATAATTGAGCTATTAAAAATGAAATGAAAACATTTACATTATGGAATTATATCTACCATATATTTTAAATCAAAAAGTTAAACTATAAAACAGGTATGTTGTAACTTCATTTTTGTAAAAGTACATATAGATCTAAAATCTATGGAATAAAATCTCCACAGTGTTTTACCATTTATAAAGCACTCTTCCATCTAATGAAGTGTCCCCAGAACATCACAAGTATGTATTAGCAAGTCCATTTAAAATTTTTAAAAATTTCTTTAATTTTTATTTATTTTTAAGAGAGAGACACACACACAGAGTGCGAGCGCAGGAGGGGCAGAGAGAGAGGGAGACACAGAATCTGAAGCATGCTCCAGGCTCTGAGCTGTCAGCACAGGGCCCGACGTGGGGCTCGAACCCATGAGCTATGAGATCATGACCTGAGCTGAAGTCGGACACTTAACTGATTGAGCCACCCAGGTGCCCCTAGTAAGTCCATTTTAAAGACAGGGAATAAGTGACTTGCTCAAGGCTACATAGATGGCAAAACTAGACTTCTGAATCCATTCCCTACATCTACATCTACATGGAATGGACTACATCTAGTCCACGGAATGGACTAGATGTAGTCCATTCCATGGCACTGCAGTTGTGTGAAGTTGCAAGAGAGTCTGGGACTGAGTTCAAAATACTATGGGAAGCTGTGAGTCCAGGCCCCATCCATATCCACGACACCATCTGACTAAATCTATAGGTAAGGCTGGTTTGGAAAACAGTAGTTCTTAAGCTCTTTCTCTTTCCTTCTCTGTTTGTGAGGACTTTTAACTCTGCTTTAAGAAGCTCCCTGCTGCAGGGGCAGCCAGACTTCTCTCTAGGGTGTGGGGCTTCAGGCCAGGGTTAGCAACCTGATCTCTTTGGGTGACTTCCAAAACCTGCCAGGCACCTGGGTATAGGGTTGGGAACCCCTGGGGTCTTGACCTAGCTCATGTTAAGTCTATAAAGTTTCCTTTAGTTCACCAATTTGCTCAAGATCCCCCAGGATAGGGATCCATGACCCACGTGGCTAGTTTGGGTGTTAAATTCCTAGCATTCCAAAACAAAACTCTTTTTTTAAAATAGCACGTTAGAGCTAAAGTTACGAAAGGCATACGTTCATACATATTATAATTATGACACTAGCAATAAATGATTTGCAATGAAAGTAGTACAACTTTTAGAGAGAGATAAGGCACATTTGTTGTTCTCATATCACATATGAAGTAATGAAACTTTCCTGATGAAAAGTTACAAATAAATATTTGTATGTAGTATCTATCAAGTGCCAAATACTGTGTTAAGTGCTTGAGATACAATGACCAAGATAGATAAGTGTGTTCTCTCCATGAGGCAGATTTGAAACCAGCAAAGGCAACTTCAAAGACTATAAAAGAAAAAAGTGCATGAGCTCTGAGAATAAAGATGAGATCATCTAGGGATTCAGTAAGGCCTCCACCTAGAGTTGAAATCAATTCATCCAAGAATACTGGGGCATTTTTCTTCCTCCACACCTACAAGCAACTGTCAGTGGAGCTCAAATGAGAGCCTCGGTGGGGAGTCACATGTTGACTTTGATATTCTGCCCCAATGCCATCTCGATGCTGTCAGGGCAACAGGCACTCATTTTGCTGAAATAAGGGCTATTTCAGCCTCTCTGAACTCAAATGCCAGGCACAGAAGCGGGCAAAGGACCCCATCTGGTTGTCACTGAGACGGGAACATGCTCATCACAGACAGAGTCAGGTCTAACTGCTGAGCACAAGATGCTTATATAACAAGCTACTGATGTGTTAGGGACTTCCTGAACTCATTTGGCAGGTTCAGGCCCATTGTCCAAATCTCCCTCAGTGAGAATCAATGAAGCAGAGACGTACAATGACTCATTTTGGGAGGATACAGATGCCAGACAACCTGAGTCTGCACAAAGGCAGCCAAAAGATTTCATCCAAAGAACTTTACAGATTTCAGTGTCGTAGCCAGAACTCCAAGCACATGCCTGTGGGAGTGGGCAGCATCACACTCTAGTGTGTGTTCTCCTTCTAGAGAAAAGAGCTCTCTGGAGGAGATGCATTTGTTTTACTTCCAGGGAATCCTGCAACTCCACATGTTCAACAACCCCATTCTCCTGGGTGAGGTATTTAAACAGGTGGGTAACTGGTAAAGTTGAATGCAAATGCTTTTCTGAAGCAAAATGTCTCAAATTGCCCAAAGAAGGTTATAGATACTCAAGTTAGCAAGTTGTCTACTTCAAATGTGACAAGATGCATTCCTTTTAAAGAACTAGGTTAATACCCAAATGCCATTAAAGAGCAGCTTCTTATTTTTCTGAGGCAGATTTAAGCAACAACAACAAAAAATCCTATTATAGATTATACATCTGTTTGCCTGTATCAGTTAGGGTTTGGGGCTTATAAGTAACTGAAACAGATTCTGGTTAACCTATTGGAAGGATATGTGGGAGCTCATAAACTGGAGAGGCTAAAAAGGACTTGGGAAGGAGGGCAATCAATAGAAACTCTAGCGATCTACCGTAGAATTTAAGGGGCAGGATTTCCAGGGAGCCGCCATCAGAACGACACTATTCTACCATGTTCTGCCCATAGGAAAGCTCTGATTCTTGAAGAGAGAGAATCTGGTTGTCTCAGCTTGTACCTATCCAGCCCCTTGCACAGGAAGGAAATATCACCTGAACTGAGAGAGTCAAGAAGATTGCAAACAATGGGAAAAGGCGCTTCCTGAGAGGATGACTGAGATGTTTTTACGAGAAAAAGGAAAACTTGACGCTATGCAGATAAAATAAATTTCATAATATTCAAACTCTTTTTTTAGATTTTTTAATGTTTATTTATTTTTGAGAGAGAGAGAGAGAGAGAGAGAGAGCGAGAGAGCGTGCATGCATGGGGGGAGGGGCAGAGAGAAGGAGACAAAGAATCTGAAGAAGGCTCCAGGCTCTGAGCTGTTTGCACAGAGCCTGACACGGCTTGAACTCACTAACCATGAGATCATGACCTGAGCCGAAGTCAGATGCTTAACCGACTGAGCCACCCATGCGCCCCTCCCAACTCTTTCTGATATCATCATTTTGGGGTTGCCACAAAGGAGCAAGGTTGTTGTGAATGAAGTAGCATTTCAGTTGAGATGTAGGATGAGAGGGAGCTGGACAAGGAAGCTCAGCGAGAAGGGTGTTTTAGTCTGAGGGAAAAACAAGTGCAAGGGCCCTGAGGCAGGGGAAAAAAAATGTATGTCTTTGATTAGCTATAAATCCTTTGGGATTAGAGCTAAGGGCAAATGGCAGATATGGTCAGAGAAACAAGCAGAGGCTTGGGTATGAAGAACACTCCACACTGCGGCAAGAAGAAACTTGGTTTGAAGTCAACAGGAAACAACTAGAGAAGCTTATTAGCTGTCTATCCATAAGCAAGATATTCACTATCACTGAGCTTCAGTTTATCTTAAGATGGTCTAATACAGGGACGCCTGGCTGGCTCAGTTTAACTTCTGGCTCTTGATTTCAGCTCAGGTCAACATCCCAGGGTTGTCGGATAGAGCCCCATGTCAGGTTCTGCACTGAGCATGGAACGTGCTTGAGAATCAATCAATCGATCAATCTCTCTCTCTCTCCCCTTGCCTGCCTCCCCAACTGCCACTCCCTTTCGTTCAAAAATAATTTTAAAAAATTAAATGGTCTAAGACATAACAACTTAACAAAAATCGTCAAGGAAAGTTGTGTTTTAGAATTCAATAATTTTTATCTTAGAAACATACTATAATTTATTTTACTATATACCAAATACTCTCTCTACATATACTATGTATTGTATATAGTCTATATATAGTCTATATATAGTATATATACATGTATATACTATATATAGACTATATATATAGTTTACTATATAATAGACTATATATATAGTTTACTATATATATAGTATAATTTATACTATAGTATATTTTACATAGTATCTCCCAAACAAGTCTGACATGATACCTCACAATCCAATATATGATTATTTCTGCCACCAAATGAGTTTGCTGCAAAGGTGACTAAACTAAACAAACAAAAAAAATAGTAAGAAAAAGACGAAAAAAGAAAAAACACTTTGGTTTTTTAAAGCTTATTGGATTTCAAAGATACTGATACAGGACTACTGGCAGTACCTGCAGGTAAGGGTCTTCCTTGGTGCCTGGCAAGTAAAAGAGAATAAATGTGTATTTGTTCACTTTCCCTTCTGCATCACTTGCCCCTCCTCACCACACTGTTCCTCTAAGTCATAATACCCAAGTAGGCTGCCATGAATACAAAGCATTCCTACTCAGGGTTTTTCCTATTTTATTTCTTCCACTTTGCATCATGAACTCTGGTTCCCTCCTTTCCCCAGGCTATGTAGGCTTGAACATATGTGTATGTTTGCAGATCACAAATTTGTCAGGTCTAAAACATAATGGGACCAACTGGGAACACCACGGACAACCAAATCCCACAAAGAGAAGAAACCTTCCTTGAGTTTCTAGGTCAGAACCTGCTCTAACAAAGTGAGCCATGAAAGCGCCTTTATATAGTAACTTGTTTAATTAAGATAACAGATGTTACTATTATACGAGTCCTAGTGAGCCACTGTTTAATTGGACACTCATTCACATGGCTGGTGACTGTTAAAAACCAGTTCAAACAACCATTTCCCTTGTGTAAAGTTTTTCCCCCCTACAATTAAATTGAATAAACAATGTACCCAGTGCACATTCATTTAAAAGAGGCAGCTTTAATGGCACAGGAGTTTAATATGAACAGTAATGTTAGAATAAAATAATTTCCTAGTTTAAAAGGCAAGTTTAATTCTCTGTTTTATCTATCATGCACTAAGTTAGGCTGACAATCACCTTCTCAGGAAAAACAGCAGAGAAAACCTTCACTTGGGTGTTGTTAGATGCCTGGTATTTATAATGGAAGAGGGATCTGGATATAGCTCTTACACTCAGATTTTAATATAATCTGGAAAGAGGGATAATTGACAAGCTGTCATGCATGTCAATATGACAGATGAAACAAAGAGAGAAAGAGGGGGGAAAACACCAGTGGATTAGCAGACTCTCCAGGGAAGGCACAATACAGAAATTCTAGTATTTAAGCATTCATGGGAAAAAGAAAAGAACACTGTGCTGCATGTCAGAAAATAGGTCGGTGGCTAGACTGCCACACCTAGTCCGAGGGATTCCAAACCATTCTGTTCTTCAAATTATCACTGATAACATAGAGGTACAGAATTAGTTCTAGATCTACAAATGTCGTTACCTACAGGGGCTAGTGGGTGATGATATAAATGAAGAAAGCAGGTGAGAATAAGTTTTCATGACAAGTTTTGCTTATATTTGAAAAGGAGGCTATTCATCCATTCATAAGAAAACCTTCTCTTTTTGCACATTTTCTTGAAAAGTGCAGCCCTTTGGTCAAGCTTTCTTATTTTCATTTTTTGATAGAGAAATAGATACCAGAAATATGTGGCTTTTATTTTAACTCTACCGTAAGGAAAACAATAACCAAGAACAATGATAAATGGCAACTGACACTACATCTTAATATCAGGGACAAAGTTGTATGGCCAACGGGAGATTTCATGCCTTGGTAAAAAGGTAAATTTCTTAGCTCTGGCCAGTTATTGCCTATAGAAATTCACGCTGTTACTGTTTTTTAAAAATAAGACATACTCCAAAAATTTTAAAATGTTTTATTTATTTTTGAGAGAGCCCAAGAGGTGGGGTAGAGAGAGGGGGTACAGAAGATCTGGAGCAGGCTGTGCGCTGACATCAGCAAGCCCATTGTGGCGCTTGAACTCATGAACCGCGTGATCATGACCTGAGCTGAAAGTCAGATGCTCACCCAACTGAGCCATCTAGGTGCCCTGACATATTCCAAATTTTAATGGTTAGAACCTAACGTAAGAAAATTAAACACAATGCTGACTAGTATATAGTGTCTGCCAAAGAAAACCATTTTGCCAGCCAGACTCAGTGAACCTTTGGCTAGATGACTTTTGGGACCTTCAAATGGTACGTACCTTTCTGGGATTCTATATACTACTCTTGATGTAATCTTTATTGCTAAAGCAAGAATGGGAAGAGGTTTCTTTAATTTGACATACTGTTACATGAGAATGTACATGCCAGTACTTGGTTGTGAGACCTGCTATGACTCATCTAACCACAATTTCCTCCTCAATGTATAACACAAGTGCTGGCAGAACCATTCATTCTCATAGGTTGATAAGCCATGTGTGGGGCACCTGGGTGGCTCAGTCAGTTAAGGATTGAGCCTAAGACTTCAGTTCAGGTCATGATTCATGGTTTGTGAGTTCAAGCCCCACACTGAGCTCACTGTTGTCAGCCTGGCAGCGTAGAGCCTGCTTTGGATCCTCTGTTGCCCTCTCTCTGCCCCTCCACCACTTGCACTCTTCTCAAAATAAATTAAAAATATTAAAAAAAAGAAAAATGATGCATGATAGAATGTTTGGGAGGCGTTTTTCAAATCGTATCCTGCCTGTGATTCTTATACATCATAAGCTCCTAGGCCCCCTCCCTCCACCACTTTCCCATTCCCTCTTCCTCCTATAATAAGTATGTGATGAACCATTTTGGGCAAAAGGGATGTGTTGCAGCCCTTAGGTATGCTGGGGTATAAACAGGTTGAAAACCACTGGCCAATTGATCTCTCATGCTTCATCTGACCCTAAAGTACCTAGAACCAGAGATGACATAAGCCCCATGAAAAGATATATTTCCTCCAAGAAAGATGGGACTCTCCAGACTCTACACATCATTTGTTTACCATGGTTTACATACATGTCTGGTAGAAAACATTTCCAGCATTCAAACCTTCTTCCTCACTTGGGAACACTCCAAATGAATGTGAGTACATGTAGTCACATTTGTATAATGGGTTCTTCTTCCTCTTCTTTCAACTTTCTTTTTTAGGCTTGACAGATACCCACCTTCTTGACAAGGGTCATATACCCAGTTAGGCTAACTAAAGGGGACTTCGTTCATGCAAGTCAAACCAGAGCAAACATCCTCACTATTTGCACAAAAAATCATGGGACTAGGCTAAGAGGTGGTCCCAGTGTGGTCCAGTGTAAAAGTCTGATTGTCTTATGGCTTGCTTTTCCTCTCTTCTTTTGTAACTCCCTCCCTCCATCCTTCCTCCTCTTTTCTGCCTTCTGTATCAACCAGAAATCTTTTATACCTTCATCTGGTGGGAAACAATGGAATGAAATGACTGACAATTTCAGACAAAATTCAAGAAGAGAGGTAGAGATTAGGAGGCAGGGGTACACAGAGGGCTCTAAGAGCCAGAAGGGTCTTGTGGGAAAGAAGGAAGAAAGAATTCAGAGGAGAGAGTCCCTAAGGGTACAGTGTCAGTGACTCCCTGAGTTTGCTTAAGAGGAACGTGTTGAAAAAATGAAATCAGGCAGAGGAATCATACTTTGTTTCTCATCTAAGAAAGACTTTCACTCAGTTCCAACTTAGGCTTTGACCATGAAATGAAAGGCACAGCAAATTCCTCCGGGCATCCTGTGTAAGACTTCGGCTAACATTAACATTTGTTTGTTTTGTTTTTATGATAATGACAAATAGTTTCAAACATTCCCCTCATGTTAAGTGACATACAGTCTCTCTTATAATTAATTACATCAGAGTACATGACCCAGATCCCTTCCTCAGGGCCAATGCACTACCTTCCCCAACTCTGCCCAAGAGTCTTGGTTGTTGACAGCTTTGCATCCATGTCCCTCGCTGAAGTGCCCTCTACAGTGGGGAAATGCCTGTGATAAGGTTACTGGTCTCCCTTCCAGGTGTTGGGCTAAGGCTTGTGACTGGTTGATCCAGGGTTTCTAAGACCAGTCCTCCTTGCCTCCAGATGGAACCACTCTGAAGGGCAGTCCAGTACCAGAGTTCCCAATGGGATAATGGGATTGGCTGAAGTCTCAACTGCAAGTGCTCTGAAGGGTAGCTTCTCCACCTGCTCAGCGCTGTTTTCTCATTTCCTCACACATGGGACCCCAGTGATCATGCTCCAGCAAACCTTCTGCATGCAACTTTCCATCTCCGAGTCTATTTCAGGATATGCAGTGTAAGACGGTAGCTTTATACAGGCTTCCAATAAGCTTCGAGGGAGTGTTCCCATTCCTGTTATTTTTTTTTACTTCAATTAGGTTGCCTCAAATATTTGTTAAATAGGGTTGAATATCATTTGAAATGTAAAACTATTCACTTATACATAGTTTTCTTATGTTTTGCTTTGTTTCTGGTAGGTGTTTAACAGAGTTCAGTATTCAATGAAATAAAAATCACATTAAATAGTAAATGGTTTCATGGAGAAGTAGAAATGATAAAATGCTCCAATGTCACCATCATGGGTGTTGGCTTTGAAATCATTCGCAAGCAAATCAATGTGCTCTTACAGAGGAGTAGCAAGCTTACCGACTTCTAGACTGGACAGTATTCTTAGCTTTAAAATTCTACTCTTTGGATTCAATTTTTTTTTCACTCCATGTTATAGTGCTTCCAATAATAAAATGGAAAGTGCAATTTCTACTGTAGTTACCTCAAAATGTTGCTATTAATATAAATTTAATAAAGCAGGTGTGATGTTTGAGGGTTTGCAGCAAAAATAAAACAAAGCAAAACAAAACAAATTCATTTTTCTTTAGGCTATGTTCTTGCCTTATGACTATGGTTGTTTGAATAACAGAGGTAAAGGTGATTAGGAATGAAGTATTAAGAGGGCACCCCTGGGTGGCTCAGTCAGTGAAGCATGTGGCTCTGGTCATGATCTCATGGATTGTGAGTTCAAGCTCTGCATCAGGCTCTGTGCTGACAGCTCACAACTGGAGCCTGCTTCTGTGTCTCCCTCTCTCCCTGCCCCTCCCCACTAACATTCTGTCTCTCTCTCAAAAATAAGTAAACATTAAAAAAATTATTTAAAAAAGTAATGAAACACTAAGCGGTCTTGAGTTTTATTTGTTAAACATTTTTTTCTTTAATGTTTATTTACTTTTGAAACAAAGAGAGTGAGAGCAGGGAAGGGACAGAGAGAGAGGGAGACACAGAATCTGAAGCAGGCTCCAGGCTCTGAGCTGTCAGCACAGAGCCCTATGCGGGGCTCAAACTCACCAACCCTGAGATCATGACTTGTGCTGGAGTCGGATGCTTAACCGACTGAGTCACCCAGGCTCCGATGTTTTGTTTTGTTTTGTTTGTTTGTTTGTTTATTACAATAGGGCCATAAATCCATTATGACACAATTGCATATACAAATGCATATATCCACAGGCAAAGTATATACTATGTGCCTTCCTTACAGACAAAGCAAACACTTCGAAGCCAATTGGTAGAGAATTCTTTGTGAGCATTATGAATACCCTCTAGGATCCTAAAAATGTATAATGTAATGAGTTGAATAATATCTTTGTCTTTATAGCCAAGTATTTATCAATCAACATGAATTTCTGGATGCCAAATTAAAGAGGAAAATGAAATCGCTGAGAAATTGCTGAGTGATCCTGTGTTCCAACTTCAGCCCTTCACGCCTGAAGAAACTAGGAGTAAAGCTTTGTTTTCCCTTAGCTAATTGTAGGCTTGAGTCATTCACACTATTATTCCAAAAAGAAAGAGCTGGTCTGCTTTCAGCTGCTGGTTCAGCTATTCAGGTATAATACCTAATGTTCTTGTGGGAAAACAGGTCTGGAAAAATTTGAGATTATTTGTAGCTTTTACCCAGCTTTCCCTATCTTTGACTCTGTGGACAGGAATCAGTTAGGGGCTAGATGCTTAAAAATCCTGTCTACTGATTCTCACACCCATGTGAGAATTGCCTATTTGTACTATATTAAAGATAGCATCCCACCATGTGTTTTGATGATTTTCTTTGGGCTGTTTTATAGTATGGACCTGGTCTAAATGGGCATTGCAAAATTGGTAATACAGAACAGCTGCTTCTCACATTCTTCTGAGTAATAACAATACTAAACTTTCTTCTAGCCAACCCTTAGTACAACCCTGGCCATGACAATCCATAATGAAATTTCTAAAGTAAATGGACATATACATTCATTTAGATCAAAGTTTTCCAAAGAGTTTTTCCTCCTGAAACCCTAATCCTTTGAGGTATTCTGTGCAATAAGATTCATTCCCAAGTAAATCTGAGAAATAGAATTCTTGGAAATTCTCAATGCAAATAACATCTCAAAGGTTCTGAGAAAGTCTGAAATCTAGACCCTACACTTACAACTTACTTGATCACAGAATAGTGCATTATACAAAATGTATCATTCCCATCTCTGCCCCACAATGCCACACCAGGAACCAGCATTGTAAAAACTTAAAACTTTATCATTGGGTCAAGCCTCTCCATAAAAAAAGTAACCAACCCACCTATATAGTTGGTCCCATCTCACAGAAATGAATTCATTAACTTGCCCTTCATCAATATATAATTTGCCAACTATATGGAACTTTTGTCACATCTATGAAATCTTTTTTTATATCTACTATAGTAATTGTGTCTCATGGAGAAACTTTTTTAAGACTCCCCTATAAGGCAAAATAATTGTTTTTAATCTTATAAACACTATAGCTCTTTTAATTATATTTCTTTCTTTGCTTAGGTAGTAAGACAGTTACATTCATATCTGTGAACCATACAGAATGCATTTCCATGTACTAATTTCTTTTCTGACATTTTGGGTGTTCTACTGATAATTTCCCATCATTCCCACTCTCTAAATTATTTACTTTTGTCTTTTCTATGGCTTGTATTGTTTTTTCTAGGGAACCTTAAATCCTTGTGAAATCAGGCAAACTGTCAGTTCATTGATTCCTTTCTTCATTTATTCTACAATGATTGAATATATCTCTCAGTGGTATTCATATGCTAGCACTGGACAAAAAGTGGTGAATAAAAACAGGTCCTGTCCTCATCCAGTTTACACACCAGTTTGGAAAGATACATCATAGTCAAGTAAAACAAGAAATAGATATGTAATTACAAATTACAAAGAAGGAACTGAAGAGGCAAGTAGGCCATTGGTGGTCTAACGGGAAAGAAGATACACTTGACATTAGACATCTTGGCACTTAAGACCTGTGAGGGGGAGGCTAGTAAAACAAAACTCAGAAATAACACAATAAGGAGCCAGATCATGTAGTCCCTAAACATCATGGTCAACAGCTTAATTTCTACCTTCAGATTAGTGATAAGATTTGATGCACATTTTAAAAAGACCATTCTGGCTGTGGTACAGAGAACAGGTGGGTATAGAAGCAGGGTGGCCAGTTAGTGGGTATTATAGACTGAATGTTCAAGCCCCCTCAAAATTCTTACGTTGTAATCCTAACTCCCCAATGTGATAGCATGAGGAGGTGAGGCTTTGGGAGGTGATCAAGTGATAAGGTGCAGCCCTCATGCATGAGATTAATGCTCTTATAAAAGAGACATCAGAGAGATCCCTCTCTCTTTCCATCATGTGAGGACACAATGAGAAAACAACCATCTATGAACCAGGAAGCCAGCCCGCAACAGACAGTGAAATCTGCCGGCACCTTGATCTTGGACTTCCAGCCGCTGGCACCTTGATCTTGGACTTCCAGCCTCCAGCACTATGACAAATGAATGTGTGTTGTTTAAGCCACCTAGTCTATGGTATTTTTGTTATACTAGCCTAAACGGACTAAGATGGGGCCGCTGCAATAGTTCAACAAGAGATGATGGTGCTTGGGCCAGGGCATTTGGCAGTACAGATGGAAAAGAAGGAGATAGTTTCTATATATTCTACAGAAGTAGACTTTACTAAATTTACTAATGCACTGGATATATGGGATGTTGAAAGAGAGAAATCAAGAATGACTTCTAGGTTTCTGTCTTGAGCAACAAGAAGGAGGTGTTGTAACTGGGAGAATAGGTTTTAGGGTAGAGGGCGGTGGCAGGAATTTCTGTTTTGGGCACATTAAGCTCAAATTGCTCAGGGAAGATAATGAATTGAAGATGTACTCTGGGAGATGTCAGCGTAGATGGTGTTTAAAGACATGGGAGAGGATGGGATTGTTTAGAGACAGAGTGGAGGTAGAAGAGAGCAAAGGAGGCAAAGTGAATGAGAAAGATAAAGATATGCTGACCAGAACTATCCAACAGTTGAAAGAGGAGGGAGAGTGTGACAATCTAGGAAAGGGCAGGATGGCTGAAGGAGTGAGTCCTTGAGAAAATGAGAAAGGGCTATAGTAATTTTAAAGTACACTGTTTATTTTTTCTGAGTCAGGACATATTGAATTCACCTGAAAAACATTTTTCTTGGTGTTAACAGCAGTCAAGCCTCATTTTTTCTTTAACAACTTTATGCATCCTTTGGAACAAACCACCTCTTTTGGAATAAAACCCTTTAGAGCAAATCAATATGTGGGAAAGTCAACATGTGTGAAAGCAACTGAAAATAAAAAGCACAATCCAAATCTTATTTAATTTCTGTCCCACTGATCATAAAAGACAGTCCAGATGTCCCTTTCTCTCAAGACCCCCACCCAGGTTCACACTTTCAAAAGATGACCTTCACTCTCATTTTTTCAATATCATGATCAAGGCCATATTACATGAAATTCCTCAACATTCCATTTCATACTTATCTCTCTGTGCCTTTACCCACCCTCTCTTCCTCCCCAAAGTCAGAGAAGAAGACAAGTTCATCCTTCTTTCCCACAATAATTTATTTCAGATCCAATATCCTCTTGTCTCCTTGAAAATCGTCTCCCCTTGCTTACATCTTTAACTCCTACTTTACCAGTGTGAATTCCTCAGACTATAAATATGCCCCAATGTTCTCCATCTGAATAAGATCCTTGCCACAAATGTGTCCCTCCCCTCCAGCATATCTAAGCTTCCTCGTTTGATTACATGACATCTGCAAAAAGTAGTTACTGCAGCCAGCTGCTTATCATCCAACCAGTAGAGCTTTTGCTCTTTGCTCTTGTTGAGTGTTTATTTCAAGGTTACTTTTGACTTCAGTACTACCAGACCAAATATATACAGTTAGTCATCCTCATTCTTTATGGCCTCTCAGTGACATCTGACAATGTCAAATACTGCCTATTATGATACTCTCTCACCTAGAATTTCACAAAACTCCAACTTCCTGTTTCTCCTCTTAGTTTTCTGATGAATTTTTTGGTTTCTTTTACTCTCTCATGCACTTGACACAATTCATAACTCTTTAGTTTTTCTATCTTTTCTCAATGAATCTTATTCACTCTCATCACTTCAAGGAAGATGAGCTGGAAAACTATGTTTTTAGTCTTGATCTGTCCCACAAACTCCAACCTGGCTGCACAATGTCCCACAAATAATGATGTGCTGCTTAATGTTTAACCATTGCTCCTCTGTGGTTAAAAATGTCCTGATACGTGCCAATTTTCATGGTATAAGCATTCTCACTATGGTCAATGTCAAGCTACCAATGTGACATCACTGAATATGGACCTAGGAAGAAAAGTGTCCAATCAGCTCTTTGAAGCCTATGCAAGTGGGCTCCAAAATACCACCATATGATAAGCCCTTCAAATTCAATATACTGAAACTGAACGCATCATCTATCCATACTGGTTTGTTTACCTCCAGAGATTATAAATAGGCATGAAGAGACCCTTCTTCTGGTTGGCCAAAGGATTCAGTCCCATTTTTGTTATGTATTTAGCAGCCATTTCGGTAAGTGATCTTGCTCGAAGGGAGGACTATGTCCCATCAAATAATTTATCTACAGAGAGCTTTCAACATTGCTGACTTTCTATGCATGATACTTTTTAGAGGCATGGAGGATTAAATAATTTATGCTAATACTATCAATTATTTGCTTTCTTTTAAATTTTAAAACTCCCATTTTATGATATAATTATGTTGTTTTATGTGGGAAAGGCAGTTGAATTACAAAATATTTCCCATTCTGGGGACAGTAGGAGGAATTGTATATATTAAAACACACACACACAGACACACACAGACACACACACACATACACACCAACTTAGTTTAATAGAGTCTTTTACCCACCACCTGGATTTCTCATCAGGAAACCTATAATTCTACTATACGTACCCTCTAGGTGCCATATGTTGTAATTATATAGAGAGCCAAGTGTTGCTCTAATTAGATCATTTGGCAAAAGGGATTTAGCAACACCATGATGGATATTTACTAGTAGAGATCTAATTAACTCTGGCATATATGTGAGTGAAATATGAGGATAAAACTATACAACAGAAACACAGGGTCAAACATCACATAAGATCCCAGACCTTCAATATTTACATAGCATCTATACATCTGAGCAGTCTAGCAGATTTTATTTCTAGAGATGACAAAGTTAGGAGGAGCCCAAATTATCTGCCTTGTGTCTACTGAGAAGGCACAAACACTGCATGTCTGGTTTTAATATCCAGTCACATCACTTCAGTTCTAATTGCTCTTAATTACATGCCACTTTGGTTTGAATATTTTCATGATCACTTAAATCCATTTGACGCTACAGAGCTATTTTCTCTGAACAAAGGCACTGCTGAGGTAGTTCAAGGACTTAATTTACCTCTTCTCCAAGGGTCTTAGATGGTTCTAACCCAGCCCTGAAATCAGACCATGCCTCTTTCCTCCCAGGAAACTATAAAAGCATGGATATGAAGGCTGAAATTTATTATTAAAAATAAAAAACAAATAGCAGTAAAAGCTTCTTTTGAGCAGTCACCTTACCCGCATTAAAGGTGCTAGCAAGGGGCTCCTGGGTGGCTCAGTCGGTTAAGCGACCAACTTCAGCTCAGGTCATGATCTCTTAGTTCATGAGTTCAAGCCCCTGAGCCTGCTTCAGATTCTATGTTTCCCTCTCTCTCTGCCCCTCTCCTGCTCAAGCAGGCTCTCATACTCTCCCTCTCTTTCAAAAATAAACATTAAAAATTTTTTTTAAATACAAAAATAAATAAAGGTGCCAGCAATATTCTACTGTTTCAAAAGAGGCAATGAAAGCAGTTCTTTATTTTTACTAATAATTTATTAACTTATCACCAGATTTCATGTTCTCTTTGCAGTAGAGAGAAGCATCTAATGCCTGTTCCTTCTTCCAGCAAAGCTGGTAAAGACATGCCTCTGGCATGAGTGATACTTGGATTTGAATCCCAGCTCTAAAACTACCAATGAGCTTTGCAACCTGAGGTATGGTAAACACCCTCTTTGGGCCTAGGGTTAACAACAGGATTGATCTCATAACGATTTTCTGAGGACTAAAAGAGAACATATACAAAATGTTTAGCAGAGGTATCAAAAAGACTGAAAAAAAAGCTAGTTATTATTGTTGTTGCTACTACCAGTATTATTATTTTTAAAAATGGGATAAAAATGATGGCCACAAGATAACCAAAAAATATATGAGAAGAGCCAAAGTAATAAGTATCCCAAATCCCCAAGGATTCCCAAAGCCCAAGGTTTATTCATGAATGCACTAGTGACACAAAAGGAGATCAAAGTCTCATTTCAACTTACTTGCTAGAGATTTCTGAACTTCTTCATAGCCAAGCTGAATCAGTGTTTCTGTCACTATTATTTTATATTTAACAACATTTTTTGCAATGTTAATCATATCTTGTTAAGAACTTGAAGCATCCCCCCCCCAAGAAAAAGAAAAGAAAAGAACTTGAAGCATCTCCCTATTGACTATTCTTCCATTTCTCCCATCTAAACTCTACAGATCCCAAGCCTTCCATCTGGCTGGATCCTCTTACCTCATTTCTTGTATAGCATTCGCTCATGTCTATCACTTCATCATGCATGTGCGTGAGCTCCAACGTGGTGACTTACTTGTTCCTTCTCTGCCTCTCTGTGTGGATCATTTTCTTTAACAACAGCTTAAACTCACATCCTATGGGAAGTCAATTTTGCTAGACCCTGCCTGACTCCAAGAGTTTCTTCCTTGTGTGTTCCCTAAGCACTGCTGTGTACTTTTGTTTGGGTTCTGTTGTATTAACGTGTACTTCACTGGTGGTTTCCAAATTATTACAAGTGTGTATATATTGTCTTAATAGCTGAATTTTATAAAACCTTAGGAAGCAAGTCATAATCGCTATCTTCTCTCCTCCTTCAACTGAACTAGACTTTTATAATTTTTATAATCATAAAATTAAAATGAAAACCCCTATATATAACAGTCTAGGTAAACCACAATCCTCAACCAGGAATGAAGATTTCCTATCACTTCTTTCTTTTACTGGTTTTCCAGAAATTTGGGGAAGAGATTCAGGTTTATACCTTCCTTTCCATCCCCACCACCATTCACCCTCTGTGTTTTCACCCTTAAACCTTCCCCTGCTCTGATTTCTCCAGGGAGTACAAGCCTTTGGGGGTATGAAGAGAAGTTCTCCCAGTATAAATTGGGACCCACTGCCCTAGACAGAGACAGAAGGGAGCACATACACGTCTCCAACCAAATTTACTTACATATTACATTGCATCAGATGGGCTCAGTGGAAGTTACAATTCAATCAAAAGGTTCAGTCACAAAGGATGAGTAAAAGGCACAGTCAACCAAAATAAAGCCAAAATAATAATATCAAAATAACCAAGCAAAGGGAACATCCTATTACTAGAAAGATATTTTAATACCCAACATTGTTAGCAATGTGCCATGAGTTGGATTGGGGGTTGATAAACTTTTTTCTATAAAGGGCTGGAAAGTAAATATTTCAGGTTTTGTTGGGCCAGGCAGTCTCTGTTGCAAGTACTCAATCCTGCCCTTGTAGTTCAAAAGCAGCTGAGACAATGTGTAAATGAATGAGTATGGCTGTGCCCAATAGAACTTAATTTGTGGAGACCGAAATTTGAATTTCATCTAATTTTCATGTGTCACAAAATTTTTCTTTTGATTTATTTTCTACCATTTAAAAATGGAAAACCACTCTCAGCTTGCAGGCTGTGCAAACACAGGTGGCAGGCTGGATTGTGGCCTGTGGGCTGTAGTTTGTTGAGCCTTAGATAAAAGTATTTCAGACAGAGAGAGCAGCATGTTTGAAGGCTTTGTCACAGGAGTAAGGTCATTTGAAGAGGTGACAGGAGGCCCACATAGCTCAAGAAGCAAATGTGAAGGCAAGCAAGTGAGAGAGCAGATACAACAGCGAGGCAAGAGCCTGACCATTGTGGAGGTCTTCTTGGTCATGTGATGGGTTATCTGTACTGAGGTCAATGGCAAGCCACTGATACAGTGTCACACCTGGCTCTACATTAGAATCATCAGGGAAATGTAAAAACAAATTCATACTGCTGGCTATCATCTAAGAATTCCTTGGAAATAATCTCTGGGTATGAAGAGTGGGATTCTCATTTTTAAATGTACCTCTGTCGGTTCCGTGGCAGTCAGTTTAGCCCTGGTCTGCAGACCTGAATTTGGAAACAATCTCTGGATCTCTGCTTTAGGGATGGAGAAACACTGCCCTATGAAGGTCAAGTGATTTCCCAGATGGGTGCACAGTAAATCACAACACATGCTATGTGAGTACACACACTGAACTCAATTGATCAAGGACAGGAAACAATTTAATAGCAAGTGTGGAGACCCATGCCAAAATCATTCCCTAACTCCGTATGCTCCTCAGTGAGGCGCAAACCCTTTGGCTTGCCAGGCAATACCTTTCAAAGCCTGAATCACAGAAATCTTCCAGCCTTATCTCCCTCTGCTCAAATATTCATCCCTAGTTTCCATTTGAATATGTTTCATTCTGGCTGTTCCTTCCATTAAAATAGCCCATCACCACCTTCTCCACCATAGTCTACCAAGAATCAGATGAGTTTGGATGGTTGGTTCATTCATTTCATAAAAAAACCTCGAGTATTTAGAGTACCCTAGGCACACTATCAGGAGCTGAGGGTATCCAGTGTGCTCAAACACAAACGGCACTTTTCCTCATGGCCCTTTCAGCCTGTTTGGAAAATGAACATCACTCAAATAATCATACTCATAAATATAAAATTTATAACTTTAAAAGAAAAAAGAAATGAAGGACAGAAGGAAAGAATAAAAGTCCATAGTCCCAACTCCCAGGGAAACCACGGTTAACATTTTGATAAATTTCCTTCCAGGCTTTTTCCTATTTATGTATATAAAAATACCCATATGTATATGTATGTTGAAGACTATAGAATTTTATTTTATATATTGTTAAAAAAATAAAATTTGTAACTGTAATAAGATTGGAAGTCTCTATCCTTTAAACCACTATAGAAATTTCATCCATTTTCTTATGACCCCTGTAGAACCCCAATTTAAAAATTACATTATGTTCATAATCTCAAATACATCTTGTACCAAGGAAGTGTGTGATGAATGTTTATTGGATTGAATTTATCAGAGATGTGATATAGGAAGTTGCATCTTGTGGAAGATGTGAGTGATGGCTGGTTCCAAATAAACCAGTTAGGGGGTTCGTTTAATGGTTGCAAAGTCCATACAAGAGATAATAAGGATAGAAACAAGGACAGGGAAGGGAGATTGACTAAAAAAAGAGGAATACTATGAAAGACACCTGTAAAAAAATTTTTTTTATCAAGTGTTGCCTTTATATTGGGGACCTTATTTCAGATATTTCTACTTAAAAATCTGGTGTTCTTGTAATCATGTCTTGAGGCATAACTAATACCATGACCATATAAATAGAACAGGTTAGTAGTAGTCCCTGCCTGAGTATGGCCATCAGTTAACCCCTGACCATAACACAACATGGCATATTATACTGAGGGAGAAAAGGGTAGTGACTGACGAGAAGTTCATGGAGTCTCCTGCAACACTACGCCTGCATATCATTACAAACGTTTAAAAACAAACCTCTCTAAATTCTTCCACGACTGCACTTCAGGGGAGCTTAAAGTCATAACTATTTTGCCCATGGCTCTAGGAGACACAAACTGAGGCAAGAGGGGAAAGTTCTAGGTCTGAATTTGGAGAGCAGAATAAGCTGTTTCTATAACTGCACATGCAAAATTAAAATGATATAGTATTACCAATAAGCAAGGCAACAGATTCTATCTAGAGCAATGATGCTCATGTTGCTTTGATGTTGTTTTGCCTCCAAGGCAGGATTTCCATTATTATGGAGATGAACTGCCTCTAATTATTGCAATAACATAATTGTTCCCCAGGGCAGAATTCCTAATAACCGAGCTGTATAGCTCTGTAGCAACTGTAAGAGATATCCTGAGCGCAGGTTTCTCATTAAAAGCACATATATAGACACTGTGCTTCCAGAAGAGAAACAGAATGCCTAAAGCAATAAACTTTCCTTTCCATGCTAGGATTCGATCGGCCTTCTGGGCAAATACCTGCCATCACATTTGCTCTGCCTCCAAGACTGCCAGAATCTTCAGACCAGGGTTTCACACTTTATATACAACATGGAGTTTTGTAGCCCAGTGCTGGGATTTGCCTCCATGTATTACATGAATTTTAACTCTTCCAAAGCCCTTTGGGAAAAGAGGCATATTAGGACCATGATCTAATTTCACCTCGGAGGCAGACTTCATTGTCTCTAGGCAAGAAACATGAATATGAATTTTATTCCTATTTGGGTTGAATATTCTCATAGACTGCTAGACTTGATCTGATTAGACTGTGGGGATCAGGCAAACCTAAATATATATTACAGTATGTGAAGAAATGCCTAAAAATATGGATGTTTATATACTATTACTGTGTCTTTTAAGAGTGGTCCACCGTGGCCTCAAAGTGTTCTGCCCAAGGTGATATCAAGGTTCCTAACCCCAAGGGTCACGTTTGAGCTGTTATTTAGTTGGATCTCTTGAAAGCACTAAACACTTGCTCCTTCTTGAATCTTTCTGTTCTCTTGGTTTTTGTTTGTTACATTCCCCAATTTGTTTTTCTACCCCTTTAGGCGTGTTCTCCTAATCCTTCCATTAGGCTCTGCTTCCACCATTCTGTGTATGGGGCTCTTCCTCAGGGTTTCTTTCTTTTTTTTTTTTTTTTAAAGCACGGTAAGGAAGCTACATAGTTGAAGTGGGGGGAGAGGGATGCCGTTTTAATTAATTTTTTTCAACGTTTTTTATTTATTTTTGGGACAGAGAGAGACAGAGCATGAACGGGGGAGGGGCAGAGAGAGAGGGAGACACAGAATCGGAAACAGGCTCCAGGCTCCGAGCCATCAGCCCAGAGCCTGACGCGGGGCTCGAACTCACAGACCGCGAGATCGTGACCTGGCTGAAGTCGGACGCTTAACCGACTGCACCACCCAGGCGCCCCCTTCAGGGTTTCTTCAATTCACAGATGGTTTTATTTGACAAAACTCTCTCTGGATGAATTGACCTACTCCATGGCTTCCTATCTACTGATGATACCTAAGTCTCATTAGTCTCCTAAACTCAGACCTATGTTGCAACTTTCTTGTTGGACATATTTACTGAGCACTTAATCTATACTTGGCATTGTCCTAGATGCTACGGTTACAGAATGGAACAAAACACACTCAAAGGGCCCAATGTAATCACAAGAAAGAAGGAGGAGGCAGAAGATATCAGAGTGATGTGATGTGAGAACTCTGACTCGTCTTTGTTGGCTTTGAGGATGGAGGGGGTGGGGAGCTGAGCCAAGAAATGAAGGTGTTCTCTAGAAAGCTGGAAACAAATTCTTAACTAGAGAATCCAGATTTTAGATTAGTGAGACCCATTTCAGATTTTTGATCTCCAGGACTGTAAGATGTTATATTGTTTAAGCCAGACAAACCCCCCCACCCCACACACACGCATGCACCACACACCTGCATACATTGTTGGTTCCTGTGGAATTTACATTCTGATTGGGTGGAGGGTGGGGAAGACAGTGAATATACAGTATGTGAGATGGTGATGAGAACTATGGAGAGTATAAAACAGATAAACAGGATGGGGACTTTACAATTCGAAACAGGTTAGTGGGAAAAATCTTTGCCAAATAGGTGATACTTGAATGGGAATTCCTATGTGAATGTGATACCTCTACTTGTAGGCACCTCCGATTCAACATTCTAATGTTACTCTTTTTACTTTCCCCTCTCAGACTTCCTCTTTATAGACTCACCATTGTGGCACTGGCACTACCAGGCACCAGCTGCTCAAGGTAGAATCCTGGGAGTCTTTCCCTACCCCTCCTTCTTTATAAAATCTTTCTACCTAATACATCATTAAGTCTTTTCAGATTTTACCCTTTAAAAGCCCATCTGTCGTCCCTCTTTTACTCTCAAAAGACTGAATCGTCATCCTTTTCATTTCCATCCTAGACTACTGTCTGCAACTGGTCTCTCTGCCTCTCCAATCTTGCTCCTCTCTGATTCCTTCTCTATGTTGCAGGTGAAGCAATCCCTTCACAGTACTTGTATGACCATGTACTGCTTGCATAACATCCTTTCATTTTCTCCAGGGTCTTCTAGTTCAAGTCTAAACTCTGCAGACATAAAATTCAAGGCCTCCACAATCCATTGTTGACCTACATTTTCCAATGTTCCTTCTTAGTACATCACGTTTATAACATATGCCCTAGGATTACGGAGAAACATATTGTTATTTTGCTACTGGGTTCCTGCAATAGTCTATGAGAATCTTGAGGGCTGGGTTTATGTCTCCTCTTTCTCTCTATCCCTAGCACCAAGCAGACGGCCTAGCATATGGCAAGTACCCAATACATTCTTCATTCATTGAACAAAATTGGAGTTGGCTAGTTTGACAGAATAGCCATGCTGCTGTTCTGAAACCATGCCTGTGACATGCAGGCTGTAGGTTTCAGATTCTTTTCAGAAACATTCAGTGGCATATCTATATTGGTTATTATCAATTTGCTTGACAAAATCTATTAGCTTAGTGTCTAAAAAAGGAGGGAAATTCTCAAGCATGAGTAAGGCCACAAAGTCTTTATTTACACAATGTTAACTAGAGTAACATTTCACTCATTTCTTCAGCTTCAGTGAGAAGTAAAATATTTCCTCTAAGTGAATTTTCCAGTCAACTACACTTACCCCTTTAAGCACGAAGATAATTAAAAAAAAATAACCTTTGGGAGTGAGTGGTCTTTCTATGATGCATTATACACTTGCCTGCCTTACTAATCTAAGCTCACTGAAGATAATTTTTCCTCTTTAGATACATCATATAACGGTAATTATCATACTTTCTACAGAGATAAGATAAAGCTATTTATCCCCTTTATTAATACTGCTTTTAATTCTAGGTGACATACTTTCTATTAGAAAGACATTGAAGAAGACAATCAGGAAAGTGAGAGAATGCAAAAATATGCCATATAAAGAATATCAGGGACATTTAGGCTTGGAAAAGAATTGAAAGAGGGTATCACAGTAGTCTGCTAGTATATAAAAGGAAGGACTGGGGTGGAGAAAATGAGATTTATCATATAACTTCAAAAGCAAAAGAAAACACAATGAGTGAAAGTTATAAGGATATAGGTTATGAAGAAAAAAAAATTCTAACAATTAGTTAGGTCTCCATCATTAGATATATCAGAGAAGGATAAGGGTCCAGCCATTTGGGGGAACCCTATTCCTGGAATGAAAGCTGGGCCCTGTAACTACAGTAGGAATTTGGCATTGTTGTCTGCCCAGTGTTCATTTACTGTTGTTCTAGAAGCAGGACCTTGCCTTTCTTTCTTTGGGGAAACCCTTTTCAGCCCATGTGGTTTGAAGTGGAGCTTCCCTATGCACCCTCTTAGAACAAGTGCATGCCTCATGTTTTCCTATGCAGTGCATTACATGATCCTTGAATGTATTGGTTCAGGGGAGAACAATGACCAAGGCAGGTGTATTCAATTATGTGAAAATCTATTCTGGAATTGTTACGAGAACCTAAGAAAAGAAGGCAAGCATGAGGCTGCAGACAGTCATCCTACCACCAGGAGAGGAGAGCCCGCTGGAAGATAGAGTGAACACAGATGAGTCACACATGATGCCACTGTGTGAGCACCTGAGCCTGGTCACACCTTCGGTTACAGTCCAACCCTGGCCTTCTCAGGTGTACAAGCCAATGTGCTGAAGTTAGTGTTGAGGTGGATTTCTGTAACTTACACCAAAGAGTCCATTCTGGTTGAAAGGTTTTATGGCTCCTTATAATTCTAGGACCCTAGGTTTTTATGAATGATTCTGCTACTTTTGTATTTTGATGTTTTTGTTTCTAATAGATCAACTTCAATCTCATCTGCTTCAAGTGCCTTCTGTCTAGAAACTAGAAGTAAACAAAATGATGAACATTATTCTTTTAGAAGGCTTAATTGGTCAATTAATCCAAATAATTTTGCTACTTTGACGGTGACTTGAGGCCTTTCCTGGAGGCTAAAGTACTTGCGCTAACAGTTCACCCTTGTTTTAAATATCTGATATTGCCTACATTCTGATAGCTGGAAACATGTACAAGAGAAAAAGACATGTTTTCGGCACACAATTACAAAGCTAACTCTTTCATTTGGATGCTTCATATAGAGGAGGCCAGTGTGAATATGCTTTAAATTTCTAAAGCAATGAAAAACCATACATGTCAACATTAAACCAGTATGTCTGAATCTATACCCACTGAGATAACTACAATATCACTATATGATTAAATAAGTTAAAAACTTAAAATTTTAAACTATTGTTTCATATACTTTTAGCGTGAACTTGTTTGTAGGTGGCTGCTTAGCTCAAAAAAGAAATTAAATATCACATACTAAATAGTGTTTGACTAAGTAAAAACATAGACTCAAGGGGTAACATTACTAAAAAGGGTGCTTGATCATTAAGTTTTGTTTCACCAAAACACTGTTTATACCAGTATTTTGTACTTAAGATATTAATAACTTTTTACTCAAAGGTTAAAGGTTTGCCCTTTGATTCTTTTTTAAAAAATTTTTAAATGTTTTTATTTATTTTTGAGACAGAGAGAGAGAGAGCATGAGCAGGGAGGGGCAGAGAGAGAGGGAGACACAGAATCCGAAGCAGGCTCCAGGCTCTGAGCTGTCAGCACAGAGCCCAATGTGGGCTCGAACTCACGGACTATACTGTGAGATCAAGACCTGAGCCAAAGTCAGACGCTTAACCGACTGAGCCACCCAGGTGCCCCTGCCCTTTGATTCTTAAGATTCTAGATCTCAAAAGAGAATTAGGGCTAATAAGTCACTAGGCACAAAGAAGTTTGCCTTCTGTGTTGGTCTAACAATGTCAACTCTTTCCTAACATAAGAATTCTTGAATTTTTCACTCACGAATTGTTTTGCTCCCTTATCTATTTAATTCTTTCTCCTTTATCAGAAAAAAGGAGAAAAATAGCAAAATTTCATCTCTGCCAGTGAGAACATATTAAGATCTTTCCTATTTTTCACCTTTTTCAGTAATTATAAGATGTACAGCTGAGTTTATATCTTTCTCAGAAGTTAAAAATCCAACGACTCATGAAGTAAACTTGGACTATGGATGTATGGCCCATTTGGTACTAGCATTAAAATTTTTAAAAATTAGTTGCTGACATTTAAAAATATAAAAAGAGTTCAAATAAAAGTCCAGATTTCTAGTTCTCTTGAAGAATGAGAAGACAGGGAGGCACCTGGCCTGCATCTCCAATTGGCAGCAATAATGCTAGAATTGAGTGGCAGGCACCTCCCTTGGATAGGGCACACCATCATTCCCCTTTACATTACACCTGGCCAGCTCTGGGATTCATTTACATTACCAAAATCAGCCTCTCTGCTTAAGAAAATCTGAGTGAGGTAGAAGGAAGGAACAGAGCTGTGAGAACACAGCGCCCATGGGGAAAAGGAAGGGCTAATACTGATAGCTTGGGTCATGCCTGGTGACTCTGGAGGTGGAGGGGATAAACAGAAAGACTGGATAATGATGGGGAGCTTCCTCAGTTTAAATACATCATCTTTAGTGCCATAAAAATGTTGAAGCAATATGCAAGTCCTGTTAATCAAATCGGTAGTAGGAAGAACAACTGGAGAAAGACAAGCTTTGTGGTAAGTCAAGTGGTAGAAACAATCAATTAAATTTACTTATCAAATAGAGTTCTTGAAACTGATACACCATTTCCCCAAAAGTAACTGAATCAGTATGCAACAATGGTTAAGCTACAGCAGTGCTAAGCTGACATTAATACTGTTCAAAATAATAGGTTTTTTTCTTTTATCTTCTAGACACATACGAAGATTGTATTTCCTTGCTGGAGTGAACTTCTTTTTTTTTTGAAATTTCTTTTTATTTATGTTTTTATGTTTTTATTTTTTTGTTTTTATGATCATTTATTATTTTTTTAATATGAAATTTATTGTCAAATTGGTTTCCATACAATACCCAGTGCTCATCCCAACAGGTGCCCTCCTCAATGCCCATCACCCTCTTTCCCCTCCCTCCCACCCCCCATCAACCTTCAGTTTATTCTCAGTGTTTAAGAGTCTCTTATGATTTGCCTCCTTCCCTCCATGTAACTTTTTCCCCCTCCCCCTCCCCCATGGTCTTCTGTTAAGTTTCTCAGGATCCACATAAGAGTGAAAACATATGGTATCTGTCTTTCTCTGCATTACTTACTTCACTTAACATAACACTCTCCAGTTCCATCCATGTTGCTCAAAAGGGCATATTTCATTCTTTCTCATTGCCAAATAGTATTCCATTGTATATATAAACCATAACTTCTTCTGAAGGGCAGTATGATTTGTTTTGGCCAACAGAACATGAGTGAAAATGAATTGTTTCATTTCTGGGCAAAAGCTTTAAGATCCTATGCATGTTTGGCCCCCCTCTTTGTCTTCTGCAATACTAACGTTCAGGAGGGTGCTACTCCATAAGCCCTGGTTTTAGAGGACAGCACAGCTACCTGCAGACCTCTGATGAGCATGCAATGTGAATGAGAAGTTGACTTATTGTTTTAAGCCACTGAAAGATGTGTGATACAGTAATGTTACTCTAACTTCATTCATTCATGGATTTTGACATGTCTGTCCATTATCTGTATTATTTTAAGGTACTTGTTCTTTAAATCATTGTTAAATTAAAACTTACAAAAGTACCCTTAGGGGCACCTTGGGTGACTCTGTCAGTTAAGCACCTGACTTCAGCTCAGGTCATGATAGGAGTTTGTGAGTTCAGGCCCCGCATCAGGCTCTTTGTTTACTGTTCAGAGCCTGGAGGTTGCTTTGGATTCTGTGTCTCCCTCTCTCTCTCTAGCCGTCCCCCGCTCACACTCTGACTCTCTCTCTTTCTCAAAAATAAATAAACATTAAAAAAGTACCCTTAGTCTAGGCAATACATATGGTACATGCTAGTTATACTTCAATTATGTTATAATAAACAAAGTAAATGTGTAACTATTAAAGGTAATCTACAGACCTAATTCTGAGAAACAACGTGGTGAAACAGAAAATAAACCTGAAGACTAAAAAATAAGAAACTGTGTTTTCAAGTTCCAAGTATGGCTCCAAATTTGAACACCATGCCAATATTCAGTAAACTATACTGCTTTGTTAATATAACAGGAGTCAGGAAAGGATATATATTATGAATTTAATATGTGTGTGAATGCACCATCTGTAAACCATATCAAGTTTGTTTACAAAAATCATTAATAAAGGCAACATCATCAGTGCGATTATCTAATTTGCATATGCAAATCTAAAGGTGTACAGGTGTAAAGGGTAGATACAGATACATTTTACAGGCTTCCACATTGCATCCTTGAGTACTTGACCTTTAGCATCCATTAAAATCATTATGTATACAGCTAGTAAATGCTCTGACACAGACTCATGCATAATTACCATTTTCCAACAGATTGATAGATTACAGAAAGGGGTGGGAGATATTTTACAGGGGTGACAGCCAAAAAAGGTCTTAGAGATACCTGCCATGTGGTGCAATCTGACCTAAAACCCCAAACAACCCATATATATTTACACTGTATAAATAGCATGCATTCTAAATGTCATTCATGTACAAAAGGAAATACACAAGTAAAGAATTTATGTCAGAAAGAAAAAGAAACTGCCATTTCAAAAAGATGTCATTAAAATAATCAAAACTAAGTTATGTGCAGAATGAGCTTTGGAATTAGCTGTATTTAGCCTTAAAAAAAGGAGAAACAAATGGACATACTAGCCATTACCAAATATTTGAAAGGTTGTCATAGCAAAAGTATTTATTTAAGCAAAAAGAAGTAGGATGGAGAAACGTGGGCTAATCAACAAATTTTAGGCTAAAATTAAGGAAGGTTTTTGTAGCTGCTCACCTTTGAGCAGCTCTGACAGTCTTCAACAGGGATCATGCAATCTCTCTCTGCAGGGAGGGTTTTTTAGAATCTTAATACCAAGGAAGATTATAATGACCAGCTAATTTACTGTCCTCTTCCAAAGCTTCAGTTCTTTGATTAACATTTAGTTCATCAACAGTAGATAGTAAATTCCTCCCTCTAGAACTGTTTTTTTTTTTAATTTTTTTTTTAACGTTTTATTTATTTTTGAGACAGAGAGAGACAGAGCATGAACGGGGGAGGGGCAGAGAGAGAGGGAGACACAGAATCGGAAGCAGGCTCCAGGCTCTGAGCCATCAGGCCAGAGCCCGACGCGGGGCTCGAACTCACGGACCGCGAGATCGTGACCTGAGCTGAAGTCGGCCGCTTAACCGACTGAGCCACCCAGGCGCCCCTAGAACTGTTAATAACAAATAAATTATTATAGGTTAATCAAATGTTAAAAATATCTGAAGACAGTACCTTTCATTTTCTCTTAATATGTCCCTTCCTCTCTTCCAGGTGTAAACAGGTTTAGGAGAAGCTTTTGGCTTACATTCGATGACAACTTCCCCTCCCACTTTGACAAGAGTTACTCTTTTTAAGAGGGTTCTTGAAAAATCTGGACCCGTAGCTGGAAGAGAATAGAGAAAATAAAATATTAATTATTATGGAAGAAAAAAATCCCACTAGATCATGCTTTATGCTTTTTCTTTCTGCAATGCATTTGTTGTTGCCTTTGACATCAAAGGGAAGAAGTTAAATTTTTTTCTGTAGTAAAGGAAGTAGCATTGTACATTTTGATGGATTAATTAAAAACTGAGGTATAATTTATATATGGTAAAATGCATCAGTTTTGAGTGTACAGCTTGATGAATTTGACATACTGCACAATGAAGATCAAGATATAGAACATTCCATCATGCTGTTGACGAACTCTTAAAAAAATTATCCCATGTTCAAATGAATAAAAATTTTTAAATTCCAGTGAAGCATAAGGGAAAGACAAAACCAGAAAATCCATAAGGCATTTTTTTGATTATGTAGGTTAAAGCATTCCGTCTTGGATGACAGTTTCTGCCTCTGCTCTGTCCCTTAGCACTCTGTGAATGTCTCCATGAGAGAACATGCTGAAATGTCTATATCGCCACTCTCTGTGAACTTCCTTCTCCTTAAAAACAAGGGCTTTGTCTGGCTTTCTACTACTATTCCCTAACGCAATGCTTGGCTCATGCAGGAGAAACTGGGGCTTGCTCTTAGAAAACTCAATTCCATGCTTACTATGAGTGTTCTCAAATTCATTTTAGAACTCAGGTGGTTCTATGAAATAATATTGAAGAATTATTTCTTTCCTAAAACAACAGATACATATATCTATCCTCTCAGAAGCAATTTAAAAGATGACTTTCTGAAAAAAAAAAATCTCCATTTTCTTCTGAGTTAACTGAATTAATGTGATCTAGGATCTGTTTGGAGTGGGGATTCATCTCATGGAACCTTAACTTTACTATAGTTAATATCCATGATTCCCTGCAGTTTGACGTAATGGAATTTAAGATTTCAGATTGTGTTAAATGTGAAATGTAAATACTAAAGACAAATTAGTTAAAGAAGGACAGAGAGTGAGTGTGTATGTATGTGGGTGGGGCAAGTGGGGGTCAATTTCTTTATCTTTCTTTTTTTTTCTTTTCTTTTTGAAAGAAAGAGAGAGGCAGAGGGAGAGGGAGAGAGAGAATCCTAAGCAGGTCCCATACCCAGCGTGGAGCCCAAAGTGGGGCTGGATACCACGACTGTGAGATCACGACCTGAGCTGAAATCTAGAGTCAGACACTTAACTGACCGAGCCACCCAGGCAGCCCTCAATTTCTTAATTGTACCCAAACCATGTACTAGTGATGTAAACAAAACAAAACAAAACAAAACAACCTCAGTGAAACCAAGTTAAATTTTTATTAAGTGTTTTATTAAGTGTGCAAATACTTTCTATAATTGTCTAGAAAGAAATAAAAGTGGGAAGGTTACTGTTTGGAAAGGGTGATGCAATATATGCATGGGGCTGGTTTTACTATGCGAAGGTGAAAGTAAATAATAGATGAATCTAGTAGGCAATTGATATCTCGATCTGTGTACCTTGGATTCATGAGGGGAGTCTATAATTTGAAGCATAATTCTATAATGATAAGTGTAATTAATAAATAGTGTGCAAGTACAGATGTTTCTGCTGTAATGAGGTAAATGCATTCCTAGTATGATCTGCAAAGTCACATAATAAAAATTATAGTGTTATAAACCAGATAGGGTCAGGACAGACCTACTCAATATTTATGTAACAAAAACATTAACTCCCCCCACAAACCACTTGAGTAAATGTATTAGCATGATTAAAAAGACAAGTGAAATTCCTAACAAATAAATACTACAAAAACAAACAAACAAACAAACAAAACAGAATGTGTGTGTATGTGTGAAGATAGCTTGATGAAAGACTAAAGGAAGAGTTGAGGTTGCTAAGCTCAAGCAAACAAGTAAAACTGGAAAGATTTTGAAACAAGTAAAACCTGCAGAAAGGCTCGTGAGAACCACGCTATAAGCACTGCTGTGTTAGAATACACGGCCACACTGAGCCAAGAGGAACAATGTGGGTCAGGGGAATTGTGGGTAACATAGTTTTGCCTTGGCTAACTATCTGTGTTGGTCTGAGTTAGTGGGCTCTGTGCTCAATGGCTACCACTTGTGAAATCCATGAACACAGCCAGCATTTATGTTATACTGGCACATTCCCCCATTTACCAATCCCATACGTGCTAATATGAACACAGAAAGGTTCTTGTAGCAGAACACACTCATTCTCATCTTAGGTAAACACTGTGTTGACATATTAATGTAAAAAAAATCAAATTTCTAGAAGTTTTTGAAAAAGGGTATTTTGTGAAATAGAGTTACAAATTTGTATCATATCAAAATCCCTTCTTAAAACTGTGTCTTTCTACACACACATTTTTATCACTTTAGGCAGACATTTTTCATCTGTTCAGGAGGAATTCTGCAATTGCATTTGAAAGGAGTTTACATAAATCAAACTGTGCACAACACATGGGTGTATTTGTCAAAAAACTATATATTGCTTTTACAAGACTTGAAATACCATGGTATCAGCCACACAGAAGACAGAAAACATGCCTTCCAGTTTCAGAAACATTTTTCCTGTACTGTTTATGTGCCTATTATCTTCTGGATATCCTAGAGATTAAGAGTGGCTTTGAATACCTTTCACTAATAAAAATGGAATTATAAATTCAAATCTTTTCCCTTTGTCTACTCAATTTGCTTAATTTACTTCTATTATTGTACCTGCAGATCTATCAGTTGCCACATTAAGCTGCAGTGCTCTCTAGGACAAAACTGTCAAACCTTCATCAGTTTTTGAATACTTGCCTCATTAATGGTTTGCTTAACATTCTGCCATTTTGTGACCATCTGTTGTACCTAAGATGCCCTTAAGTGTAAGGGATGATGCTTTTTTTCCTGTCTGTACCCTGTATTTAAGTGAAAGAAGCCTGTTAAATTTGACATTCACAGAGAAATTAGGTTTTAAAAGTTACTGGTAAGGTCCCCAGTTGAGCACTATTAGAACCCAACGCTTGCTGGCACTTAAAAATTTAGTACACATTGAAGGTGAAACTTCAGTAGGTTCTTAATAGCTCAGAAAAGGTAAAATCAATTGTCAAATTACCCACTTGAGTCCGAGAGTAGCTCTGATACTGGGAAATCCTCATTTGCTAACTTTAATGTACTTAGAGGATAATATTTCTTACATCAACTACTAGAGGGCACTGCTCTCTCAGTGTTGGAACGAGTCATGTTGTAGGACCTCTTCCATTTGGGAAATGCAACTTTTTATTATTTATCAATGGTCTTTAATCTATTAACATTACATGATCTATGAGAAGCATCCGGCTGAAAGAAGCTCTCTCTGCAATTCTCAACTGTTTGGTTTTAGTGAATTAAAGGACTCTTGGTCACATGTCAAGGGTATTTAAAGTAGCCAACAGAACCCTTGAAAACAGAAGATTTGTATCTTCATAACATTTTTCAAGACAGAGAACAAGAATAACTCCTTAGCTAGATGTGCAGTGGGAGTCACATTTGGGAAACATATTGAGTGTGATGTTTTACTCTATTATTGAAGAGGAAAAGGTAATTCTGCATGTCAGTTCTATTGCAGTTATTCTGCAGAAACATCACTTGGAACATTGCCAATTGATGGAGACTATTCAGTATGGCCCTTTTAGAAGTTCAGAATTCTAGATTATGTTAACCTTTATCTATTATCTTTAACTATTACCTCATCATTCCATAAAAATAAATCTAGAGTGCATGCATTCATTGAAATGTTTTCACCACTGGGGAGATAATACTGGTATCAGATTTTAAAACCCTAAGCTTTTTCTGGCTTGCTGGGTAGATACCTAGGAAGGCCCGTTATAGTGGGAATCTTCTTTTTTCTAGGGCCATTATTTCAGACCAGCGGATTCAAAATCAGCCCTAATCAGGGATGATATTCACAAGGAGACTCAACAAAACTCTGAAGTAAGAGTTTTTATTTATTTTTATTCTAATATCAGCATAATGTTTCCTTTCTAAATCCCTAATGCCGATGCCCTGCTTGTTTTGGTCTAATTCATTGAAATCCCTGCTTACCCAGGTCTCCTCCTACCGTGGTGGCTCTTAGGTTTATGGGCTCCTGTTACTTTGGGGAGGTTATTTTAAAACAAAATAATAATATTTTTTGTTACAAAGTTGTTTTGAAGAATAAATGAAATAATACATGAATTGTACCTAAAGTACTTAGCCCAATATTTTCCTAGAGTAACAACTTCATACCTACTCCTCCTCTCTGCTATCTGCACGAGTACCACCACCCTTATCAGGGGACTTTATGCTGAAATACAAGGAGGCTTTTTAGAGCCAAATAAATACATCGTGGTTTGAACAAAATTTTATTTTGAAATAATTATTGATGGACAGGTACAAAGATAAAGAGGCCCTGTGTATTTCACTTAATTTCTCCCAGGGATTACATCTTATGTGAGCAGGATAAAATATCAAAATAAGAGAAGTGATCATTGGTACAATGTGTGTTTTTAGTTCTATGTTATTATATCACATATGCAGACTTGAAAAACTACTCTGAAATCAAGATATGGAAGCATTCCATCATCTCAAAGATTTCTCTTGTGCAACCCCTTTATGGCCACATTCAGCTCTCTCCTGCCTAATCCTCCCTAATGCCTAGAAACCACTAATCTGTTCTCCGTCTCTACAGTTTTGTCATTTGGGGAGAATATTTTATATACAGAATCATATAGCATGTGACCTTTTGAGATTTTTTTTTACTTAGCCTAATGCTCTTGAGATCCACCCAAGTTGTGTGTATCAACAGTTAATTCTTTTTTATTGCTGAGTAGTGGTATCTCATCCATCCTGATCTAGAGGAGAAATACTTCTTTAATGTTGGCATTTCAGGCACTATGGTAACTGACAAATAGTTTTGAGCACAGGAACCATTTCAAGATCTCTCAACACTTTTTCTGCCAACAAGTATGATCAGGCTTAGCCTTTTTTCTTTTTATACAAGGTTTGGAAAGACAAAAATTAACTGTGGAGACATGGGTGGAAAATTTTTTTCTTATTCCAAGCAAAACATTTTAAAGCCATTTTAGAACATCATATCTTATACAGGAATTAACATGTTGACTAAAAATCATTCTTACATGTTTTAAGAGCTTCAGCTGGTAAACCTCCTTATATGAGTCCAAATTAGTGATATTTTACTACATTTGGCACAATGTCGTAAACACTTATACAGATTCATGTCCTTGGTTAGACAAGTAGTACATAGTATGACAGTGCCCTACTTGATTGTAACTTTGTTACGAGATAGAAATTATTGTTGAATGAGCAAAAGAGAGTCATTAGAATGTGGTAGTGAGAATCCTAGAATTCCAGTGGTTAAGACACGGTAGTATTTGTTACTAGCGATCACTACATCACCAGTTCCTTGAAGGCAGAGGCTGTGTATTATGGATCTATACATCCCTTACCTAGTACAGCATTCGGTACAAAGTAGATGTTTAGTCAGTATTTGCTGAATAAATATGTTGTAGGAGAGAATTCAGGAATTCAGTTCAAACAGGAAATTCTCTTCTCATGATGCTTTTGCCTGGATACCACATCCCTTTCTTCCCTTCAAGTGGCGTTGTAAATGACTTCTTGACCTTCCTGGCCTGTGCTTAGGACACTCAATCCTTTCTAGAGTTAGGCCTTCGTATAATGAAGCAGAATTACTCAAGAAAAACAATCTTGGATGTTTATACTCTTAAACTACTCTGAAACCACCTGATGGTATGATAGTAGATATTTAACAAATGGCTCTCAAAGAAAACACCAAAGAATTCAGCTTTTAGTGCTTGCAATTTCTGTGGTGTAAATACTTCCGTCATGGCCAATTTCAAGCTAAGAACAAGAAGTCAATGAATACTGAGAAGGATACACAGATTCAGCTACTGCCAGTAGGAGAGCCTTGGCACATAACTTTTTTTCCTTACTTCCCCGAAACATACTCTTATGGGAAGCTAACAGGACAAATGGACCCTGGGAATTCAGCTTTCCCGAGTCTTGAGCCTCACCCTGAAGCAGTACCATAATCTCCTTTGTCCTCCCCAGGCACACTCACAACCCAGTGCTGAGAAGAAAGGAACTTCGACTCCCTTCCATTTCCTTTGATTGTTTCATTTTGTTCCCTAATCTTTGTGGGTCAAGGTATCACAGCAGTTTTAAGGGCTTCTGCTACACATGCCCGGCCCTAGACTACAGTCTCAAGAGGAACATAGAGTGTGGATGAGCAATGTTTATGTCACCCAGCAGTGACTGATTTCTTGCTCGTCATGTGACTTCAGTAACTCCTTATACTGAAGAAGTTTTAACATGGAATGAGAACACACACTTTGCCTTTGTAATATGGGCATTTTTAAACACATTCAAAAAGCTTCATTAAGAGCAACCTGCCTTACACTAAATATAAAATTCACTTCTTCAGGAGCCCAGAAGAGCCACTGTCTGCTTATGTTGAAAAATACCACCTGGAATGTTGCTTGTGCAAATGCTTTATTTCTGGTAGAAATGGTCCAACATGACTGATAGAGCTTCTGTCAATACTGGGTTCAACAATGGAAACACGGGTTAACTGTATGTATAGTGGTGATAACAACAGAACAGCCTAGTCATTATTCTGCCCTCCAACTCCTATTGGCTTTTTATTGTTTTTTGAGAGAGAGAGAGAGAGCAAGTGCGTACACAAGCACTTGAGTGGGGGAGGGGCAGAGGGAGACAGAGAATCTTAAGCAGGCTCCACACTCAACTTGGAGTTAATTCCACGACCTTGGGATCTTGACGTGAGCTGAAATCAAGAGTTGTACACTCAACCCACCGAGTCATCCAGGCTCCCCATTCTATTGGCTCTTACAAGTTTGAAAGCAACTCTGCCGTGATGGCTTAAGATGGGGTAACAAGAGGATTTACAAAGCAGATTCTGGACCTGTGGCACCTAAATTGAACTGGTCATAGGAATCACCTGGAGGAGCTTATATATATATATACTCCTGAACTCGACCTGCCATGAGAAGGACCTGAGAACTTATAATTTTATAATTTTTGCCCCTGAAAATGTGATCCTCAGAGAAGAAGCATTGGTGATCACCTGGGAGCCTGTTAGAAATGCAGAATCTCAGGCCCAACCCAGGTCTTGAAATCAGAATCTAAACCTAACAAGATCCCCAAGTAATTTATACATGGATCAAAGTTTGAAAATCACTGTTAAATCTTCTTGAACACCAATTCTAACATCTTCTGGACTACCAAAATAGAATCCACATGTTGCCAGAAGGTGGTAGAGGGGAAAAAATACTCCATTTCATTTACTGGTTCACTAATTTAAAAAGACTTGTAGAGACAAGGGTAAAAGATATAAAGTAACAAACGCATTTAGAACACCGCTAACATCAAATAATGGAATGGTAGGAAACAATCTTATTAGACTTGCCACAAAAGAGTGAACTTTTGGAAGCCAAAGCAGACAAGTCAATATGGTAGGCAGAGGGAAGAAGAAGAGCATATTTCTTACTGATGGATAAAAGAAAATATGTAATTTTGCTACAAGATTCAAACTTTCTTCCTGGTTCTACAATGTAAGAAAAGTTTATTGTAAAGCTCCTTAGGTAAAGAACTATGGACTTCTAAATGAATAATGCCTTCACAGCAGTTTTACAGATGACTGAGAGATTTTAGTTGTAGGACAGTCAGTATATGGTAACACTGCTCAGTGAAGCCTTGGACTGCATGCCTGAGTCACATTTTAAACTCTAGCTCAGGGGCACCTGGGTGGCTCAGTTGGTTAGGTGTCCGTTTCTTGATTTTGGCTGAGGTCATGACCTCACAGTTCGAGAGATGGAGCCCTGCATCGGGCTGTGTGCTGACAGCACAGAGCCAGGTTGAGATTCTCTTTCTTCCTTTCTCTCTACCCCTCCCCCACTCTTTCCCAAAATAAATACAACTTTGGCTCAATGAAGGCATTTCTTTGGGTGAACTCATATAAGGAATTATCATAATATGTACCCCTCAGGTTTCAATGTCTCCCTTTGGTTGGCTTTTAAAGTAAACTCTATACCGAACATAGGGCCTGAACTCATAGTCCTGAGATCAGGAGTCACATGCTCTACTGACTGAACCAGCCAGGTACCCCTCCCTTTAATCAGCTTTAAGTCACCAGTCATGCCAAGCAACAACTTGGCTTCGTCCTTCCATGGCAATCTGTGAAGTCACTCTGTAGGCCTAATTCTACTCACCATGTTGGTGAAATGGAGCCTTCAGCCATGGATGGAACCTCTGATGCCTGATATTTCTCTTCTATAGAAGGACTTCAGATTGAGAGTCCTGATCCAAATCAGAAGATTTGCTGGTAGATTGTACTCCACTTAACACACACACACACACACACACACACACACACACACCCTAGGATAAGTTTCCTATTTCAGGACAGTGTTTCTCAAAGTGTGAGAACCAACAGCATCAACATCACCCAGAAACTTGTTAGAAATGCAGCTCCCCAGGTCCCATCTCAGCTACCGTATCAGAAATTCGGGGGGTGGGGGTGGTGACTGAGCAGTCTGTAGTTGAACAAGTCCTCCAGGTGATTCTGATGCATGGCAAAGTTTGAGAATACCGTAGAAAAAGTAATGGCCTTCTGATTTGATCAATTAGAGCAGTAGTTCCCAAACTGTGTTGTTCACTAGAATCACACCTCGGCAACTTTAAGGACTAATGCCTGGGACCTAGGCCCAGGGTCTGAATTACTTGATTTGGAGGATGGTAGGGTATCAGGAGATTAAAAAGCTCCCCAGATGATTTTAATCAGCAAAATGTGAGAATCACAGAAAAGGGGTTTGGTAATGATTTGGTGGCCGTCTGCAAGAGTTTGGTATGGATATTAGTTAACAATAGCAAACATGTCTGATAATTCTACAAACACTTCTAGGCTTTAAGAAAGGTTGCACTTGGGATCTCTTAGTTTGGGCAATAAGGTACATAATGGCAGCCTCATTTTACTGATAAAGGGAGACTTAGTAACTTGTCAAAAATTTCAAATTTGACATCCAGGTGGATAGCTTTCCCTTTTCAAGACAATTTTAGTAAAGCTTCTGCCTAGATGACTACATCTGGGTAAGAAAGGCGTTTGTCCTCTCATTGGATGCTGATCACACTCAGCACATTTGATTATTTTGTAATCTGGCTCAACGAGGCAGCTGAGAAATCAGAGTCAGATGCAGATGAGCACTTGTGAAAGCCCCTGTGAAATAACTTTTAGTTTAGTCTTAATGTTTTCCTAATTTGAGAGCCAATCATCTGGATAAATGCCAAATTAACCAAATAATTGCTCAAGCCTCCACCTCACTTTAATTGGACCATCAGTTCCCTAATGGTATTTGAGCGTCCTTCCAGGGTCACATGCCCTCTACCACACAGGCCAGGAGAATCCTCACAGTACTGAAGCATTAGACACAAATTCCTCAGGCAGAACCTATTTCTGTTCCATTACGCAGTCCTGGCAAAGTCAGGTCATATTCAAAAGACTTACTTGCTCTTAGGATAGTTCATCCCATTTCAAAATCAAAGATACTCTAGAAAACTAGTTTAACTCTCCATTAGGGTACAGACAGTCTCAGCCTGGTACAATTACTTGTTCTCTGTAGAGAATGCTGTTGGTACCCTCACATGGATTCTTTTTTCTTTTTTTTTGGCCCCACCTGCTGTGAGTGTTGGCTGCTTACCACCTCAGCTGCCCCCTTCCCTGGGAAATTGGGAGGTTTTCCTCCATCTGCACCCACATCACCACCCCAACCCCTACTGCTCATGCTACTACCACCTAACCGGCAGCCCAGGGACGGACTGATAAACAGAGATTTCAGTAAAGGCCAGTCTCCCTTCTCCAGGGAGGAATAACTCTAGGAGGCAGTTTATGGTCCAGATATCCCTCTCTAGGACGAGACATAGGCTAAATTTTGCCTGCGACCATGACCTTATGCAGCTCCTCCACTCTTTCCCTATCTTGCTTTCTTTTATAGGCTTCTCCCTAGAGAATATTCCTTCAATGGCTCAGAGGTACCTCAATCCCTGCTTCTGCTTTTGGGACCTCAGTTGTCCTTTGTCCTTACCCCATGATTACATACACAGCATAAGCATTCTACTTGGAGCATCACAAAAAATCTCAAGGTTGGCAATTCAATCAGCAGTCCCTGACACCAAGAGGATCATCTATGTGGACACAGATATGAAACATGAATAGAAACGCTGCACTAGAAGATTTAAATTTTTACCAAGAAAATATGTACCTTACTTTTTTTTAATTACATGAAAAAAAATTATGTTTGTTTATTTTTGAGAGAGAGTGACAGACTGCAAGCGGGGGAGGAGCAGAGAGAGGCAGATACAGAATCTGAAGCAGGCTCTAGGCTCTGTGCTGTCAGCACAGAGCCAACACAGGGCTCAAACTCACAGACTGCAAGATCATGACCTGCCCTGAAGTCTGACACTTAACCGACTAAGTTAAGGCACCCCTTAATTACTAACTTTAGGCACCCCTAAAATTACATTTTATAGAAGATCCAAGTTCCCCGTGGTTATCAGACTGTATTCACCCCGATTCCAATATACCTTCATGAGTGGGAGAGAAGGACAGAATGATGCCATCACCCAGCAAATTGTGCAGCACCCCAGGGATGTCCGCGGGAGTACATCACACAGTTAACCTCTTCCACGACATAAGTTAATACAGGAGAAAAAGTCTGGGAACAGATGCCTTGAGGAATAATAACATATCAATGGTGACAGGTCAATTACAAACAAGGACATTTTCTTTTTTTTTTATTTTTTCTTTTTTTAATGTTTTATTTATTTTTAAGACAGAGGGAGAGAGAGAGAGGGGGAGAGAGAGCGAGCAAGAGAGAGAGAAAGAGAATATGAGTGGGGGAGGGACAGAGAAAGGGGGAGAAACCGATTCTGAAGCAGGATCCAGGCTCTGAGCTGTCAGCACAGGGCCCGATGTGGGGCTCAAACTCACCAACGGTGAGATCATAACCTGAGCCGAAGTTGGACGCTTAACTGACTGAGCCACCCAGTTGCCGCAAACAAGGATATTTTCTTTTTTTTTTTTTTAAATTTTTATTTAACGTTTATTTTTGAGACAGAGAGAGACAGAGCATTAACAGGGGAGAGGCAGAGAGAGAGGGAGACACAGAATTGGAAGCAGGCTCCAGGCTCCGAGCCATCAGCCCAGAGTCCTACGTGGGGCTCGAACTCACGGACCGTGAGATCGTGACCCGAGCCAAAGTCGGACGCTCAACCGACTGAGCCACCCAGGCGCCCCAACAAGGATATTTTCTATTTGATGTACTCAAAACCAGGCCTACTCTAATAGACTGACCTCAAGGTAAAAGTCTATGTTATTCTTCCATCCAGTGAGTAAATCACCCAGTACCTACGTTAAATATTTAGCAGTTTCAATCCATTAAATATAGATATGTTACATACACATTAAATACTCAGACAGAACACATAAAACAAGACCAAGGGAAAAGCCTATCAAATATGTGCTTCCTAACCATCTCTTATTCATGACTCTAGGGTTATTACCTAGCTTGAAAGGGAATCTCCTCTCTAATGTTGGGAGATCCTGATATTTGATCAATAGCTGGAACCAACATACTGACTTTTTTCTTCCTGATAATAAAGTTTTCTTGTGTTTCTTTATTCAATTCAAATTCACCATGATTCTAAGAAAGGTAATAACAAATTAGTCATTTGACCCCAAAGAGTCAAATTATTACTATTCTGTAATACTCAAAGTGACTTGTGGAACACAATCATATTTATAGCTTACCCAGGTTAACCAATATTAATTTATGTGTATTTTAAAATAGTGAAATGTCTTCTCCCTCATTCAATTAAAATGAACTTCAGGGATTTACTCACTTTACACTTAACTGTCCTTCAATTCACTTCGAGTATATTAATATGATTTTTTGGAAGAGAAAATGGAATATTAAAGAAGGAACTTCTAAGCTTGTTACTCAAGCATCTCTAAAATTGGTCCTTAATTAAGTTTTCCATCTATCTAAAACTTTGCCCATATACTTTATGTATTTGAGTCAAAATTTTCGAAAACATTCCAGGGTTCTGTATGTGTAAGAAACCATCCAGATGTTTTATAACTTTGAGCCTTTGTTAAGGCCATTTCACTCTGATCTGGAATATTCCTTGTCCTCTTTTCTGTCTGTCCAAATATAAATCACTGTTCAAGGCTCAGCTGACCATCCCAGTGCATCAGCCAAACTCTCTTTCCTGAATTCCTGGAAGCCTTTACTATTTTTACCACTGTTTGGCCTGTTTCATTTCCTGACATGCCTTATTGTTCTCATATTCAACATGGTTGAGATCAGAATGGTTAAATAATTTCTCAGGCATTTTCCTCTTATCTTCACTGCTCTAGCTTGCTGACCTCAGGGCTCGTAAGAAAGTCTTAAGAAAGGACTCAGATCAAGAATTCATTTGGAATTAGTTCCAGTTGGAAGTGATTTGAAACAAATCTCTGCAAAAGATGGAGCAGCGATTCCCAACTCACAGCCCTTGAGCCCCGGTGGGAGGAGGGGACAGGGTCTGGAGAAGGGTGTGCAAGGAGTTGTTTTAAACTGTTACGTTTCATCTATGCGTAAGAATATATACATAAATGTATATGTAGATATACAGACACACATCTCATATACACTCTATTGTTTTCAGTTATGGGTAGGTGCTCTAGATAAAAATAATCTGATAGTCTTTTTCATTTCCAGCTCCGCTTTTAGGACTAGTTATTCTCGGTCTTACCTCATAATTATATCCCATGATGTACAGTCATTTGTTATTATCAAATTTTATTATTTTAACAGAGGGACTTACAGAATCTTTTAAAATTGTAACGGGGTTCTCAGAGTTGAAATTTGGAAAGCACTCATCGAGAGGGACTTAGGACAATGCAATTCATTCATTAGGCTGTACACCCTCAGTTTTAGCTCTTCTTCTAACTAGTTGGCTTAATGTTTAATGGGCAACATCTTTGTTTTTGCAGAAAATCCTAAGTAATCTACCATGCTGAATTGTGCTCCAAAAAGAGTCAGTTAAAACTACCAATAATCAGATCCAACTGGCACAGGGTGAAACTATAGTACTTGTCCTGGAGGAAGCTGGAATTATTGTTCCCAGTGTTAAGAGAGTGAGAGGTAGGTAGCAGCTTCCAAAAAGGTCATGCTTATTCCAGATGCAGAGTGTTCTTAGGCTTCACTGAAATGGGCTGCAGTGCCATGAACTCTCACATATTCCTGTCTTTTATGGGATAGTGGCCCAAGCTAAAGAACTTGGTGACAAGAACAGTCATGGAAGCTTTTCCTTCCTTTGTTAACTTGCACAGGGAAGAAGTACATTCAGCTTGAGAGCATCTACTGCCCATGCCAGCTCAACATGCTAGGCATCAAACAACACCTTGCTGAAGAAAAAGTTTGGACTCTGAAACTGGTGAAATCATCAGAATTTATGGTATCAGCTCCCAGTGTGTGCTTTTCTCTCATTCATAATCTTTCTATTACACTCTCCCTAAGAACTACTGCTTAGGTACTTTAGATAAATCCCAAATTCAGAGCCAAGATTTTTCTATGGGACACATACAAATTGATAGCCTGGATTTTTTTTTAAATTTCCAGAGGTATGCCAATTCATTTAATTTATACTGTCTTATTTTTTTTATGTTTCATATTTATTTTTGAGAGACAGAGAGAGAGAGCACAAGCAAGGGAGGTGCAGAGAGAGAGAGCGGGACAGAGGATCCAAAGCAGGCTCCAGGCTCTGTGCTGACAGCAGTGAGGCCTACACAGGGCTCAAACCCACAAACTGTGAGATCACGACCTGAGCCAAAGTCACACACTCAACCGACAGCCACCCAGGTGCCCTTATACTTTCAATGATATATTTACTTAATTCATACCTCATTTTTAAAAACAGTCTCTTAACTGATTAACACATTTAACACATCATTTAACACATTCATTCATTCCTACATGCATTATTTACTGAGTGCATACTATGTGCTTCCCTGTTGCATTAAGTCCTGAGAATAAAATAATAAAAAATAATTTAATGTTTATTTATTTTTGAGAGAGAGAAAGAGAACATGAGTGGGAGACGGGCAGGGAGAATCCAAAGACAGTCTCCAGGCTCTGAGCTGTCAGCACCCAGCCCAATATGCAACTCATTAACTGCAAGATCATGACCTGAGCCACCTGAGTTAAGATCAGATGCTTAACTGAGCCACCCAGGAGCCCCTAAAATAATGATTTAAACCAAATATGGTCCTTGACATGATGGGGAAGTTAAAATGCAACGGGAGAAAAAGACAAAAATCACAACAAATGTAAAATGCAACAGTGGCATCTGTTACAAAGGACAATTAACAGGCAAATAAAAAATCTGCAAGAGGCGAAGTTGCTCTGGGCATGGGGCCAGGTGTGACGTTCTGAGGGAGCCACAGTGAAACCTGAAGATGGAGGAAGGGAAGGAGCTAATGAAATGAAGGGCAGGAAAAGCATTTCAAGAATAAGGAACAGTATGCTCCAGTGGCCCTTGGAGGAAGGGAGGATGGTGAAGATGTGGAACAAATACTGTCAGTGCAGCTGAAGAGCAGGGAAAATGGGTCATATGGTGAGAGGTAGCTGGAGGGGCAGACCACTTGCCTATACGGTGATAAATTCAGATAAGGAAGAACAAGACGCACTTTGCCAGCTGTTCCTAGCAACCTTCCCAAACCAAGTCAACTCTTCTTCCTTCCAAGCTGAATTTTGTAGCAAATCAATACGATACCAAGATTCCACAGCATTTCAGAAACTGCTC
The DNA here is from genome assembly GCF_018350195.1 of Panthera tigris. Lineage (NCBI taxonomy): Eukaryota > Metazoa > Chordata > Mammalia > Carnivora > Felidae > Panthera > Panthera tigris. The sequence goes on along the minus strand of NC_056661.1, from coordinate 44,766,139 downwards.
AAATTAGAACAGTGGTTGACAGACGAATAAAAATGGGTGTCAAGGGAACTGTGTTACCCATTGGAAGCATCAGTAGAGGCTGGTTTAGAAAGTGGTCCCTGGGTAAATTCCTAGCAGTGCTATTGCTGGGTCATAGGGTAGGTCTATTTTTAATTTTTTGAGGAACCTCCACACTGTTTTCCAGAGTGGCTGCACCAATTTGCATTCCCACCCCAATGTTTATAGCAACACTCTCAACAATAGCCAAATTATGGAAAGAGCCTAAATGTCCATCAAGTGATGAATGGATAAAGAAATTGTGGTTTATATACACAATGGAGTACTACGTGGCAATGAGAAAGAATGAAATATGGCCCTTTGTAGCAACGTGGATGGAACTGGAGAGTGTGATGCTAAGTGAAATAAGCCATACAGAGAAAGACAGATACCATATGGTTTCACTCTTAGGTGGATTCTGAGAAACTTAACAGAAACCCATGGGGGAGGGGAAGGAAAAAAAAAAGAGGTTAGAGTGGGAGAGAGCCAAAGCACAAGAGACTTTTAAAAACTGAGAACAAACTGAGTGTTGATGGGGAGTGGGAGGGAGGGGAGGGTGGGTGATGTGTATAGAGGAGGGCACCTTTTGGGATGAGCACTGGATGTTGTATGGAAACCAATTTGACAATAAATTTCATATACTGAAAAAAAAAAAAAGAAAATGGTCCCTGGTATTGCTTGGAGAATGCATTACTTTTCCCTCGAGCAATATCTTTGGCCTCAAGATTTACCTTTTTTTTTTTTTTTTTTTTGATTGAACATCATGCTTAGCAAAACACGTGTTAGTTTAGTGACTTAAATTTTTTTTTCCTTTCCAGGATAAGTACTCACCTATAACACTAAGCTCTGCGCTGGAAAAGATAACTCCGTGTTTATTCTCGGCCACACACTGATACATGCCAGCATCTGAGAGGTTCACTACTGTTATGTTGAGCATTCCTTGCTCAATTTGAATTCTATCCTGTGAAAGAAAAGAGGAACACAAAACAATGACCTTCTCAACTGAGACCTTAAGGCAATTTTGTTGCATGTTATATCAAAGGGGCTTAATGAGAAGAAAATAGCCATCATATAAGCAATTTACATTACATGATCTATTTATCTGTCAACTAAATTTGTGGCAGGTCAGATGCTAAATGGAACAACCTTGTACATCAGTTGGTAAATGGAATTTAAATTGTAGGACTCTCTGGAGTTCTCATTGATTCAATAGTGAAACCATTCAGATTAATATCCTCTCTAAAACAGATGAACTTGAAATTTAAAATGCTTTTGTACTCTCAGGCTTTGTGCTGACTGGGGGGTGGGGTGGGGTGGGGAGGAGGGTAGGGAATACAACCATATTTACTGTTCAGAGTATTAAAACATTCAGATTATGAGGAGGCAGCACTTTGAAGGTTAAGAGAATTGTAATCTATATATTATAGATTATAGAAGCAGAGACAAATATTTAATATTGGTTGATGTCAGTGGCATAATCTAAGCTTAGGACCATCTTCTGGAGGCCAATTGGAAGAAAGAAGAGTTAGTGTACTGAACAAAAGACCATTCTCATTTGTCAGCCTGAGGATACCTAATTTGAATTATCAATTTTTGTAAGTCCCAAAAAGGATCTCCTCCTCCCCAGGAACCTGCCATTTAAAAAATATAAGATAAAAAGAAGTACTGGTTTTCTATTTGCCGCAGGGTCGCGATTTAGCAGGGTAGACACCTTATTAGGCTCTGATCAAATCTAGGTACCCATGTTCCCTCACGTTAAATAAAATTGAGGAAAATGCTGGTTATCTGGGTACCTACACTTTAGTGGTTTGAGTTTGGCTTTTATAATTGGGAAAATCATGGAGTCAGCAGGAGCTCTTCCAGGGACAGGAGAGGAGTATGTGACAGGGCAACAGTCCCCTTTCTGCTTTGTGTGCACTGATGACCCACCGTTGCTCACAGCAGGCACTCTTCACTGGGCCGCCTATGGTGGAGGAAATCTGAGTATGAAAACCTGCCTCTTAACTTGGGGCCTGAGGAAAATGTCAGATTTCAGGAACATTTGAGTTCAGTAGGAAAATACCACAGGAAAAGTTTAAATTGGACACAATTGTTCCTCATTCTTATTAAGGCCCTCCCCATCCTCCCCTTGCTTCATTCCTAGTTCTTTGTCAGGGTCTGCTCCCTTAGATGAGCATTCCTGTATTATGTCAATGTCTCCTCTCTCATAGCAGATTCTCATAGTACTTTCCAGATGCTCTTTCAGAACGAAGGTACTTACTCTTTAAGCTGCTAAGTTTGATGACTGCTCACAGCTGGGTCCCTCTCTCTGGGTAATGCTTTTGGCAGAAAGAACTTCCCAAATTCAATGCCTGGTTGGTGCAGTGGTACAAAGGCCGCCCCCCCCCCCCCCCCCCCCTCCACCCCGGCCCTTTGCCTCTAACTTGGGAACCTCTGAAGGGCCTTCTGCTCCAGAGCTCCCCCTGTAGGCTCATATTGGAACTGCACCACTGTTTAACCTCTGCCCAGTCTGGCTTCTCTGACTCCTTCATAGGTGAGGCTCTGAGAGCTTTCCCAGCATACCTCCTGAACACAAATGTCTGCCTCAGAGTCTGTTTTCAGAAAGCACAAAGAAAGACAGTGACTACTGAAGTATTTATTTTCAAAGAGCATTTGGACTTTTCTTCCCTTTGGGCCACATTCCCTCCCCCTCCTTTTCCTTAAGTCTTATTTTCCATATAACCAATTCTGAAAACCTTATTCAGGCAAACTTTGGTGGTTAGTTCTGAATCAAGGAGACCTTCAATATTTGAATCCTGGCTCTATTACTTACTAAAGATGGATGTGACCTTAGGCAAACTGCTCTGACCTCAGGCAAACAAGGCAGGTTCCTTGTCTGTAAATTGGGCATAGCAATAGTACTTACCTCATAAGGTTCCTTGTGAATACCAGATGAGGCAATGTGTTTGAAGTGGCAGGATAGGTTAGCACTTGTTAAATGTTTGAGAATCACACCTTCCAAATCCTTTTTAAACATTATTATAACCTATCATTTCCCCCTAACAAAATGAATAGTCTGCATAGAATTTTCATTTCAGTGGTTACATATTTCTAAAATTAACATTTTCTTCTTTTAAAGTCTATCTGTGTGGGGGGGGGCTGGGTGGCTCAGGTGGTTAAGCATACAGCTCTTTTATTTTTTTAATTTTTTTTAATGCTTTTATTCTTGAGAGAGAGAGAGAGAGAGAGAGGGAGACAGAGTGCAAGTGGAGGAGGGGCAGAGGGAGAGGGAGACACAGAATCTGAAGCAGGCACCAGGCTCTGAGCTGTCAGCATGGAGCCGGATGTGGGGCTCAAACTCTAACCATGAGATCCTGACCTGAGCTGAAGTCGAATGCTCAACCGACTGAGCCACCCAGGTGCCCCCAGCATATAGCTTTTTTTTTTTTTTTTTTTTTTTTTTTTTTTTTTTAAAGCATATAGCTTTTAATTTTAGCTCAGGCTAGGAACTCACGGTTCATAAGCTCAAGCCCAGCATTCAGATGGAGCACCGTCAGCCGGGATCCTGCTTGGTATTCTTTCTCTCCCTCTCCCCCACTTGTGTTCTCTCTCTCAAATAAATAAATAAACTTAAAAAAAAATCAGTCTGCTTAACTTTTCAAAATATCTTGTTTATTTTCATAGACATAAGTTCTTTATTTAACTCTTTCAGCATCCTAAACAGACTCATTCCTATTTCTTTGTTAGACCATTCTATTGTTTGGTTCAAATTTCTAAAAAATAACTTTTTGAAAATGTTTTGGAATATTGGCTTACAGGCTTATTTGTGAAAAGGAGTTATTTTTCTTTGTTTGTTTTTATTCCCATCAGCAGTTTTGTCGCTGTTCTACCTCATCCCCTGGGTCACCAGCCCAGAAGCAGATCTGCTCATGGATTCTGTGAGGTCCTGATCTGTGAGGACACTCAAATTACTGCAGCTCTCAGCCCAGAGCCAGTGGGAACCCTGGCCCAAGACTTTCCACCTGTCTTGCACCACTGTGTGTGATTGCTTCTTTCACGGGAGAGCAATAGGTGGGGAAGATCCACACCCCAAGCCCTTACTCCAAGGATATTGTATCCTGTCTCCAGAGAGGATTTTTGCTTTTTTATTTTTTTATTTTTTTTGAGAGAGAGAGGGGACCAATTAGTGAGGACCAGAGAGAGAGAGAGAGGGAGAGAGAAAGAGAGAGAGATACCTATGAGGGGCAGAAAGGGGAGAGAGGGAGAAAGAGAAGTGGGGCTCAACCACAGCAGGACTTGTGTTCACCCAATGCTGGGCTCGAACTCACGAACTATGAGATCATGATTTGAGCTGCAGTCCCAATACTTAACTGACTGAGCCACCCAGATGCCCTGGATTTTTGCTTTTTTAAAGCCAAGCTCTCAGGTACCACTGCCTTCCCTCAGGCCTACAGTCTAGTGCCTCCAGTCGCAGTAATCACTTTCAGTTTTTGTTCTATTTCTGTTGCATCAGAAATATTAATCTTGCATTTGCATATGTCATTACTACATGTTTGGAGGCAGAATGGGTGTTTTGATGGTGATCTTATTGGACATCACGTTGTTGTCCAGAAGTCTCCACGAACAGAAGAGAATAACAAAACCACATTGAGAGGAGAATTTGTATGCTGGGAGGTCTTACTCTCTCTTATACAGAACACATACAAATTTGTTTCTTAGCACAGTTACATGTTCCAGACTTTCTGCATGACTTTCCAATTGTACAGCCAAAGATGTTAATTTATGAAAACCAAAGATTTTGTACAGAAGCTTAATTGAACAAGGATGAAGAACTGGATTTATGGAGTTTCTATGTATCAACTGCATTCACTTCCACTTTTTCTGCTATTAACACTTGGTTGCTTATTGTTTTCTAAATAACTCATCATTTTCCTGTTTCCATAACAATGAGGTCACATGAAACATTACAGTCAATACTAAAATATGATTATCATCAGTTGGCTTACCCGAGTTAATAGTGGTTCACCATTTTTTAGCCACCTGTATGTAGGTTTGGGCCTTCCATTTGCTTTACATTCCCAAAAGACATTTTCTTCAATGGCCACATGTGTATCGTTTATTTCTTGAATCCAATTAGGTTGAGCTACAGCAGTTCAGAAAGCAAAGAAAAGATGTACATTCAGTATATGTTCAATCTATTTTTATCACATGAAATCAAAGGACAAAAAGTAGGCTTGTAATAAAATTATTTTTCCAGGTGTTATGCATATTTCAAGGCTGGGTTAGAGTTCAGGGGTACTTTTAGAAGGCAACCCACTCTATGTCCAACTCTGAATGTCCTGTTTTTGCAGCCCATGTGGCTGGTCTTTTAATTGCTAAAGGCAGAAAATAAAAGCAGCATTGCCATATGGCAAAATTAACTGTCCCTCTCCTCCAAGTAGCTATTTTTTACCATTTTTGTAGGAGAAATATCCCACACTGCCCCACCATTTCTGGCTGGGAGCATGTTTTCCTAGATACACACTATGTTTCCCAGATTGCTTTGCAATTGGAGGTAACCATGTGACTAATTTCAAGCCCAGCGTACCTGTGTGAAAGTGGTGAGATCAACTTTCAAGTTGTTTACTGAAAGATACTTGCCCCAAAATCTCATTGCCCCATACCATTGATGGGAAAAAAAAAATGACAACTGCAACAGTCTTGGGCTCAGAGATAGAAGCTACGAAGGATGAAAATGCAGACTTATCAGTCTTGGACTTTGAATAACCTTGTAGAGCAAAGTAGCCCCAGACTCACCAGCAGATTGTGGGGGAAATATGTAGGGAAGAAATAAACTTTTTTTAAGCCACTGTATTTTTGGGTCTCTCTATTAGAGCAGCTTAGTCTCTCGCTAACTAATACACTTCACTCCTACATACTATATAGATAATTTTGTGACTTCTTTCTCCTTCTAGACTACATCATTGCTTACTATTGACTTATTTCATATTGATACAATGTTATACACAAGAGTATGGCTCCAGAACCCCAAATCTCTGAATGAGTCCTGATTTTTACCAAAACTTTCATAGGAAATCATCTCTTGCCCACAGTCTAACACCGTGGAATTCAAGATAGCCCACCATCCTACACCACTCCTGCTACCCAAATTATGCCACCTTTCTCATGCTTCAGTTGAAATCATGCTTTTTTTCTCCTTGTTCTCAATAAAGACAATGTTAATTCCACATTCCATAAAATGTCATCATAAATACCAAGCCTCGCCTAAAGCACAATTCATGCTATTGTTAACTGTAATGGCAAATGTACTTAAGTAGAAGACCTTTAGTCCAAAGTTCATGCAGAAGAGAACCACAGCTATCATTCTGGGATGTTTCCTTTTCACAGGACAATTTCTGTAGGGTAATGCCTACCAACAGAAACCTAATAGTTAGAATTGTTATCAGTATTTAATTAGAAGGTGCTACTCAATATTCTTAACATGTCTCTTGTCTGATTTGACCTCAGAATCTTCATTGAGTGAGGCTTCAAATCATCTATAATTTAATTCAAAAGGAAATTACCAGTGTTGAGGCTAAGCTGTCTATCTTACCTACTTACTAATAAACAAAACTAGAAAAACACTCAACAAGTCACTTTACCAGCAGAGGTCTCTAGGTCCTTGAATAAATATTGCTTTCTCCTTTTCCCATCTACAAACAAATGCATGTTTTTCAAGGAGCAAAACACAATTTTACAAATCTTCTACTGATGGGGATGATGCATTGTTGCATAGGAGGGGGGGCTGAAAGGGTCGATTTTCAAAAAAAAAGTTGTAACATCAACAAGCATTAATTTCAACGAAAGGTTATAACCTTCATCCTTGAAAGAGCTGCAAGTCTGCCATTGTTCTGTATCTTCCTGCTGCTCATGCAAAGGGAGCTCAAAAGGTAGATACCTTTTCTGTTCTCTGCTTGGAGAATTTGATGTGTAACCCTGATAGGGCTAACGGCAGTTGTGTGCCTGATTTCACATTCAACCTGCTGAATATTTACCCCCCACAGAGTCCATGAAAACAAAGCAAACAAGAAAAGCTACAGAAATCTATGTGGAATATTAACAACCAAGCCAAACTTTTCAAAGAGACTGAGGGAAAAATAAATGGAAGGGCAAATGTAACTTATGAAGCAATGTCAAGTTGTAGTTCAAAAAGGAAACATCAAAACCACGTGCAAAGACTGAGATTTCAATGTCACAGATTTCCTGCAACACTTGAGCTTATTCGTTGCTTTCTTTCAAAAATATAGAAACCTGGAATGGAAACAAAGCCTTCATCCCACACTCAAAAAAAGAGATGGGGCAGGACAGGGAGAGTCTTGAGAGGATTTTGCAAACACCTTGCAAAGTTCTAACTAACGACTTCCATGGGCTCATTTTGTCTCTTCCAACAGGCTTATGGAAGTTAAGGTGCTTGACAAGAATGCTCACTGGTAGTTATTTGTGCTGGTCATGGTGAAATCACACACTAATTCAGCCGATGTAAGACATCATCATATACTTTCTTTGTTTTTAAGTAAAATTAATTCATAGAAGACAAATGTGAAATGATAAAAACATATTCCTTTTGAGGTGATACCTGGACAAGGGCCCAGGATCAGGAAAAGAATATCATATTATATAAATGGCAAAGAATGAGATAATCTTACTTTTTAACATGCCAGTTGCAGATCTATAGGGCAAATGCCCACGCAGTGAAGATTTCTGCTGCCACTCACTTAGACTGGATGAATCAGATCTAAGTGAGTGAGTTTCTTGTATGCAGTCTGTGACTGATGAAAATTGTTTATATCTCTCCATATCTCTTCAGGTCACCTAGTTCAAAGTCTTTGGATAACAAATGGTCCACTTTAGAGCATGATGAAAACATGATTTCATATATATATATATATATATATATATATATATATATATATATATATATATGTTGGCTAACGCATATGGGTCTAAGGTATTTATTACTTAGTATCTAGTTTTAACTACCTTTTATGATTCCATTTATAAATAGTAACTCTTAAGTAAGACCTGAACAGGTTGGTATAGCACTAGTATTTCAGAAACCAAGTTGTATTTAAATGTCTTTTTGGGTAATATATGTAGATCCCACGTATTAAACAGAACGAATCACATCCACATATTAAACCATCTATTTTGGCTATTCATGTTCTTTCAAGATTTGAAACAGAAGAATTCCTTCTCTGTAACATCTCATCTTGTTCTCAAGCTACAAATTCAAATATAAGGTTAAATGATTATGTAGGATTTGACCTTGTGACACCAATAGTCTCTTGGATAGATGAACAATCTTTTCATTTCAATCTTTTATAAAATAACTGCCAGAAATTACCTAAATCTTTGTGTATTCCAGCCACTGGAATCATGTAAGCATCATATCCAATAAGAATTTATACTGCTGATGGATTGAATTTGAACTCAGTGGCCAAACAATTCTCAAATCTGCATCTCAACCTAGATCTCTGATTCTCCAAAACCAAAAATTTCTAATAAGAAGAAATGCCATCATGAGCCTTAGAACTTAGAAATTTAAAAATGTAAAAGAAAGTATATGCTGGGGAAAAACATTTAAATCACTATTGCAAAGATGATCCAGTGGCCATTCGAAATTATTTCTGGTTACTTACATAGTCTTGGAGAAGATGAATCAGCTCCAGGGAATACAGAGGTTTAACTAATAATATTGCTTAAGAAGTTTATTAGTAGTGGGTTTTATAAACCTGAAGATAATCACTTGGACTCAATTTACCACCTGGATATAGATATGGATATAAATATGGATAGCTGCTTCCCAAATCCTTATCTCCAGACTGGAAGTTTGGATTGGTCACAGAATCACTGATATATTCTCATTACCTTCACCTTGAAACCAAATGTTCCCAGCACTAGCACTTGAACTATTCACTTTCAAACCTTACTGTAGAGGGTATTCCAACTTATCCTTATAGTCTCCTCTGAAACCCCTGACTTCCCATTTGCAGAAGTCACTGAATGGAAAGACCAGCTTAACCAGCAATACTCATACTGTGTCCCGAGGCAGCGTCCAAATTTGATCTTTGTTCAGTGTTTATCATCTCCCATCCTCTGACTTCAGGCTCTCGTCCACTCAACACATGGTGGCAGGAAAGCATCCTACTATGAGGGGTTTCAAATTCAATTCTGCAAAGCTTTGAGGTCTCTTGGGAGGTATTTTCTTCAACTAGAGAAGGCTTGCTTTGTTTTAAACATAGAGAATTTGATGTAAAAAAAAAGGAACTTAATGATTAAACAACACATGCACTACACTGAAGCCATCAAAATCTTGTCTTGGATTTGGAGCCTGGAGATTGAAAGCTTGTTTACACATTTAAATTGAGGAGAGGCTGGGCTTGACAGTGTCCAAAATATGCTAAGTCTTGAGACTGTATCTTTTTTCTTTAATTTTTTTAATGTTTTTATTTATTTTTGAGACAGAGAGAGACAGAGCATGAGCAGGGGAGGGTCAGAGAGAGAGGGAGACGCAGAACCTGAAGCAGGCTCCAGGCTCTGAGCTGTCAGCACAGAGCCTGACGCGGGGCTCGAACTCACACACCGCGAGATCATGACCTGAGCCGAAGTCAGACGCTCAACCGACTGAGCCACCCAGGCGCCCCTTGAGACTGTACCTTGAACTAACTGAATTCTTGGGTCTCCCAGGTTCTCTGTTAATTTGTGCTTCACTCAGACACCCCTACTTAGGGTCTCTTCACCTCTGTACTGTACTTTTGCTTCTGGAAATGACAATATCATCAGGCCAAGCCTCTCAAAGGTAACAATGATAAACTCTATACAAAAGATAAAAGCTGACTATGTGAAGGCAGCCAAGAGCAAGCATATTTCTATTAATAGGTATTCACTAATAAATACAACAGATGCGACTGGAGGAATTAGTCTCTGTGTGAGATAATGGACAAAATTTATGAATGTGCTTTGCACACTGTAAATGTTATACATACCAAGAGAACATTACCACCATTTCATATTTTTAGGCTAATATTTAAAGTACTCTGCCATCTTGTTCTACCCAGTTCTCTTACTTTCTCTCCAACTATGCCCAGAAAATACATAGCTGCCATGAAATAAGGGTCTTCTTTATCCTCAAGTCCAATAAGTCAGTTCTTCCTTGTATCTTTGTTCTTATCATTTTGTCTTCTTGGAATATTTCTCTCCCTTCCATCCCTAACCTGTTTTTACTCTGAAGAAACAGCTCCTCCATGAGGCCTTCCCCTATCGGCCAAGCACAATCCTTCTGAACACATACAGTTCATTGGGCACAAACAGCCTGATTAGTGCCATCACTTGTATTGTTTTTGTAAGGCCTTACAGCTGGTTCACTAAGCCCACTTTTGCTCACAAAAAAACAAGCTATTACTCTAGCCTAACATGGATTAATTTCCCTTTAACTTTCAACTTAATCACTACCTAGTGATTCTCAGAACCTGCTCTTACTGGGTTGATTTTATCCCTTCCTGCTCCTTCCCCTAGGCACCTTCTGAGCAAAATACCACCAAGCCCTGACACTATGTATTTATGGGGTATCTCATCAGAATCACTTTATATTTGTTATTTCTCAACCCCATAATAACTTGTAGGTTAAATGGAATTTTCCTCATTTTACAGATGAAGCATAGGAATAGTAAGGTCTCAATTCAGAAAGTGGTCCAGTTAGGATGGGCACGCAGGCCTGCTTGCCTCCAACACCCATGCTCTATCTATAGGTTCTGAAAACATGTGCAACCTTACCATCAGTGGTGATGTGAGCATTTTTTGGACCTGTGTTTCTCAAAGTATGGTCTAAGGACCACTAGGATTCCCTAGGTCTCTTTCAGAGAGCCCATGACATCTTTTCTTTCCAACTACCTATCTGTAGGAGATTTCCTTCATATACTTCAACCAAAACAATACATCATGACTGACTGAACACACAAGCACATATAAGAGTCCAGCTTTCTTCTGTTAAAACAGACATTAAAGAGATTTGCAAACACATAAGCAATGCCTCTTTTCTTATTAATTTCTCTGTGAAAAAATATAATCAGTTTTCTTAAAATATGTTAATTATGTTAACAGGTCATTTTAAAATAAAGTATTTAATTAGGGGCAGCCTGGGTGGCTCAGTCGGTTGAGCGTCCAACCTCAGCTCAAGTCATGATCTCACAGTTCACAAGTTCAAGCCCTATGTCAGGCTCTGTGCTGGCAGCTCAGATCCTGGGGCCTGCTTCGGATTCTCTGCCTCCCTCTCTGCACCAGCACACACACCCCCCCCCGCCCCCAACCACCTCGCTCATGCCCTCTCTGTCTCAAAAATAAACATTAAAATTTTTTTAAATAAAAAATAAAAAGTACTAAATTAAATTGTTTTAATTTTTAATATGGGATATACTGGTAGATACTGGCAAAAATCCTTTGGAGCATTTAATAATTTTTAAGGGTGAAAAGGGATCTTGAAACCACAAGTTTGAGAACTCCTACTTTAGATAAGCACAGAAACTTTCAGATAAATGAATCTACTTATGTAAAACTTGCTACAAGTATATTTAAACAGTATTCCTTGCTGGATAAAAATTATAACAGTACCTCTGCATTCTATGGTAATAACGAGTGAAGACATTGAATTGAATTTCAATATATTGCCCTTGATGTGACTTTTTCTTCCCTAGTCTGAAGCTTCTCTTGGGGTAAGGACCTTGTGTCCCCACTTCTGCATTACTTCCCACTGACCCTTATTCACAGTACGTTCTCAGTATGTACCTCTTGAAATTTACAGAAAGCCAATTTAATGGAACTACCAGACAAAGAGAAGGAACAAAAATTCTTGACTTCATTTTAGTGGCACTGACGGTAACTGAGGGTCTCAGTATCAGTTCTGTCCAGGACAATTAAACAGACTATTGCTCTACTCCGAAATTACCTTATCTGTTGTTTTCATCTTTTGGTCACTATGTCCTTTAAGCCACTTTGCAGGGGCGAATATTATCTAGAGATCACATACATGTAGCATATCCAGGGGGAAATTAGTATGCTGTGCTGCATGATGCTTCTGTATTCACTTGTTGATGACATTAGAGATACTCAAACACTGTTTGCACAGCCATCAAGCCTATAGTTTTGCCATTTGAGCCAAAGGACCATAGCATACAAGGTTTAGACATACATCTATATATGTAATTTGGAATGGAAAATAAAAAGAGCTCATTCAGACTCAATCAGTTGGTTATCTTAGAAAATAAGAAGAAAGAAAGCCAATTATTCATCTGGATGTTTTCATTTATGACACTGGTTGTGGGAAAATATGGAGAAAAAGTATCCGGATGATTAATGGATTTTCCCCCTACCTACTGTATTAAAATGTCTTAATGGCAGGAAAAATAACATGTGCAGTATAACAGAAAGGGCACTTGTAGCCATGGCTCTGATTCTCACTCACTTTATGATCTTGGGTATGTTATTTCATGTCTCTGGGCTTTATTTTCTTTACTTATAAAAATCAAGGGGTTGGCCGTAGTAGTTCCTTCCAGCTCAAACGTGACCGGATTCTATGTATCACAGCCTGCTCAAATACTATATTCTCTATTTCCTAATGGTGAAGAGGATTTTACTCTCTTAACACCTGTTACATATAGGAGGAATTACACAAAAGCTATTAAATATCAGGTTCTTTTAGTTCACACTTCATTCTTCTAAATGATGACTATAATACTATTGGTCTATTTGTGAAAAAAAAAGGAAGTGACTATACAGACACAATGAGGCAAAAAATGAGTAATTATCAAGTGAATTAAGTCCATTTTGTACTTTCCTTTCCTTTCTTCAAAGATAATTACTTTAACGCCCTCATTCTACTTTGTCTGTGTAGACTGGCTACAATGCCTGATGTGACAGCGAGCTTTGTAGAGCTATGTAGCTTTGTAGAGAACCAGAACACCTTTGCCTGTGTGTAATGTAATCTCAGTTTCACTCTACCTACCACTTGCATACAGCTTAGCACAGAGTAATGGTTCACACAGTGTGGACTCTAGACAAACTGCATTAGCGTTACTGAAATACAACTTAAAAAAAATTTTTTTTTTAACATTTATTTATTTTTGAGACAGAGAGAGACAGAGCATGAACGGGGGAGGGTCAGAGAGAGAGGGAGACACAGAATCTGAAACAGGCTCCAGGCTCTGAGCTGTCAGCACAGAGCCCGACGCGGGGCTCGAACTCACGGACCGTGAGATCATGACCTGAGCCGAAGTTGGACGCTCAACTGACCGAGCCACCCAGGCGCCCCTGAAATACAACTTTTTAAAAATGCACGTTCTCGGGTCTCACCCCAGCTCTACAGAATCAGGACCTGTGAAGGTAGGGCCGAATATTCAGCATTTTAATAAATTCTCCATGTTATTCTGATGCACACTGAAGTACAAGAACCTCCAGCATGAAGGGACAAGCATGCATTTGGAACCTAGCTCTGTGTCTTACTATGTAAACTTAAATCAGCTACATAAACTCTGGCAATCAGTTCCATCTACAAACTGGTTTCATAAGAATGAGAATGTCTTACTGGTTGTACCTCCAAAATATATCCAAGTTTCTCTTATTTATTTTCCTTCCTTGAGTCCTAGCCACTATCATCTCTCACCTAGATGGCTCCCTGATCGGTTGTCCTGTGTTTGCTCTGGGTTCCGCATCATCTATTCACCACAAAGCAACCACCGTGGTCTTCTAAAGACAAGAATCATATTAAATCACTCACCTGGTTAAAATCTTCCAGTGGTTTCCCATTATACTCAAAATAAAACCCAAACTCTGTGCCTGGCTCATAAAGTACCGCATAATCTGTTGCTCTCCTATGCTTCAACACTTTTGTCCTTTCTCACCAAGATTTTGTTATATTGGCTTCCTTGATGCAGCTCAAACATGTCAAGTAGTTTCCTGTCTCAGGGCCTTTGCAACTCCTTCCCTTCTGCCTGGAATGTACTTTCCTCAAAACTCTGGCTCTTTCTCATCCTTCAAGTTTTGGCTCAGAGTTCAATTCTCAGACTAATCTTCCCTAATGACCTTATCTTATGAAGCCTTTCTTCTGCTCCTGGTTTTTTTTTTCTATCACATCATCCTAATTACTTTCATTATAATTCTTATCACAATATGAAATTTTATAGTTCATTTATTTGCTTAATAGTATATTGTCTTTCAACTTCTAGTAAAATATAAGCTCTTTGAGGGCAGGGATTTGTCCTGCAGCCCTAGTGCCTAACATGTTCTGCCATATGTGTAGGGGCCTCTTTTGGGCAACAGCCTTGAGCAATGGAAACTTGATTGAGGCAAAAGGGCCCACAGGGACCACTGAGCTGAATGCAAACCGGTTCATTAAGCAAATCACCTCGAAAGAGCCATAGGCCCTAACTGACCATTTACAACCAGGCACAGTTCCTAAGATTACTGAAAAAGGGAAAGCTGTATACATTCCCCATACTTCCCCACTCTGCCCTATAACTATAGCCCCTCACCACCGCCTTGTGGCAGACAGTCTTGCTTTTGATGTCCTTCCCTCTGCTCCCTTGCAGTGTATTCAATAGGCTTGTACCTCCTTTGTTCTGCCTTCAGTGACTTCTTTCACTGCCTCATGCTGTCAGCCCCTACACCATCCAACGGGATGCACCACAATACGTAGGCAATGAAAAAAGATATTTGTTGAACTAATAGTATATCAAAATCACTTTGGAAAATTTCTACCTTTAGCAACAAAGACCCATTGTATTTTACTCTTGAAAATTACAGACCTATTTGTATAAAGTTTTTTACGTTGAAAAATGTCTGAAACAGCAGATTAAAACTAGACCACACTGCATAATGTATAAACTTATCCTGTCACTATATTGTATACCTGAAACTAATGTAACATTGTGTGTCAACCATAAAACACAAAACAAAGACTAGACCACACCGGTCAAGTATAAGTCATGGCAAAAATAAAAAAGATAGGGTAGGGTAAAATGTTTTATATATGAACTAGTTTTAATTCTTCACACGTATCAAACAGGAGTAGCACAAGCAAAGCTAAACACACAGGTAGAGTGGGAGCACACCAACCAGGAACAGGGGCTTCCATCATGCTGACACAGGGAAGATGGGAGCAGTGGAATCATGCCCAGCAGGCCTTGGGAGCAAGGTTAAATGGTTTCAGTGCAAGATGAGGAAAACTGCCATTTTGCTAAGCCAGATCAGAGGTTAGCATACGCATGGTTGATGTGGAGACTTTGATGAACGGAACGAGACAACTTGGAACCATAAAAGAGAAGCAAGCTTCTAAACTCAAACCCATGGTTTATAATCCCTGAGCACAGCACATCTTAACACTGTGAGAAATTCTCCTGTCGACAAAGGCAGAACATTCATGGATAAGTGACTGGGGCTATTTTCTCCCCTTTTGTGATCTACATAGTGATTTTAATTATAATAACTCATTTAAATTGGAGATCTAGACAGCTGGATATTAGGCACTCAGCATTGGGAAAACCCAATAGAGACCAAAAAAATGAGAGGCAAAAAAAAAAATGACAGCCAAGCACTTTTGTATAATTAATCCCTCCTGTGACAATGAAAACAGTTCGATAATTTCTGTGTCACTGATATGCTAGTTGAGGAAAAACAAAAGAATAAACATAGATACAACAGCCAAACACTATTAAAGTCAACTGATCTGACAAGCTTCTAACACCAAGGGTGGTTGACAAGTGAGAAAAAAGCTGAGTTATCTACAGAAAGCAGGCAAATTTCATTCTGCTTTTTCCCCCATGCATGGATGCAGATAACTCCATTTAAAAGGGAAACACTGGTAGAATCTGATTTTCATCTCCAGGGCAGGATCCCTGAAGGGAAAAAAACAAAACAAAACATTTTACTGCACAAGGCTGAGGGCCAGTGACAAATTCGATTCTCTAGAACGGTAATTCTGGAGTATTCTTTTTCCAGTGGAGGAAAACTTTGACCCACTAGGAAGTACTACGCCAACTCCTGGTTACAGAACATTTCATACCTCCATAACATACTGAAAACAGATATTTCACTTAAAAGAAAACCATGGAAGTGAAAATAAGTGTATTCAATTAGTTGAGCAACTCAAATAACACTTGGCAACAACCACAGCTGAACTGAAAAGTCTATTCAACTAATAAAAGAGAAAAAACATTGGCCTTTAACCTATTTTCAGGTTGTTCTTATCTGACATGTAAGGAATAATTATCACACTGGTGAGAAAAATGTGCCCTGAACACTTGAAAAATACATCAATTGCATCTCACTAAACAAATGTGTAACTCTTGGTGCTATGTTTTCCCTGTCAGTTAACTATGGCGTCTTTTGCTTTTTAACCAATCAAATACGGGATCAACTATCACAGTTTAAGAAAGGGCAAGGATCAAATATCAACTCCATCATTTGGCTTGAGTAGAATTAGCTCTTTATAATTGCTGAAGAAAGACGAATGATTAAAGAAGTGGGCAAATTTATTCAAACAACTGTTGCCCAGGTCATCACGTGAAATACCTTCTAGAACCATGTGGGCTCTTCTGCCTCCCTACATATATCAGGTATCTAAGTACCAAATGCTGAGGGTCACGTGAGAGAGTTCTCTGCAAAGTAGCAGATACTCAAAATGTCCACTCAGTTTCCAATCACGTTTCTAAAGAACGTTTTATGACTAATGAACAAAATCTGGCTATATCTTAAAACCAAAATACTTTAGAAGAAGAACTGATGAAGTAAATAGACTTTTTGGTATCTGTTATTGCAAAAAATAAGAACATTTAAAACTTTTGCTGTAACTTGTGCCTAAAGAGCTATTCTCAGTATTTTAATACATACTGTTGTGTATTTAAGCCATTCTTGAATAATTATGAACCTACAATATTTATTTTCAATGCCCAGAAAGATGGGATTCAGGCATGTTCCAATTTGGCAGAACTCTATTTGCCTTCAAAATGCCTATCCAGTGAAATCCCTTTTTGGATTTCAAATTGACACCCTAACAGGGTTTCCAAGATTGGCTAAATTGACGACCACGTGCTAGCAGTTTCACATTTATATTATGTTTGGATCAATGCCGATGATTTGATTGGAATAGGAGCAGCTGCACATAAAGTCTTTGGGGTGAGAGAGATTTGTCATGCTCCACTCTGATAACTAAATTTGGGGAGTGTGCATTTTGAAATGTTCATGGTACCACATTAAACTGCTATCAAATAGAAGCAATTACAAAGAATTAACATGAGCCCCAAATCAAAATTCTAAGGAAGAAAAGCATACAGCTTAAAAAAAATAAATTAGGAAGAAGGAATAACAAAATGTTTCCTGCATCAAGTTTACAGCTTAATGGCAAGAGGAAACACGGTTCCTCTGCAAGTGCGTTCACACTAATATCCATCTCCCAAACACCTCAGCCTAATTTCTTCCTCTCTGCTCCGTCAACATCCTTGTCCCCCACCCTTACTCTCCACACCCAGAATCACCCAGGGAATGCTAATTAGCAGCAAACCAAGGGTTTTACACAATCCTATTCTAAACAATCTTTTCTGAAAAGCCTGAACGCAAACCTCTTGGTCTACGCTTTTAATACCAAGGTCTGTAGAACTACAAATGATAAAGTGGGAAGGCAAACTTACCATAAAAAGTCAACTGTCCCCTTGCTACATTTTTCCCTCTTGAATTTTCAGCCACACATTCATATAAACCAGCATCCTCCTGCTGAAAATTGGGGATTTCAAGAATTCCACTGGATTTGTGTCTTCTGGCTTTCCTTGCTATAGGCTTTCCATCAGCTCTTCTCCAAATAATAGTTGGTACTGGACTGATAGAATAAAAAAGAGTGAATCAAATTGGAGAAAAGCATATCTTTTATTTGAACCTATGCTTCCCATAACCCCTTCCTTCTTGGTTCTAAGCATATAAACTTGCCCTAAACAGTACTCCCCAAAGCTCATTCATTCATGTATCACTATTACGATTTTAGCCATATCCACATTTCTAGTGTGATTATATATTAAGTGTTTTTCTTAGAATCAAATAACCTTTCATAACCTTAAATAAGGTAATATATCTCCTATACAATAGTAACACTAAACAACATTTTTATATGCTTGTTATATATCTTTTTAGTACAAATGCTTTTTTCCACATCATAAACAGGAAAATAAAAATGTCCACGCACAAATGTGTCAGATTAAAGATGCGTGCAAATTCTTTCACATTCCTCTCATACAAGGTACAGGCCCTCTTATGTCTTGAACCTGCTGCGTTGTTTGACTACTTTGATTACTGAACTAAGACAGAAGTGATGTTGTACCGTTTCAAGGGTTAGGCAATAAGAAACTGGCAGCTTCTACTTTCTGTCTCCTGGGACATTCTCTCTAGAACCTTACCAACTGATAACAGCAGTTCACCAGACAGTGGTTTAGGGAAATTCTTACTTAAAATAGAAAGATAAGGAAAGCAGCCATCTGTGGGGTCTTTATGTACTCTCATGGCATCTATCATCCTACAACCATAACTGTTAGAGCACATCTTAAATTGCAAGGAGGGCATCATTGAGTCTGCAAATCAATGCTTTAGCAAGCTAACCACAGCTTTTAAGACTGCAGCTTCCTACCAGGGGATACAATTATTTACTTATTTATTTTTCACAAAACACACACACAGAGAAGTAATTAGACTAAAGACTTGCTAATCTTCTCTGGAAAACCTGAGATGGTATTTAAAAAATTAAAGCCATCAATTCTACTATACTTGTTTTAGAACAATTAAGTTC
Organism: Panthera tigris; assembly: GCF_018350195.1. Lineage (NCBI taxonomy): Eukaryota > Metazoa > Chordata > Mammalia > Carnivora > Felidae > Panthera > Panthera tigris. The sequence goes on along the minus strand of NC_056661.1, from coordinate 44,747,268 downwards.
ATTCAACAGACACCAACTCTAAATGCAGAAAGGGTTCTATCAAAAGTACATTACGGGTGCCTTTACATCTAATGAGATACACACTTAATACAGGCCTTTACAAATAACTATACTTAGACACAGTCTTCCTGCTCTTAAGTGGGCAGTGATGATGTATTTTGGCAGTTGGATATGCATACCCAAATATCTTTGTGTAGACTGGAGGAACCCAATTTTGGTCTTTTGTTTTTATTCCAGTGCCATTCAGGCAGTATGAATAGAGTTTAATTCACACCCCCTTTGAAGTATGAACAACAAGAATTTTGCTCTCTCTTCAAAAAAGATTTTTCAAGGTGTCACCTTGCATAGTGTACCAAATTTACATCTAGGCTGCCCAGTTAACCTGCTTTCACCTTTTCCCTGGATTGTGTTTCCCAATGTATATATTTAAAATAAAAAATGGGGCCAGGCTGCTTAGCAGTCTGGTTTCAGTCTCTTAGTAATAAATTACGGGCATTTTCTATTTCTCACATGTTGTTTTACAATTTGACTTTTAATGTCTGAACAGTGTTCAGTCCTACAGGTATGTCATAATTTATTTAAGGTGATAAGTTTTCAGGACATAAAAATTTACCAGTATATGTATGGTACCAAAGTAAAGATACTGGTGTAATTTATACTGCCCTGACTTAAAACCATGGAAACCAAAAGAATCCTTTTATTAGAGCTGAAAATATAGTGATAAAAAGGAATACCTTTCTTCTATGGTTGCTGTAAACACAAAAAATATACAGAAACAGATCACATGCTGATACAGGGGTTGGGCACAAGCAAGTGCTGTTGCCTTAGCCATGATCTGGGCGCAGGAAGAGGATGGGGAGTTAGCAATGGGCTAGCGGGAAATAGGGTTGGGTGTAGAGATCTACATCAATCATTAAATTCCATAGATGATCTAAAATTCTCATTTTAGATGACAGTGTGTACCATTTATGCCAACCCCCCCCTTTTTTAGGGTTACTGGGACAATCTTAACTGATCTCTTTTTCCATTTTCTTTGTGCCCTCTGAGAGATAGATACTCTATGGAAACGTTAACTGGATCCCAACTAGGCTTATCTATAATTCCACAGACTTAATAATAAAGTTGGGAGTAATTTTCAGGCGAGTCTGTAAAATAGAGACTCTCTTAAAGAATATAAGATCTTCCCTATCTTTAGCCAGAGAAGAAAATCCAAAGTAGAGAGAAGAGACTGGTAATTTAAAAAGAAATTCAAGAAAAGTTTGATGCATCCTCTGTAAACTAGGGCCAGACTGAAAGTCCATATTTTTCTAAATAGTCGGCTTGAGCGTACCTCAAATGAAGGCCATTGTTTTCCTGTCATTCTGGGTTAGACAGCGTGCACATTATAGGTCACAATAATAGAAGAAAATACTTTTTCAGAATTGCCCATTCTCTTCTCCTTTGTGGCCATGTCAATTGTGGCAGCCTAATCCCCTTTGTGCCATTACATGTACTCTCTCCATGGTGAGAGGGCAGAATCAAAGATGCATACATGGCATCACAAAAAGAAAGGCCCGCCTTGCTTTTCAGTCACCTCAGAAGCCATCACCGCGAACAGTGCAAATAAACTTCTACACCCGCACAGGCTGAAGGGTGAAGAAGACGGAAGAGAAACCAGACTTACTTTCCTAAGGCAAAGCATTCCAGCTTGACTGTTGTTCCTTTGGCGGTCGGCACCGTTTCTGGGAATTGCACTTCTATTTTTGGCTCATATTCACCCATCACCCCTGTGAATAAACAAAGGGACTAAGTCTTTGAGGCTCTTTTAAAACATACATTAGTGTTTTTGTTAATTTAGGATGCTCTCATACATCATTATGTGCACAATTAATTCCTTCATTTAAAGCAGGTTCTATCTCTAACCAGCCTTGAATTGTGGCTCTTCTCCCAGTTACTGCTAGGGGAAATTTTGTGTCACAGTGCCATACCATCTGCCTAGGATCAAATCCTCTGTGCATACAACTTCACTTCTTGAAAAACCTTTTTTTAAAAGGGAGTCATGGACCATGTAAGGAGGGGAGAGATAAAGTCCCAGTCACCAGGGAAATCAAATAAATGATCTTTTTGAAAACATACTGCAAAAAAAAATTTAAGTACTTTACCAAAATACTTGCTGCTCTATTATGTCTATGTAAGAAAAAAATCTGAGTAGTCAGTTACTCAATTACGAATTACTTTATCATTCACTTCCAACACCAATCTGAATTAATCATAAATTAGTACAGAGAAGGTAACATCAAATGCCAGTGACATTATATTCTGAACCAAGGTAAAAATGACAGGAGGAAGTAATACAGAAAACAATCTTTAAATCATACCCACCTTCCCAAAGGCATGCTGACTTTAAGGTCATATTCTCTCACTTTCCTATATCGTAGGAAATTGTACAATTGTGGTCACGGTAACGTAACCTAACAAACTAAGTCCATACTTTATAACTAAAAACCAGTCAATTATTTCTTATCAATAAATTATCTTAAAAAATTTTTTAAATGTTTATTTTGGAGAGAGAGAGAGAGAGAGAGAGAGAGAGGGAGGGAGATGAGCATGGGACGGGCAGAGAGAGACAGAGACAGAGCATGAGTGGGGGAGGGCAGAGAGAGGGAGACAGAATCTGAAGCAGGCTCCAGGGTCTGAGCCGTCAGCACAGAGCCCGACGTGGGGCTTGAACTCACCAGCCATGATATCATGACCTGAGTTCAAGTTGGACACTGAATCGACTGAGCCGCCCGGGCACCCCTCTTACCAATACATTCTTGACCCCATCTCCCACTGATCAAATCCATTTATTTCTATTCAATGTCTCGTCCTTTCCGTGATCTCTGATTCAGCTGTGCCAATATAAAATTTGGAATTATCTAACATACTAAGAAATGATAGGATCCTTCATTTCACCTCTCCTTTAGGCTTTCCGTAATTATAGGAAAAAAGACTGAGGGATTCAGAAGAAAAGGTGAAAGCAAGGAATGGACAGGGACAGGTACAATGACAGAGAGAAATGATTCCACTCATTTGGTTGAGGTGACCGTTTTCATCTGCAGCTTCAATGTTTGGGAAGCATCAAGGGGATTTTGCTAATGTGCAAAAAAGAAAATCAATGCTGTGAGATAACCTAACTGTCTAGCTAGGTTTGCTGTGAAGTATGTGGTCCAAAGTGCAAAGTTGAACATAACTTTGATTTTTTTCCTTTCATAGAATGACAGGGAAGGTTGGATTTGGAAGGGGCCTTTTAAATAATTTAGTTCAGCATTTTTAATCTTGGCATTCATGGATGAACACTTTCCTACAGAGAGGACCTGCAGCTAGCAATCTATTCTCAAAAGGACTATAACCCACTCCCCCCAATGCAATTAAAATCGGTTCTAATCTATCCCTCCCTTTTGTGAGCAAGGCTGTAACCTCAAAGGGGTTAAGCAGTTTGTCTTTAGTTTTACAACAAACTAGTTGGTGTTCCAACTAGTTGGAATCTGGTCCCCAATTCCTCTTTTACTATGGCCTCTCACCACCGCAATGAAGAACACTGGAAAACTAGATTCAAATACATTAAATCCATGTTGCCACATTCAGATACAAAACCACTCCTTCCTTTTTGGCCAGTTTGGGTTCCCTTCCACTTAAATTCGGGTTTGCCTTCCTTTAAGCATTTGCCACAAAGCTAGACCAGCAAAGAAGTGGCACTTGCTAATGACGGCATTCACCCACAGCTGCTGAACTTGCTAACCAACAGCCCATACGGTTGACTCATTGTCCCATAAATATCAGTAGTATGACTCTTAGCCCAGGAACAAGTTAACACCTTTTAGTGCTGTGTGTGTGTGTGTGTGTGTGCGCGTGGCTATGTACTCCAAGAGCAGTGTTAATTAAAAAAAGAATTGCTTTGGGAGAAAGAGGTCTTTTGTGCTCCCAGGAAATCATAACAGTCTGCACTGCAGTGTATCATGTGCGGGAGGGAGATGAGACAATAATGTTAAAATACAACAGGCAAGGCTGTTTTAGCAGTGATCAGGTGGTCCCCTGCCTTCTCTTTCTTTAAACATTACATACGCATTAGGTTTCTTTAACTCAGCTCTGAAAGATATACCAAGGAGAAAATATATCTCACACAATCTTGTCCTGAGAAAGTGAGATATCACTGCAATGCAGAGACAGTGTGCACGGTCCTGCGCCCTGTCATCTCCTCATCCTAAACTCCTACTTATCAAGGCCCAGACTCAAAGTCCACTCCTCTAGGATCCTTTTTCCCTTCCCCTGTCTGGACTACTCTATACCTCACAGGGGCCTTTAAATGACCAGACAGCATTAACACCTCTGTGCCTCAGCTCTACTGTTTCCCCTGACTTCTTAAAAAAACACACACATTTACTGAGGTATAATTTACATACAAATTCAAAGATTTTCAGTAAATTTACCAAGTTGCAAAGTCACGGCCATAATCCACTTTTTTCAGCATTTCCACCACCCCATGATCCTTCATGTCTATTTATAGTCAATCCTCAGAACCCATTCCAGCCCGAGGCAGCTTCTAATCTGCTTTCTCTCTCTGATAATTTGCCTTTTCTGGATGTTTCATATAAATGGAATTATACACCATGTGTTCTTTTGTATCTGGGCTCTTTCACTTGGCATAGTGTGATCAAGGTTCATCCATGTTGCAGAATTTATCAGTAGTTTGTTCCTTTTTATTGCTGAATACTATTCAACTGTATGGTTATACCATATTTTATTTATGTCTGTCCTGGTCATATTAGCAACAACGTGACACAAACGGAATGGCTTAAAGAAAAAGAAATGTATTCTCTCACAGTTGTGGAGGGTAGAATTCATAAATGAAGTGATGACAGGGCTCTGCTCCCTCTGACATTCTGGGTAGAATTGTCCCTTGCCTCCTCCTAGCTTCTGGTGGTGGCCATAAATCTTTGGTGTTCCTGGGCTTACACCTGTATCACTCCAGTCTCTACTTCTGTCATCACACGGCATTCTCTCTGTGTGTCTTCCCATTGTACTTTTATAAGGACACCAGTCATACTGGATTAATGACCAACTGCAGTCTGATATGACTTCACCTGAATTAACTGCACCTATAAAAACCATATTTCCAGATAAGATCATATTTTGAGTACTAGGAGGGTTACATCTTCAACATATCTTTTTTGAGGGACACAATTCAACTCATAATACCAGTTAATGGGCATTTATGTACGTTGCCTCCACTTTTAGTGATAATGAGTTATGCTTCTAAGAACATTTGCTTGCAAGTCTTTGTGTGGAAATGTCTTTCATTTTTCATGCTTCCTATGATTTTTAGGCGGATAACTTTTCTCTTGCTTCATGTCTCAGCTCAAATGGAGCCCCTTCAGAGGACTGCTTTCACTTAAATTCACCAAAAAACTACTGCCATATAAGTAATGTAATTTTACACATAAAATTTTGGGCCCCTCTCAAACAGCATTACTGTTGTCGATCATCTTTATAGCTATTTATATATATATATATGTTATCTCTTTTTCTTTGTGTTTTCACTTTCTCGAAAAATGGAAAGACTTTCAAATTTTTTCTGTAATCCTCCCAAATCCTAGTTCAGTACCAGGCATATGAAAAAAAAAATTGTGGGGTGATTGGGTGGCTCAGTTGGTTGAGTGTCTAACTCTTGGCTCAGGTCATGATCTCATGGTTCGTAGGTTTGAGCCCCACATCAGCCTCTGTGCTGACAGTGTGGAACCTTCTTGGGATTCTCTCTCTCTCTCTCTCTCTCTCTCTCTCTCTCTCTCTCTGCCCCTCCCATGCCCATGGTCTCTTTCTCTCTCTCTGTTAATGTTAATAGTATTATTTAATAACATTTAAAAAATCACAGTAAAAAAAAAGAAAAAAATTGTGACGAGTAGAAATTTGTGGAAGGGAGGAAAAATGTAGGAATATGGGCCTTCTCCTATGACACATAATAGCCATTAAGTCAATCATGCACTTCCTTCCAGCCATGAAAGTCATTTCTAAAGTATCATCATCATGGCTTCTTGTATGAGTTCACTCACTTAGACCGTGTTTTTCTCTAAAATGAACTCTAGGCTGTTTGGGTGGTCATGTGGATGATTTCTGGGTTGATACACACTGATCTTTATTTACAGCTATAGAAATTCAAGTAACAGAGTTAGTAATAAGACAGATTGATCTGTGTTTATAGCAGTTGTTACAGGACATAAAGATATGGATCAGAGATGGGATGGCATAGTGTTCATGATGTTTAAAGAATTTTCATTATATATAAAGATTGTTCTAGTATTAAAGTCATAAAAAATGAAGGAAGCAATTTTCTCCAACTATATTATGAACACTTGGGGTGGGGGAGACACCTGCAAACTGTTCTATGTAATTGAGTTACATCTGAAACAAGCCATATTTTTATTTGACTATTTATTTCATTTTAACTATTTTGGCCTTTATTTTGTACATTAAATTTAAAAAGCTGTTGCCATTTAATTTTTTTTAATGAAACAAAAGGCTCCTTATAACTAGAGCACATTTTTCAAGTCGTTCCTTTGACCACCTGTACACTTTTGAACTTAATTGGTCTACAGCTGCTCTGGTGATTCACAGAATGATTAGGCAGAAAGAGAAAGGCCACTGATGGAATTGCTCCAGACCATTTTTCCATCTTCAAACTATTTAAAAGGTGGGAATATATGAAGGCCTAGCTGTGTCCACACACTAAGGTAAGTGAAAATAAAGAGTGCATATAATAGAATCAAGATCAACCAGAATATATAATCTCAGCCATATTCCCTTTCTCTTGCATGATTTCATTCATTCATGATACAATTTCCCTACAGAGACAACTTTTGCTTTCAATTTTGGACACACTTAGACACATATTTATAAACATAAAATAAAAAAGGAAATCTTAATTCGTTAAAATGCATCGTCAGTGTTTTCCATTCTGTGGAGTAAGAGAGCCACCATAACAATAGCAAAAATTACAACACTTAAAATTCTACACATCAGAATCATCAGGAGTCAAAAGCTTAGCTTTATTTATATTCTGATGGATTAATGCAGTAAATATTCATGTAATACCAACCATAAAACAGGCAATGTACCTAGCAATAGGGGCACAATGTGGGTAACATACACCTGGTTGTTACCTTCTTGACACCTGTAGGCTCCTCTTTTTCAGCGCATTTCATGGTAACAAGGCATATGTAGGCAATGATTGTTTACTAAATAACTGAAAGAGTTGACTTTCTGAGAAAGACATGGCTAGAAGTTACTAAGGTCTTTTTCTTTCTTTTTTTTTTTTTTTCAACTTTTTTTTTTTTTATTTATTTTTGGGACAGAGAGAGACAGAGCATGAACGGGGGAGGGGCAGAGAGAGAGGGAGACACAGAATCGGAAACAGGCTCCAGGCTCCGAGCCATCAGCCCAGAGCCTGACACGGGGCTCGAACTCACGGACCGCGAGATCGTGACCTGGCTGAAGTCGGACGCTTAACCGACTGCGCCACCCAGGCGCCCCACTAAGGTCTTTTTCTAAACCAGTGGATCTCAAACTTTAAATCACCTTGAAGGCTTAAGTTTCTGATTTAGAATGTGGACATGGAGACCAAGAATGTGCATTGGTAACAATTTCACAGGTGATGTTGAAGCTTCTGGTCACAGAGTACACTTTAAGAATGTCTGTAGGAACCACGAAGTGTTACATCAAAGCAAAAAGCATAACATAGTAATGCTAGACCTCTCTTATGAGCTAGTCATTGTGAGAGTATTATTAATGGAATCCTACCAGTGACAATGCCCATCAAGAGTCTGGACTTGTAGGTGACCTTGTGGCAATGACTGTTCCCCTTTTAAAACCTGGAAAATCATTAAGGTGATGCTGATGTCTGTAAGAACATAGAATTTAACAAAATAACTGGCAAATTACAGACTATGAAAGAGAAATCAGCCACACACCATGCTTGTTTAACTACAATTTGCAGAGCGCTGTGTTGGCATAAAGAAGCCACTTTGCAGAGTTGCGTGCCATAACATTTTGCCAACACCTGCCTTAGCTGGAATCTGTGCTTGCTAAATTAAACCATAGAAGGGACTTTTACCAACTTCCACAAAGTGGTATTTTCTAGTAAAAAAATTGCAAACATCATCTTATGAAAAGTTCCCACATTGACTTTCTTGTGGACTGTCATATGATGCATATACAGATCATTAATCTACACATATTTTGAAATATCTCATGAGTCATACTAATCCTTTTGTCTGAGTTTAACACTTTGCTCTTTTAAAAAAGACTTGTTTTGTTCTTGGTTGAAGGAAACATTGTGAAGTCTAGGGGACCACCCAAGGAAAATCTTTTACCACCTTCCACCCTCCAATAGTTGAATTTCCACTGAGTTTGAGACAACGATGACACAAACAACAACCTCTCCAATGCTGGAGAAGAGGAATAAAGAGACTGAAGGCTGTACATCACCTCTTAAACTTGGTGTTTTAGGGTGTATTCAGAAATCTGTGGGATGTGAAAATAAACATTTTGACCTCAAACCTGAATTCTTTGCTTCCTTCTCAATAATTAAAGTGCAGAGGTAACTTGAGTTGCTCCAGAAGGCAATCTCCTATAAAGGTAGAGTGAATGCATCTGGGTTTGACTCAAAGAGTCCTGGTTTACCTGAAATCCTGAAATAATTTGCTAACAGTTTCCAGTTTGGACAAGTAATTACAAGGTCGTCTTCTTTTAAGTGAAAGAAAGCCAGCTTTCATCTTCCATTGAGTAAGTACTTTTATGTTCAGCCTACTAAAACGTTCTTCACGTGGTCTTCAATAAAATTCTCTCTCTCTCTCCCTCTAATTTGTGCATGTTAGTCCTAGTTCAAGTCTTTGTAGCCACAAAAAAACAAGTCTTTTGATGGACAGTCTTCAGATATTTAAAGATATTATCATGTTGTCAGGGATTGGCAAAGTTTTACTGTAAAGTGACAGAGAACAAGGATTTTATTTAGGTTTTATGAGCCATGCAGTCTCTGTTACAACTTAACTCTGCCACTGTAGCTGAAAAGCATCCACAGACAATATGTAAACAAAAAGGACATGGCTATGGTCCAATAAAATCTTATTTACAAAAAGATGGTATGCTATACGACCCATGAGCCCTAAGCTGGCTGACCCTTGGCTTAGAGGAAATGAGAAAAATAGCAAAGTTTGAGAGAGTTGATAGAATTGACAAACTATTAGAACTAACAAGAGATGTCAGCAAGCTTGCCAAATGTAGACTCACACACAAAAAAATAGCATTTCTGTACATCAGCAATAACTAACTAGAGAATGTGATTCAAAATAAGAAACCATTTGCAATAGCAACAAAAATTATAAAGTATCTACGAATTAAGTAAGAACACCCAACATTTCTATGGACAAAACGGTAAACTTTATTTACAAAAACAGGCCATGGGCAGAAGTGGCCTGCAGGAGGGAGTCTGCTGACTCCTGGTTTACACAAATTCTGTCCTCACTGCCAGGAATTCTTTACCTTCCTCAAGTCTTGATGGAAGCTTGGACTGATTCCCAACAACCAGGTCAGATTTCCTCACCTCCAAGGCACAATTAATACACAATCTCACTTCACCCTCCACTGCAGGCTCTTATTACAAAAGAAACTTAAATGAACCTGCTTTACTTCTCCACTTTCCCCTAATGTGGCCCCACTCCTGCCTCAGACTGCAGTGAGGCTCCTCAGCTAGACTATAATCTAGCACAGAAAGACTTCTGCATTCCTAGTGACAAGCATACAACAGGTGCTCCATGAATATTTGTTGGTTAAATGCATAATCAAATGAATGCTCCAAGTCATCTTTATTTTAGGCTAGGCACTTCTGCTTCCCTTATTCATTTCTAATCCTACTGTCTGTAAATGTGTTTTCCGGAACTCAATTCAGTGACTCCAATAAGAACGAAACTTTAGAGCCTTCACTCATTTGGAATTCTCTAAGACTGTAGGGTTTCAGGGGCTGAGTGCGCATCTTTTTATTTTATAGTGTGCCACACACAACGGGTACTTAACAGATGCTTTCTAACTGACTAGTTAAATGACCATCTAAGACCTTTGGCCCACATGGACCCGAAATGGAACAACTGTGCTAGGGGTCTAAAGCTGACTGCCAAGTTTCTAAGCTTGTCAAGCCTTCAAAATATCCAGAGCCATTAAGACACTATTAAATCAGATTAGCAATGGCAGTTTAGCAAAATATCTCACATCCTTTAGTCATTTAGATATTCTCCTCATAAAACATGTTTTACGCCCACAGATCCTCAACTGTGATGTTGTTAGAGAATTAAAAACAAGACATGATTGCTATGACAAAGCCACACAAAAGTTGCAATTAGAAGTGAGAGTAAAATAAAACAAAGTGTTTTGGTATAAACTCTAGATCTTAAGTAACAAAGAAATATGTCTGAGTGAAGAACGTATTTCTACCCACTGCCAAGCAGAGGTGTCATCCTTGCTAGTATATACGCTAGGTCATCAATAAAATGTTGTAGATCAAGTTTACAATTAAAAAAAAAAAAAAGATCTTCTTAATGACTGGGTTTCTGATCTGATCCCACAAGGTTAAGTGGCCTATCAATAAAGGTGCTTTGTTTATGAAGACACACACTGGTTGTTAATGCTCACTTGAGGTTCTAATCCAGTTTGGGGCAATATTACAAAAGTCTACTATCAACAGATGGCATATCATAACGGAGGATACATTACACTGCATCAATATTACATAATATTCCAGAATGTTCTAGTTTTATGTGTTCCAGTTTTTAGTCTTTGGTCTTAAATTTGGAACTTTGAGGGGAATGCAGTCTTCTGAGCCACCATTAGTCATAGAGGTGAAGGCTCACAAATGACCATTTCGGTCAGAAAGAGTGAATGCACCTAGTTTTGTGCTAGGATTGGTTTTTAGCATTGGGAGAAATCCAATCCAATGAACAGCAATCTGTTGATTAGCATCTAATATTATCTACCTTGTGCGAATACTCAGACTGGAGTATGGTAATGTACAAAAGTTGTGACTGGAATCCTAGAGGATAACTAGATGAAACCTTAGATATGGTTTATTAGAAATTAATCATTTTAATAGCTGAGAAAACTGAGGACTAAAGAAATGGCACGATTGTGTCATGTGAGTTAGTGGTAGATCTGGGACTGCAGCCCAGATTCCCATGGCTTCTTTTCTTCTTGACTTTTAGTCCTGTCCCCCTTTCACAGCAACCCAGGTGAGGTGAGGCCATGGCAAAAGAGATAAAGGTGGTTGGCACCACCCAGGGACATTCTCAACCCTATGTCCAGCACATCTATTTCTGTCCCTCCTGCTCTGAAACTGCAGGAAACTCAAGTTGTTAGCTGGTCTCTTGTCCACTAGGTTAAAGGTGATTTCAGGTGAGAATGTTAAATACTTCAGTGCTGACCATGCTCAGCATTTTCTTTCTTTCTTTCTTTCTTTCTTTCTTTCTTTCTTTCTTTCTTTCTTTCTTTCTTTCTTTCTTTCTTTCTTTCTTTTTTTTCCTTTTGTGAGAGAGAGAGCATGAACCAGGGAGAGGGACAGAGAGAGAGAGTAAGAGAGAGAATCCCAAGCTGGCTCTATGTTCAGCACAGAGCTCACCACAGGGCTCAATACCACCACTGTGAGATCATGACCTGAGCCGAAATCAAGAGTTGGATGCTTAACCGGTTGAGTCACCCAGGCACCCCAGAATTTTCATGGCTACATAAAATTAGGCTGGGAAAAATGAGTGAGAACTTAGAAAAATATCACCAGTTACTCTGGTTATACAAATTTTAAATAATTTAACTTTACATGGAAAAGTGAAGTTTACATTTTAACTTCCAATGGCAATATATATCTTGTGTATAAAACATATGTGTATTTACACAACATAGCCTACATACATGTTTGTAAATGTATATACACACAGAAATGGAAGAGAAAGAGAAAAGAAGGAAAGAGAGAGATTTTGAAACTCTAAGATAAGATAAACCCTTTATTCCCTGTTCCTTAGTGTTTCCTCTATTTAGAGTTATCATTAGAGATAATATTCGAAAACATTTAATATCCACCATACAAAGCACAGATCCATCCCACAGACGCTGGCTATGAACTGCTCAAAATCTGTCTTGGTTCTAATAAGGAAAACAAAGGACTGCCAAACCAATCCCCAGCCAGCCTAGGGAAAAAGAGAGAGAAAAGGCAGAGGTCATATAATGACTCCTGCTCAATTATATATAAATGTAATGTACATAAACATCCTCATGGACATGACCTCATTTTCCCAAGACTGTACTAATATCTGCCAATTTTTCTCCTCTTCAGCCATTTTAGAAGGAGTTGGGAGTAGTGATTAAAGACAGAAGAAATAGCTATTATAACTATCACCTAAATCTACGATTTCTCTTGTAGTTAATGTTGTCTGGGTAATCTACTACCTTTGTTTATAGAAATTTAGGGATAATCCTTTGATATCTGTTTAGGAAGCTCATAATAGAGCAGGCTCATCATCATTAATAACCAGCAGTTGGCTAATATTGATCCATAGATGACTTTAGTACCTGTCTTAAAAATAATTATGATATAGTTTTCTCAATTAAATCTTGCTTTTCTTCATGGTACCTAAGTAACAGGTGCACTTTCCCACACAACAAGTTACATTATCTTTCCAAAGCAGATTTCAAAATATCTAGGTAAATAAACTCTGATATAAAACTCTCTCACATTTGTCTAATAACTCTCAACTGTATACTTCCTGGAAGTAAGTACTATACAGCAACATGTCATTATTTAGGAGAACTATCAATATTAAAAATATTTAAGTCATAACATAAAAGGTACAAGGTAAATCTGTTAATCTAGAGCCCCAAACAGCTTTCCTGAACCTCAGTTAAACGGCACAGCGACAGAGCACTGGGCATTTCTCCCCGGTACTTCCTCACCTTACTCTCCTGGTTTTCAATGCTCTTCTTTGTCAAAGAATAAAGATAGAAAACTGGGTGATCTCTAAGTGTCTTGTAGAGTCAATAATCTATACATAACCCTTTTACCAAATGTTTTTCTAAAAATTCAAAATATCTCTAATCATTGTAGAAAAATTAGAAAATACAACAAATAGAAAAAAAATAAGAATCAAACATTTTGCCACTGAAAGTTAAACACTTCAAAGTTTAACACTGTTAGCATTTTGAAGAGCAGTATTTCCAACCTTCTCTGTCCTAATTCACATATACTTTACAAAACAAGGATCATACTATCTATACACTATGTAATCTGTTTTTAAAAATATAATTTGTTGAGGGGTGCCTGGGTGGCTCTGCTGGTTAAGTGTCTGACTTTGGCTCAGGTTGTGATCTAACAGTTCGAGTCCCCCCCATTGGGGTCTCTGCTGTCAGCACAGAGCCTGCTTCAGATCCTCTGTGTCCCTCTCTCTCTCTGCCTCTCCCCTGCTTGTGCACACACATGTACTCTCTCTCTCTCTCTCTCTCAAAAGTAAACATTAAAAAATATTAAGTATATAGATATAATTTGTTGAGTATATCTATGTAAGTAAGTTACTGATGCTGCCTTTCTATTTTGTCATTGATCAAAGCACTTTATTTGTAATTTAACCCAGAAAATAAGCCTCTGAGCTAGGTACTATCATCCTCACTTGACTGATGAGAAAACGGAGCACAGGGAGATGAAACTGACATCCACAGTCACATAGCTAATAAGTGGCGCAGCTGTATTCTATCCTGGGAGCCCAGTTCCAGAGTCCTCAGGTCTGACCTCTAAACCATCCTGTTCTACATTTCAGTAACAATCTGAGACATAGGAAGGGGTGAGCCAGGTGAACAGTGTGGGGGTGTGAAGGGAACATAAAGTACTGAAGTCTTGCCGACTTGTGGTGAGCTGGGGACAAGGGGTAAAAAGGGTCAGTGGGAGAAACATGGGACACATCACACTTGACGCCTTTCAGGACTTGAGTCAACGTTCACTGTTCACTCTTTATGACTCACTGTCACCTTTTGGGCTGGAAACAATGAATCATAGTCCAGAAATGCTTAGCTGGAACTCCAAGGAAATAACCTGAATATTGAGGACATCTAGTTCTTTAAACTACATCTGCACTTAGCAGAGAAAATGACTAGCCATGGTAATTAGTTCACTTCAGGCAATAAACTGTTGCCTTGCTTATTTGCATTTCGGAGGCAGAAGGAGGATGTGCAATTTTGAGAGAGCTTCAATTAACAAAATGATTGTACAAATTCTATACAGCCTTGTACTTATCAGTCTAATATACAGTCCCTAAATACAAGATCATACAGAATGATAATTTTATTGATTTTATTCCTGTAGAATAGACTTTAATAAGAATGTCATCTTTATTTTGCAATCTCTTCTTGATTTATATTTCTCCTTTTCTCTTACCTCCAGAAAGAGCTAATTAAATAACCTATTTTGTGCTCAGTAATATAGTTCAAGTATCCATTTTATATACTCCAGCCCAAATGGAATAGACATATTATGAATTTTCACCATGCAACTCTCGTGGAAATTAAGAATGAATGGGCATTAATTGCTGAAGAATGAGATCCTTATTCTGCTAATTTTGTGATAAAATATTCTATCAAAAACATTTGGCATCTCTATGAAGATATATTACACAAGTCAAGATATATCTAAAAACCAAGCAAAAGGCAAAGTTGTTGCCAACTTGAGGTGTCCATGATTCTGGAGTTCTTATGTTCCTGAATTTGTGTTCCTTCCAGCAACTCTGTGCAACATGTCTCCTGGGCTAGGTCTTAGTGAATCATCAATATTTCATTACATTTGTTACTTGAGACACCTGAATGGATAACACCACTGAACAGACATTCTGGTGTAAGTGCATGATAAACAGAGGTCAGAGGGATTTATTTTTAAATAATTCTATACAAAACGCCATTGGAGCACATCTTTTGACAAAGTTTCTTCATCCTTAGGTCTGGAGAGAGAGCATCGATAGTTTTTTAAATGGATAAAATTTTTAGTTTTATTTAATCTAATTCAGCTTATTCCAACATATTAATTTAACATGTGTCATCTGGCAAGCACTGTGCTGGTCCCCAGAACAAAGCTGGATGAAACCTACAATCTGTGCTTGATCACAATGTCGGCGAGGTGGAGAAGGCGAGCTGAATAAGCACATGTGAATATATCAGACGGGTGTTATGACAGAGAGATGGCAGAAGCAGCAGAAAGCAAATACTTCTTTCTGTTGCCAAGAGAAAAGTCAAGCTTTTGGCTTTACAAATAATGACTAAAATAATACTTTGGATTTCCCCCTTCCAACCCTGTTCAGTAAAACCTCAGTAAATGGCATTCCCATCAACCCACTTGTTACACCAGAAACCTATGTGTCACCCCTGATTTTCTCTTCCAACACCTCCCACATTCAGTGCATAGGCAAATTCGGGCAGCTTTACCCGCAAACCAGATTCTCAATCCATCCACTTCTCTGTTCCCCCTGCTACTCCCTAGTTCAAGCTGCCACCATTTCCCAACTGAATTGCTGCAGAGTCTTTCAGTTGGACATGCAGCGACCACTCTCACTTGTTTAGTCAATCTCTACACAGTAGCTAAGGAAACTTTTACAAAACATACATCACTATCTTGCATAAAATCCTCTAATGGCTTCTCACTGCACTCGAGATAAAATCCAGGCTTTTTTCCATGGTCTACACGATCTGGCTACTGATTCTTTTCCAATATCAACTCGAAGCAACCTTCACCCTGCTCATTATGCTCTGTCTATGCTCACATTCTCTTTTCTTCCTGAACATGCCCAGTGTTTTTTCAGGCCTCAGGGCCTTTGCATGTGATGTCAACTTAGTCTGCACTGCTCCTCCCTCTGACCATCACAGGGGCTGACTTCTTAGAATTCAAGTCTCAGCTCATATGTCATCTCCTCAGAAAGGTTTTCAGTGACAATTCTGCCTGAAGTAGACATTCCACTCCATAGGACCTGTATTTTATCATACTGTTTTATTTAGTAGTAAAGTAATTGGGTTTTTGTTTTTGTTTATGTTTGTTTTTTACCTGTGTCCTCCCAGAACATGTGGGTGAAATGAGATAGAGGCCCTATTGTTCTTGTTCACTGCACTAATAGTGGCTGTCACATAGTAAGTGCTAAATAAATACATGTTAAATGCATGAGTAAATAAAGGAATGATTCAAATCTACATCATTTGCTAAAAAATTCCATACTATGGTTTATGCTGTAAGGATGCTCAGACCCTATTTGCAAGTTGGTTTGTCTACAAATATCCTGTTCTAAGAAATTCATATTCACAGCCGCACCTGGGTACAAAGTCCCTTCAGTACAGAAGGGAAGAAGAACATATTTGGAGAGAAATCTGAGTTCTAGGCTTGAATCCGCAAGTTTGTGTTGTACAAATTCAGGTAAGAGGTGGTAGAGTGTAATGAAATGAAACCTAGTGATTGAGGCATTAATGTATTAGCTCTGGAATCAACAGGACGTGGGAGCTAAGTGTGAACTGTAGAGCCATTAGTTTTTAGCTAGGTATGTGGCTTTGGGGTTTGTTATTTAACATGTCTGAGCCCCAGTTCATTCATCTATAAAAGATAAAAGAGGATATTCCTCATATAGTTGCTTGAGGTTTCACTGAAATAATCCTGGTAAAATTCTGAGCATCCAGCAAATAGTTAAGTACCTAGTAAAAGCTTGTTATTAACATTCTTGTCTGGCAGTTTCCTTACCTGTACAATGGGTCTAGTAATTCCTGTTGATAATGGAAGGCTCAAGTGTGTACTTGATGGGCATGGAATTTAAAAAGAATAGAAACATAAATATTTAACCATGGCTGCTTAAATCTCTATACTGGCCATTATTGAAAGACTTAATTGTGTTTTGTTTTCTTTTACTCCACAAATATCTCTTAAGAATCTCCTATGTTCCAGGTATTGTACAGGTATTGGAGATACACTAGTGATCAAGGCACTACATGTGCTTCTAAAATAGCAAGTTTATAGTTAGGGAGACAGGGAAACACACTGGTAATTGTGATACAAAATGAAGAGTTCTTGGGGTTATAGTAATGGGCTTTATTGGACTTGATAGAGAAGATACCTGATGCAGCATAGTTGGGAGGGAGTCAGACAGATCTAACTTCCGGGAGAAAGTGATATACTTGAAGAAAATGAAAGGGCCAGTATCATTTAGTCAAAATGAAAGGCTGGGACTCAGAGGAGGAGAAGCATCTCAAGAAGAGGGGACAGAATTCATAAAAAGACTCCTGGTGGGGAAAAGGCATAGTGGAACTAGATTTTTGGCATACAGTTCAGTAAGATTGCCTTTGAAAAGCACACGGTGAATTACCATACACTGTTATGTCATTCATCCAGGTAATTAAGGGGGAAAATCACATGTTTTCTTGAAACATTTTCACAAAAGTATTGGAAATTAAAATTTATTTCTCAAATAAGCCTTGGTATTCCTGCATTTCATTGTAGTGTGAACTATGTCATTTGTATCATAAATCCAGAAGTTATTTGGATAATTTAAAACTTCTTTCTGGACACTTAATACTAAATCACATAGAATTGATTAATGAGCTAGGTGTTCAACCTTCTACTTCATTCTGCTTGTGTATACATTTTAAGTGAAAAAGAAACACTTTGTTATTTATACTCACCTAAATCCACATTCCATTCCTGTTGAGATTAGCAATTAAATTTCTAATTAGTTTTCAAAACAGATTCATGGGCTTACTTCTTACACAAAGTGGAGCAAATATAGGCAACCAAATGTAAAAAGCATTAAACTTTTCTTAAATTTCATTTAGACAGCGTTTGTGTGCCAATAATATAACAGTTTTCCATATGCAACATATGATCTCAAAACACGGGAATAACAAAATCCCTTAGGAAACTCACCATCATTTCTCAATATTAGTGGTGTGGGTGGTCCCAGGACCTTGTGATTTGTCACTGTATTCGTAACCACACAGGTATAGTTCCCAACATCTGACTTTTCTACTTTGGCAATATACAGATTCCCAGTCTCTTGAGAAACGAAGCGGCGGTTATCCTGATAGGAAGGGTATTCATTGAAGATCCAGGCATAACTGAGCTCTGAAAGCAAAGGAATCATCATTGCAAAAATGTTTTCAAGCATTAGAATGCTACTGTATTCATGAAAAAAATGGGCAAGTTAGAAATTCACATGTTGCCCACTGATTTTTTTTCAGCCTGCTAAATATAAACAGGAAGTGATCACAATCCCTTAAATATTTTACCAGTACTCCTACTGTCAGTCAATAAGATTTTATCTCTAGAGAACTAAAAAGAACACACTGATAGTTGATTAAAACAAGTCCAACCTCTTTAAGCCAAGGGAATAAGCATTTATAGTTTGCTAAGCATGTGCCAAGCACTGCACAATACTTACTGAGTTCATGCACAAATTATAGACCCAGACAGTCTATAATTTTGATACAGTAAGGCTGGAAGCCACCCTGAAAACCATTTGGATCACTTCTTTCATTTTATATATAATAATTGTTATGGTGCAGCATAGCACTTTGTGTTTTTCAACACATTTTACAGTTTTCCATCAACTGAGAAACGTTAGCACTGGAGAACAAAGTAACTAAATCCAAACTCTTGGCCCTATGAAGGTACAGAATAATTTCTGGGTCTCAGTTTAGTCTTCTCCCAAAACTTCTTACTATCAACACACATTCCTACTCTTTTCTTGCATAGTTGAACTATTTTTCCATTATTTGAGTGAGACGGTTGTTTAATATTGCAGCAAATACTTGCTAAACACATGCTGACTGGCCGGAGGGCTGGTCCCAAATGTAAATGTGTACCTAAAAATATTGGCTGAAAAATTTATTATATTTATAAGGGACTGCGTATGAAACAGCAGTCCAAGAGCAACGTTTTTTTTTTTTGCCAATGCTTATTCATCCCAGAATGCCAGTGGGATTTGTGTAATGGGCAGCCAGACGTGAAAACATCTGTTACAAAGTTCTAATTTTTCTTAAGAATTAGGTAAATGTTTTGCGAATGAATATGTGATCCCATGCTTTCAATTTCTGAGAAGAACCCTCACTGACAGTGAGCTGGCATGAATTGCTGCAGTGAACCACTGTGCTCCAAGGAAATCAAATGTCTTCAGCTCGAGGCATTCCATGGTTCCTCTCTTTAAAGTGTGATCTCCAGATGTGTCCAAAGCTGGAGAAGTGATATACGAGGCACTGGCAATGATTAATGTGCCCCCACTTTATCTTTAAAAACTACATTGGTAGGGGAGGGGGAAAACTAGATGCAAAAGAAGATTCTGGTTTCAGAACCAGCTGGCTGAATTCTTATATATCTTTCTTTAATAGAATTCTAGGCAGAAGTTTAAAGGTATGCAGTGTCCTTGGAAAATGGGAGAAAGGCTTCAGCTTTGTAAAGAGAACACTAATTGCTATAAAGGCATTTTTGTTTTTTAATACTTAGATGAGTCCCAAGCGTGATTGACCTCAATAACCAAATGTGCAACAGGAAACATATTCTGCCTTAATAATCCACTGTTTACATACAAAGGAGGGGTCATGCAGATTGCTTTCCCTTTATCCCTGGATTATAACGTTTCCTCCTGTATTATTTTAGAGAGATATAATTATGTTTATATGAGAATAGTTAATCATTTTATTTACGCATGTGCCTGTAATTATAAGTAACCCCATGCTGATGTCAAGAGGATACTCAGTATAAATAAGCAAGTGCTTCCCAGCAAGCTAGTCACTTCCTGAAGAAACTAAAATCTGGGGGAGGAAAGCCCCTATAAGAGATCATGGGGAAGTTCAATTGGTATGGCTGTTTACCCATGAAAAACAGGAGATTTTAACAAACAGCAGAGCAAACAGCACAGCACTATGTACTGATCACTCAATTTGTGTGTGAGTTTTGGGCAAACCAAGAGATCTCTGAGCATATCAATGTTCTCATATGAACAATGAGGAGAACACTGTCTATGCCCTAATTAGCTACATGAGAGATTTAAGTATAAATTAGCATCTCCAAAATCACAAGGTAGAAGTTAGAAAGTAATTTACCAGCACAACATTAATCAACCCACACCTCCAAGGAAAGCTGTAATCAAATATACAAAACTGTATTTTCTTTTTCTAAAGACATTTCTCAAGATTGTTGCTAGTGGCCAGTGATAGCAACCTCGCTGAATTCTGTGGGACAAGGCAATTAGAAAGTTGTATGGACCATGGATATCAGAAAAAAAAAAAAAAAAAGAAAAGGAAAGAAAGAAAGAAAGAAGAACATCTAATTTGTCATTTTTCTAATTAGAGTTAAAAAAAAAAGACCAAAATTTAAACCTGTATTACATAAGGAATGACACTTAAACATACTCACTTTCAACTTTTAACCTATCAAGTAGGGATAATAACAAATGTGATGCAGGTATGTAGTGAGGATTCTTTTATGTGAAAGCACTATGAATCATAAGCACATCTAAATCATTAAAAGTTAGCCATTTTAAAAGTAAAAACAAAAAAAAAATACCCAATTAACATGCTGTTTGGCTATTTAAAAATAAGCTAATTATTCTGGCTTCACTGTTTTTGTGACATATGTGACTTAGTACTTTAGGAGAAGATACAAACAACCTTAAGCATATACTGCAGCATTTCCTGAACTGTGGTCCTTGGAATGTTAATTTCTTGTTTACAGAAGTTCTCTCCCTCCCACCTTTCCTAAATTTAGATGGGTTACATGATCAAATGGCTTTGAGAAGACCTAGATTAAATAAATTTTAATAGATTTTCAAATTTATCCTTTCAAGACTTGCAAAGGATTTTTAATATGCCAAGATTCCTCAAATTCCTTAGAGCATGAGTTTAAGCATACCAACTTACTGTATAAAATGATAATAAAATCTCTTCTTCTGATCATAAAATCTCCTCGTCCCCTCTACATATATACCATTTTTCTAAAACATCTATTAATAGATCACAAAACCTAGGTTGGGAAACCCTGAACAAATAGTAATGACTTCAATTCAACAAACGTTAAGTATAACATGAAGATTATTAACTCTATCACTTCAGTGTTGGGAGGATCATTAAATGAGTTTAAACAACAGAAAATAACAAAATGTTGATTTAAAATTATAATAACCTTCCCAAAATATAATAATAATATAACACTATGGCCATTTTCCATGGTGTAGAAAAAGGAACATACCGCAGTTGTCAAAAATGGTCTCAAATGGATGGTGTTAGAGATCATAACTAACATCAGTTGAACATGTGACCTTTGTAAATACTGTTGAGTCCTAAAGTACAAATGTCATTCAAAAAATCTTGGTTGGTGCACTGGTGAGATCATGCTGAGCCTCCTGAAAGGGGGACATCTCTAAGATATTAATTCTTTTTTCTTTACAGCAAATATCACTTCTTGTAAACAGTATATTTTTATTTTCCAGGACGGGGGGAAAGAGCATAAGAAGTATAATACAATGATAATGCAGGCATCAGTGCAGGTAAAATGTGCAGTAAAGCTAAAAATTACCCAGTGGATCACCTGTTCTATTTCTTTGTTTTAAAGACATGAAAAATCTTAAGCCTAGAAAGGGTAAGGTCACAGAGTCAAAAAGTGGCAAAGGAGACTACAGATGGTTCTCAGAGTTTATGGGAGGCTAGGCTAAGTGAATGCATTGCTACTTACAATGGGTTTATTGGGATGTAACCCCATCCTAAGTCGAAGAAGACCTGTATCTAAGAGTCCTTTTAGCTCTACTCCCATTCCAGTGCTCCCTCCAGGAAGCAAACAAGAGCTCTCCAAATTTGAAAGGAAGGAGCCACTACTGTATCACTCAAGGAGACACTCTAGTTCTCCTCTAAAAAGCAAAGTCTATTTTTATCAGAGCAAAACATTAATCCATTGGGTTAAATGACATGCTATCAACATGCTAAAAAACAGAGCCAAGTAAATAAAACAAAATAAATTCTAATGTACTGCAATGAGGAAAAATGTATCCCACTCAGTTTGATTTCCTTAGGGACTTCTATGCAGTATTTATACTTATTCAAACTTGACAGATTTCTTTTGATAAGTTTTCACACACTAATTGCTCTGGAAATGACTGACAGTTCTTGTCCCATTGGCAATTTGTAACAACTCAGTAAACAGATACTTGGAATACAATGTTTAATAGATTGTGAAGCTTCTGATGCTCAATTGAAAAATGCTGAGACTAGTTATAATGTGATATCCATTAGGGAAGAAGGACCTAGTGATGGTTTTTTGGCTTGTAGCCTCCAAATCTATAGGCAATGAACAACAACATTTCATTCTCTTACTTGGTTCGTTTTTCCATATTTTTGGGCCAACAGCAAAGAATGTTGGGTTATTAGTTTTCAAGTAAGACATCAATCAAGCAATTTTCAAATTTAAGTATTCATTGAGCAAATTCACCCTGTGATCAGAGTCCTTTGGGTGGATGCTCTTAACGTGTTCCTGATGCTAATTTCTTTCTAGACTTACGTTATGCTTCATGACATTCTGAGTCCTGTCCCAGGGGTAGCACAAATGTCAGTTTTCAAAGATGCCTTTCTTAATCCTCAAAGTTTTAAATGTGAAAGAAAACTTAGCATGACCCCTTGAATTTCACAGAGCAGGAAACTTAAATCTAGAGAAGCTACATGCGTGGATCACAACCACACATTTGGTAAGTGGGTAGTCACAGTATTCATAAGAGTTGATTCTGTTAGGAACCCATATGGTCCTCTCTGAATTTATTTTAGAGCTAGAAAAGATCAGTTTTCCTTATCTGTAAATTTACTTATCTGTAAATGAGGGAGTACAACTAGATGGTCTCTAAGTATCTTTCAGCATTAAAATTCCACAACTCTATATGTATAACATCAAACCCTAAATCTTAATTTGACAAATGACAAAAGTGGGATCCAAAGATACCCTGTAGCTTGATAAGAATCACACAGGTAGTTATTGATAAAATCAGAACATTTGAACTTTTTATTTAAATTTTAAAAAATTAAGTAATCTCTATATCCAATGTAGGTCTTGAACTCACAACCCAAGTTCAAGAGTTGCACGCTCTACTGACTGAGCCAGCCAGGCACCCACAGAACTAGAACTTTTATAAACACACACACACACACACACACACACAGTACAGTATACTACATTTATTTCAATTAAGCTGTGTTGTGTAGAAAAAAGATAGTAGAATTAACTCAGGATATCTGGATTCTAGTCCTTATGTTGTAACCACTTTCACTTTAATAAATTATTTAAACAGTATGAGAGTCTCCTTATTTTTAGATAGTTTTATCAATACTTAATTCTACTTTTTGTACAGGGTTGTGAAGTTGAATTTAAACTGAGATATTCTAAGCAGGTAGATGTGAAAAATGTATCTTAAGTGATTCTATAGATACAATGGGTTATATGAATATATTCACTGGTTTACTTCTTGGCCAAATATTTAGCAAACACCAACTCGCAAAATCATTGAGCTCAGCTAAGCAATGGAACTGAAGACAGGGATTGGAACCTGTTAGTAGTTTTCCTGGGCAAGAAGGGAGAGAGCATAACCCAGTTCCAAGATCCCTGGATTTGTTGTCAAAATATATGGATTGAGTCTTGGCTTCAGGGCTTATCAGCTAGAAAGTAATTTCCACTTCTTAGTTGTCTCATCTGAAAAATAGAAATAATAAAAAGAACAGTTTCCCTGCCTGAACTAAGAGCGAAATTGAACATTAAACATGTTGATATCAGCTTTTAAGAATGAATGTGTTTTTGTGTGTTTTTTGGTTTTGTTTTGCTTTTTTGTTTTTTTGCTTATAAATGGATTGATAAGTATTTTGTCTTTCTACGAACTTAGGAAAAGAGAGATGTTATAAATTGGGAGTAATCTAAGTAATTCCAGAAAAAATAAGAATTGTACCAGAAAAGTCAAGCACTAAACAGCACTAGTGATTTTACATCAGAAATAGGTGGTGGGAAAGCCTAAGAGAAGAGTGTGTTGTCATATGAAAGATTTGTGAGATCTCCCAAGAGGGAGTGGCTGACAGACTTCTGGCTTCTCAGAGAAGATGCCTCTGGATAAAACCTCTAATTATACTAACACCCTAAAAGATCAATATAAAGTCATATTTGGCTGTCATACAGTCAACAGCATTTCATGAAACAGAAGAAGAGAGGTGTCTAAGAGAAGCTGAAATCTGAAGGGCCACAATAGGACAGATATTATACCTCTATTAATTACGACATAGACTAATGGGCTTTGAATGATTACAATGCTGGCCGTGGCACTATACTATGTAGGTTCCTGAAATCATGCCTGTGGCTGAAAGGACCCCTAACATGGATGCTTTGTGACTCAGAGAACTTGGTTTAGACAAGTCTCCAGCATCAAGCAGGACCTCCCAGAATTTAGAAATTGTTTTTCAATAGTAACTGGTGCTGAATAGAGCAGGGGTGACATGTATCTGTCACCTGGACCACTAGCTGCTAACTCCTCCACCCATGGCTGACACAGTGACTGACTATGCCACACACAAATTCACAATCATTCTCCATACAGTGCTTTAGGCAGTTGCTTCCAATCAATTGGTGCTGGTACCTAAGGTCAAAATTCTTCACCATCTTTGTAAAAGTGATTTAGGAGAAATGAAATGGTGACCGTGTGAGGCAGGGGTTAGAAAAGGCCTAGTGCCAAATCTCATGCAAACTGGGGGCAGGCACTTCTAAAAATAAGCCTCCTGACTTTTTGCTCAATGATTATTTGGTACATGTGCTTTGGTCACTCAGATGTGAGAGTGGAGGTACGGGAAATAAGATGGAAAAAGGGACATCTTCGAGTCAAGTACATAGCCTGTAAATGTTGCTCTTGTGTATAGTTTACAATCTCCTCCCTTTTATGGGTTACTTCTTGTTTTCTTGCCTCTGTCTTACTGGGTGAATTAGACACTTTTCTGGAGTGTAGACTTTCTTTAAAATTTTGTAGGCAAAAGTTAAAGAATTTAACTTGAGGGCAATTTAACACATTGTCTTGAGCATAAGCCAAATATAAGTATATGATGGAATAGATATAAAACCCATACAAATCATAAATGTATAAGGCAAGGCTTCAACAAAACCATGTGCTTGTGGTTCACTGCTTCAGGATATGTTCCCAGATTCCCAGGGGTACATGCTGACGCTCTTTTGCTCTCAGAAAAATATCAGTAAAAAAAGTTTGGGAAATATCGTCTAGGTCTGGTGTCAGCAAACTTTCATACACTAAGGAAAGAATCCATATATTTTTTTCAACAGAACAGCATTCTTTTCAAAGTTAGCACATTCAGACTCTTGAGTAGAGGCTGCAAAGTGACGGCACACAGAATGGATTTAGCTTGCATAAGCATGCGTGTCTTTTACGGTTTCACAGGCTTTAAAAAGAGTAAAAATCACATGAACATCTAGATATTGGGATTTTCTTGAAACTCAAACACAGCTCTCAGTTATCAGTCCTCAAGAGAAATCAGGGAAGTGCAACACAGCATCCACTCCACTAATGGTTCTCTAACTTGAGTGAGCTCAGAATCACCAGAAGGGCCTTGTTACCATATAGAATGCAGAGTTCCACACCCGGTTTCTGATTCAGAAGGTCAGGGATGGAGACTAAGAATGTGCATTTGAAACAAGTTCCCAGGTGCTGCTGCTTGTGGTCTGGAGATCACACCGGGAGAAACAGTGCATTAAAAGAGAGAAACACGCTAGTCTCTCATTCCATGAGGGAAACAACTGGCAGAGCTGAGCAGCAGCTGCCCATTTAGGAGAGGGCTGGGGGTCTCCATTGTGCCAAAGCCTTTACCAATCCCTACTTCTTACACAGGCCCATATTGCTCAGTTGGCAATTGAGTGTGTGACCTGTTTTGAAATACAGAGAGGAAACGCAAAGAAATGGAATTGACACTTAGTTGCATGCTCTTGCTAGCATGAAAATGGTACTGTAGAGTAAGCACAAGCTAATCGGAGTATTTGGATGGAAGGAAGGTAGAGATGACACCAAAACCACACAGAACAAACATTAGAGCTTTGTACGATTGTGATGAGTCCAGCCCTCTTCACGTAGTCAAACCTGTAAGGCTATCTCTCTGTGATAGTTTGAATGGAGTATGAGAGGCAGAAAAAAAATACTGTTCATTGGGATTAAAGGGTGTTTCTTTCAGTTACTTCTTAAAAATTTGGCATTTAAAGAAATCAAAGGTACTGTCGTATTTTATGAAGAACTCAAATACAACATCCAAAGCTCATCTGGTAAGTTTTAATCCTTAAAGCATAGATATCTTTGACAGCCAAAGTAAAATATAAAATACTTGAGACAATGTGAAAACTGCATGCTGGTTAAAAAGATACCTATCAAAGTTCAATGTCCCATTCTAGAGAGAAAGCCACTTTTCCTCAGGTGAGAATTGGGCTGAAAAAAAGCGAGATATACCTCTTTCAGCTTAAAACTTATGTCCCTTTCCTACAAGACCTTCTGCCAGATCTCTGATTGTCTCTAGAAATGTTGGGGGAGGTATTGCTGGGGAAGGTATATCCAGTCAGTATCCAAATCCTGTAGATTAGAATTCCACAGGATTTCTTGCTTCTATGCCCATCTCACCATTACCTGTCATTGGCCTAAGAACATCCTGCCATTTTGCCAACTTTCCAGGCCAACCCACACACCACTGCCAGATTAATTTGTCTAAAGAGCAGTTTTGGATCCCATTCCTCCTTCCCACACAAGTCCTCTGTGATCTCCACTGCAACCTGGATCAAGTAAAATACATCAACATAGTTGTCAAGTCCTTCCAAAGCAGGACTTCAAATTATCTAGTCTTAGTTTCCTACTCCTCTCTCCATGTAAGTCCATATTCTGGGGGAGTACTCGTCAAACTAGGCTCTGCAAAAGAACAGAGAGGTTGATTACTCTGATTACTTTGTCATATAATACATATCTATTTTCTCTGAAATCACCTTTAAATACAAAGATAAGGCACTATGGGAAGGCTATGCCTACCTGTCTCGGCTGTAAGTGGAGACCTCTGTTTTTTTAGCTTTTTCTGTGATTTGCTCTTACCAACAAAACTATATTTTAAGAAATGTTTGTCCTGCTAAGTAGAGTTGCTTAAGGTAAAGTGGAAAAACAGTCACTGATCCCCTGATGTGCTCTATGTTTTTCAATCTCCCTGCCTAGGCTTGGTCACTCTCTCTCAGGATGCCCTTCTGCCTTCTGCTTATCCCAACGGCTACATTTTACAAAGAGCCATCTTCCCTCCTGGAAAAATATATGTGGTCTCTGCTCATCAACCAAATCAACATGTGTTTCTCTTTTGCTTCGCGGCAACTACACATTATTTCACATATTAAACTTTTGTTTTCCCTATATTAGAATTATTCAATTACTTGTCTCTTCTCCAGCTACCAGATTCAAGAATTACTTGTGGACAAGAATACATATGGCAGGGGAACATATGCTTCACTTTCGTCCCTCCCATTCTGCAATCAACTAGTGAATATTAGTTGAATTGAATTGGAATTCCAAATGTCCCAAGTTTCCTAGAGCACCAATTCATTACTAAACTCTAGGCCAAAAGCATTAGTAAGAAACAAGTTACCTATAAAGAAGAGTATACAATACTTCCATTAGACCACTGAATGCAAAGTAGAATCACTGAAATCAGAGAAGGACAGAAAATCTATAATATCAGAATGTACATTTTTCAAATCAGAATGGCTAAGCCCTTTCTCTAAAAAAACTTTCCTTTTATCTCTGACTCTCTGACATGCAGTTTTACTGAGTTTACAAAATGGCAGTAAGAAAAGATGACTAATTCATAGTCTTCCAAATACTTAAGGGAAAAAAGACTCGGTAAAAGGAGAGAGGTAGGCATGCAGAGATGGTTAGCCCATACAACACAACAGGCTAAATGACATGTGCCAATAAAACTCAGGTAACCAGATGACACCTGGGTGGCCTGGCCAGAACCACAGTTACTCAAAGGGGGCACTGATCCCTGGACTAAGATATTACCACATAGAAGGAAGGAAACTTGGATTTGGTGAGCCAGGTTTTCAAATCTATTTTTAAGTAAGGCTATGTCTTTTTCTTTAATTTCTTTTTTTTTTTACATTTATTTGTTTTTGAGAGACAGAGAGAGACAGCGTGAGCAGGGGAGGGGCAGAGAGAAGAGAGAGGGAGACATAGAATCAGAAGCAGGCTCCAGGCTCCGACCTGTCAGCACAGAACCCAATGCGGGGCTCAAACCCACGAACTGTGAAATCATGACCCGAGCTAAAGTTGGACACTCAAGTGACTGAGCCACCCAGGCGCCCCATAAGTAAGGCTACGTCTTATAAGTACATGAGCAGAATCACAACTGGTTTAATTCTTTACACTTCAAAACACTTGAGTATCCATAATCTCATTTGTTGCCTCTACTAATAAGTAGAGGAAATAAGCAGAATAAAGATTGGTTCCATTGGAGGGACAGGGAAAGTGAGACATAGGAAAACAAGTGATCTATTCTAAGACTACCAAGAAAACCAGTGGATTTAGATTTAGGATTAAAGCTGACACCTAGGCAAAGATTTCTTTTCCTATGCTGGAAGCCATTGCAATGGCACCTTTCAGCTTAACTGAGCCAGTAACAAGGTGGGCACAGAGGTTATCATGACTGATGTTGCCAGGCCTTTTGCTGAAATAACTACAGTGGGGGTTATTTCAGGGTTCACCACCATCTTGTTTCCTTTTGAATGCCACAGTACCTAATCCTGTATGGCACTCAAGAGATGCTCAGAATATCAGGGAACTAGCTAGCTGACCAGTTAAATCTTGAAATATCAGGATATACAGGTCACTTGTATATCAACATTTAAAGATATTTTCTAAGAAAAGGCTGCACACATCATCATTATTAGAATATGTGCTGTTTGTCACAACATAATCAAAATCTGTCTTATTACCTGAAGCTTAGCAATTTCTGGGGAGAAAGGAAAAAATATTCAATGTGGGAACTGAAAGGCATTCTTAGGAATGATGAACAATTTTGAGTAAATGGTAGAAAATGTCAGTTAAACTATAATTATTTACATTTTTAAAAGGATTCAAGCAGTTATATGAGTAACAGAACAAGTTTTCAAGCAATGTCACCAACTCCCACACAAGTCACTGATATACAGCCTTTTCATCAGATTATTAAACAATTCTACACCCTCCTCCTCCTCAATTAAAGATGTGGTCTGAAATTCAAACAACTGACATTTAAATTTTGATTCTAAATTAACCCTTAATCAAATTTGCCAAGCAAATACTAGTCTTCATTGTAATCAGAGATGCTTTTTGCCGTCTCTTGTCTGCATTTTGCCAATGCTGAAGTAAGACCAATAACAAATGCATTTGGCCTGGTGGTCTATTAAAAATAGACCTGTCCTTCCCAAAGAGAAGAATTTACTTTTACTTGTACCTTTATAAACATAAAAGATATTCAATGACCATAATAGTCAAATTCTGCCTTGAGATGTGGTGGACAGAACCAGATGAATGATTAATCATCCTTGAGTTTTTTTTACTATTTGGTTTGCCATAAAAGGTAAGTTACTCTTCTTGGCAATACTTCTTCCTTTGGTTCTCATGATAACCAATCATCATTCCTCAAAGGCTGGCCGTAGGAATGGGCATGAGTCTTGAGGTAGACCAATGATATTACCTCATCCCCTAAGGCACAGTAATTGGTTCAGGAAGACTCATATGACAAAAGCCAGCCAATCAGAATCTTCTAAAATGCAATCCCTGCAAAAGGGGGCCTTTTTTCTCCTTCAGGTTTTGAGATGTAGGGGCTGTGAGCAAAGTGCCTCATGCCCATGTTTAATGTGCTAGAGACAAGTTGATTTGAGGGGATGAAGCTAAGACTGAGAGCTGATAGGCAAAGCAAGTGAGTGCAGGTGGTATCTGAGTTACTTGAGAAAATCAATTTTGAGGCAACATTTTTGTCTTTCACGAAAGCTGCTTTAAAAAAAAATCAGTAAATCTGTTCATTAAAAAAAATTCCCTAGTGGACACTGAGTTTCTGTCCTCTAGATTAAATGTCTTAACCAATAAAAACCCTTGTCATTTCTTTTCCTACTTAGAGGCTTAGCTTACCTCCCCTCTTCCATTTAGTAGTGTCCTTTTCTTACCATCATTCATACGTCCCCTCAGAATGTCCTTTGAAAAATCATTGTATACTAATATCCCACTACCCACTACCATTTAAAATTGTTGTTTAAATCAGGGCACTTGGGTGGCTCAGTTGGTTGAGCATCTGACTCTTGGTTTTGGCTCAGGTCATGATCCTACAGTTTGTGGATTTGAGCCCACATTGGGCTCCGTGCTGACGGTGCAAAGCCTGCTTGGGACTCTTTCTCTTTCTCTCTCTCCCTCTTCCCCTCCCCTACTTGTGCTCTCTCTCTCTCTCTCAAAATAAATTAACTTAAAAATTAAAAGAAAACTGTTCTTTAAATTACCAGCTCTTAGAAATAGTGGATTCTTGGGGTGCCTGGGTGGCTCAGTTGCTTAAGCCTCTGACTCCTGATTTCAGCTCAGGTCATGATCTCATGATCTGTGAGATGGAGCCCTGTGTAGGGATCTGCTCTGATGGTGCAGAGCCTGCTTGGGATTCTATCTCTTTCTCTCTCTCTGCCCCTTCCCTGTGCGCTGTGTGTGTGTGTGTGTCAAAATAAAATGAATAATGGATTTAAAAAAAAAAAGAAATAGTGGACTCTTACCAATGACTCTTGTATCACTTTTATGTCAATGCGGCAAAGACGGTGGTGGGGGGGAGGCAGCTTCAAGAAAAACTTTCAGAGGAAAATAACATCTGATCATCACAGTTCTCTATCTGATGTCTAAGTCTGTGTGTGTGTGTGTTTAAATTAAATATCCTCACCTAAGGTATTTTAAGAGTATTTTCTATAACCAGTCAAATATGTACTCTAGTATTTGGAGTTAGACATATTTCTCTGGTCCTGAAACTTTGCCCCTTCTATAAGGCCCAGAAAGTGACTTAGCTTATCTAAGACTCAATTTCCTCATCTGAAAAGTGAGGATAATAATACACTTTATAGGTGGCTGAAAAGATCAAAGGGAATGTTGTAATAAGCAAAGTGCTTAATTACAATTAGCACAGTGTATAGCAAATACAAGTACTCAATAAATGTTAATGTTTATTGGTATTACTGCTAAAGCAAAGATTGTGAAAACAATTGTCTGATCATCTACATATCCATTCAACTTCATGGTAAAGATCCATTCTAAATCATCCACTTATGTTAACAGACCAGATCAGGGTTTATGATTAATAAAGCTACAATGACATCTTATCTTAGTGCCGTACTCATTTTTTGAAATTATTTGCATTTTATAGTATTCATTTGATTCATTTCTAGGATGTAATATCTATTTTCCAGGAAAGGAAAAGTGAGCAACACAGAGAATGTTTAAAACTTGGCATTAAGCAAAACTAACCCAGAAAAATTAAATCTTCTGACCATTTGTGTAGCACTAGTATATTCATGCTAATAAGGTGAAGTAGCAAAATAGTAACTTAAAACTAATTTGTTCTCTCACTTTCTAGAAGTTGGGGGGGGGGCAATGATAAACATATGGTAGATAATAAACAAATGCTGTAATTGGGAAACTTAGCAGTAAAGTTGTATTTAGAACTCATGTATTACAGATTGATAGCAGGAAAGTATCCCAGAGAAAATCTGTCTACTACTCTCCTTTCAGGAGCAGGGAGAAGTACCTTGGGAGGCATTAACCTTTCTTAGTTTGGTGTGGTTTGGTTTGTAATTAGCATGTGATTAGGGCAGGATTTGGAATCCATGACCTTAGTTCTTACACCTACTGCTCTTTTCTCATATAGTGTAGTTGAAAGGCAGTAGGGAGATGTCCTGCACCTCATTTTGTGATCTTGGCCAAATCACTTAATCTCTCTAAGCTTCAATTTTCTCACATGTAAAGAAGGGATAACCCTCACCTCAGAGGCTTGATGACCAAATAAAACCATATACATGAAAACGATTTGTAAACGAGAAAACACCAAGCAAAGGTGAGAAATCATTACTGGGCAGGGATTGCAAATAGATTTTAACTTGACTGGGTAGCTCTGCCTAATTGGTATTGGCTCTCCAGAATGCTACGTTAGGGTTTTGAGGATGCAGTGGTACTCAAGGAAAAAGGAGCCATAATTGATCTGCCTGCCATGGTACAAGAGCGTGTAGAGGACACACATGTGACAAATATGTAGGGTGATGCCTCTGCATAAATGAGTAGTGGCTAGGATGAGGAGAGGAGAGTCCTGAATGAAGAAGCATACATTCTGAAACACACTTTTTCACCTCTCTGTTCCCATAAAATGCAAAATTCTATAAAATGGATATTACTTACCAAATGTGTGCATTACCATGAGACTAAATTAAATAATGTATGCAAAAGAGCTCAGACACTGTAAAGCAACATCCAGTAGATTTGGATTAACACTATTAGAGCACAAAAAATTACACATGCAAACATATCTTACTCATCGAAAACACCTCTTTTACATGGATGAAAATAAAAGTTAATTACCCCTCTGTAATAGTGGCAAAACAATACAAAACTGATGTTCTTAAGTGAATGTTAGGAAAAATACATTTCACCCACCTTCAATTTTGAGCATTTTGCCTGTCACTTTAAATTGGCTAAATGTTTGACAGATGTTCAATAATTGACACAGCTTATCTTCCTCTCTCAGGCTCTTTTCCTACTCAATCACCAGCATTTCTAGTTGCTATAGCAACTGTAAACATTAATGATTATTCCGTCATGCCAGGGGGATTTAAACACATTCTTAAGTTAAAAGTTCCCTCAGGAAAAAAAAAGTCTATCTATCTTTGGAAAGATGGGAAATATTATATGATTTAAATTCCCTGGTTATTGAATTTATTAGATCTAAATACACAAATCTTCTTCTATAGTTTCACATAGGTAACGATTTTTTTTTCTCCCATCTGAGTAACAAAGGAGTTGTGGGGAATTGAGAAACTCAGCTTTCTCTGATGAAAGGGAAAAATAATTGATCTTGATAAATGATATAGCAGAAGCTGGTGGGGAGTTTTGAAAGAAAGAAATGACCTAAAGTTTCATGACATAATCTGGGTGCAAATTTAAAGTAACTCTACTTAAAGCCTCAGTGGTTTCAAAAGTAAAACTGGGGTCGCCTGGGTGGCTCAGTTGATTAAGCATCTGACTTTGGCTCAGGTCATGATCTCATGGTTCATGGTTCGAGCCGTGCATCAAGCTCTCTGCTATCAGTACAGAGCCAGCTTTGGATCCTCTGTCTCCCTCTCTCAGTCCTTCCCTGCTCTCTCTCTTTCTCTTAAAAATAAACATAAAAAATAAAAAAAAGAGTAAAACTGGAATGATTATATTTGTTCTAACCACACAAGTCACCCTATACTGTAAAATACACTAAATGCACGGGGTCATTACTGTGTTTTGTGGCAAAGTGAACAATAGTTTGAGCTTCAGAAGAAAATGAAAATAAATTGAAAGACGGGAACATTTACAACATTTATTTCAAGGTGGGGGACGATGAGCCAGATCTGTGTAATAGTTTTGTTCTGTTTCCCATGCTTACTATCTTAAAGTGTTTTTCAATGATTGCCAACATTCAAAAATTGAAAGATTTCACAGAGAATTTCACATTTAAGTCTCCTCAGGGAAAACTACAAGGCCACACAATACTGACCTCATTTCTCCTCAAGGCAATAAGTGGCCAAAGATGAGCAGTGGCTGGCCTGTTTGAAGAGATCATGTGGATCTCTACCTTGCCTACAGTATCTTAATCATTTATACTATTACTTGCCTGGCCCTTGGAGAAAATACAGTTTTAAAAGCAAGTGAACCTTTTTCATACATGCATTCCTAAAGCAAATCTTCCGGATTTCCATGAACCTAAATCATTTTGTGCCCCTTGCTCTTCTTGAATGAAGTAGGGGACAGCTAATATCTGTGCCTCACTTTGTGGAAACCGCTTCTGTTCACACCGGTCACTGCCTAACCCCTGAGGTCCAGTGACTGACTAGGGCAGGCTTAAATGGAAAACAAGAGGCCCAAAGAAGCCCTCAAAATTTTGTCTTTCTCAATGCGTAGGCTTTTTCTCTCTTTTAAAAAATTATACTGTGGCAAGATACACATAAAATTTACCACTTTAATGTGCACAGTTCAGTGGTATTAGTACATCCAAATTGTTGTGCAACTATTACTCATTATCTCCAGAACTTTTCATCACCCCAAACTAAAACACTGTATCCATTATGTCTAGTTTTTAATCACTCATTCAACAAATATTTCTGTGTGCCTATTATATACCAGGAATTCTAAGCACTACAGAACAGGATATATAAAGTAGGGATATAGTTTTAGGGGAATCAGGTTTCCTGAATCCTGCTTATGTTTCCAGGACAGTAAATCTTATGGTTCATGGTATTTATTTCTTCTATCCTGAAATAACTCTTTGGGGATCCTGGACTGCAAACATACCTTGATACATATAAGACAACGACTGGACACTGATCGTTTTTGGTGCTTAGTTTTTCCCACCTGGTCAACTCATACCCGACTTTTCATTAGGAACCATTTCTCTCCCACTCTCAGTAGATGCTATTATATGAGTTGGGCTTCTCTTCATTCTGGCTCCAGGAATGCACACATGTTCTATGTCTACCCAATCAGAATTTTCTATCCGGCACCACCCCATAACCTCCAGTCACCATAATTAGTTTAGGGATGGACACATGACTCAAGCTGGCACATGAAAGTCAATTTTGAAGCTTGTGCTAAAATCACTGGGAATGAGTCACTCTCTTTTTGCTGGGGTTACCATACAATGAGAGCCAGCTCAAGCAAAGTAAAGCCAAAACATGCATAGCCAGATTCCTAAAACTATCACTCGAGAACTAAAATCTAGCTGCATCTAATGGGAATTTTATGCCAATATGTTCTCATTTTTGTTCAAGCTCATTTGAATTGGGTTTTGAAACTTATGACAAAAAGGATGTTGATTACAAAACAATTAGACAATTGACATAATATTGAAGAATGTTATATAATCTCAACAAGTATCCAATGGCCAATTGTATGATGACTTCTGAAAACTTGTTCTCCAATTCTACCTTTTTAATTCTATTTGAAGCAAAAATTACCCCCCTTGTCCCTGGCTAGTTCTGCTAACACAGAACTGCTCTAATGCATTCTTGGTTTCTTTGATTTAATTCATCTTTCTCAGATGTCTACCTAGGTTGATTCTAACTAAAAACATATCATCTAAAAGGTTAGGCTAAAATTTTAGTTATAATGCTGCATCTACCAGTTGTCAGAGGTGTGAACTTGGGCAAGTCACCTCAACTCTTGAGTTGTTCTAGTAGTCAAGTCAGTTTTGCAAGAGTATGGGGAGGCGGAATCAGGCAGATAGGTATTTTCTAGGAGTATCTCTGTAGTTGATCTCCTCTGATGGATGATGATTCAGGACAGAAAGTAAGAGTGGAATGAATGAAGGTCCCTCTCAATAAAAGCTCTGAGTATAGACAGCCAATGTTCATCTGTTATTTACTAGGTGGCCAGGTGCTAGCACACTATGCGTTTGCACAGGACAGACACAAATGACGGTAAACAGCAAATGGCTTGGTTATTCTGCAAAGGAGGGCATGTGGCACAGAATTATTTTCAGCCAGCTTCACAAACACAGACATACTAATGTTAGGTATAAGGGACAAGATACATATAATTTTAGCATTCCTGTTACCCTTCAGATCACAAACTGCTAGGTGAACACTGATTAGCTGACCCTCTTTTATGACGCCTGACCTTAGATGTACTTTTTCAGCTTGTGGCAGGAGTTTGAATTTTTCTTTCTTTCTTTTTTTTTTTTTTTTTGGCTCTCCATAAGTTTCTTAACCAAGACCTGTTGAACAAGGGGTGATCTTAGTTTTTAGTAGATCTCTGCTTGTGGAGAATTGCATGTGGCCCTTAGTGACTTCTAAGGTGATGGGTGCCAACGTTCAGCTATCAGAAGAAACTGCCAAGTCTATCTCTTGAAACATTTGCCTTTTCCCTTCTGACTTAATTAAGAAATGAGAACAAGGATGTAATAAAAAGACTCAGACCAGAGAACTATGGTCAACAAGTTGAGAGTTTGTAAAAACACAACTGATCATAAGAAAAAAACAAAACAAAACAAAACAAAAACATGAGCACCCATTCTACAAAGCAACATTTAAAACACATATGCATGAAATACTGGTTTAATTGAATTTAAAGAGGCATTATATGCCATATGTTAAACTATGTGGACAAATATGTTGGGGAGATTACAGGTTGAAAAAAGTTGGGTACATTTCTTCACTACAGGACTTCTCCAAATCCTTAAGTTGTAAAATCTCCAAGAGGTGAATTTAATAAACAGCATTTCCCAAATCAAGGGACTGTCCTACATGCTCTTAAAACCTCCTAAAATATGAGATCTGGTTACTGGATATATAAACATGGCATTTCTATTATCATCATGTCATAAGGATTCGGAAGCCCTTAATTAAAATACATGATTATCTCAGCAGTCTTTAGTTGGTGTTTATTTTGAAAAATCTACATTGTAAAAGATGTAAATGGGAAGTGTAGGAGAGGTGTGAAGAGGCATTCAACCCTAAGAACTCAGTAGGAACCCTGAGTAAGGCAGACCTTAGTTCCTAACAGGTCAGCTCTAAGTCATTTACTCTAAGCATCACGTATAAAATGGGACTAGTAATTTACTTTTCTCAAAGGATTGTTCTGAATATTTCACCTCCTTCAGTATTCTTAACATGTCTATAGGGGAATGTAATCCCTATTTTTGAAAGGTGTTTACAAATAATATAAAAATTCTCTTGACCTACACTCTTGGAACCTAGAATTAGTTGGTTAATTTAAAGAGTAAAAGTGGGAAACCACAAAAAAAAAAATGCCATATTTACACCTTAACTATCTTATGCAATTAAGTTTATTATTAGGTATTATTTATGTATTTATTATTCATTAATAAATTTTTATTTAGAAAATCAAATGTATTATTTGTAAATATTTTTTAAAGTTTATTTATTTTTTTGAGGGAGGGAGGGAGGGAGGGAGAGAGAGAGAGAGGGAGAGAGAGAGGAAGGGAGGGAGGGAAGGGCAGAGAGAGGGAGAGCCAGGTGTGGGGCTCGAACTCACCAACTGTGAGATCATGACCTGAGGTGAGATCAAGAGTCTGATGCTTAACCAAACTTCCACCCAGGCACCCTTGTCAATCTTTTGATATAGGAACCATATACCCCTTTGCCTTCTCATTTTTTATCTTTTAAAAATGTTTATTTATTTATTTTGAGACAGAGAGCATGAGAGACCACACAAACATGCCCGCACACACATGAGGGAATGGCAGAGAGAGAGGGAGACATAGAATCCCAAGCAGACTCTGCATTGACAGCGGGGGCTCATGACTACGCGATCATGGCCTGAGCCGAAATCCAGAGTCCAATGCTTAACTGACTAAGCCACCCAGGCACCTCCTTTTTTTTTTTTCCTTGAGTGTTATCTTTTTTTTTTTAAGTTGACTGTTAACTAGGGCTGATGTTATCATTTTTACCTAAACTACACTCATCATGCCTGAGACTTGGTTTTGTTAAAAAAAAAAAGACTGGTGAAATTACAAGAGAATAGAATCCTACTAGAGTTTAATGATCCCCTCCCCTAAATTTTTATAATTATCTTGCCCACAGCATCTTTATTTTTCATTGACTTGCCTTTATTAAGTCTTCCTCAAAGGATTCCAAGTTGTTTTTGTAGAAGTGACAGTTCTTTCCTTTTCATTACCTTTCATTAATTTATGTAATATTTAAACTATATAAGTACAATTTAACATAAATAGGTTTAGGGAAAAAAAAAACTGACTCTCGGCAAGTATACAACTTAAAAGGGAGGAACAGAAGGGTATAGGTTTACTTTAGTGTAGCCTACCAAGCCATGAACCTACAGTTTGCCACAGTCAATAGGCATTGTGCATTAAAGAAGGAATGGAGAGAATCTATTTATCCAGAAAGTTAGCTAAGAGGGTGGAGAGGGGTGGTGGGTTGAGAGAGCCTTTACAGTGTTTTAAAAGATGACACATTTTGTTTTATTGCCCTGTAAACAGACTCTGGCTTATTAGACCATGTAATTATAGTTAAAGTCTCTGCAAAGTCTTCTTATAGAAGCATTTTAGGCTGACTTCTAACTTGTTAGTTCCATTAGGGAAGACTGATAGTGATGTTGGGACTTAACAGGTGTGATGGCAGACCAATGACAAAGAAATATGGAGAAGATTGTTTTCTAGGTATCTCTCAATTACATGATATAGATGATTGTCCAGTCCAAATAAAATAGTGCATTTCAACTTTCCACTGATGTATCCCTACCTGAAAAGTAGGATAGAACACACATTCTTAAGAGCCAGGAGACAGATCCCACAGCAGTTTATTACAAGCCAGGAGTTTATATTACACATTTATTCTACTTTCAAATTCCACTGGATAATAAATCTATGGTGGTTTTAATATAAAGTGTTTTAAAATACAACCACTAAATCCCCCAAATCTGTAAATACATAGAGTTCTTGCAAAGGAGCATAATCACATGGTACTGAACATGATGAAGAACAAGAAGCAATGAGAGAGAGAGATGGTACTTTTAAAAATATCAGAGAAGGAGTGAAAATGACCACAGTTCTTACATTAAAGGATACAAGCCATACAGGTATCTGGGAAATGAGAATTTAAAGACAAGGGAACAGCAATCACAAAGACTCCACTGCAGGCAGGTATATGTTTAGTGTCTCTGAGACAGAGCGTATGAGTGCAAGACAATGAGAAGGGGGATGATGATTAAGACATTCCAGGGATCAGCTATATGGAGGCTATTAGCCAAGAGGGGAGTTTTAGGGTTTTTTTTCCCCCTGAATCAGATGTAAAAGCCTTTGGAGAGTTTTAAGCAAGGAAGAAGCATGAACTGACTTACATCTCAAAAGTATCATTCTGTCTTTTATCATATGGAGTGGGGTAGAAATAGAAGTAGGGAGAACGGCTAGGAGGCTGTTACGAAATTCAAAGTAGATGTGTTGGGAGTGTGAATGAGGGTGTTAGTGGTGGAAGTGGGGAGAAGTTGTTAGACACAGGGTATACTTTGAAGGTACAATGCAAAGGATTTGCTAACAAATTAGATGGTAGTATAAGAAAAGGAAATAAATTAAGGGTTATGTCCTAAATTTCAGTCTTGAGCCAATGGATAAACGGGGCGGCCCTTTCCTATAACTGGGAAAACTCTAGCAAGATCAGATTTAGAAAGAAGATCAAAGCTCAAGTTTGGTCATGTTATCTTTGAGATGACTATTAGGCAACCAAGCAAGGTGATGATCAGACAATGGATACACGAGTCTTGCTTGGATTTAGGAGGGAGGGATAGTGAAGATAGACATTTGGGAAACATAAGTATAAAAGTGGTTTTTAAAGCCATGAGCTATATGACATCATTAGGGAGTATGTATATATACTCCCTATATACAAAGTCTGGGTCCTGAACTTGAGGGCTCTTATAATTCACTTAAAGAAGATGGGAAGATGACAGGAAAGTAAGAAGAAGCCAGTTAAGGAGACTGAAATGGGAAACTAGTGAAGTACAGGGGTACCAAGAGAGTTGTAGCCCAAGGTCAAGGGAAGAGAGTATTTCAAGTTGAGAGTGATCAACTATATCCAAATGCTGCTGACTGGCTGAATAGAGAGACAACTGAGAATTTACCACTGGCAGTAGTACCATAGGAGATCACTGATGAGACTATTTAAGTACAATTCTGGGGAAAAGTCCTGATGCACTATGTGCAGGAGTCACTGAAACAGAAGATGCAGAGATAACTCTTTTGTGCAGTTTTGCAGTAAAGGAGAGCATAGAAAGGGGGTAGTGGGGGTCAAGGGACTTGCTGATTTATTTAGGACGGAAGGTATTGTTGCATGTTTGAATGCAGATAGAAGGGATGTAGCAGGGAAGGAGAATTTATTGAATGCAGGGAAAAGGAGAAAAACAATGGCTAGAGCAGTCTTTGAGAGGGTGAGAGGGGACAGAATTCAGTGCACAAATGGGTGAGGTTGACCTTACAGGCCCAGAGAGATTCTGTATTTGTGTTAGGGGAGGAAGCAGAAAAGTATCCATTGCCACAGCCACTACGTGAGACAGAAACACCAACATCTCCTAGTTGGATTATTACAACTTCCATGCTCTTGGTTTCTCTTTACACACTCATACCCTACTGCAAGCCATTTCCCACACTCTTCAGGAGAGTTATATTTTCAAACTATAAACACAATTACCTAAAACCTAATGACTTTCCACTGTCCTTGTGTCAAAGAACGTAATCCTCAAGATGGCTTCAACAAGTCTCACGGAGAAAATTTTAAATGTTGAATGAAGTCTCAATATATTCTCTTAACTAACGTGTTCTTGAAAAAAATGGGGAGGGGGGTTGGTTTCTATATTTTTTTTATAAGCTTCAACCAAATAGAAAAGGTTCTTCTGTTTTTACATCTTATATTTCAATGTGACCTAGTTAATCCTTTAATAGCTAGCTTTCAATGCCTTTGATCAGCTTCTTACTGTGATATAAAAGATTAGATCCTATTCCTAAGAGTAAATCTCCTGTGGAACATTTCCTTGGTGAAATGTTTAATATTGTGGTCAATGGATGAAAATGAAATTCCTACAAATGCCTGTGTTATCACGAATGAGAACATTTCTAATAACTGTGCTTTCAACCTATTCCCTTCTGTTCCTCGTGGATATACCTTTCCCATGTAACAAAGAGCCTCTGACCCACAAAAATGAAAAGATTTCTTCAAAAAGGTTTGAGCAAATAACCAAATCCTTAGGCTATTGGCCAAATGCAGATTTGATGTTGCAGCCCGTTTGGGAATTGATAAATTCCTTTATTCATCGCTGGTTACAGATGGAATCCCTGACTTGGTCCCCATAAGACTGATGAAATTGTAGCAGAAAAATAAAAATAAAAATAAAAATAATTCTTATTCTCTTTCACTTGTACAGGAATTCTCCACCACAGTACATTTTCTTGGTGATGATAACAGTTGGCAACATAAGCATACTTCAAAGAATGCAGGATATAACAAGGTCGTAATATGAAGCAATTTCAACTAGGATTGTAGCAGAGATGATAATCTCTGCACTGTATTAACATATCAGTGCTCGAAACAGCTGGACTAAAATCCAAAATCTACCCAGATATAACTTTTTTTGAGCCATTTTTTCTGGGCAATGCAAAGAAAAGCAGATAGGTTGGTCCAAATTCCCTAAGAGTTAGCATCACTCTTCTTAGTATTTTTTTGGGAAATCTTGTCCAACAATGGGCATTTAGGCTTAAAACACCTCTGAGTGTTTTATTCTCAATCTTTGGTTTCACATGATAAAGGAGAATACAAAAGGTGAGGTAAGAGGACTGGGCTTCCTGGTACTGAACATATGAACAGGAAGTATCACCTCTTTACCAATTAGAAGATAGTAACAGCATCATAGAAACAGCTTTTCACCGACCTTATGCAAGGCTTTTACTCTTTTACTCTACAGATGTAGATCACACAGCTAATTGCCAGAAACCTGGGACCCAGGTCTTCTGTCTTCTGGTCTAGTACTCTTACTCTAGTATTCTCATTTAAAAATTGGGAGACTTGGGTGCCTGGGTGGCTCAGTCGGTTAAAAGTCCGACTTTGGTTCTGGTCATGATCTCACAGCTCATGGGTTCAAGCCCTGCACTGGGCTCTATGCTGACAACTTGGAGCCTGGAGCCTGCTTCAGATTCTGTGTCTCCCTCTATCTCTGTCTTTCCACAGCTCGCTCTCTCTCTCTCTCTCTCTCTCTGTGTGTCTCTCTCAAAAATATATAAACATTAACTTTTTTTAAAAAAAATTGGGAGACTTAGTATTTAAAAAATGTAGTTTTTCCATGGGATGCCTGCTTGGCTCAGTTGGTTAAGCATCCAACTCTTGGTTTCGGCTCAGGTCATGCTCTCACGGTTTTGTGGGTTCAAACCCCAAGTAAGGGTCTGTACTGGCAGTAAGGAGCCTGCTTGGGATTCTCTCTTCCCTCTCTCTCTC
This sequence comes from Panthera tigris, assembly GCF_018350195.1. Lineage (NCBI taxonomy): Eukaryota > Metazoa > Chordata > Mammalia > Carnivora > Felidae > Panthera > Panthera tigris. The sequence goes on along the minus strand of NC_056661.1, from coordinate 44,704,937 downwards.
TGCCCCTCCTGCACTCATGCTGTCTCTATCTCTCTTGAAAAATAAATAAATAAACTTAAAATTTTTTTTAAATATCTAGCTTTTCCAAAAGAAGAAGGATGAGAAGGAGATGAGGTAGAGAAGGAGGAAGGGAAAGGATGAGAAGGAGGAAAAGAAAAAGAAAAGAAAAGTGAAGATCTGATCTCACACTCCCACATGACAACAGCAGGTAGAATGTTAAAACTCTATCTTTTCTGTAAAAAACTTGTCTTAGGTTAACTTTCTGGCTTTGTCATCCTGAAAATCTGATAAAGGTAAAATGTCATCCAGGTGACCAGGCAACAGTGCTACAGTAAAAATAATCCAGGATTGGCAGTCAGTGTGTTGGCTTTCCCTGAATGTGGTGACTCTCATCACAGACTTGCTCCTCATGGGGACTTTGGAAGCTACACGAGATCTTTGCTCCTACTTAAGACGTCAACCTTCTAAGTCAGAAGGCTCCATGCTTGGCTACATTCTTTGTTCTTAAAATATGACTGCAGAGACAAAAATCAGTCCCTGAATTGCTGTTTGTACGACTCCTGGACTCCCACTGAAGGGAAGAACCTGGCTCTGCTCTTTAGGGGTGCATTCTGTCCTGACCTGCCGTGTGCCAAGTGTGCTCCATGGTGATCAGGTCAGTCTGAATGCCTCACTGATCCTAAGAACACCCACTTGGATGCCTGGTAGTACCCATCTCTTGCCCCTTTTAGATGAGATGCATGGTCTCTAGTTGACCAGAGTCTTCACTCTTCCCATTATCTCACGCCTGGCTTTTTCAGTGTTGTCTCTGAAAGGTTTAGAGCCCTGGTCCAGATTCTGGATAAGGTAATTTATTCTTACAGTAACTTGACAAGTAACCTGTCAAGCGAAGTACTGAATGTCTCAATATTTATGAGCTTTAGAAAAATAAAAATCATTCACCTACAGGGGACTAACATGTTTCTGTTATGGTCACCTCTTCTTTATTTTGCTTTTTGGACAAAAGCAAAAACCTGCTATGCTGGCCCAGTGGGCTTCTAATTTTCTCTTTTCTGCCCCTAGTTTCTATGGACATCTGACGTAAAAATTAATAATCCAGCCAAAATCTAAAAGGCCATTTTGACTGACTTCAGATAATTCTTTTTTAACAATTAATTGAAACACAAGTCTTCACCTACTGAGTTCACATCTTAGGACAAATCCTTTGCAGATATGGAAAGAAAGAACATTTTCAAAATAATTGGGCTTCATCTCTGAGTATTCAACATAACAATTAGTAATATATCTGTTAAATAAAAATTTAGGATGTGTGTGTCAGTGTGGATGCGATTAAAAAAAAAAATAAAACCACAAAAACCAAAAACCAAAAACTGGTTACAGGCTGTCAACAAGCCAGAGGAAGGAGGCCATTAGCACGGCATTCATCATTCAGTAGTTCCAGGAACTTCATTTGAGAGAACAATCTACCTGCTTTAATTTTTATGAACCCCCTATGAGTTACAGATGCCAGATGTCTTTTCTCTGGCTATCTCTCTGATGACAGGCATAGTGGCACATAAAAAGAAAAGCAGCCAGTGTTGGGGAGGAAGCTCACGGCTTATGGCGGGACAGTCCATTATTAATGGAGAAAGTCACAGGGTAGTTAATGTACGGATGTCAGACTTTCCAACTTTCAGAGAGTCCCCTTGGGAAGTGGTGGTGACAGATGTGACGAAGGCAGAACTGCAAGCAGAGTGATAGTCAGCAGGGTATCATTAGACTGCTTGAAGAGCAGGGGCTCCTGAGTGATTAAGAGGTAAGAGCTTACAAGAGCCATGCATAAATTACACATCCCAGGGTCAACACCCCAAATTCTTCTTCATTTTTTTTTTACAAGGCATAGGATCTGAATGGCAAATATATGCTATCAGCCTGTCAACAGAAACTCTTAAAACTTTGCTATTTCTTATACTCAGTGTATACGAAAGCAAACTGACTCTTCATTTAATTAACCCTGGATTGTTTCCCAGCTGCTTTTGGAAAGGGATATTGTGGGACAGAATGTAAAAGGGTGTTCAGAGGAGTCCTTTCACGTACTTGTGACTCATTTTAAAGATACCTGTACACAACACAGATGAGAGTTTTTAAAGCCAGGATTATGAAGGATTAATTTCAGTTTTAGCCAGTTCTACCTTTTAACAAGCCGATTCATTCTCATTCTGAAAACTTCAGTATAATCACATGAAAGCTTCTGGACTTTAAGCTTTATGGATCTACCCAGACATTAAAATGGAGGCCACATATGACTTAACAGGGAAACCACTTATACGTGGTTTGTTGAGTGAAGCTGCTCATTGTCAGGAAACTGACATACTCTGTGTTACTCTGACATACTTAGCCCTGAAACTCTGAGTTTAATTCAGACTTGATTCTTAATTGTTTATGAGATGTCTAGAATGCTGGTGTATCACAAGTAAACCTACGTTAATTGCATTTTGCTGTTAAAGACTGTTCCTGGGTACATGGGATTTTGTTGAAAATAAAAGAAGGTGTACCAGTGGAAAGCCAATTTGGTATGGTATTTGCTACAAAATAAAGTATGATGTGTTTCAGCTCACAGCCACTTTCAGGCTTTGGACCACTGACTTTCACATCCCTTCCCTGTATTTCACTGGTTGATTTTTAGTGACAAATGCCATATTTCCCCAGCTGAGATAAGTATGGAAATGAAAACAGAAGCTATGTCAACTTGAATTTAAAGTTTTCTAACCTGAAAATGAACTAGTCCTCTTAGCATAATGCACTCCCCCGCAAGCAATTCTCTTAACTAGGCTACAGTGCCATTTGGGAGTGGGGTGTTTATATGTATATTTTCCTCAGTCCCTGCAGAAAGTCATCATCTGAGCATTGCTGAGTGCAGATTTAATGCACATCACTGCACACTTGCTCCAGTAACACGGCGAGGGCCTGCCACTGGAGATTCAGAACAGCTCTAGGCAGGAGCAAAGCGGATTATTGCCAATCCAGGCATTTTTAGTGATAAGCATCTCTCAAAGCAGGGTAGAAGGGCAGCTATTTTAACTTGACTATCCAGACCAATTTTCAAATGGAGAATAAGTAATAAAATAGCTATATATTTGCAAGATACCCATATGTTCATGGGTTGTAGAAACTCCTCCATACAATGCAAACAAACATTTTACTCCCACAAAAGCTGGCAGAAAAATGCTTTTTTGGACAAAGAGGTAATTAACAATGGAGAACCATTTAAATCAAAGCTAGAAGGAACCTTGGAGTTCACTAAATCCAACATACACTTGAATTTTAAAGTTCCTGTTCCAGATATTTTTAAGCATATACCAATTATGAAAGTAGAGATAATGGGATAATGAACCCTCATGTATCGTCCACCTTTAATAATTATCAGCATTGTTTCATTCTTACATATCTCCTACCCTCTTTGGGTGTTAGTTGTCACAGAAATATATCTCTACTTTTCATTACACTTCTATTTTATAACTTAAAACATTTTTAATCTAAAATATGGGAAAGATTAAAGCAGATACTCTTTTTAGAGTTATCTGTATTATTTTAAAAAAAAAAAAATTTTTTAACGTTTATTTATTTTTGAGACAGAGAGAGACACAGCATGAACGGGGGAGGGGCAGAGAAAGAGGGAGACACAGAATCGGAAGCAAGCTCCAGGCTCTGAGCCATCAGCCCAGAGCCCGACACGGGGCTCGAACTCGCGGACCGCAAGATCGTGACCTGAGCTGAAGTCGGACGCTTAACCGACTGAGCCACCCAGGTGCCCCATGAGTTATCTGTATTCTTAAAGACTTTTCCTCATATTGTAGACATATCAAAAAATGTTGTTTATGAATTGCTGAGGAATGTCATATTTACTTAACGTCTCAAGCATTTTGTTATCTATAAAATGGGGACATAGGTACTATTATGGTTGTTATAAGAATTAAATTAGTTAACATATGCAAAGAATTTTAAATTGTGCCTGACCTGTATTATCCACTCTCTAATGTTAGTATTACTAACATTCATATGTGAGGTTGCTTATGCTTTGTCAGGTTCTGGTGAGAAGATTATATTCATTTCATTAAATGAACTGGTCGCTTTTCATCCTGTCTTTGCTCTGACACAAATTATTTGGTAAGGGAATTACCTTAAATTTTTTTAAGATATTCTTTTTAATGTTTATTCATTTTTTTTAAAATATGAAATTTATTGTCAAACTGGTTTCCATACAACACCCAGTGCTCATCCCAACAGGTGCCCTCCTCAGTGCCCATCACCCACTTTCCCCTCCCTCCCACACCCTATCAACCCTCAGTTTATTCTCACTTTTTAAGAGTCTCCTATGGTTTGGTTCTCTCCCTCTCTAACTTTTTTTTTCCTTCCCCCCGCCCCCCCATGGTCTTCTGTTAAGTTCTCAGGATCCACACAAGAGTGATAACAAATGGTATCTGTCTTTCTCTGTATGACTTATTTCACTTAGCATAACACTCTCCCGTTCCATCACATTGCCACCAAACTCCACACCCGAAAAACAAATAATCCAGGGAAGGAATGGGCAGAAAACATGAATAGACACTTCTCTAAAGAAGACATCCAGATGGCCAATAGGCACATGAGGAGTGCTCAATGTCACTCCTCATCAGGGAAATACAAATCAAAAAACACTGAGACATCACCTCACACCAGTCAGAGTGGCTAAAATGAACAAATTAGGAGACTATAGATGCAGTAGAGGATGTGGAGAAACTGGAAACTTCTTGCACTGTTAGTGGGAATGCAAACTGGTGCAGCCACTCTGGAAAACAGTGTGGAGGTTCCTCAAAAAATTAAAAATAAATCTACTCTATGACCCAGCAATAGCACTGATAGGAATTTACCCAAGGGATAGAGGAATGCTGATGCAGAGGGACACATGTACCCCTATGTTTATAGCAACACTTTCAACAATAGCCAAATTATGGAAAGAGCCTAAATGTCCATCAACTGATGAACGGATAAAGAAATTATGGTTTTATACACACAATGGAATACTACTTGGCAATGAGAAAAAATGAAATATGGCCTTTTATTACCTTAAATTTTTGAAAAAAAAATCTCTTATAAAATTTGTGACTCAGAGCACTTGGGAGAAAGTGATTCTTGATAGCTTTCAATTCTCCCATGATAAATGGTCTATTCAGATTTTCTATATTTTCTTGGTTCAATTTTGTTATTTATGTGGTCTCAGTAGATTTTTCATTTCATCTAGATGTTCAAATGATCATAGAATTGTGGATGGTTTGCTCTTATGATTTTAAATCTTGTATGCAAAATTGTATGCTCTTTTTAATTTCTAATTTTCTGTATTTGTATTTCTCTGTTTTTTTATTAGATTTGGAGAGGAATGCACTTATGTGTTTTTTTTCCTTCTCAAAACTTCTCTCAGACATCTCATGTGTACGGTTTCTATTTTCCAATTTACTAATTTTGACCTTTATCTTCTTTTCTTCTATTCCCCTTAGTGTGTGTGTGTGTGTGTGTGTGTGTGTGTGTGTGTGTGTGTGTTCTATTTTACCTTTTTGAAGTGAATAGTTTACTGATTTTGAGTTCCAGAATTATTTTTTACTGTTTATTTATTTATTTTGAGATAGAGAGAGTGCAGGGGAGGGGAAGAGAGAGAGAGAGGGAGAGAGAATCCCAAGCACTATCAGTGCGCAGCCTGACCCTGGGCTCCATCTCATGAATAGTGAAATCATGACCTGAGCTGAGATCAAGAGGTGGGGCTTGAATTCACAAACCATGAGCCTAAATTGAGAGCTGGTCGCTGAACCAAGTGAGCCACACAGGCATCCCCAGAATTTCTTAATAACAAGTTCAGTTATTCACTTGCTTCTAGATGCACTATTTGTAAATTTCATAAGTGTAGATGTATTTGGTTTCATTTCTTCAAATTTTGAAACATCCCTAAATTTGTTTCTTTCTGCTTTGACCCAGCAGAAATTAGAAAAATGAATCGACATTTGCATGGGTTGATATTTTTTAAATGTGGTTATTGTTGTTGTATAAACTTGATCTATAGCTAATTTCTAGCTTAACTATATAATGGCAAAAAATAAGACTGATCTGTACAATTTTAACTTGTTGAAATGTTTTTCATGGCTTATTAAGTAATCAATTACAATAAGCATTACATGGGCACTTGGAAGGAACATATATATACAGGAGCTCCCGCTCATGCACATATTTGCTTTCCATGGTTTCAGTTACCTCTGGTCAACTGTGGTAAGGTGAGAATGTTAATAGTGGACTAATGTGATGTCACAATATCTATGTGATTCACATCACTACATCTCATTATGCAGGTATTTTATCATCTCACATCATCACAAGAAGGATTAGTACAGTAAAATAAGATATTTTTGGAGAGAGACTACATTTGCTTATATTTTCTTACAGTATATTGTTATAATTGTACTATTTTATTATTAGTTATTGTTATTAATTCCTTCCTATGCTTAAATGATAAATTAAATTTTATCATAGGTATCTACATATAGGAAAAAAATTGTATATATACGGTTTAGTACTATCTGTGATCTCAGGCATCCACTGGGGGTCTTGGAAAATATTCCCTGTGAATAAGGGAGGAGTACTATATATGTTTTGGTATTACCTTATTGAAATATTTTGTATACTTATTTGTATATACATGTCCTGTCAAATTAAATACTATGCTTTAGTAATTTCATCTAGGATTTCCAAATATTTAGCATTATAAATTTTGACCCTATGTTTTCTGGAATTTAAAATAACATAATTGGAATGTCTTCATTGGGGTTTGTGTACCTTAATAATAAAAGTATCTTTTCATGGGGTGTCTGGCTGGCTCAGTCAAAAAAGCATTCAAGTCTTGACCTTGGAGTCATGTGTTTGAGCACCACCTTGGGTGTAAAGATTACTTAAGTAAGTAAAACTTAAAAAAAAAACAACAATTTTTTTCTCAACTAACGCTTTTGCATACTAATAATACTTGGTCCTACAATAGTAAATCTACCATCTTCGTTTTTAAAGTCTATTTTCTTAGAATAGATTAAAAAAATTTTTTTAACGTTTATTTATTTTTGAGAGAGAGAGAGAGAGAGAGAGAGAGAGAGAGAGAGAGAGAAGGAGAGAGAACACATGAGCAGGGGAGGGGCAGAGAGAGGGAGACACAGAATCCGAAGCAGGCTCCAGGCTCTGAGCTGTCAGCGCAGAGCCAGATGCGGGGCTTGAACTCACAAACTGTGAGATCATGACCTAAGCTGAGGTTGGACACTTAACCGACTGAGCCACCCAGGCGCCCCAGAATAGATATTTTATTTAAAAATAAATGCCATCATATTCGAATTATCTCAAAAAAAAGTTTTAACTGAATGTGATGCTCTCATGTTTCATATGAAAGTTTTATCTCTTTACATTTCTGTCTTATACTATATACTCTTGTATCTGTCATCTGTTTTGTGAATTTTTTATTCACGCTGTTTTGCTCCTCTTTACCTTTAGTCTTTGGTTGGATAGATTACAATTTCTTTAACTGTGAAGGTATACATTCTGTTTTTATATCTTTATATAAAACATTCTTTTTTTTATACCTTTACATAAAAGATAAAAACGCATTGTTTTTATATTTTTATATATACTGACCTATATTTCCTCTAATTATTAGAATAAATAATAACATAAAAATTTGTGATTCCCTCTTGGGGAGCCTGGGTGGCTCAGTTGGTTGAGCGTCCGGCTTCAATTCAGGTCATGATCTTGTGGTTCATGGGTTCGAGTCCCACATTGGGCTCTGTGCTGACAGATCAGAGCCTGGAACTTGCTTCAGATTCTGTGTCTCCCTCTCTCTCTGCTCCTCTCCCACTCACACTCTGTCTCTAAAAATAAATAAATGTTAAAGAAAATTAAAGAAAAAACCAAAAACTTTTGATTCCCTCTCAAAGAGGGGACAGTACAGTATGTGTTTACTATTAAAAAGATGATGTCCTGGAAGGTATTATGCTAAGTAAAATGAATCAGTCAGATACAGACAGATATCATATGTTTTCACTCATATGTGGAACTTACATAGTTTCAAACAGAGAGGGAGGCAAACCATAAGAGACTCTTAAAAACAGAGAACAAACTGAAGGTTGATGGGGGGAGGGTCAGGGGAGACAGGAAAATGGGTTATGGGCATTGAGGAGGGCACTTGTTAGGATGAGCACTGGGTGTTGTATGTAAACGATGAATCATGGGAATCTACCCCAAAACCAAGAGCACACTGTGTATACTGTATGTTACCTAATTTGAAAATAATTTTTTTTAAAAATAAAAAAGTAAAAGGATGATGTGTTGGTATAGAATGTTAAGTATGCCATGATATTAAATGAAATAGTATGTACACACTGATAAAATATCTTTATCAATAATACTGATGATATATAGACTGGATCCTTACTCCTGAAATTCCATATTTATGAAGCTTTCTGATCATTATACATCCCTTTTGCATTCTTTAAAAAAGCTTATCTAGTTAGTCATGCTTATCACTAACTCAATTTTCTACAATGTTCATTTGGCTTTTTATTGTGTCTGTACTGCAGGTTTTCATTCTTTCATTTCTAATCTTTGTTAGGTCCTTCTAAATGCTGGTCTATATCAGCATCAGATGGCTTTTCATAGTAGCATCTTTGCTTAATAGAATCCATGTTTTCTTTGTCTTGACTGAAAGTACAACAGAGATGTCTCTTTGTTATGTTTTGTTTTGCGTCCTCAGACAATGGTTGACATTTCCCTCCTTTTGCCTCTCTTTATCAGTGAGTATTTTCTTAGGTGACCACAATGGAGTAGATTTTTTATTTAAGTCTGTTAACATTGTGATTCTACTCAGGTCTTAGGTTCACCAACCAAATGTGGGTGTATCCCTTTATTCCCTCAAACTGGCCATGGCGGTGGGTAGGGGGGTGGTCCCAGAATTCCCATCTCAAGTCTTAAGTTTAAAGCAATTTGATAGCCATGTTCCCTTTCCAAATTACTGGTGTGTGGCTATCATTAATTTAGTAAGATTCTGAGGAACTAAGAGAGAACTCCCTATTGCTTCAGTTATGACCTTCACGGTGAACTGGCAGAACCCCTTTCCTTTGTCCACACCCAATATGCCATGTGAGCCTCTTTCTCTGTAAAGCATTAGTTAGTAGAACTATTGGTTCCTAGTAACTTTGGGGAGCAGGGAGATGGTGTATCCTGTGTGTGTGTTAGTAAGCACGGTAGGTCACTTCCTCTGTATACCTTAGGAAAAAAATGTTTTCTTATAATAAGGAGATGGCCATCAGACCTTTAAATTAGATGTCTGGACTGAAATATATGTAATATAGGAGTACCTGGGTGAGTCAGTTGGTTACGCATCTGACTTTGGCTCAGGTCATGATCCCACGGTTTGTGGGTTTGAGCCCCGTGTAGGGCTCTGTGCTGACAGCTCAGAGCCTGGAGCCTGCTTCACATTCTATGTCTCTCTCTTTCTCTCTGCCCCTCCCCTACTTGTGCTCATTCTCTTTCTCTCTCTTTCTCTCTCAAAATAAATAAATAAATAAATAAATAAATAAATAAATAAATAAATAAACAAACATTAAAAAATAAAAACAAGAAATATATTTGATATAGAGATACAATGTGGCTATTGCAGAAGACTTTAAAGACATCCTTCCCACATTCCTCGTTGTAAATTTAGTTGTTTAGTCATGAGTCTCTGCTCAAATCTGAATATTTGTGTCTCCCCCAAATTCATATTTTGAAATCTTACCCCTAAAAGGTAGAAGTATTAGCAGGTAGGGCCTTTGGGAAGCGATTAGGTCATGAAGGTGAAACCCTCATGAGTGGGATAAGTGCTCTTATAAAACAGACCCCACAGAGCTCCCTAGTCCCTTCCACCAATGTGAGGACACAGCAAAATATTACCTGTAATGAACTGGGAAGAAAAGCCTCACCCGATCATTCTGCCACCCTGATTTCAGAATTCCAGCTTCCAGAACTGTGAGAAATAAATTAGTTTTTTACAAGCCACCCAGTCTGTGGTATTTTGTTATAGCAGCCTGAAAAGATTAAGATAGTCTCCTATGGTTATTGCTCAATTTGGCCTATTTGTGCTATAATTATAGGTAATTCTTCAAATAAATTTTTGATGACTACTCTGTTTTTAGTCTGATTAAAACTTTCTTTGTTTTTCACAAAAAGCTAGGTAATAATAAATCAGCCTTAGCTACAAAGAACCCATGTTTCAATACTTCCTTCCACTGTAACTCATCCCCTATCTCACTTAAAATATCTTCAGCAGCATCTTACTTTCAGAAAAATACCCTAATCTTTAACACTACTCCAGAGCCCAGTCTCTGCCTATATCCCAGTCTTAAAGTTGTACTATTCTCCCCACCGCTCTTGGGTACCACATGACTTCTTCTCATGGCCAGACAACCTTTCCCACTCCAGATGCACGTATTGTTGCTCTGGCTGTGATACCATTCCTTCCCTTTACCCTTTCATCCTTCTCAATCTGAGCTCCAGAGCGACTTCTGCAAGGAAGTTTCTCCCAGGTTACATCATGTCTTTCTAACAGATACCTCATTTTACTGTGCTTTGCTTTACAGTGCTTCACAGACCCTGCTTTTTCACAAATTGAAGGTTTGTGGCAACCCTGTGTTAACCCAGTCTGTAGGTGCCATTCTTCCAAGGGCATTTTGCTGACTTCATGTCTCTGTGTCACATTTTGGTAAGTTTTGCAATATTTCAAGCTTTTTCATTATTATTTTATGGGTTGTGGTGATCTGTGAGCACTGAGTTTTGATGTTACTATTGTTAACTATTTGGGGGCACCATGAACTGTGCCCATACATGAGGGTGAACTTAATTTATAAATGTGTATGTTCTGACTGCTCTATCAGCTCGCATCTCCCCATCTCTCTCCCTCTCCTTTGGCCTCCCTATTTCCTTTCCAACAATACTGAAGCCAGGCCAATTAATAACCCTACAACAGTCTCTAACTGTTCTATAGTCAAAGAAAGAGTAAAGTGATGTAGAAAACTTCACTGTCTTATTTTCAGAAACTGCCACAACTACTCCAACCTTCAGCAAACATCACCCTGATCAATTAGCAGCCATCAATATTGAAGCAAGACCCTCCACCAGCCAAAAAGATGACTGTGAAAGCTCAGATGATGGTTAGCAATTTTTAGCAATAAAGCATTTTTAATTAAGGTATGGACATCATTTTTTGAGACATACTGCTCCTTCACACTTAATACAGTATAGTGTACACATAACTTTTATAAGCAGAGAGAAACAAAAAATTCATTTGGCTTGCATTATTGCAGTATTTGCTTTATTACAGTGGTCTGTAACTAAACCCACAATATCTGTAAGGTAAGCCTATATTTTACATGATTAGATCATTGAGCCCTGTTGTTCACTCAGCCCACAACCAAAAGCACACATTCCAATGTGACTATCTGAATACCCCCTAACTCCTCAGCAGACCTGTAAGTCTGTGGTAGGGGAACCATTCTGTTTTTGCTCACTGCTATATTGGCCACGTCTATACCAATGCCTTTGCAACTGAGAGGTTCTGTCAAAGTCAGATATTTTTATTTTTAAAAAGCAATCTATTCTCTTCGATCTGAAATCCTAACTTACATACTTCATTAGGACCTAATTATAAATCCCATTTATCACAATCATTTCCACTGAAATAAACTGGAACTGTACATTGATAAGGAATGCTGGCTTGCGGATAGAGTGAACAAATTCAAATGGTAGCAGGACTCACAGATGAGAAGGTGTAGGAATGTCTTTCTTATATTTATGTGTTCATTTCAGAGCTGTGTTATACCTACCTTGTTTTACAGTAAGTGGAAGCCACAAATTGAGGAAATATGATACTTAAATCAGCTACATTTTATTTTTAAAATTTTGTCTTTTCAAAAGGCAAAAGTTTGCATAAAGTGATAAGAACTTGGCCTCAAACACCTACAACCAAACTATTTTGGCATTTCCTAGGTGTTCTCTAGTCTATGTGCTGTTTAAGGGAATGAGAAAGCATACACGTTCCAAATCACATCACAAAGTAGAGATTCCTTGGATATTTCTGAAATGCTACATTATCAACTGCAACAATCTCTCCAGCTGTGTCTGCCATATGCATTTATGAATTCCTGTGGAGTGTTGTTATAACACAACTCCTTTCCAGGGGTTAATTTAGACACTGAAGATTATGATAATGTGTTAACCTGCAACTTTCTGATGTGTGTTACAGTTGGAGATGTGAAGAGCTTTCTCAGTACAGCACGGTGGCCCAGTTTTGTTTTGTTAGCAGCCAGTATCTACCTATGAGATCATGAACATTCTTCCAATCAGCTACTGAATTAAAGATCTGACATATCTTCTAGTTCATTATATGGACAGAAGTGGTGTCTCTATAAGAGAAGTTAAAAGAAGTTAAAAGAAGTTTTTCATCCATACTGTTCATCCTTGATAAATATACAACCACTTAATTAAATCATTTTCTTTTAAATCAGTATTCTGATACTACATAGAATCAGAAACTATAACCCTATCTTTAGACAAATTGCCACAATTTCCTCTTTTGGGTGTGAACTTCACTTGTCCAAATGTGTAGTTTTCTCAAGTCTGTGATTTAGCCTACTTAAGTTATTTTCTTCCTAAATGTCTGAAAACTAACTGAACAAGTTGAAAAATACATATATCAGGAAAATGGCTGACTTCTTATTTGTGATGTAACACTCACAGGATCAAGATCCCTGATAGTACCGAACATTATGGAGCCTTCAATTTCTGATCTCCCAACCAGAGTCTATTTCCAAATTTCCAGGACTCAGACAGCATTTCCTCATTCTATGTACCACACCATTATCCTGCTTAATTCAATGTAACATCATGATGCAATGACCTGACAAAACACCAATTTGTTGCTGAAAACATATCTAAAGAGCTGCTTGTTTCTTCCTCAGCTGAAAAGATGAGATTCGTAGGGTATATTTCCAGTGGGCATTAAAACAAGAATGGTTCCCATACATCCTGCAGTGATTGCCCACTGGATTATTTATGAAATGCTCAGCCAGGGTTCATGTTATTGAAAGATCAGTGTTGATCATTTGTTCTGTTCCGGCTGGTACATCCCTTGTAGTACTCTACTGGATATGTAATGAGCTTTTCACATCTCCAGACTCTTCACATCCCAACTAGCACCTGTGATCCCACACAATATCATCCTTCACTGCTTTCTGGGACAGGACAACTCCAAAAGAGAAAGCTCAACATGAAATTGAGCTTTGCTGAAATGATCACAGTTTGCAGATCATTCAGCTTTACGGATCAAACCTCACTTCCCAAATACCATTTCTTTTTGGTGCTAATGTGTTTGGCCCTTACTTTGACTGATCAATGGGCCTCCAGTTCTAAGGATCAAACCTGGAGATAACGTCTTTGATATTTTTTTATGTTTAAAAAGAGACATTTCCAACCTGAATATAAATCTATCCACAAATACTCTTACATAGTGCCTATCCATAAATTAAATGCACAGTAACTGTCAGGAGAGAAGCTGGGTAATTAAGGCCATCGTTATTTAACTAAAATGCTTTGGTTTCTGCCAAATAATGAACATGTTAACATTTACACAGAAGCAAAGGAGGAAACAAAGAGATAGAAAAAGAATTTCCTGAAATTTATTTCTGGAATAACTTTTTTCTTAACTAAATGATTCTCTTTAGGCTACTGGAAGCAAAGAAATTTAATTAATTGCTACTTATTAAGTAGCTGAGTTAATTTCTAAGTTTATGGATTTGCTGTGGCTGCAAAACAGTTTAGGTAGAAAGTATATGGCTATCACTCCTTAGGAACTCTTCTTAGAACCCAAACCAACAATTCTCTATACAGGTTAATTTAAGATATTGGTGGCTGGCTACAAAAGGTTTAGAAATTATTCTATGAAAAGGAAATTTTTGCCACTTATGCACTCATTTTTTTCTCTTGATATGTATGTACATAGTTGTTGACACTAAAGCACCCAAAAGTATAGTCATAAAACATTCAAGTTGTTTTAAAAAGCTGACAGGAAAATCAAAGGCAAAAAGTATGCCAGTAGCATTATTGAATAAGCTTAACTAATTGTGGAGATGACTGAGATCAGAAATACTAACCGTAATTCTTGTAGTCATATCTGATGGGGGACAAGCAAGTCATTCTTTAAGACATGCAAGACCTAATTCCCTCCTTTGCTTCCGGTGCCGATTCTTTCTTTGAGCTAAATGATCTCATGGCTGTGAGAAACGGAGCCTGTATTTGTGTAATAAAGACGAATCATCCTAGTGGCCTATCCTCCCAAACATGAAACACTCCACCATGCCATTTGTGTGGAAGGGTTTATAACAAGTAGTCTCTGATCAATGTGGCTCTTTTTTCTGCTCAATGAGTGAAAAAGGGGAGGCTTAATGAGTGAAGAAAATCATTGCCTTCCAGACGGTTTCACAGTACTCTATGCTGACTAAATATCTAATGAGTTGAAATCTCCTCTGATTGGCAAAGTGGGAAGAAAAAAAAGGGGGGGGGAACTAGACCATTACATTTCAGATGAAAGAGTCCAGGTTCATATATTTCAAAGGAATATGGTAGAGTTAGAGAGTGAAAACATGTCTTAAGAAAGTTTAATGCCACCCCCCCAAAAGAAAAACCAAAATCTACCCCAAAACAAAACAATACCTAGTAGTCTGTAGCACTAATAACCCTATCACTAAAGGTTAGCCTTTCCTCATTGAATTGCAGTATCTGTTTAAGTAAACACAAAAAGTTTCTTGGGTTAGACAAGAAACTTAGCATGCATTTCCCACAGATATCATAATGTAAATATCAAATATCATACAAGGTAGTTTACCCATGTTTGACTGATCCCTAATACATATGCTTTTTTATTAAAGTATAGTTGACCTACAATGTTATAATAGTTTCATGTGTATAACACAGTAACTTTACAATTCTATACATTAGGCGATACTCCCCATGATAATCTTAATTACTGTCACCACTCAAAGTTATTACATTATTGACTATGTGTCTTATGCTGTATTTTTCATTCCTATGACTTATTCCTTTTACAAGTGGAACTTTGTGTCTCTTAATCCCCTTTACCTATTTCACCCATGGTCCACAAGCCCTCCTCTCTGGCAACACCAGTTTGTTTTCTGTATTTATGAGTTTGTGGGTTTTTTTTTTTTGTTTTTGTTCTCATTTGTTTGTTTCTTAGATTTCACTTATAAGTGAACTCATATAATATCTGTCTTTCTCTGTCTGACATATTTCACTTAGTATAGCACCCTCTAGGTCCATACATGTTATCAAGAATGGTAAGGTTTCATTCTCCCCCCCTCCCCCTTTTTTTTTTTTGAGAGAGAGAGCATACATGTGTGCACATGTGGGGCAGGGGTGAGGAGTGAGAGAGAGAATCCCAAGCAGGCTCCACATGTGGAGCCTGACATGGAGCTCAATCCCACAACCCTGGGATCATGACCTGACCCAAAAATCAAGAGTCTGATGCTCAATTGACTGAGACACCCAGAGGCCCCTAGATTTTATTTTATTTTTTTTTATGTCTGAGTAATATTCCATTGTATGTATGCATGCATATATGTGTGTACACACACACACACACACCACATTTTCTTTATCCTATCAAAGGACACTTGGGCTGCTTCCATATCTTGGCTGTTGTAAATAATGCTACAATAAACATAGCGATGCATATATCTTTTCAAATTAGTGTTTTTGCTTTCTTTGGGTAAATACCCAGTAGTGGAATTACTGAATCATATGGTATTTCCATCTTTAATTTTTTGAAGAACTTCCATACCATTTTACATAGTGGCTGCACCAATTTATATTCTCACCAACAGTGCACAAAGGTTCCCTTTCTTGCACATCCTCGCCAACACTTGTTGTTGCTCATCTTTTTGGTACCAGTCATTCCCATTCTGACTGGTGTGAGGTGACATCTCATTGTAGTTTTGATTTATATTTCCCTTATGTTTAGAGACATCGAGCGTCTTTTCATGTGTTTGTTGGCCACGTGAATGTCTTCCTTGGGAAAATATATATTCAGGTCTTTTGCTCACTTTCTAGTTGGATTATTTGGGTGGTTTTAGTGTTCAGTTGTATGAATTCTTTATATATTTTGGATATTTACCCTTTTATTGAATATATCATTTGCAAATATCTTCTCCAATTCAGTAGGTTGTCTTTTCATTTTGTTGATGGTTTCCTTTGCAGTGCAAAAGCTTTTCAGTTTGACGGAGTCCCAATAGTTTATTTTTGCTTTCGTTTCCCTTGCCTGAGAAGACACATCCAGAAAAATGTTGCTAAGGCCAATGTCTAAGAGATTACTGTCCATGTTTTCTTTTAGGAGTTTATGGTTTCAGGTCTTATATTTAGGTTTTCAACCATTTTGAGTTTATTTTTGTGTATGGTGTAAGAAATTGGTCCAGTTTCATTCTTTTGCATGTAGCTGTTAAGTTTTTCAACATTTATTGAAGAGACTGTCTTTTCCCCCATTGTATATTCTTGTCTCCTTTGCTGTAGGTTAAATAGCCATATAAAAATGGGTTTATTTCCAGGCTCTCTATACTGATCCATTGATCTATGTGTCTGTTTTTGTGCTAGTACCATACTGGTTTGATTACTAGAGCTTTGTAGTCTATATTGAAATCTGAGACTGTGATACTGTTCTTCTTTCTTAAGATTACTTTAGTTATTGATGGTCTTTTGTGGTTCCACACAAATTTTAGGATGATTCTAGTTCTGTGAAAAATGCTACTTGTATTTTGATAGGGAATACAATGAATGTATATATTGCTTTGTATAGTATGGATATATTAACATGAAATCTTTCTTCCACCCCATGAACATAGAATATCTTCCCATCTGTTTGTGTTTTCTTCAGTTTCCTTGAACAATGTCTTATAATTTTCATAGTATAGGTTTTTCACCTTCTTGGTTAAATTTATTTCTACATATCTTATGCAGCATTTTAACTGTGCAAATTGCTGCCACATTTATTACATGTTTTTACTCTAACATATTTGAGAGGTATATAGAACAAATATAAATATTATTTGGATAACATAATACTGTATGAAAATTGGAGAGTTACACTGAGAAAAAAGATACAGGGAGAGAGGGACAGCCTAAAACGTGGATGAAAGAAAGCTGGAACTGGGCTGCTTCTTGAAGAAAGTGGCCAGTTGTCCAAATGACAGGTTGATAAAACTAGAACCCAGCCATTTTGATATTAATTTTCCAGGGAGTCTGATATGGCATATGGTGCCCAGTAAGTAAACCTCTTAGATGTCAGCAGTACTTAATACCCACAGGACAGTGTGTTATTGTCTCAGGTTTGGATCTGGATGCATCTTTGGGTGAAACATGAGGGAAAGAGCTAAACTTAGTGTCTATACTACAGTGAAATGAATTGGTATTTGGAGTAAATAAAGATACACCCAGAAGTCTGAAGGTATATAGAACTGGTAAGCATGGGAGCCAGTATGGGGCAGCGGTTGGGGATTGGCATGGAGTGGGGCTGGGCAGAGCTGGCTGCTTGACAAAATGTGGATGTCTTGAGCATTATTCTGGGCATAGAGGACATTCATTCTAGCATAGCAACATCACTCCAGACCCAAGACCTGTTGGCATAGTTTGAATTCAATAAGAAACTGGGTGAGCCTGGGACACGTGGGTGGTTCAGTTGGTTAAGCAGCCAACTCCTGATTTTGGCTCAGGTCATAATCTCACGGTTCATGGGTTTGAGCACTCACAGTGCAGAGCCTGCTTTGGATTCTCTGTCTCCCTCTACCTGCCCCATCCCCCTCTCCCTCTCAAAAATATATAAACATTAAACAAAATTACAGAAACTGGGTGAGCCTGATCCTGAAGGTGACATCTTGATGATAGAAACAGTATGTGTGGGAAGACAGAAACCAAAAGGGCTCAGAAAAGTTATGTAATTGGCCCAAGACCACATAGTAAGTTAATATGAGATCTGGGCCTGGAATTTGGTGTCCCAGTTTCCTGCTTTTTCCTCTGTCCTACAGTAAAAACAAAATGATCCAGCTGAAATAACTACGCTGTTGGAAGGCACACTTCTTTCAGGGTTATAATATTCGTGGATATGTCCAGATCAAATCAAATTTCCTGGACCCTGGAGAGGTTTGCAAATAGAGAGGTTTTGCTGAGACAAGATCTACTTGATTTTGTAATGCAGAGATACACATTTTGCACCCTGATGGCAGATTAGAATCATGTATAGTGCTTTTAAAAATATAAAGGATGCCAGAGGACCCCTCTCAAGAAAGGCACACTTAATTGATCTGGGACAGGGCCCAAAGAATCACCAGCATAGAGAATCCAGTACCTGTTTCCAGTGTTGTCTCCTGGACTGGAAAAAAAAAAAAAAAGGGTCACATTCTAGGCAAAGATAACTCTTGACCCTGCCATTGATTAGTGTGTGCCCCCACATAATCTCTTCGCTTCAATTTCCTTATCTATGAAATACATACCCTTACTTCCTATAGGATTATTGTAAGGATCAGAGATAATATAATGGCAGCTAAAGCATTATAAACACCATAAAGAACTCCACAGATGCTCTGTTGTAAGGTCCCTGCATCTCATGCCATGTGAACAGAATCCAAATTTAATGGAAATGTGTTCTGTGTAAAATCATCTAATGATGACAATTATAGCTGGTTTCTAAAAAACCCATAACAATGAAAATAATCTTAGAATCAGAATCACGTGGTTTCTTTTTAATACTCTAGGAAGCCATACTTTCACTAACAGTAATGTAGTAAAAAGCTGGCCAAATGCAAAATGCTACTTTTGAAGATACACACACACTTGAGAAAAAGCCAGTCTTCTTGATTGTTCATCTCCCTTATCAACAACCACAAAAATAAATGAAGGTAAAGCCTGAGGTGATTATATTTTATTTTAAATTCTTTTAAATATGAATTTGACATAAAAAGTACTCAACCCTTCTGTTTGGGTGATGTGGAAATCAAAGCACTCCATCTCAGTAGTGTGATTCTGGGCTGGCTTTGTAGAAGGTGATCAAAGTGGGTGGATCTTAAATGTGATGCTGCCTCAGAGTCTCTAAAACAATAGTTTGGGAATCCTGCCCCAGATTTGTGGAATCAAAATATCTTTGGGAAATGGTTGGGCACCCATGACTTTAACATATTGCCTTGATTATGCCTCAGCTTCCTGCCCACCAGTGGCCAGAAGTGAGGTGTGTGTGAGAGAATAGCTTGGGGCTTCTCAAACTTTAATGTGCATATGAATCATTTAGAGATCTTATTAAAATGTGAATTCTGATTCAGTAGGCCATGGGTGGAGCCTGAAATGGTCTTTTTGACAAGCTTCCATGTAAGGCAGATGCTGCTGGTACATGGACCACATTTTGAGTAGCAAGGATCTTGGTGACACATACAAAAAGGAAGGTGAGAACAAAAACCTCCCTGAACAGTTCGGGAGGAATTCACTGATGAATAATACAATTTTAGTACGCTGGTAAGAAGAATCTCAAAGTACCTCAGTGATATTCCTACTTAATGAGAGCGTGGTTAAGGATCCTGAATTCCTGGTGCCAAATGACCTTGGAGGTGATGGAAAGCCAGGTGAAAATTCTGGATCTCAATAAACTCTATTTCTAATATGAAGGGACATCACGGACAACCAGAGTCCATTACAGTGATTTCCACAGTTTGGTGTTTGTGCTAAAACTGAATAGTAGAATCTATGGAATGACATCACAACTGAATTTGTATCTATTAACCAAAAGACAACAAAGGTGGTACATGTAGTGATTGATAGAGTCCTGGAAATACCTGCTGTTTGAAATGCTTTTCAAAATAGATTAATTGTTGCTCATTTCTATGTTACCCTAAGAAAGTCTGACACCTCACAGCTTTTGAAACAGGACATGCAGCATCCTTTACAATGGATTTCATGCCATTACTCAGTATCCCATTGATACAATAAAAGGCTGACTCATTTCCTTCCCTCTGCATGATCTGTTACAAATTAAACTGGGATACCATATGCTGGGTCTAAAATGCTCGGTATATCCAGTGGCTCGTGGTGATTTTGCCAAGTTTCAGGTGAAACACTGTCTGGAGAAGCAACGAGAGAACCCCTGCTATACAGTTTGCACTGGAGGGCTTTGACAACTGGGGGTATTTCATCAGATCATCAGTGACTCCACTGCCCCAAACTGATGGCTGTCTGAGATACTCCCTTACAACTTTCAAGATCCTCTTTGCGTTCTTGCAAATTTCCTTGCCTTGCCTGCCTTGCCCACAGTGTTACTGAGCACGCGGTTTCTAATAAAGCCCATAATGAGAATATTTATTTCCTTGTCTTTCACCATCAAGACTGTCAGGAATGTCAGCACAGCTCAAAAAACCGGATTTCAGAGCTGCTGACTGCTGCCAGCAGAGACAAGCACATTTCAGGGGATGTCTATGAAAATTTTTAATATATTTCTCTGTGGGAAGGGAAAGTATTCAGGTGTCTCACTGTGTAGCAGCACAGCAACACTTCAGGTGCTTTGGCTTTCCCAAAGATACCATTATGCCAGGGAGGAGTGGGGTACTGTTTTTCTTAATAAGCCTACAAGATTAATTTTTGGAATTGCTGCCATGTTATGAAAGTTTAGTGCTGTGAACGTAGACTGCAGAAGAAATTAGCAAAACCTTCCATTCTTATTTTGATCAGATTTTATTTAAAAAAATTTTTTTTATGTTTATTTATTTTTGAGACAGAGAGAGACAGAGCATGAATGGGGGAGGGTCAGAGAGAGGGAGACACAGAATCCGAAACAGGCTCCAGGCTCTGAGCTGTCAGCACAGAGCCCGACGTGGGGCTCGAACTCATGGGCTGTGAGATTATGACCTGAGCCGAAGTCGGCCGCTTAACTGACTGAGCCACCCAGGCGCCCCTTGATCAGATTTTATAGCAAGAAGAGAAAAGTCAGTCTGAGTGAATTTCACTTTACCTAAATATAGGTCCAGTTAATTGATTTCTTTGTATAAATGACAGAATTCAATAATGCAAGCCTAGTTAATAAACATGTTTAAACTTATTGAGTTATTACCATGTAATGGTAGAACTAAAAGCGATCGGAAAGATTTCCTTTGATCTCATCTTTCTATAGATAAGAAGAGTGTGATATGAAAAATTAAAACAAAATTGCTCAATATCAAATAATGATTTGAAACAGAGCTAGGGCTGGACCTCATGTCAGGACTCCAAATTTTATTATTCTGGTGCTAATTTGAAGGGAAAACTCAAGTCCTAAGAAGTAAACCTATTTCTCAGAATACAAACTACTCAAATTTAACCTGGATTCTCTGCCAGTCTTCCAAACCCAGAACCCTGAATAATTCCATGTCCACAGTTTAGATTCAGGGAGGCCTCCTCCATGTGCTTTTAACACCCATCGTATTAGAAGTACGAGTCTTTTCAGCTATCTTGCTAATTGTTATTTCCTGCTGCAAAGGTTAGCTGGGGCTTTAGATGAGAAATGAAAAGTTACAACTTCAGAACACAGGACAAAAATAGAAGGATGTTTTTAAATTCTCAGTTTAATTTTTTTGTCTTTTCATCATGTGTTAAGCCAAAGAGAAAATTATGATAATAACAAGGATAGCAGATAGCAAATTCAACTTTGAGCCAGAATTCCCAAGAACAGAGTTTATCAATCTTGTTACCACAACTTTAGAGGAATCCTAATAGACAGCATTATATATTAAGCCTCCACACTGCTGTGCCCCTTATGGGAAGTCAGATTTGCCTTTCAGTTATCGTTGGTCCTTTTAGCAGACACTGCAAGTTCCATAGTTTCCCTATTTACAAAATTACAATTTTTTTCAGGGCCATCAAATTTATCTGTACAAAATACTTGATTTTTCCATCTCTCTTGCCACTGTAGCTGACCAGTGACATGTAGGTAAAAGTCTTCTGGCAAAGCAAACCTTTCATAATACAAATGCAAACTGAGAGGGAGACTTGGGACTTTTGTTCTTGCCTATTCCCATTTCTGCCTGTCTGGACTGCACACTTGCTACCCTTGCCATTCACCTGTTAAGGACCTCAGAGAAGGATGCGAGAAAGGACTTGCATCCTGGAAGACATCCTCAGGAAGTGGTGCTAGCTTGAGAATACATATCTTTGGAAATGTGTGTAAGAACAACACAAAGCCTGTTGAAGTTTGTGTTAGCTGGGTTTTCAGTTATTTGCAGTCAAACAAATTCCCTACTCTTTATTTATTTACTTACTTATTTATTTATCTTTACTTATTTACTTTTTACTTATTTACTTAAGGAGGACACTTGTTGGGATGAACACTGGGTGTTGTAAGGAAGTGATGAATCATTCAATTCTACACCTGAAACTAACTATTACACTATATGTTAACTAGGTGGAAATTAAACAAAACTTGAAAAAAATAAACTTAAAAACACATCAAATGAATTCCTAACTGATGTAGACATTATGAGTCTTTACAAAGTGACCTTGGATTCTGTGGTCAGAGGACTTGGGTTCTGGATCTGATCCTTTCCCTAGCCAAAAAAACAGGACAAAATAAAGCAAGGCCATCTTTGAAACCAATTGAGTTGGAGAAAGCATGGGTAGCTTTACCTACATTGCCTTACTAAGCAACAGGATTCTTATTTCAATTGACTCAGGTGTGTTTCCCCTTGTGCCAGCTAAATAGCACTGGGTTGGAACATTTGCAGAATCTGGTATTTTCCTATCTTAATTATGGGAGGCATTGACAATGATTCTTCCTTGACACAGAGAATCTCTGCAAATGACACTTTTCCTTTAGCTAGTGCCAAGGGGAGAAAAAGCAACAACAACAACAAAATAGCAGCAAGTGAAGTGAAAAGTGTGCACATTTCAGTGCACTTATAGTTTACCTCCTGAATGGGCTGGTGGGCCACATAGTAGTACCATCCCCTGACCTTGTCGGACAGACACAGTGCTTCTTGTTCTTGTTTTAAAGTTTTCAAGATCTGTTAAGAAAGATAAGGAAAAAGAGTTTAAATTGTAAAGGCCTAAGATAATATGAGAGAATTTAAGTATTTCAAAAGAGGACAGTCTTCTGCTGAGAAACAGTAATTGTATCACCCATATCAAGGAAATTCAGTGTAGCTTCTTTTCACATGATATTGTCCTGTCATCCTTGATTCTGTATACTGTAATGGAGCTACCTGTTACATGTGTCTATTTATATTTAAAACACATAAAATTAAATAAAATGTATAATTCAGTTTCTCAGCCACACTAGCTACATTTTGAGTTCAACAGCCACATGTAGCTAGCTAGTGGTTACCATATTGGACAGCAGAGAAATAGAACATTCAAATCAATGCAGAAAATCCTATTAGATGGTGCATATCTAAATGAAGAAACCAAGGTTTAATGAAGTTAAGTGACTTGCCCAACATCTTTTTGTAATTAAATATTATCAGGAACGACATTCATAATATCTGATAATCAATCCTATTCACTTCACAAACCATTCTATTATATGCAATTATACATGTCCCTCTACATATGTAACTAGAACAGGACTCTCTCTGGATATGCACACACATTATATACAATATACAAATAGACATGTGCACATATACATAATTGTTTCAAAGTACGTGTATATTTTTAAATATTTATAAAGTACTGTCCAAGATTCTGTTTTGAAAAAAAAAAAAAAGCTCCCTTCTGTCAAGGAGGTCAGCTATAGTTAGAAAGATAAGACATTACAAACCCAAAGATCACAGTTTGAGTCAGCGAACAAGCAGTTGCCAATAAAAATGAGTTAATGTAAAAAATGTCTAATAAAGTGACAGACATATTACTGTTTAAAAAAATATTTTTTCCTGTCCTCCCAAATGTAAACCCTCTCAACAAGAAGTATTTTAAGTGCCATTTCATTTTTTGTTGTCTAAAACATTTGATTTCACAACCTCTTATTGGATTTGAAGATTATTCCAAAACAAGTATGTTCTGCAGGGCGGCAAGCTGTGCACACTGGAGATCAGTAATATTTATTGACCATTTCCTACATGCTGGCCATTTTGGCAAGTATTTCATGATGATTATCTGAAGCGATTCTAACAACAATTATATGGATTAATTACCATTAATGTCTCCATTTTATAGTCTAGAAAAGAGAGGCACCATGAGGTTTGTTAAAGGTTACATGAGTAAGTTATGAAGCTAGGGGGATAAAGTGGACAGACTTCCTGCAGTCAAAAAAAAAAAAAAAACAAAACCAAAAAACAAAAAAACCCAAACGGGATGCTTCTATAACTAGGTTTGACTTTAAGGAGAGGTCAGGATATTAAAGAAAATTTAGACACATACATATCTTCATTACCAACTTCTGGAATTATGCAAATTTTAAAAGCATACATTATTTTCTTCAACTAAGTACTTATAAAAATTTCATTGTACATGACTTGGTTGTCAGACTTTGATATAGATACTGTGGGAACACAGCACCTACCCTGTAGGGACCCGAGAGTATAGTGGGCAGGACTGACAGATAACACCTAATCATAGGAAGCCAAAGACTGACAGAACTGAGGTGTGAACCAGGACACCTTGGAGGACATACTGAGTACAATACACAAAAATACTCTAACTTGAATAACATTTCTGTTGTAATAAAATTCTTTTAATCCAATGAGCATCAGGTAAGGCTAAGACATGTTATTTTCTTCCAAGGAAATGGTCGGAGAAGCCTTCAAAAAAGATTAAACGAGAGATTTTAAAAACTTTATTATGGAAAATGGTTTAATATTATAAACCATCATCCCTAAAAGTGACAGTGAATCATTCTGAATTGTCACTTCTGCATACAGGTTCTTAGAATACGTCATCTAAGTTTTTGTACAAACATCCCATCGCAATACCAGAGTTGCATAAAAATTTAAGGGCTAATAGGTAATAGAGGTCAAGTCTTATTTAGGCAAAGTCCACCATGGTTCTGATTAGAGGAGGGGCATTTAGAAATGGGGAAAAAAAATGAGAAGCACATGTAATGTGCTTAAATGATCTTTAATTGTCCTTAATGAGCTTGAAAAACTGGATTCCTGTTTCTTCCTTTTCAGTTTATGAATTCATGCAGTTCTACAAGGTTCGGGCAGTCAGAATATATCAAACTAATCTGGTATTTGCGAAAATATTTAGACATATTTCTTAGTAGTTAGTTGATACAAATTCCAGATGGCAAACCCTACTTACATAGTGAGTAAAAAGACTGCATTTGGACAGATTTGACTTTGAAATCAACACTGCCATGTATTAGCTGTGTAACTGACCTTGGGCAAGTCTTCATTTTCTCATAAATAAATGCAAATAAATGTGCTTTGTTTTAAAGTAAGAGTCATGGGCAAAGATTAAATGAGAGAGTACTCGAAAAGCACAAGGCCAAACACAAAGATTGTGCTACAAATCTGGTGTTCAATGTATTTGTTCTGTCCACTAAAGAATGTTGTTATACAGTGGCAGGTCATAATCCAATCATTCTATTTATAAGAGTGTTCCCAATAGTAAATGAATTCTAGAGAGAATTCTAGAGAGAATCCTAGAGAGCTATAGCTACTGATAAACAAAGGACACTATACTTATGCACATGTTTAAGGAAAAATTCCATGTCCAAAACTGGTCTTTTCAGATACAACTATCCATCCAGATCCTAATTACTAACAGTGTGGTAACTATACAAATCAAAGAACTATGTGTGTGAATGGGTATTTTTTGAACCTTGTGTACTCATGGCTAGGCCTGTGTCAGCAATAGTCCTGCACATATTATTATTTTAGAGTCACTTTATTTCCAAAGCCTTGGTACTGGGTAATGATCATAGGCAACAGACTTTATAAGATAGTAAGAGTATATTATGGATAATGCTCTGTTACCATGACCATTGACCTAATAGCAATAATAGCATCTACCTTCAAAATGTATTGAGG
This sequence comes from Panthera tigris, assembly GCF_018350195.1. Lineage (NCBI taxonomy): Eukaryota > Metazoa > Chordata > Mammalia > Carnivora > Felidae > Panthera > Panthera tigris. The sequence goes on along the minus strand of NC_056661.1, from coordinate 44,678,829 downwards.
TCATACCATGTGCCAAGTGCTTTTCATATAGATCTCATTTATTCCCTCACAGTTTAAATTTCCAACTTGGAGGTGATATAAGTGAAGTTCAGAGAGGTTCAGTATCATCTTCACCACCCAGGAAGTGGTCAGAAGAATACAAATTTATATCTGTCTCCCTTTAAAGCTACTGGTCTCAAACACCAGAGTCTATGGCTTCCCCACTGATTTAGTGGAAGCTAGTGAAAAAGAACATTCAAACTAGTTACTCAACAGCTTAGTGACAAAAATAAAAATCTTTGAATGAATTGTAAGCTCTTTAGTGATTATGCAGGAAAATCCACATTTCAATGCACAAAGCAATGAGTAGGTACATTTCTTTCCAAATCTTCTATTTCTTTGCTTTTCCTTGTGGGTGAGTACTAAATGTAGGGATTTTAAACAGTAGGTAAAAAGGATGAAATTGAATGAGGAGAAAACAATCAGAAACAACTCTATTAAGAAGCATGCTCGCTGAATTGTTAACAAAAGGTAGCTGAACAATGTAGTCAATTACTAAAGATATGGTTGAATAAACGACGTATATGTATGACAAGGAATTAATATCCATGTATTGTGGTTTTTCACAACAGCTTATTTTTCCAACTCTGTATATGGTTTACTGACATGTGATTCGTAGACATTTAAAAAATAAATGGCTATACTTTTCGGTGTTGATTTCATTCATCAGCATTTTACATAAATTTTTCTAGAAATCATATGCTAAATGATGCACAATTTTGTGGCAGATGTGTTTTCATATCATATTTTCCTGTGGAAACAATTGTCCTTTATTCTGCTATGGAATGTAATATCAGCATTTCATTTTTAAATGAGATTAGAAAATACGCTATGGAACTTGGAATGTGTATTGAGTGCATAGAGGAAATGAGTTCCATTTAAATTCCTGCGGGAGTAAAAGCATACAAAGGTCTTAAAGCTGCAATATGCGATAAATAATAAAATGTCTTAATATATGAAAATACTTATAATTCAAACTACAGAGTAAATCAGAGAGCGAGGGGGGAAAATCTACATATATTTCCTGTCTGTAAAGTTATTAAATGTTTAGAGGAAAGGAAAAGATACCTTCCAACAAATATCTGGAGGTACTCTAGAGAAAACATCCAGAGGGACCAATATATTTTTTTGAGAAGTAACAGTAAGTGAGAAAAAGTAACTCATGTAGGCCAACACTAAGGGACTACCCATGACCCACTGAACACTGAAGAGCTGAAGCCATTCACAGGGTGGGACCACCCAGAAAAGAGTATAAGTTTAGTTTTAAAATGTCTAGAAGATGTTAATGGGATCATAACACACATCATGGTTTGTTAAGAATCCACAAAGAGGCAGGAGAAAAGGGGAGAGGAAGAATGATACAGTAAACCATGCAAGTAATGCATGTATTTTTAATGCATGTATTATTTACTACTTGCTAAAAAACACCAATTCAGTTTTTCCTTATTTGGGTAAGCCTGGATTCTATTAATTCTTACAGGGTGGCCTTAGAACAAGAAATTTCTATCACCAGTATCCTTTGTTATTGCTTCCTCCAATTTTGAAAGTAGCGATCAATAAGGAAATCAATACCAACTTGGAAAAATGGTCAAGCAATACATTTGTTATGAATATGATTTTCATAATGATGATTGTACCGTTTGTTTTTTTAAGGAGTATTTTTGGAGCATAATTTTAAAAATTGATTATCATGTAGCATATTTAAAATTAGGTCTTGAATCTGCCATTTGTTTCCTGAGTGTATGCATTTGTGGATGCACATTTGCATGGTTTCTTGAATTCTAGAGACTCATACTGAAAATAAGTCTAAATTTATAAAACCTTAGGAATTGCAAGCCACATTTGTCACATTCTTTCCACTCAGGAAGAAGGGAGAAGCCATTAGTACAACTGGCATAGGTGACTGGGTTTCCCAGTGAGAATACATAACAAGATGAAGACTTGCATAATGGTTTAACATGCTGGTTTTGTAGTCAGAAGAACCTGAGTACAAATCTGGTACTCTTATTTTCTTGCTGTACAATGTAGGTGAGTTATTTAATCTCCTAGAACCTCACTTTCATCATTTCTAATATTAGGACAAAAATCTCTATCTCATAGAGCTCTTTGAAGATTAAGATCACGCATATAAAGCATTTAACATACTGTCTGATCCAAAGTCAGCAGCCCATAAATGTTAACATTATCATTATCATTTCTTGGCATCTAAGGAAACCATACAGAAAGTGACTTACTGGGGAAAAGCTTGTGAGTCTAAATTTCCACCAGAAAAAGTAACACCAGAGTGGTCAAGTCAATCCTACCATGGCAAAAAATGCTAACAGGACTTAAAATACATCTATTTTTGTTCATCTTAATTGTGTTTTCAAGTCTGAATAGGAGGTGAAGTAAGCCAGCTACCTTATCCTTTCCAGTGTGTGAACTATAGTCTTTATATGACTTAAAATTAAGATATACTCACATATAAAGGATTCAGAAAATTTTCCTTAAGAACCTATGATGATATGGTCTCAGAGAGTTTGTACCACTTTTTAATGTAAATGTGGTAGCATTTTCATAAAACACTAAAGTAGGATGTAGGTTTATCTTCTACAAAGTATGCAAACATGTTTCAAAACAGAAATAAATTATGAAACATTTTATTATTTACTGATTACATAAATTTACTCATTGAACTTAAAATTGATAAGTTCACACTGCATACTAGTTGTAAACAGATGGGTATAAATGGAAACTGAAATATGTGTATGTATATATATATATATATATATATATATATACATATATATATACACACACACACATATATATATGTATATATATATATACATATATATATGTGTGTATATATATGTATGATTATAAAATATTGATAGGTATGTTTGTCAGTATCTTACTTTTCCTTATGTCATTAACTTTTCCATTTGCTTATTCAGTCTTCAGCAAATATTTTTTGAGTTCCTTTTCTGTTCCAAGTATTCATGTCAGCTATCTTATCTTTCTAACAACTAAGTAAAACAAAACGAAACAAAAACCTTTGTCTATGCTAAACATCTGATATTAAATATCCCAATTTGTTGGTCCCTAAAGTAAGGGACCAGAACCTGATGCTAGGCGGTAGTCTGACATTGCAAAGTAAAGCAAATCTCTTTCCTGGATATCTTTGTATAGATAACAAAGGGCTTTACTAATATTTCTAAGCTAATGTACACTCAATTTACAAATGAGTCATTCATAGAACTGACTTACGACCTTGTTCTTTCATTGTCCCTAATGCTGCTACTATGGACAACCCTATGAAAATTCTTAGAGCACTTATTTCCAAGTACAAAGGAAGAGCCAGTGGGAGCTCTCCCAGATGGTGACTGTGACTGCACAATGTTCTCCCTCCAAATGTCTGAATTTTTTTTCTACCCTTTTTACTCATGTCAGATGAAAACTCTATAATTTAGGGATTATTTTGGAATTGCAAAAATTACATTTTAAAAACATAAATGGCTGCAAGTGCATTGCCTTGCCAGTAGTCATTTACAGTGAAGGGCAAATTAATCCAATCAGATTGCTTCCTCTTAAGTAAATAAGAGCAGTAGGGATTCTTTGAATGGGAGTTTTGATTAGCCAAAAAAGAAACAAAAGAAAATGTTATCTATGAAGTAATGGGGAAGGTAGAATAGGGCTTAGAAAGCTCAAGAAGGGATTAATGACCTGAAAAATAGGATGAGAAAAGGTGTGTAGAGATTGCCAAAGACAAATTTGCCTGGGGTCAGCAATCTTGCATTTTGCAAAAGGGGAGGTTATGCTCCTCTTTCTCTTATACCACATTACTGCGTCATTTTCTGTTTCCAGCCACAAAACCTAGGAAAGAGCTTAAAATGTGTTGTTATGTGTTAAGCAGGCTTCTGTGGATTGTTTGGGAAATTAATCATTTTGTAAATACTATTTAGCAAATTAAAAAAAAAGGAATGCTAGTTTTAACTGGCTTCCATAAAGAACTCAATTTCTCACTTTCCATGTATTCTTTCATTTAATCCTTCCAACAACTTTATGAAGTATTATCACTAATCCCATTTTATACAAAGAAAAAGTTAACAATCAAGATCAAAGGCCTACTATAAGGAAGAGAATGAATTAAAATCCAGGTTTACCTAATCCAAAAATGTATGTTTTTAGCCTCTTTTCTACATAGAATTCAATTTAAAAGATGAAACCATACTTGTTGATTGTGTAGTTGACTATTTAAAGTGCACATTTTTTCACCCCTCTTCTATTATTTTCTTGACTTTTCAAGAAAATAAAGGTTGCTTTGCTGTCCTTTGTGCTCTAAGTGTATGACTCTCCTGGTAGCTCTTTTTATTTCTCATATTAGTTTTTTTCTCTTCATTTTTTTTTTGGGGGGGCATATACTATTTTATCTAGACCTTTGTGCTACTTAAGAAGTCAAAGAACAACTCGATTTAAAATGTTTGAGTTTCTTCAGGTATTCCATAAAAACCTGTACCTATCTAAATCACAAGGTTACTGCGATTAGTGCGATATGGCATCATAAATAATGTTGTTCTCCTTTGGAGACAGGTGTTCTAAAATACAAGCTATTATTACCAGCATTTTTCTCTACAGGAGCTCATCTCTTTTCGCATATCATCCTGACTCAGGAGTGTTAATGGTTAGGCAGCTGCATTCCCTATCGTTGGTTTCATGTTTATACAACAGAAACAGAAACAAAGGTTTCAGAAAAGGATTTCGCTTAGTACATTTTAGAATAAAATATGGAATCTTCACTGTACTCTACCAAGGACCTCTACATAGGTCCCTGCCTATGTCGCCAGTGTCATTTCCTGTATTTTTCACCTTCCTTAAACATAATAAACATGTTTTGCTTTCGGTTCTTTAAACACTTTAAAGGTAACCCTGTTTTAAGACCTTCATATTTGCTGTTCCCTTTGGAACGCACTCGACTCATCTTTTGGCTCATCATTCCCATATTCAGGACTCATTTCAAATGTCACTTCCCCAGAGTAGCCTTCTCTGAGGCTTTATCTCAAGGAGACCATCACCTGGCTCTGGTTACTCTCCATCACTTCACCTCTTTATTATGTCTCACATAGCAATTGTCACCACCATCTGTAAAGACTATTTGCTTCTATGCTATTTGGTTTATTGTCTCCCCTACCCACCACTCCCTGCCCCAAGATGAAGATTCACTGGGGCAGCAATCTTTTCAGTCTTTATCAGTTTGCAGCACAGTGCCCAAAACAGTGTTTGATACATTTTAGGTACATAATTAGCATTTGTTGAGCATCAATCCCCTTCCTCAGGACAACACTGAGTTAACAAGACTTGATGGCCTAAAGTGAACTTTCTTGTATTTGTCCACATGACACAGGGTCATGTTACAAACAGACCTATGGGTGCTCGATGGCCAGGGATGCTGTGGATGGTACCTTTAAGACTACGTCTCTAATCAAGGAGTTAAGCCACCTACCACGCCTTAATATAAAAGCTCACAGATCCACTGACTAAGACTGAAATACAATCAGCATATGAAATAAGTTCATTACTTGGTATAAGAAATACCCTCCCATCCACTGACCCCTGAGGCTCAGGAAATGCCTGAGATAATGAAAATATCAAACATCATGCAAATTGCATGGGTCTGTTATTTGTGATCAGGGCTATCAGCTAGTCAGTGATATATCATACAATTATCTGTTTTTCATCTAGTGTGAGAATTCTGTAATTTGATAGACTTATGATCATTACAGTTTTGACAGAAAGAAACATGATTCTTCATTTTGTATTTTTACTTCATAGCCTTTTCTTCTCCCCTCTGAAAATTAAAATTAGCAAGTTGTAATTCATTGTACCAGTCTTCTCAAAAAACGGGCAATCCTAGAGGGCAAATCAGATATATTCAAGTAACGCTAGAATAAATATTCTCTGAAGAAATGCTGAAAAGGCATGCATCGGGAAGCCACTGTGAAGTCAGTAATCTATAGGAAAAACCTTGGGAACATATTACTAAATGGAGATATATAGGCCACAGATCACGAGCAAACCCTAGAGACCACAAATCTACCATCCAGACAACTGGTCGTGAAGCACCATGCCTTAAAGTGAAAGAAATCTTTTCATCTCAAACTTTTTCATTCCACATCTTTAACTTTGTTAACCTTTTAAGTATACAAGCCCGAGGACTGAGTTCACCTTCAAGCTCGCCTACCACTAAGTGGAAGTGGGTACCATCTCTAGGAGGGGCAGTTGCTCACTTCCTCCTTAAAAATCAAACTAGGTAGGTGCTTTCATATTTAAACATTCTCTTATTTGTATCCAAAAAAGTAGGGATTTCTTTTCCCAAGAAGCTTGAGAAGAAATTACACTGATTGTTAACCTCAAAGGGAGAGGCATACTTTATCAGTATTTCCTGACACTCTTAGGCTTTGCAATAAAGTTTTGCTTTGAAAGCAAATCGAAGAGTCCTCACCACATTCTCAGTTTTGGATTTTTGACCCAATAAAAGAGTGAATGGTGACTCATAAAGAAAAATGCCAGCCTTCTTATATTCACTGCTCCTAAGAAATTGGACACCCTTTGCCATCTAGTTATTTTGGGGAAATCAAAGCTGTTAGAAGTAACAGGTTTGTTGCATCACCGGCTCAAAGAGGATATTTCTCTGCCCTTTTCGTTTCCCTTCTTTGAGTAAAAACATTCCTTGGGGTACTAGATGCTGCATAAGCTGTATCTAGTATACCACTTAAAAATTTTTAAGGACATAAAAAAAAGTTCTGTATATAAATGAAATTCCCAGATGAAGAGCAGCAGTTATTTATGTTGAATTTAAGTTGCTTTGGCAACTTCAACCATATATTTTTATCTCATTACAGTTTTGAAAATAAAACTATCATCAAATATGCATGCAAGCTATGTGTTTATTCATCATCTACTTAGACTTTGCTATGGATGCTGTTTCACTGTTCTTATTTTCTGGGAGAAATCAGAGATAAGGCTGCAGTGTGGTAAACCTGTCACTTTTTGGAAATGCCATCACTCAAGCCCCTTGTTTTTAAATGCACTGTTGAGGGAGATGAGAACTAACACAGATTCAATCAATACCTATAATATGCCTACAATGAGCACTTCTTATATGTCAGCTACCGTTAAAGGCACAGGGGATGTATTAGTGAATAACAAAACAAAACAAAACAAAACAAAACAAAACAAAAATCTCTTCGCAAAGAGGCTAACATGGATAGAATGACCATGAACAAAATAAATAAACCATACTCAGTATCTTTGATGATGATAAGGGCTATAAAAAATTAAGGGCAGGAAAACAAAGAAAAACAGAAAAAATAGGATAGGGAATATTGGTATTAACCTTTAAAAGAGGAAGATCATGTAAAAGTAGAATCTATTTACTTCCCTTCTACTTCCAAATGTGCAGGAATAAATCACTCTCCTTCTGCCAACTCAGCTCTGGGCCCCCACAGAGAATGCCAGGAAGGGTGCAAAGTAGTGCTAAGTGACACAGCAGTCTTGATATAGTTTTGGACTTTCTTATTTAGAACTGCAGTTAAAGTCACCTTAGTTCAGGTAACATCTGAGGAGCCTAATAAATATTTTCATTTTGCATCTAAAAGTTTAATACGGTTCCCCAGCAAAAACAAACATAAAACTCAAAATAACTCTAAATAACTGAAGAAATGGCAGAAACAAATGAGCAGGCATACTAAATATACCCTGATTTCCTAAAGGCAGACGATCACCAAACCAGTACTGTGATAATTTATGTGCTGCTTTAAGAGAGCGTTACTGTTTCCTGCCTCAGAAATCTTACAGAGCCAGAGAATCTCAGAGCTGGGGAGATCTTACAGCCTTAGTGTTTGGGCTGCTACAACAAATACACCACAGACTGGGTGGCTTAAACAACATTTATTTCTCACAGTTCTGGAGACTGGGAAGTCCAAGATTAAGTTGCTGGCAGATCTGGTGTCTGGTGAAGGTCTGCCTCCTGGTTTGCAAATGACTGTCTCCTCACTGTATCCTCACGTGGTGGTGAATGGAGAGACAGGAAGCCCTCCCTGTCTCTTCACAAAAGGGCACTCATCTCATTCATGGGAGATCCACCCTCAAGACCATGACCTCATCACCTCCCAGAGGCTCCACCTTTTAATACCATCACACTGGGCACTAAGATTTCAACATATTAATTTTGGGGAGACATAAACATTCAGTCCATAACACCATCCTTTCTTCAGTCTGAGCTCCTTCCCTCATCACTCCTTCCTTCCTTCCTTTCCCCCATTTATATTATTTATGGTGTCATATGTGGTAGATGGTCTGGAGAGTACGAAGATAAATCAAACAAGGTCCCTGACCTCAAGAAGTTTACAATCTGGGGTGCCTGGGTGGGTCAGTCGGTTAAGCATCTGACTTTGGCTGAGGTCCTGATCTTATGGTTCATGAGTTCAAGCCCCACGTCAGGCTCCATGTGGACAGCTCAGAGCCTGGAGCATACTACAGATTCCATGTCTCTCTCTCTTTCTTCCCCTGCGTATGCTCTGTCTCTCTCTCTCTCTCAAAAATAAACACTAAAACATTAAAAGAGAAGTTTACAATCTCTATTAGACAAGCACATAAATAGCTCCAATACAAGGTATAAAGGAAGCAATCAGTGTTGTAGAGTGGTAGAGAGAAGGTTCCACGGGAGATGAAAGGAAGTACTTTTTGCTGGGGGTAAATCATTCAGTCAACATTCCATTTGCACAGATGATGAACCCAGCGTATGGGAACCAAGAGACTTGAATCTTGGGTTTAATTTACGTCAGCACCAATGACCTGCTTCCTCTCCTTCCCCAATGCAGGCTTGTTCATTCTCCCCACTTTCTTTAATGTAGGTCAACGCACATAGGCAGTGCAGGGCACTTCACTCTACTGCAAGGTGATGGTGGGTTCTTATGAGAGCTCTAGCATGAAGCATGTTCCAGACTGCATGAACCATTGAAATCACTAGTGCTCTCATTTTTAAAAAAATATGAGACCAGCTCATATCCAACTACAGGCTCATCATGCACGCCAGCACTGCTATGTCATCTTTCCATCTTTGCAAGGTTACTTCCAAGGTCATTTCCATTCCAACATTTCTGGGTGTGTCTCTGCCTCATAACTTTTCTGCTAGAGTTTCCAGAAGATTCCAGCATGACCCCTGTTGCTCTTCTGAACCAAGAAACTCCACACATCAAACCTCACTCTGGGACTCAATTTCCACAGACTTCTTTAAAGACTGTAGCTGAAGCCATAGTTATCAGTATGCTACAGAACAGGACAAAGGATAGAGACTTTTTAAATGTCCCTGAAGTGTGTGTGTGTGTGTGTGTGTGTGTGTGTGTGTGTGTGTAATTGGTGAGTTTGTGAGTTAATGAAGGTACTTTGGATCTTTGCTGAGGAATCCTGAGATTCAAGTGATGACAGTAATGCTCACATCCTTCTTGTTAAGTTTGAAGTTTGGTACTTCTTTTTAACAATATCATGAGGTGGGTACTAAAATAGTCCCTTTCACGTATGAGCAAACTGAGACTCAGAAAAGTCAAACAATTTGCTTAAGTTCATATTGGTACTAAGTAATAGCCAAATTTGAACCCCAACTGTCTAATTCCAGATAACCTGATGTTTTCTTTTATTTTAAATTTATTATTGTGTGACATATTAAACATATAAAGGCAAATGTATAATGACTTTTTGCACAGTCCAAATAATAATAAAATGCACTCCTGTGAACTTAACACTCAGATTTACAGGTGGAGCATGGTCAGTAACTTTGAAGACCCTGGGAATTCCTCCAGGATTGTACCCTCCACACTAATTATTCTGCTTACCACCCTGTGTTTATTCTCAAGGTTTTATCAGATACATATGTATTTCTAAATACTGTAGTTAGTCTTAAAAGTAACGTGTACTGTGTGAACATGGAATCGTGTTCCTCTGAGACTTGCTACTTTTGTTTAACATTATTTCTTTGAGAGTCAACTTCGGTGATTATAGCTGTGGTTCATTCATTTTCATTGTGGTTTAATACTTCTTTGTAAGAATTTACCACAGTTTATATATCCTTTCCACTGTTCACACACAGGTATTTTTTTTTATTGGCTATTACTAACTAACTTGCTATAAGGGCATGTTTTCTGATCACATTTTCAAATGTTTCTCTGGTCTACAGTATATATAATCAAGAGTACCAAAAAAAGTTCACATTTAGTATTCAGAAGACAGTTACACAATCTGTTTTCTAAACTGGTTGACACAATTTTCAATCCTGTCAGCCCAAATGAGCATTGCTGGCTGCTGTTCCTCACCAACACTCAGTATTTTAATTTTTGCAAATATAGTACATGAAATGGTAATTCATTACTTCTAACTTGCATTTCCTTGGTTACTAATATTTTTTTTTTCATGGGGCAATCACATTTCCTGATTCTTAAAATATTAGTTCATGTAATTTATCTGGTCACCTATGGGATTTTCGTCTGTTTCTGACTCACTGGATTTCTTTGGGACCCTTTCTTATTCAATTATATTTTTACAAATATCATCTCTGCATATATGATTCCCCTCAACTCATTTCTTGGTATTTTTTGATGATTTTAAGTCCTATGCATACATTAATCTTTTCTTTATGGCTAATATTTTTATTTATTTTTTTTATTAATTTATTTTGAGAGAGAGAGAGAGAAGATAGAAGCAGGTATGAGGCAGAGAGAAGGAGGGACAGAATGCCAATCAGGCTCCATGCCATCAATGCAGAACCCAATGTGGGGCTCTATCTCATGAGCTGTGAGATCATGAACTAAGCTAAGATCAAGAGTCAGACACTTAACTGGCTGAGGCACCCAGACACCCCACATTCACATTTTCTTATTTAAAAAACTCTTCCTTATCCCAAAGCCATATGAGTATTCTCCTATATATATTTTAAAAGTATGAAAGTATTAAAGTTCTGTTATTCTCATGTAAGTCTAGGTCTTGCTTCCAACCATAGCACCACACTATCAGGTATCTATAATCAACTCTCATCATTGGTGGTAGTTATGTACTGTAAAGTTGCAGCAAACACTGAATTGACAAATACTGAACCATTGTCCCTAGGAGGAAATACACGATTAGGTTTCTCTAAGTCTCTAGTCACAATGTTTCCATCAAATGATCAATACATATGTTGTTTTATGTGTGTTTCTGTTTAATGTTTTTAATGTTTATTTATTTTTGACAGAGAGAGACAGAGTGCAAGCAGAGGAGGGGCAAAGAGAGAGGGAGACACAGAATCCAAAGCAGGCTCCAGGCTCCAAACTGTCAGTACAGAGCCCGATGCAGAGCTTGAACTCACAGACCACAAGATTATGACCTGGGCTGAAGTCAGACATTCAACTGACTGAGCCACCCAGGTGCCCCATGTGTTTCTGTTTAAATACACTTTACTATATAATGTCGACTCATTAATATTAACTTCTACGCAACAGCACTCTAACTCATGCCTGAATGAAGCCTATGTAATATGCATATTTTTTTTCCATAAAGCACATCACAGCCTTCTAGCACTTAGGAACACTAGACTGCAGTCTAACACTACACTTTGGGCTATTTTAAACAATGAAATTACCAACAAAGAACACACAAAAAAGCAAAAAACATGGCACTAAGTAGATTGCCAAAAGGACATTTGTTTATAGGATGAGCTGAAACCTGAAGGCAGAACATCATCTTGTTCAACTTCATCAGGGAAAGTATGTAGAATGACTCAAGTATTTGCTGTTCTGCACATGTCCATGGATGATCATAAAGGAGCTGAGAATACTGATTTGGGGGTTACAGATAAATTTCAGACATTGTCAATGTATACCCAGCAACTGGCTCAGGACTGGGCACTTTGTTGGCATTTGATAAATGTCACAGTTATATATTCAGTAACTTACACAGAGTTTAAACAAAGATGATATGAAAAATGTTATTCCCTAGGCTACACTCCAGGTAAAATGATGATTATGAAGAAGATGATAATGATGATGACAGGAATAAGAGTAATAGTTTAGTAATAACAGCAGTGGCAACAATAAAACTATTAGACATAGTAGTAATAATAATAGTAGCAAGTATACCAAAGATGTTTCCTTATATTTTTATAGTACTTGTAAAACTGCTTCACTTCTGAATTTTCATGAATTTTGTGGCCATCCCAATTATCCAAGTCACCTGAACGACATACCCATATGAATGTAGCTCTTCAACAGGGACTCCTTAGTGTGTGCACATTTTTTCCCCATCTTTTTTTTTAATTGAGGTAAAATATACATAACATAAAATTTCCCATCTTAAATATTTTTAAGTGTACGGCTCAGTGGTATTTAATACATTATTAATGTTGTGCTACCGTCCCCACCATCCATTTCCACAACTATTTTCATCTGATAAAACTGAAATTCTATACCTGTTTAGGATAACCACCCAATGCTCACCCTCCCCTGTCCCTAGCCTCTGGCAACCACCCTTCTGCTTTCTGTCTCTACGAATTGGTATAGTCCTTGTTTTTAAAATTTAAAAACAAAGTTACTCATAATAATTCATCTGATTATGAAAGCATCTTTGTGAAGTAGACAGTGATGGCATTAGGTACTAGGTGCACTGTACAGAAGGCAATATTTGGAATTCAGAAAAGTTTAGAGATTTGTTCAAAGTTAAGGTTTCTTCAAATTAAAAAAAATAATGTCTATTTATTTTTGAGAGAGAGAGAGAGAGAGAGAGAGAGAGAGACAAAGAGAGAGAGTGTGTGCAGGTGGGGGAGGGGCAGAGAGAGAGGGAGACAGAGATTTGAAGCAGGCTCCAGGGGCTGACACATCAGCATAGAGCCTGACGTGGGGCTGGAACTCATGAACAAACCGTGAGATCATGACCTGAGCCAAAATCAGATGCTTATTAACCGACTGAACCACCCAGGCACCCCTTACAGTTAAATTTTTAATAAGTAAATGATACGGTCATTTCCGTATCTTGACTATTGTGAATAATGCTCCAATAAACATGGCGGTGCAGATATCAATCTGAGATGCTATTTTAATTTCCTGAGTGTCTGCCTATAGATGAATGAATATAGATGCGATATATATGTATGTGTAGAGATAAACATACACACACACACACACACACACACACACCCCATGGAATATTATTTAGTCATGAGAAAGAAGCAAATCCTGCCACATGTGACAACATGGATGAACCCTGGAGGATTATGCTAAGTGAAATCAGTAGGAGAAAGACAAATACTATTTGATATCACATATGTGAGGAATTTGGAAAGGCCAAAGTCGTGGAAACAAAGTATAATGGTGGTTACCAGGGGAAGGTGGGGGAAATGAGGACATGCTGGTTAAAGGGTACAAATCTCCAGTTTCAATCCAAATAAGTTCTGGGGACCTAATATACAGCACGGTGATTATAATTAACAATAAAGTATTCTATTGTTGAAAGTTTCTAAGAGAGTAGACCTTAGATGTTCCCTTTGCAAAAAAAGAAATGGGAAGTATATGATGGGACAGAGGTGTTAAAGCTATGGGAGTCACATTTTGCTATATATACATGTATGAAATCAACACCTTAAACTTACATAATGATGTATCAATTATATTTCAATAAAGCTGAAAAAAATAAGTAAATGGTCTGAGTCTAGAATCCAAAACACTTTCAGTGAAGATTGCAAGCTCCTTGAGGGTAAGAATAACATCTCACACTTAGGTTCTCCAAACCTATTTCAATGCTGTGATGGAGTGGATATGCCATGAAATGTTGTTCTTAAGCATAATGATGATGAAATCAATGTTATTTTTGACCGAAGAGCAGAACCATAGTATTTTAAAATAGAGACCCACTTTTTTTTCTTAACACTTTCCTTTTCTCCTCTGAAGAAAGTCTTTATTATTTTACCAAAATTCATGAAAGGGAACACAAATTGTGTTTTGAAATTGACATGCTGTGCATACGGTGATATGTGCGGCTGTGAAACTTTAACAACCCAGTTCAGCTGTGTTATTAATACTGCTCTTCCTGATTAGTGTTAATTGGAATATTTTAATTGATGCAGTGTTTTACTGCCTTCACAGCTTGACTCAGTTGAGGTGCAGAGAACAATTTTTCAATAATAAAAGCCAAGAGAAGCTACCCTGATCATACTAAATTCAGCATGAATATATTATGGCAAGCAGACATCACAAAGTCACTGTAGTAGAAAATGGGATGAAGACCATACTCATTTATTCAATTCCTTTAACATTTGTTTATGAAGTGCTTAAAACTGGTCAGACCTGGTTTTAGGGGCTTGGGACCCAACAATAAACAAATCAGACAAATATCTGATTTGCAGCATTTACATCTAGCTAGGTGAGGTAGGAAAATTGAAATATATATATATATATATATGATAAATTTTAATTATAAAGTATGTTAGAAGGTAGTGAAGCTGTGGGAGAAGCAAAATATAGAGCATGTTAAGAAAGACTGGGATTGCTGGAAGGACAGCTGCAATTTTAGATAATGGGCTCACGGAAAGCCTGAGGAAGTAGTCTACATTAGAGCAAAGATTTGAAGGAGGTGAAAGACTTGACCAAGTGAGTGCTTAAGAGAAACCCTTCTGTGAGGTATACCAGGAGCCTACTTTAACTAGAGTGTAATGAATGAGGAAGAGAGCAGTTAAGAGATGGGGTCAGGGAGGTACTGGGGCAGGGAAAGTGAGTGACTGCTCAGGGCCTTGATGATCACTGTTTTGGCTCTTATTTTGAGTGAAAGTGGGAGCCACTGCAGATTTCCGAGCAGAAGAATGACATGGTTTTGTGGTTATTCAACTCAATTCTGTTCAACAAGGATGACTGCCATTACATGTCTGGTGGAGTGCTAAGAAACAAAAGACACAACGATAAATTAAGACTAGCCACTGCTTCTGAACAGTTCCTCATCTTGTAGGGGAGATGTAGACAATTACTTGATTCAAAACAGACACTGCAAGAGATTTAGCTCATGTGTAAACAAAGTGGTTATGGGAATACAAAGTAGAAAGTTAGTTTTCTTGCAGTAGAAAGTTAGTTATAGTACATAACATGCACTCATGACCTCAAAAAAATAAGATTTCAAGGGGAGAAAAAAGAGAGGAAAGAATGCCAGGATAAGAGCATTAGAATGAATAAAGATAATCTCATTCAAAATGGAATCAGAAAGTCATGAACAAGGAGCGCTCATGCACTATTACTGTCACACCTTGCACAGTTCAGCAGGAAGAAGTAAGATTTCCTTTCTATCCAGCAACAGCAAGATGCTTTCACCTGTAACCAATGAGAAATGGCCACTACTTTGATTGCCTGCAGCCAATGACAAGCTGCCAATACTCTGAACTCCTCTATTTCTCCAGTGAAGTTAAAAAAAAATTTTTTTTAATGTTTATTTTTGAGAGAGAGAGAAAAAGAGAGAGAGAGAGAGAGACAGAGCACAAGCAGGGGAATGGCACAGAACGAGGGAGACACAGAATCTGAAGCAGGCTCCAGGCTCCGAGATATCAGCACAGAGCCCAATGTGGGGCTTGAACTCACGAACTGTGAGATCATGACCTGAGCCTAAGATGGATACTTAACTGAATGAGCCACCAGGTGCCCCTCCAGTAAATTTTTGTTCAAAACAAACCCTCTCAACTTCCTCCTTTCCTTTATAAAAGTATGCCCTCCCCTTTCATACTCTAGACTTGCCTATACTTTGCACCATACTTTGTATCCTGATTGTGATTCCAACTCTATTCCTGAATAAACTCATTTGCTACTTGATAACCTCTGTTGGTTAATTTTTGAGGTTGACAAGGGACACCACACACAAAGATCGAGAAGCATTAAAAATATATAGTGTGGTCATCAAATGACCGACAGGTGTCTGCACAAAAATAAGAGACACAAAACTAGAGAGGTGGATAAGGGTCATCCTGCAGACATTGTTGACACTCTAGAATTGCATTCTGTTTTCCACAGAGACATACTAACTAACATAGAGACACTTTTAAAATATTTTGTGGTTTATGGGGTACCTGAGTGTCTCAGTTGGTTAAGCATCCGACCTTGGCTCAGGTCATTTTCTCATGGTTTGTGGGTTCAAGCTCTTTGTCGGGCTCTGTGCTGACAACTCAGAGCCTGGAGCATGCTTTGGAATCTGTGTCTCCCTCTCTCTCTCTGCCTCTTCCCCACTCAGGCTGTCTCTCTCTCTCTCTCCCTCAAAAATGAAGTAAAATATAAATGTATATAATATAATAAAATATCATAGAGTAAAATAAATATTTTGTGGTTTAAATTAAAGGCTGTAACAAGAGATGAAGAAGAGCATTATATAATACTTACTAGGTCTATCCATCAGAAAGAGCTAACAATTATAAATATCTATTCACCAAATAGGAGTGCCCCCAAATATATAAAACAATTAATCACAAACATAAACAAGCTTACTGATAAGAATGTGGTAATTGCAGGGGACTTTAATACCACACTTACAACAATGGATAGATCATCTAGACACAGGATCAATAAAGAAACA
This sequence comes from Panthera tigris, assembly GCF_018350195.1. NCBI lineage: Eukaryota > Metazoa > Chordata > Mammalia > Carnivora > Felidae > Panthera > Panthera tigris. The sequence continues at coordinate 44,662,188 of NC_056661.1, read as the reverse complement.
AGGACCCTGAATGATACACTGGATCAAGTGGACTTGACAGATATTTAGAACTCTGCATCCCAAAGCAACAGAATATACTTTCTTCTCCAGTGCACATGGAACATTCTCCAAGATAGATCACATACTGGATCACAAAACAGCCCTTCATAAGAATACAACAATTGAGACCATACCATGCACACTTTCAGACCACAATGCTATGAAACTTGAAATCAACCAGAGGAAAAAGTCTGGAAAACCTCCAAAAGCATGGAGGTTAAAGAACACCCTAGTAAAGAGTGAATGGACCAACCAGGCAATTAGAGAAGAAATTAAAAAATATATGGAAACAAATGAAAATGAAAATACAACAATCCAAATGCTTTGGGATGCAGCCAAGGCAGTCCTGAGAGAAAAATACATTGCAATCCAGGCCTATATGAAGAAACAAGAAAAATCCCAAATACAAAATCTAACAGCACACCTAAAGGAAATAGAAGCAGAACAGCAAAGACACCCCAAACCCAGCAGAAGAAGAGAAATAATAAAGATCAGAGCAGAAATAAACAATATAGATCTAAAAAAACAGTAAAGCAGATCAATGAAACCAAGAGTTGGTTTTTTGAAAAAATAAACAAAATTGATAAAACTCTAGCCAGGCTTCTCAAAAAGAAAAGGGAGAACTCAAATAGATAAAATCATGAATGAAAATGGAATTATTACAACCAATCCCTCAGAAATACAAGCAATTATCAGGGAATATTATGAAAACTTATATGCCAACAAACTGGACAACCTGGAAGAAATGGACAAATTCTTAAGCACCCACACACTTCCAAAACTCAAACAGGAAGAAATAGAAAACTTGAACAGACCCATAACCAGCAAAGAAACTGAATCAGTTATCAAAAATCTCCCAACAAATAAGAGTCCAGGACCAGATGGCTTCCCTGGGGAATTCTACCAGACATTTAAAGCAGAGATAATACCTATCTTTCTCAAGCTATTCCAAAAAATAGAAAGGGAAGGAAAACTTCGAGACTCATTCTATGAAGCCAGCATTACTTTGATTCCCAAACCAGACAGAGACCCAGCAAAAAAAAAAAAAAAAAAAAAAAAAAAAAAAAAAAAAAAAAAAAAAAAAAGAAGTACAGGCCAATATCCCTGATGAATATGGATGCAAAAATTCTCAGCAAGATACTAGCAAATCAAATTCAACAGCATATAAAAAGAAGTACTCACCATGATCAAGTGGGATTCATTCCTGGGCTGCAGGGCTGGTTCAACATTTGCAAATGAATCAATGTGATCCATCACATTAACAAAAGAAAAGATAAGAACCATATGATCCTGTCAATTGATGCAGAAAAAGCATTTGACAAAATTCAGCATTCTTTCTTAACAAAAACCCTCGAGAAAGTCGGGATAGAAGGAACATACTTAAATATCCTAAAAGCCATTTATGAAAAGCCCACAGCTAATATCATCCTCAATGGGGAAAAACTGAGAGCTTTCTTCCTGAGATCAAGAACACAACAGGGATGTCCACTTTCACTGCTGTTGTTTAACACAGTGTTGGAAGTTCTAGCATCAGCAGACAACAAAAGGAAATCAAAGACATCCAAACTGGCAAAGATGAAGTTAAGCTTTCACTTTTTGCAGATGACATGATTTTATACATGGAAAACCTGACAGACTCCACCAAAAGTCTGCTAGAACTAATACATGATTTCAGCAAAGTCACAGGATACAAAATTAATGTACAGAAATCAGTCGCATTCTTATACACTAACAATGAAGCAACACAAAGACAAATAAAGAAATTGATCCCATTCACAATTGCACCAAGAATCATAAAATACCTAGAAATAAACCTAACCAAAGATATAAAAGATCTGTATGCAGAAAACTATAGAAAGCTTATGAAGGAAATTGAAGAAGATACGAAGAAATAGAAAAACATTCCGTGCTCATGGATGGGAAGCATAAATATTGTTAAAAAGTCAATACTACCCAAAGCAATCTACACATTCAATGCAATCCCAATCATACTTGCACCAGCATTATTCTTGAAGCTAGAACAAACAATCCTAAAATTTATGGAACCACAAAAGACCCTGAATAGCCAAAGTAATTTTGAAGAAGAAAACCAAAGCGGGAGGCATCACAATCCCAGACTTTAGCCTCTACTACAAAGCTGTCATCATCAAGACAGCATGGTATTGGCACAAAAACAGACACATAGACCAATGGAATAGAATAGAAACCCCAGAACTAGACCCACAAACGTATGGCAAACTCATCTTTGACAAAGCAAGAAAGAATATTCAATGGAAAAAAGACAGTCTCTTTGACAAATGGTGCTGGGAGAACTGGACAGCAACATGCAGAAGGATGAAACTTACACCATTCACAAAAATAAACTCAAAATAGATAAAGGACCTGAATGGAGACAGGAAACCATCAAAACCCTAGAGGAGAAAGCAGTTAAAAACCTCTCTGACCTCAGCCGCAGCAATTTCTTACTTAACACAAAGGAATTAAAGCAAAAATGAACTATTGGGACCTCATGAAGATAAAAAGCTTCTGCACAGCAAAGGAAACAATCAACAAAACTAAAAGGCAACCAACAGAATGGGAAAAGATATTGGCAAATGACATATCGGACAAAGGGCTAGTATCCAAAATCTATAAAGAGCTCACCAAACTCCACACCCGAAAAACAAATAATCCAGTGAAGAAACGGGCAGAAGACATGAATAGACACTTCTCTAAAGAAGACATCCAGATGGCCAACAGGCACATGAAAAGAGGCTCAACGTCGCTCCTCATCAGGGAAATACAAATCAAAACCACACTCAGATATCACTTCAGGCCAGTCAGAGTGGCTAAAATGAACAAATCAGGAGACTATAGATGCTGGAGAGGATGTGGAGAAATGGGAACCCTCTTGCACTGTTGGTGGGAATGCAAAGTGGTGCAGCCGCTCTGGAAAACAGTGTGGAGGTTCCTCAAAAAATTAAAAATAAATCTACCCTATGACCCAGCAGTAGCACTGCTAGGAATTGACCCAAGGGATACAGGAGTGCTGATGCATAGGGGCACTTGTACCCCAATGTTTATAGCAGCACTTTCAACAATAGACAAATTATGGAAAGAGTAAATGTCCATCAACTGATGAATGGATAAAGAAGTTGTGATTTATATATGTAATGGAATACTACTTGGCAATGAGAAAGAATGAATTCTGGCCTTTTGTAGCAACATGGATGGAAGTGGAGAGTGTTATGCTAAGTGAAATAAGTCATACAGAGAAAGACAGATACCATACGTTTTCACTCTTATGTGGATCCTGAGAAACTTAACAGAAGACCATGGGGGAGGGGGAGGGGGAAAAAGTTACAGGGAGGGAAGGAGGTAAAGCATAAGAGACTCTTAAAAACTGAGAACCAACTGAGGGTTGATGGGGGGTGGGAAGGAGGGGAAATTGGGTGATGGGCACTTAGGAGGGCACCTGTTGGGATGAGCACTGGGTGTTGTATGGAAACCAATTTGACAATAAATTTCATATTAAAAATAAATAAATAATCATTTGAAGTAAAAAATAACAAAATATCATAAAATAAAATAAGGTATTTTGTGGTGTTAGTTACAAAAGGTTAATAAAACACAATAAAGAAACCTGGTTTTTTTTTTTTAAGTGTTTATTTATATTTGAGAGAGAGAGAGTGAGAGAGAGAATGCACAAGCAGGGGAGGGGCAGAGAGAGAGATGGAGACAGAATCAAAAGCAGGCTCCAGGCTCTGAGCTGTCAGCACAGAGCCGGACGTGGGGCTCGGGCCCATGAACTGTTAGATCATGACCTGAGCTGAAGTTGGTCGCTAAACCGACTGAGCCACCCAGGCACCTAGAGACACTTGTTTAACTTTGTTTAACCCATCATTTCCTAAGTTTAGTTGAGCTCTGTACACTTTGGAGGTACATTTATTATAAAAAAAAATTTAATTTTTTTTAAATTTTTGCACGCATGAAGAGAGAAAGAGTGTGAGCAGTAGAGGGGCAGAGAGAGAGAGGGAGAAACAGAATCCAAAGCAGGCTCCAGGCTCTGAGCTGTCAGCGCAGAGCCCGATGAGGGTCTCGAACTCACAAACCATGAGATCATGACCTGAGCCAAAGTCGGACACTCAACCGACTGAGCCACCCAGGCGCTGCTGGAGGTACATTTATTAATAATATCCTACAGAACCAGAGTTCACTGGTTTGGGAAACACTAATAGAATCAATGAGAGCTATAGTAAGAATTTAGGTCTGGAGTGGATGTGACGTGTTGAGCAACATAATAATATTTGGATTTAGAAAAATTAACTCTTAGAGAATAGTATGAAGTCAGGACAAATACTCTGGGGATATGGCAACAGAATAAGATGAAGTTAAAAATAAATGCAAAGTTATCTGTACCCTTCTTTTAATCTTTCTTCCAGAAAACTTTAAAGAACACATGATATTATGTATGAACTTAAACAATTAACATTTCTTCTGATAAGTCTTAAAGAAAGAAGCTGAAACACAATGTGAACTGGTAATACTCATCTTTATTCAGAACGGTGATGCTAGCCTAAATTAGATTTCATTGAATTAATGTAGCAATGAGAAAACTTGGGGGTATATTTAGCTTGTGTATTAAGTATGGATTTTATTTTTAGACTCCAGCTCTTCATTTCCATTTTTTTCTCAGAGAAATAAGGGTGTATTAAAAACCATATTATGGAATTAAAAGGAACATTGAAAAGTAAATTTGATCAAGTGGTATTTTTAGGTTAGGGGATGCCAAAAGATTCTACTTGATTGGCTTTAAGGAAACTCAAATTCTTGTCAGCCAAACTAATGAATTCCTCAGCTTGCAATGTATGGTTTCTAGAATATCTCCATATATAATCCTATAAAAAACATCTCTCAATAATTCCATTGCACTAAGAACTGCAGTGATGAAGTTGAAAGCTACCAAATAAGATGTGCAAGTTACAGTGTGACTTAGGTCCCCTTTTTGGTCAAAAGCCAAGTACATAACCTGAGATATGCTTGGATTTAATTTAAAAGAAGAAACCAAACACAAACCTAACTTCTTTTATCTGAATTGTTGAGAAAGCACTAATGAACGATTCTATAAAACAACCTGTTCTTTTCTCCAGCTATTTCTGTGACTAATGAAAGGGTTAGAAAAGTAATTTTCAAAAGTCTTAGAAGGAGTTGTCTAAATTTTCCACAGTAATGAACACATAAAAATTAGATGCAATAAAAAGATTATTTACAATCAAATATTCTAAAAATCAGATTAGTTTTTTAATTGATCATTTTTTTTTTTTTTTGGGATACAAAACAAGGTTAAATCAAAACATATCCTTCTGTTACTCTCAAGTAAGACTACTATAAGTAAAACTTTTAAGCTTCTTACCTATTTAACAAATATATTACAGAAAGTCTCCTCTGCTTCCCTTTGGGAGTGGTACCTGAATCATGGGCGGGGTGGGGGGGAAGGTATTAGGATCCCACGAAATCCCAATTACAAAAGTCTCCCTCCATATTTCTTGGAGACAAGGAAAGAGAATAACAAACGAGAATGGACAAAAAAAAAGTACGTATATGAAGCCACTCAGCACCAGACCCTGGAGAGAAGGGGTGGATGCTGAACTAAATGCCATGAGGAAAAGTTCTAGGCCTTCATTGCCTCAACTACTCACTTTCTCCAAAACACTGTGTGTGCCAAAATCTTGTCCAGTTCTTTCTTGAGGTATATTTCAAAGTGTCAGCCTGCCAGTTTCAATTTTGATAGTTAATCTAATTTGGAATATTTGTTCATGACCATGATACTTCCAAAATATTAACCGCTTTCAGATTATTGAATCATTTAAATATTCCAGGGGTGGGGGTTGATGGTTCTCACTGAAACCAGCAGAACATAATCAAACTTGTAGAATAGAAATGTGGATACTATATGAGAACCTTCTTACCCACGGGCAGAGAATTATAGCATTGCAAGTTTTCAAAGGACTCAAGACATCATTTATTTGCACTCCCAAAGGAAATTGAAGCCTGGAGCTGTCAAGTGATTTGCTTGAAGTGCCCTGTTTGTGGCAGAGCCAGGATAAGAACCCAAGCTGACACTTTTACTACACTCCCATTCCAATATACTGTATTATGCTAACAGTTACTGCAAAGTTTATTCTGAGAAAACTGCTTTTCCATGACCAAAAAGGGGATTTATCATGGAATAAGTTTGGGAGTTACTGCTCACTGTATCTCCTTGATGGGATGTACAATGCACATTATAGCATCAAAGATTTTCAGAGTTCTGCAGAAAATAAGGCTGTGAACTATTGACTGTTAATCTCTCCTAGAATCAGCATCCTCGTGAGGATACACAGAGAACTGTTACAGTAGAGCTTCATCCTAGTATTTTTCTACTGATAGATCAAGCACTGAATATTATTTACAGAGGGTGAAATATTTCTTTAATGGCTTAAGCAATTCTGAGGATTCCAATATAAAACTTAGGACATGTTTTTCATTATTTGTTCTTAACTATTCAAAGAGGTGAATGGACAGGAAAATACACTTGAAAGATACGGAAGATTTGAAACATGGCAAATTTCTTTATGTTGTAAACTTTACGTCCTAAACAACAACATGTGTGGCACAGCAAGTTTTATTTGATATTCACAACTATTCATAACCTCCCAGAAAAGGCAGCAGTTTGTCATTTTTCTCAGATGTGAATGTGAGTTATTCATTCTCCAAGACTCATTCGTAGGAAAGGGCTACATGAATGTTACATGAGTCCTTTCAACTTCCCATAACATGAAGCTCCATATGACTTTGCTGTTCTCTCCTTATTGTGTACTCAGTAACTATGATCAAGGCAAAAACTGGTTACCGTTTTTCCTTATTATTTTTACTACACATTATTAATGAGATAATTCCATACTGGTAGCTGAAAATGAGGTGATCACCGAAGTCTGGAAATTTGGCAGTTGAAACAAGTAAGTCATTCCTAGGAAATGTAAATAGGAAATAATGCTAAAAAGGACCCTTCAAACAGCAGTGATCAAGAACTGAAAAGAAGATAATTTAGGTTCTTAATAGTTGTAACTAATTTTTTAAGTTTATTTATTTATTTGGGGGTAGGGTCATGTGCACACAAGCAGGGGAGGGGCAGAGAGACAAAGAGGGAGGGAGAGAATCCCAAGCAGGCCCCATGCTGTCAGCACAGAGCCTGATATAGGGCTTGAACCCACAAACTGTGAGATTATGACTTGAGCAAAGATAAAAAGTTGGATGATAACTGACTACTAAGTCACCCAAGTGCCCCATGCAACCATCTTTAATTAAAGCAGTACTATGTTTCGTGAAGGTAGTCATCAATCACTAAGGGCCAAATATCCTAAAATCAAAGATGTAGAAAACGTATGTAAATATTAAATATTCATGATAAAAATTTTCAACGAAGTTGTTTTAGAAGGAACACACCTCAACATAATAAACCCCATATATAACAAACCCATTGCTAACATCATACTCAATGGTGAAAAACTGAGAGCTTTTCCTGTATGATCAAGAACAAGACAGTAATGTCTACCCTCACCATGACAGTTCAACAGTACTAGAAATAAAGAAAGCAGATAAGAAAAAGAAACATAAGACATCCAAATTGTAATGAAGAAGTAGAAACACGGCACCTGGAGATGACATATACTATACAAAGAAAACCCTAAAGATTCCACCAAAAAACTATTAGAAGTAACAAATGTTGCAACATACAAAATTAATACAAAGATATCTGTAACATTTTTATACACTAATAATGAAGTAGCAGAAAGAGAAATTAAGAAAACAATTCCATTTACAATGGCACCAAAAAGAATAAAATACGTAGGAATACACTTAACTATGAAGGTAAAAGATATGTATTCTAAAAAGTATAAGACACTGATGAAAGAAATTGAAGACAACACAAAGAAATCAAAAGACATTCCATGTTCATGGATCAGAAGTCAATTAATCTACAGCCAAAGAGGCAAGAATATATGATGGGGAAAAGACAGTCTCTTCAACAAATGGTGTTTGGAAAACTCAACAGCTACATGCAAAAGAATGAAAAGAATGCACTACTTTCTTTAAAAAAAATTTTTTTTAACATTTATTCATTTTTGAGAGAGAGAGAAAGGGCACAAGCAGGGGAGGGGCAGAGAGAGAGGGAGACACAGAATCCAAAGCAGGCTCCAGGCTCTGAGCTGTCAGCACAAAGTCCGACGTGGGGCTTGAACCCACAACTGTGAGATCATGACCTGAGCCAAAGTCTGATGCTTAACTGACTGAGCCATTCAGGTGCCCTGAAACTGGGCCACTTTCTTATAATATACACAAAAATAGACACAAAACACATTAAGACTTAAAGGTAAGGTGTGAAACCATAAAACTCCTAGAAAAAAGTACATGCAGTAACCTCTTCAACATTGGCCTTAGCAACATTTTTCTGGGTATGTCTCCTCAGGCAAGGGAAACAAAAGCAAAAATAAATCATTGGGACTCTATCAAACTAAAAATCTTTTACATAGGAAAGAAAACCATCAACAAAACGAAAAAAGCAATCTACTGAATGGGAGAAGACATCTTCAAATGATATATACGATAAGGGGTTAATATTCAAAATGTATAAAAAACTTATACAAACTAAGACCAAAAAACAAAATAATCCAATTTAAAAATGGGGAGAGGATCTGAATAGACATTTTTCCAAGGAAGATATTCACATGGCCAACAGACACATGAAAAGATGCTCAACATCACTCATCATCCAAGAAATGCAAATCAAAAACTTTATACCTGTCAGAATGGCTAGTATCAAAAAGACAAGAAACAACAAGTGTTGGCAAGGATGTGGGGAAAAGAGAACCCTTGTACACTGTTGGTGGGAATGTAAATTGGGGCAGCCACTATGGAAAACAGTATGGAGGTTCTTCAAAAAATTAAAAATAGAAATACCATATGATCTAATAATTCCACTGTTGGGTATTTACCCAGAGAAAATGAAAATACTAATTCAAAAAAATATCTGCACTCCTATGTTTATTGCTGCATCATTTACAATAGCCAAGGTATGGAAGCAACCTAAGTTTATCAATAGACAAGTGGATAAAGAAGCTGGTATATATTACAATGGAATATTACTCAGCTATAGAAAAGAATGGGATCTTGCCATTCGTGACAATATTATGCATAGACTTAGAGGGACTATGCTAAGTGAAGTAAGTTGGACAGAGAAAACAAATACCACAGGATTTCACTAATATATGGAACTTAAAAACAAAACAAACAAACAAAACAGACCCATAAAAATAGGGCACAAACTGGTGTTTGCCAGAGGGCAGAGGTGTGGGGATGGGCAAAAAGGGGAAAAGAGGAGTGGGTGATATGGGCTTCCAGTAAAGAAATGAATAAGTCATGGGGCTAAAAGGTGTAGCATAGAGAATATAGCCAATGGTACTGTAATAGCATTGTAGGGTGACAGATAGCTACACTTTGTGGTGATCACAGCATTATGTACAGAGTTGCTGAATCACTGTGTTATACATCTGAAACTAATGTAACATCATGTGTCAGCTAAATTTCAATTAAAAAAAAAAACAAATTGTAAAATAAAACCGAAATCCCTTTTTCCATTACAGATGGAAATAAGCCAAATGTTTATGGGTAAACGAAAGAGTTGCAGAAACACTGTCACATCACTAATAATGCTAGTGAGGTCTTAAAACTTGCTTTTGGACCTCATCTGCCAAGGTCTTGCAGGTTAATAGCAGAGATTAGTAGGCTCGCTGAATAGATAAAGTGATTAACTAGCCTTCTTACAGGTATGGGGGAAAAAAGCCGAAGTGTGATAGGAATCAGGAGTGAGATGTGTGATCTATGTTTCTAGCAAGTAAACCTGTTTCCATTTAGGATGAAACTAATTGGGAGGGTTTTTTGTTTTGTTTTGTTTTGTTTTTTTGTTTGAACTCTGGCATTCTGTTTACAGAGTTTTATAAAAGGTTAGCTCTCTTCATTTCATTGCCTGTAATGTGGAAATAATTCAGCAACCGAACTTGCTGCCCCCCAGCAACCATAATGAAAACAATAATACTTCCCCAAGGAGGTTACATGTCTCAGGTCATTGGTGGTGTGACAGAGATGTCCCTATCTTTTATGAAAGCTGAGCTCTGCTTTGTAAATCTTTATGCACTAGGGGAATGTTCCCATGCATACTGGCATTTCAGAAACTGGTTTTTAAAAACAGACAGTATCCATATACTCCTATGTTAATTTTATGGGGTTTACTATTATGATACTCATTTTAAAACTAAGAAATTAAACTAAGTATCTTTCTTTTTTTCTCTCAGGGAAAGGAAGATCCTGAGTTAAAAGAAAGTACCCTTTAATATTAGAGGTGATTGCTAAGTAAAAGGAATTGGTTGTGACAGGTGTCTCATAGCAAATGATTTTTGTAGCTGATTCTTTGTGAAGGACTTCCACATTTAGCTCAATAATGGTACCAGAATTCAAGTGCGTTTGCTAATTCACTTTTGCTTAGGCAGTTCAGTCTGAATTAGTACATATTCAGCTGCAAACTAAAAAATGCATAGCTCAATTAGTTTTGAATACTTTAAAAACATACTATTCAAAACTAAAAGCAATATTAATATTCAAGCAAATTAACGCTATTTCTTTGAAGCTGGGAAGACTGTGATTCCTCAGATGACCCATCTTCAAAATAAAGATTATATACAATCATTATCAACAAAGCTATGTACTTTGTTGATTCAAGGGGTCCAACAGTTCTCACTGCAAGAATTCCAAAGGAATCCATACTGGCAGGGCATAGGGAGCATCTAAATACATGGAGACCAGGTATAGTGGGCTAAATGGTGGCTCCCAAAAAGGTATCTGTGTCTGAAGCCCCATAAACTATGAGTGTGAAAATATTTAGGTAAAGGTCTTTGCAGATGTAATTGAGTTAATGATCTTCAGATGAGAGGATCATCCTGGACTATCTGGGTAGAACCCAAATTCACTCATGAGTGTCAGATTTACTAAGAGTGAGGCAGAAGGAGATTAAACATTCATACAGGGTAGAAGGCCACGTGGAGACAGAGGCAGAGATGAGAATGATGTGGCCACAAGCTCAGGAATGGCAGGGCTGCCCCCAAGGAGCTGGGAAAAGGATGGAAGAGATTCTCCCTATACCTGCCAGAGGGAGTGCATTCCCACCAACTTTTGGATTTCTAAGCCCCAAAACTGTGAGAGAACACATTTCTGTTGTTAAGCCATCAAATGTGTGATAATTTGTTAGGGCAGTTTCAGGAAACTAATGCACTAGGTTTTTATTCTTCTGCTATGTGAACTTGGGGGGAGAACATTTGTACAAGCCTCAGTTCCCTTATCTTTTGAAAAGTGGTCTCTGAACTACATAATGAAAATAATAATAGATAATACTAACACCACCACCACTGTTTGCATAACTTCTTACAAAAATCCTGCGAGTTGTGTTCTAAAAACTCTTATTAGTAATTATCTCCGAGAAGTCAAGTGGCTCATCCTTGTTGAAACAGGGAGTTCATAGAGACTCAACCCTTCATCTTCCTTTTCTCCTTTTGTCATTGAATACATAATATGTTTAGGAGACTATGTTAGATCTGGTGATACGGAGTTTACAATTTAGCAGGCAGGACAAAAACTAACTAAGCAACTAATTCCTGTCACATTTGAATTTTATAACTAAGCCAAAGTAATAATACTTATTCCTTTGCAAATTTGTAGTGGCAGATGCTGATTATCAAGTATTTCTTGCTTTCATGCATGGAATTTGCATCAAAGATCAGATTTGCCACGGAAGGGAAAAAAAGTCAAGAAAATGTACAAGTTATGGATGGCAGGAAGAGAAAAGTGTGGAAGGTACGTAGGTTTATGATAAATACCAAATGCACTCTGGTACAACCAAAGTTGTTGGATAAATCCATACAATAAACACGGAAAGCAAAGTGATTTTTCTGGACTCAAGACTTGGAGTCTGTTTTTTGTAGCATGTTAAACAGAAAGTTCTCAAGCAGAACTTCTCCCAGTAAGTTTGTCAGCTGGGGGACGAGTCCCATAGAGCACATCTGCCCACTTAGGCCCTTACTTTGCATGCTTGACCAGTTTTGCTCCTCTGCCTTCTGAGAAGGTTGTGAAGTGACTACCCTTGAAGGTCTTTTGGAAAAAAAAAAAACACAAAAAAACTAGTAAGCATCTGTCTTAGATGGCTGAGTCATTCACCTGATGGAAAGAAGCAAGCTGGCCTAGCTGATCTCCAGAGATCTATTGTGGCTCGATGCCTCCTTCATTTTAGCTTCTTTTATGAAAGCTGAGCTCTGCTTTGCAAATCTTTAGGCACTAGAGGAATGTTCCCATGCCATAGCGAATCCTTTCAGATGGCCACAAATACTGAAGAGAGAACTTGGCCCAGGGGAGATGGTAGCATTGAGAACGTAAGAATCTGACAAACTTTGGTCTGGATTCTAACTTTGCCACTTACTGTGTGACTCCAGATAAATTACTTCATTTGGCTTAACATTGGCTTTCTCATTTTTAAAAGAGATAATGATTCCCCTCCCCCTAAATATGAAGTGATATTATGCTTGTGAATTGTGTAACCTGACATCTGGTAAATGCTAAGCACTAAATGGCAACTCCTCCTATTATCATAATCATCATCGTTATTAATTCCACCTTCTGAGAGAAACAGCTATCTCACTTGTAAGCCCTACCAAATGGCTGGAAACCATAAGCATTTCCCTAGTCTGATGTAGCCAGAATCATGGGTTGGGTTCAGAATAAAAAACTCACTGCAACCAGATATGTACCTTTCCAAGGCTCTTCTAGTTTAGCTTCTTTTTCACCTTATGTTCCAACATTGTTTTTGGGATTCCTCTGTTTTCTGCAAGAAGGAAACCTCTGAGTTGCATCCACTTGGGCAACCACATTAGGGCTAAGATCTCTCAGGCATGGTAACTTAATAATGAGGACGGTACAATAATAATAACTAAACACTATCTCATACTTTACCTGTGTCACATCTTTAATCCTTACAACTGCCCCATGGATTAGGTGTTGTTGCTACCATTACTGCTGTTATTACTGTTCCACAAATGAGCAAACAGATTCAGAGTAAAGGACCTGCTCAGAGGCATATAGCTATAAAGGGGAGCCTAAATTTGATCCTACACCATCTGGTTCTAGAGACTTCCTTCAAATGATCAGGCAAATTCCTAGGGATCCTGAGTCACTCTCATTAAGAAAAAATGGATACAACATCATGCAGATTGAAGATATACCTGATTATAGATTGGGGGAATTCTTAAAAAAAGAAAAAATATATATATATGTGGAAGAAGAGACAGAACCAACTTTTTTATCTTCCTTGTTGCCATGTCACTCAGAAAACTGATATGCTGAATTCTGTGGACCAAAAGGGTGGGAGAATCAGCCCAACATGTGTTGTGCCTGCCAAATATAATGATTAAAATGCTTTCAAAACATTGAATGCTATAAAAAGAGAGCACGCATGCTCTGGGCTGGCAGAGTTTTTGGCTTTCTATTGGGTTTAAATCCATCTCGGTGCTCCACCCATTCATGTTACCTGCCTGGGCTGTACATGGGTCTGGGTTTCTAACTTCTGAGAGAGCAATAAATAGCACTGGTTTTTTATTATCCCAATTTTCTAAATGTCTGCAAGTAAATATTTCAGCAAGCAATGAGATAAACATAACCAATGTATATAGCCTAAAATTTAAAATCATGGTACAATAGTCTATTCTCTGACAAATATACACCCGGAAAACCAGAAAGGGTTATGGTTAATCAAAGAGTATACTGACCTTTCCAGAGGAATTATGCATGGCACCTTTATTACAAATATTGTAAAATGAAAAAGAAGGAAGAAAATTACAGGGTTCAACCAACTAGAGAATGGATTCATCATGAATATTCATTAATGTCAACCTGGTGGATTAGGGACAGCAGTAATTTTTCCTGCAGTGGTAAAATGATATTTCAAAATGCCAAAAATGTGTTTTTTTTATTTTGTTTTTTTTTTTTAAGTAACAACTCTTTTATAGTCTTAAGTTCAAATGCTGTCTTATAACATGGGACACATGAGATTGGTTTGAATTTTTCTAAGCATTACAAATTTCCAGCACTAAAATACTGGTATTTTCAAGTAATCTAGAGAAAAGTTTTAAAAAGTTTAAGTGCCTGAATCCTGAACAGAAAGATCATAATTACCTTCTCTCTATTCCCTTTGGAGCCTACTTCCCCCTCTCCTTCTTTCTAATCCTTGGATCCCAATGAAAACCTCAATGTCTTACCTCTGGACATACACGAGGGGATGCCAGTATGAAAACCATACACATAATGGGGGGAAGGAGAATAGGAAGCCCTAATTACGGTATTGGGACTTCAGCTAACAACTGTGACCTTCAACATGCATTGCCTCTAGGGCCTTAATTGCCTTTGCCTTTATAATTAGGAAATTGGATCAGTGTTCTAAGCGATCTCTTACATAGTCAAGTAATTTCTTGGATCAGGCCAGGACATTTAACAGAATCACAAAACTGATTCCAGGTCACTCATTTGCCCTAAGATTATGATCTCCCATGAAAGCGCTTCATAAACATCAAGTTGCTTTTCCTCACCACAGGCCTCTAGGATACATGCCTTCCTTTTCTTTTCTTTATTATGCATTAAAGAGCAGAGAGATAAAGAAAAGTAGTAGCTTATCCTGAAAGCCGCAGGGAATGAGCACTGAAAACATTTTCAAAGTAAAGTGTTACTGACTTTTGGTCCCCGAACTGAATCATGACACCTGGTCTCCTGCCTGCCCAGTGGTGTATCATAACTTCTTAGAGAAACAGATAGAATTTTCTGGAATAAAGGCTAATTATTTGTTAGTAAGGAAAGCAGGACCCTTTATGAACTGAGTATTCCTCCCCATAAGAAAAATTTTAAACCCATACAATCAGAAGGTAGGAATCAATTATGGATATACAGGTTTAACTCTTTGTTGTTACTAGGAAACCATTTAATAAAAAGGTGCTCCATGGAAGGAAGACTAAGAGGGTTAATAGAGTGCTACCAGGTAGTGTGATCACCTCAGGCATTTATATTTAAGATACAGCTTAGATCTGATTTGCAGTATATTATTATTGTTTGGTCTTTTTTCCTTTTTTTTTTTTTTTTTGGTTTGTGGAATGTTTTATATTCACAGGGTTAATGATGATAAACTTAGAAGATGGCAGAGTATTTTCCTCATAGTTTTAAAAGGAAGTTTCAAATGAAGGTTATAGAAGAATAAAGGATATAAATGGTATTTACTGAATTCAGCAAGTTTGAACTCACTGGAATTAAGATTAAAAGCACCTTTATTCCTTGTTTAGGTTTCTGGAAGATACTGTATTTCGATTGATCTTATAGCATATTGGTTTCTTTCTTTCTTATTTGAGGCTGAGCACTCCATGTATATTTCTTTTTATTTCTCCTTTTCTTACTCATTTGAGGTTTTTGCAGGATCATATCTAATTTGCCCCCTGCTTTCCAGAGTTCCTAGTACAGTGTCATGTGTTTAGTTGGTGTTCAATTGTAGATCAAAATATCCTGCTTAACCTGGGCTTGGAAGTGTGAGAGATAATTAAAATCAGCAAAGAATACACACCAACTAAAATTTATAATGCAGGAACTCTAAAGAAGATTATTTAATTCTGTATGATAAACAGCATCACAACTTTCTCAGGAAGTGAAAACATATTATTACAGATATGAAACTGCCTATTGCATACAAGTCAAAGTACTTAGAAGAATATCCCTCATCTAGAGGACATCAATGGTAGTCACAGTTGCTAGAAATTTTATGACTTTAAGAGGAGCTTGAAATCTAGATTATCTTCTGGAGAAACTACTTTAAAAAATCCTTTATTCTCCGGCAGAACCCCAAGTATAAAACATAAAAAAGAACTAGTTCATATTGAAATCAATGAGGGTTGGTGGGTCCAGAACCTAACAATGTGCTTATTGGGGAAAAAGAGTGGGGGTGAGGAATTTGTTTCATAGAGCCTAACAGACACAAATGATTTCTTACACTGAAAAGGACCATGTGTTAAGGCACTAAATGTCTAATATAAGTAAAGACACTAATATTAGGAACAGGGAACTTACTATAGCTTGAACTGAAAATATTTAAAATCATTCTGTTTCAACTTGGCCCTGACATTGTAGCTTTACATGGCAATTTGTTTTATCTTATTCACCTATACAATACTTTCATATATAATACTTAGAGTATAAGTCAGAAATACATACTACAATTATCATCATAGTTCATGATGAAAGACTGTAAGCTTTTCCTCTAATATCAGGAATAATACAAAGATGTCCATACTCACCACTCCTATTTATCATAGTACTAGAAGTCTTGGCTAGATAAATCAGGCAAGAGGAAAGAAAGAAAGAAAGAAAGAAAGAAAGAAAGAAAGAAAGAAAGAAAGAAAGAAAAAGGGAGACAGAAAGGGAGAGAGAGAAAGGAAGGAAGGAAGGAAGGAAGGAAGGAAGGGAGGAAGGAAGGAAGGAAGGAATCCTAAAGACTCAGCCAAAAAACTGTTAGAACTTGGTGGGCACCTGGATGGCTCAGTTGTTTAGCATCTGACTTTGACTGAAGTCATGATCTCATAGTTTGTGAATTTGAGCCCAACTTTGGTGAGCTCGCTCCCTGCTCTGGGTTGAGTTCAAGCCCTGCTTCTCTCCCTTTCTTATTCTCTCTCTCTCTCTATCCCTCTTGGGATTCTCTCTCTGTCCTCACTCACTTGCAATCTCTCTCTCTAAAAAAACAAAAACAAAAACAAATTGTTAGAACTAATAAATTCAGCAAAGTTGCAAGATACAAAATTAACAATGCAAAATATCAGCAGTGTTTCTATACACTAAAAATTAATTTTCTGAAAAAGGCAATAAGGAAATTGACCCCATGTACAATAGCATTAAAAATAATAAGACGCTTGGGAATAAATTTAACCAAGGAGATAAAAGATCTCTACTCTGAAAATTATAAAACATTGATGAAAATGATCAAAGAAGACACAAAGAAATGGAAAAGTATCCCATGTTCATGGATTAGAAGAATACTAATTAATATTATTAAAATGTCAATACTACTAAGAGCCATCTATAGATCCAACCAAGATATCCACATGTAAAAGAATAAAATTTGACCCCTATCTTACACCCTTCAGAAAAAGTAACTCAAAATAAATTAAAAACTTAAATGTAATACCTGAAACCACGAAACTCTTAGAAAAAAAACCATAGGAAAAAAGCTCATTGACATAAGTCTTGGTAATGATTTTTTGGAAACATACCTAAAGCATAAGCAACAACAACAGCAACAAAAAGTAGTGATGCTAAATCAAACTAAAATGCTTCCACACAGCAAAAGAAATTGTCAACAAAATGACAAGACAGCCTGTGGAATGGGAAGAAATGTTTGCAAACCATATTATCTCATAAGGGATTAACATTCAAATATACAAAGACATCATATAACTCAATAGCCAAAAACCAAATAATCTGATTTAAAAATGGGCAAAGGACTTGAATAGTTATTTCTCCAAAGAAGATAAATGAACGGCCAACAGGTACATGAAAAGATACTCAACATCACTAGCTAAAAGTGAAATGTGAGTCAAAGCCACAATGAGATACCACATCATGCCTGTTAGAATGGCCACTGTCAAAAAGATAAGAGGTAACAAATGCTGGCATGGATGTAAGAAAAGGGAACCCTTGTGCACTGGTGGTGGGAATATAAATTGATGCAGCCACTATGGAAAACAATATGGAGGTTCCTCAGAAAATTAAAAATAGAACTACAATATAATCCAGCAATTCCACTTCTGGGAATATATCCAAAAGGGGCAAAAACACTAACTCAAAAAGTTATCTCTGCACCCTTATGTTCTTAGCAGCATTACTTACAATAGCAAAAACATGGAAACAATCTAAGTGCCCAATAATGGATGGATGAAGAAGTTGTGATACGTGTGCGCACACACACACACACACACACACACACAAACACACAGTGGAAATACTACTATTAGCCATAAAAATAGAATGAAATCTTGCCTTTGCAATAATATGAATGAACATTAAGGGTATTATGATAATTAAAAGAAGTCAGACAGAAAGAGACAAATACCATATGATTTTACTTTTATGTGGAATCTAAAATTAACAAAGGACACAAAATAAGAGAAAACTCATAGATACAGGGAAGAGATTGGTGGTTGCTGAGGGGGTGGGTGGTTGAAGGATGGGTGAAATGGGTGAAGTGATCAAGAGGTACAAATTTCCAGTTATAAAATAGGCCATGGAGATATAATGTATAACATAGTTACTACAGTCAATAACATTGTATTTCAACCTTAAAGGATGCTAAGAAATTAAATCTAAAAGTTCCCGTGATAGGAAAAAAAAAAATACGTACCTTTGTATGGTGACAGATGGCAACAGGATTTGGTGTGTTAATCATTTTGCAGTGTATACAAATGTCAAATCATTACCTTGTACACATGAATCTAACATGTTTTATGTCAATTACATGTCAATTAAAAAAAGAAAAAAGAGAGTGGATCCTGAGAACTGTGATCACAAGGAGAAATATTTCTTTTATTTTCATTGTATCTATATGAAATTATGGATGTTAACTAAACCTGTTATGGTAATAATTTCACAGTATATGTAAATAAAATCATCATGCTGTACACCTTAAATTTATATAGTGATGTATGCCAATTATTTCTCAATTAAACTAGAAAAACATACATAATCCTGGTTATTTGTCTTTGCAAGGTATTTATTATTATACCCATTTTTGTGAAGGGAACACTGAGGTTTTGAGAAAATTAAATATCTTACCCAAAGTTAGCTCAATCTACTAAGTCGAAGAGCTACCATATGAACTGTAACGGGCCTGACTCCAAAGTTTCTCCTCTTTACGTCCCTTTTCCTCTGACATAATTGTTCAAAAACAAAAAGCAAAAGAGACTTCTAATTAATAATCAATGGCAGGAAATGAAAGCCACTGAATTTTTTTTGAAGCCTCAATTACTTCAACGTGTTGATGTCAATAAAATGGCTACTCTAACTCTCTGCCCCCCAAAGAAAAATCACACAAACATGGCTTGTTTTCTGAAAACGCTTTCATTGTCGATTATATTTAAAACAATAACTTTGTTGATCATCTAATCTTCTGAAGTAAAGAAATGCCACTATGGGGCATTAAGAGGCTAACACAGTAAAGAATCTGAGCTGCAATTATAATTTGTTTCTTAGCAACTAATAGTGAAAGTTATAAAGTTGATTCTACCACATCTATAAGAGGCAGCATTATAGCCTTGGGAATATTGCTACAGTCCTTAACAGTATAATGTGAGTAATTTGCTTTTGCTACTATCATAGATAAATTATTTTGGATCTGCTTGGTCAAAGCTCTAAAGAATTCTCATTAAAAGTCAGCTATTATTGTGTGCGTTGTTTTCTCCTCTCTCCCACATTATACTGAACCCAACTGTCCTGGTTATTTCGTGCATTATAATACGTTGAAAAGAATCAGCATGATAAAAACAGATTCGTTTAATAAGTAGGGGAAAGGAGTTCATCATTGTAATAGTTCCATTTCCTGTCTGAAACAGCACTTATTAAATGTTGTCATGGCTGGAGTAAATTAAAATTTTTATAATAGATATGAGGGAGAGCAGGAGGAATTTTAAAGGGTTCTATCTGCTATAAACAGGGAAAAACAGTAGTGAAATTTGAGTGGTCTTAGGTCCAAGATTTTACAAAATTTTTAGGCACAAATTTGCTCTTAAAAGATCATAATATTAGTGGCTCATGCTTTGGGAACAGAAATTGTTTGGCCTAAAGGAATGCTATGCAATTAATCAAACTTAAAATCTTTAAAACAGTGAATCAGGGTTTTCTCTTACACATACGGATGACACAAAAAATTTGTGGAATAGATTTTTCTTAAAACTAGAAGATAGGCATTATCAGAAAAAAGTACTGCACCACAATACAAAGTAATTTGTTAGGTCGCTGAATGAGAAATACATGGTATTTTAGGAGCTTTCATAGAAAAAAAAAAGATGCAAGTATGTGGTCAGGAACATTTGGAAATATGTTGGTCATGTTGGAAAGAATTTGTGTGTGTAAAAGGACATACATTAGCACTGCCTGCTTGAGGATGTCTTGGGCAAGCCCCGTGACATGTTGTGTGTCGGAAATTCTGCAGTGCAGAGCAGGAGAGCCCACTCTGCCACTCACCTGTAAGGAGACTTAGTTTATAGTAACTGAGGAAGCTGAGAGTAACCTGAGCAACCTGAACTGAGGCATCAATTGGTCTTCCTGCCCTTTGATGCTGCCAGAGAGGGTCAGGTACACTCGGCCTGGTCTCCAATGGGTAATCGATGTCAGGGACATTAACTGAAGCAAAACTTTATTCAGCCAAAGGCCTACGAGCAGCTGTCCTTCCTGGTAGAGCCTTCAAACAGAGTACTGGAAATATTAGTTGTAGCCACAACTCTTACTATCTTTAATCCCTCTGCAGTAAATTTAGGGAACAAACCACACTTAACCTGAGATAAATACAGGGTGTTGAGTAGTCTTATTTTTCCCTTTGTATCAGTAATCATGAATGAAATAATTTCTATTTAAATATTATATAATTTTTTTTATTTTCTTAAAAACATAAGAGATCTTTGAACTCAGAATTATCATGTCTCTCCTGGCATAAAAAAATTAGAGATTTCCAACATATTACATATATTTTTTGGTTTCTACATCATTTACCTAAAAGATCAAATGAAGAAGGTGTCTATTTCCAGTTAGCAAACAGGGATAACCTAGGTCTTTGCACCAGTGGGCTCAGCAAACTTATTAAGTAAAATTTAATGCAGTGAACACCTACATTATCATCAAACATTTATGGAGCACTGGCTGTACAGTACAGAGCTTGGGTACTAAGAAATCAAAGATGAGGAAGATACAATCTCTTCCTTCAAAGAGTTCTTAGTCTACCAAGTCTCCTGAGGGGAGAGGGCAAATTTGCACAATAAATATGATAAGATATAAATGTGTACAAGATCTAAGGCACAAAGTCGTTAGTTTTACCTGAAGAACAATACCTTGATCAACAAATACTTGCTAAGTGCCTGTATGAGTCAAGTCCAATGCTAGGTGTTAGAATCACTGAAGTAGTGAACAAAAAAGAAGAGCTTCCTGCCCTCATGGCACTTATATTATAGTGAAGGGGATAGATAATAAAGTAGGAAATAAGAACCAAATGATCAGAAAGTATGATCATTACTGCTCTGTTGGAAAAATTTTTTTTAAATTTTCTTTTAATGTTTATTTTTATTTTTGAGAGAGAGAGAGAGAGAGAGAGAGAGAGAGAAAGCATGAGTGGGAGAGGGGAAGAGAGAGAGAGAGAGAGGGAGACACAGAATCCGAAGCAGGCTCCAGGCTCCGAGCTGTCAGCACAGAGCCCGACATGGGGTTCGAACTCACGGACCGCAAGATCATGACCTGAGCTGAAGTCGGACGCTCAACTGACTGAGCCACCCAGGCACCCCATCTGCAGGGAAATTTTTTAACGTTACAGAGATTGAAAGGTGGGACATGGCTTTCTACAGGGTGATCAGAGATGGTGTACTTCCACAGGCACCCTACATGTAATAGCAGAGTTTGTATAGGGAAGAGGGCAAGGGTGGGAACAAAACAGGAGCAGAAGAAAAGTGGCTTGAAAACAGATCCTCAAAAAAGTGGATGGAAATAAAAACATTAGCAGTAGTTGAATTTTGAAACAAGTCAAACCAGTGCCCTAAAGGAATCCATGTGAACATTTAATTGTTACAGTCACTGTACAAAGCATATGGATCATATCATATAAGATTAATGCTTTTAAGATGCAAAAGCAAACCATCACTTATGCCTGCTGGAAAGGCATTACTGTCCCACAGAGCATATGATGAATAAAGAGTACCAGCAGGTGGCTGGGTGAACTTTACAAGCACAACCAGTCTCTTGCACAGCTGTAATGGCCTTCTCTACTTCCAGAGAGAGCTCTTCAATCTATGGTCGAAGGGGAAGTGACTTCAGAATCCTGGGAATCTTGTAAGAACAATAGGCTGTTTGTAAACTGCTCCAAGAAACACTGGATGCGTATTCTGGATGGTTAATGAAAATAAGAAAATAGTATTGAATAAACACCTATAAACCAAATGATGTTGCCTCATACTCTCTGGCCACACATTGGTTCCAAAACTCCTCTCATATTCACCCCTTCTGTAGCCCTTTCCAAATGAAAGCAAAGAGATAAACTCAATAGTATGAAAAAGTACCGTATGTTTTAATTTGCTGCCTTACCCCTGCCTCTTGTATGTCTGGCTCACAAGACAAAGTTTGGTGATTCCTGAAGGCTTTCTAAAACTCAAAATATGTAAAATAACACTTGATATCTACATTTGACAAGAGCTAACCAAGTGAAGGGTAACCATGATTCGTCAGTCAATCTGTATAGGAAAGGAGTCCCTCCTTCACTCCAGTGTGCACAAGAAGAAAACGACTGTCGCTCTGAAGGTAGAGAAGGGAAATGCACTTACATGAGAGTGACGTGGAAGACAGAAGAATTGCTGTGGGAATGGTAGGTTGATCAGAAAGGAACGAGGTTGACATAGAAAACACAGAGCAGGGGTGCCTGGGTGGCTCAGTCGGTTAAGCGGCCGACTTCGACTCAGGTCATGATCTCGCAGTTCGTGAGTTTGAGCCCCGCGTCGGGCTCTGTGCTGACAGCTCAGAGCCTGGAGCCTGTTTCGGATTCTGTGTCTCCCTCTCTCTGACCCTCCCCCGCTCAGGGCTCTGTCTCTCTCTGTCTCAAAAACAAATAAACGTTAAAAAAAAAAAAACCCACAGAGCAGTGGCATTGACATTTCTCTCTGGATTAGCACTGGTCTCAGTCAAAAGCCCAAATGAGTTGAGATGAAAGCTTCGTTATCACCCAACACGAGAATTTTGGGAACCACCTAAGCCCTCAATGCCTGCAGGTTGCTCAGTCTCATCTTCATTCAGTATCACACGTGCATCACCTTTCTGAGGTCTTCCTCCACTTTCCAGGTGTTCTTAAATCATCCTGCAGCACTGTGTCATGGAAAGTGCCCAATAAGAATGGTGGATGCCCCTCCCTATCTACTTATAAGAGCGACATGTAAAACAGAACTGAAATGAGTTAATAGAGTACCGTCTTTAAATGTGAACAAAACTTAAAGAAGTCAGTACTACTAACGAATGAGAATTTTAGCTTTTGGGATGTCTGGGTGGCTCAGTCAGTTAAGCATCCAACTTCAGCTCAGGTCATGATCTCATGGTTTGTGAGTTTCAGCCCCACATCAGGCTCCGTGGTGCACAGCTCAGAGCCTGGAGCCTGGAGCCTGCTTCAGATTCTGTGTCTCCCTCTTTCTCTCTGCCCCTCCCCATCTGTGCTCTGTCTCCTTCTCAAAAATAAACAAACATTAAAAAAAGAAAAAAAGAAAAAAAATTTACCTTTTAACTTGTGGTTTCAGTCTATTAAAATAAGCCAATTTCTATCAATTTGAACAAAAAATAAAGCAAATCTTTTGATTGTATATTCCTTTACCTATGTCCCTGTCTTTCTCTCTCCTTCTTTCAGTGTGCCCTTGCTTCTTCTACCTCCTTCCTTCCCATCTACTCTTCACTCCATGCATACCTCACCTTCATCTGGATACTGTCCTCCATTCTACCTGAAATCACTCTGGCAAAACTCAACTCTCTGTTGCTAGATCCAGGAGGCATTTTTGGTTTCTTTTATCTAATTTCTCATTTCTTTGCTGCATTGTACATTTGCTCTCTGCCTTGTTACAATTCCTACCTCCTGTGTGTCTCCCCTCCAGTCTCCTTTATGGGATCTTTTAACTTTGCCTACCCTTTAAACACCAGTGTTCTCCATGGTAGCTTTGGCCTGCTTCTCTTTTCTCTTTCTGATACACTCTCATGGGTAATCTAATACACGCTCATGATATTAATTCTAACCTTTATGCTTGTGTCTACTTACTGCAAACCTTCAAACCTGCAGATGTATTTTCCTCATATATTCAACAGCCTGATTTGCATAGACATACATACTTAAATGTCTTATGGATAAGGCGACTTTAGATCTTAGTTTTTCTGAGATAGTTGTGGTTTATATTTATTGTCGTGAAAAATGATTTATAATGGCCTTTTTCACACTCATAAGTATCCAGCTTTGCATGCTATATCGTAAAACTTGGTATGTTTGAAATTTTCCACCTTCCCAATCTCCAACCCTAACCTGCTTCCAAACTCACTCAATGGGAACCCACCATACAAGACAGCAACTTGGAAGGCATTCTATACTCTTCATGCCCTCTCCCCACCATCAACCATACCATCCACCAAACCCTAATGATTTCACCTCATAAATATTTTCCAAATATGCCTTTTCTAATTCTAGTGCCTGTGTCTTAGGATAGACCCTTACCATTTCCTGCCTGGAATAATAAACACTATCATAAGTATTTTCCTAAGCTCTGGCATTCCAGTCCCTTAAATGTACCCTCCAAAATAAAGCCATAGTAATCAACTTGTGAAACACAAACTTGATTATGTCACTTTGCTTCTTAAAGCCCTTCAAAATCATCACTCACCAAAAGGCTAAATCAAGCTCATTGGTACATCTAACAGACCCTCCCTGACCTGATCCTTAACTCTCTCCACCCCAGGCCTGTCACTCCCCACTTCATATTTGACAACCTTGAGATATGGAGTACTGGCATGTGCCCTGCATATTTCTGATGTTGGGCTTCCTTGCCTCTGCAGCTCCTGCTGCATGAAACACCCTGCCAACTCTCTTGGCCTCTTCAACCATCTGTTAGGACCAGGCTCCACCATCATCTCTTTGTGGAGCCAACTGGGTACTTCAGAGTAGGTTATATGTTGCTCCTTCACGCTTCCATAACATTTGCTGTCTTTTCATTTATCGCATTAATTCTGGAACTAATAATTTATTAATACCTTTTGTCTTTCTCTCCCACTAGAGTGCAAGATCCCTCTTGGTCATTTTTCCTTTGTAACTTTTCTTCTTTAGATCTTTTCCTACTTTCTTTTTCCAACATGGCATGTCTTACTTCTATAGTTGGGAGGAAATAGTCACACATACTTTGTTTCAGTGGATCCTTAAGGGAGTCATTGATGTTGACATCACCTCCGTTATTCCTAGAATACAACTGAGGCTTAGAGAGGTAAAACAGCTTGTCAGATGCCTCGCAGTGGGGTAGCAGAAGTGCCACAGAAGAGCTAGCCACATAAACAATGTGGACAATTCTACCCATCATGTCACTTGCTTGGTCAAATGTCCATACTGCATTAAAGATAGGGAACCCAAATCTATGTTATTACTTAGTTTCATTATTTACCAGCTTCACATAGAGGGAGTACTTTGCCATGTTTTCCAGCATTTAAAACTATCTATTTTTCACACAACACAGTTCTGAATTCAAGCTAGTTTTTTCATTTGATACTAAACCAAGGAAATGGTTACTTACATGATCTGATTCTGGTGAAGAAAAAAAAAAAAACATGCCTGTCCTAATGTGGGCACATATACCCGTGATTTAAGGGAATTTTCACAGAAATTTTAACTATATGCATTTTGCTTGAAGTGCTGACTTTGAAAACAAACCGTTGGAAGATGTGTCAGACTCGATCATGCTCTTTGAATTCCAGAACACTCAGCGCTTCTCAACAGTACAGTGAGAGAGAAGCAGTATTTTACAAGCACAGTTGCTTCTCATCTGAAATTTTAATAGAAAAGCAACCCCCCCCCAAATAAGGACAACACCATAAAACACACTGTCTATACCAGTAGGGTACGTATCACCTGTGTTTCTGGAGGCAATCTGCCATGTTCGGTAGAAGAGTCCCTCATCCTGTGCCTCAGCTGGCAACAGAATCCCTCTGAACACTGACTGTCTAATGAGTGTTGCTTTTAAAGTCTTGCTATTCCCACTGCATCAGCTTCACAAACAGCAACTCTTTGTCACATGACACTTGAATTTCACATCACTTTGCTGAGTCCACTCCATTGATTAACTCTGGATAATTTGTCTTTGTTTACTTTGCTTAATCCTTATGGGTCAGTGCTGGGAGGCAGGTGTAGTAGTTGTGCATGAAACACCTGGAAAAAAGGAGATGATGTTCCACAAAAGTCTGCAGCTTTTATGATTCTTTGTCTTTGACGGAGCCAGACTTAAGAAGGATTATACAATGTGTTTCCTCCCTCAGAAAGAAGGGACAATATATTGGCCTGGTTCAAGGATGGGGAGGTATGTGGATTTAAAAGGCAACGTTGCCTCATCCTAAGTGGTTGTAGATCTCCAACAGCTGCCTCCAAAACTAAATGAAAAGAGATGGATTAGCCACTCTTGTTTTCTTCAGTAACAGGACATAATTAATCTAACCTTGAAAATACTACAGGTGCTGAGGTCCAAGAGATGGCCTCCAGGGAACACCATAATGACAGGCATTGAGGCCTACAGAAAGTGTGCTTGTCTTGCTGGTACCCTTGAGTCAGCTGCTGATTTCTAAGGACTGAACTAAGCTATAGGAGAGAAGCACTTTTACCTGACACCCCTTCCATCCGCTGCTGGTGTATAGACTTAGGATTTAATGAACCAATAGAATTTTAAGGGGAAAAAAAGAGGTACACAAAATGAACAAAGATGTTTCTAAGTATTCAATACAAGTTACTATCATTACCTCCACCATC
Organism: Panthera tigris; assembly: GCF_018350195.1. Lineage (NCBI taxonomy): Eukaryota > Metazoa > Chordata > Mammalia > Carnivora > Felidae > Panthera > Panthera tigris. Next base: position 44,635,238 of record NC_056661.1, on the reverse strand, counting down.
TTCCACTATTATCAATTCATAAAAGAAAAAGAAAACTTTCAACATTAAAAATTATAGGAAGGGCATAATTTCAGGAGAATACCTGTTCTTTATCTAAACTCTGCCTTACTGAAAATACATAGTACAATTTCATCTTAGACTAGTTTCAGGAACCAGCATTTGAAGGAATCTTCACAAAATATTGACAGGTGTCAGACCCAGCTAGTAAAGGTCTATTTCTTTGGTTTAAGAAAGGAGCTCATTTCAAATGAAAATAGCAATGTGGTGTGGTGAACAGACATCATGACTTGAAGTCAGAAGTCTGAGTTTTGACTCCTGGGTTTGACACTATTAGCGTGACAACAGTGACACAAACCTCAAAGTACCTGAGGAAGCTGTTTCTCATCTGTGAGTTGCACATTCCACAGTGAATAAAATGGGGATGATCATGATGATAAACCATACCTTATGGGACTTTTGTAATGATCAAAAGAAAGAGATTTGAAAGTGCTCTCTAAATAGTAAAATTGTATAGACAATTTAGCTATTAGTTATTTTTCCAAGGTGTAAAAATGGCATCTTGGATTACCAAGGAGAAAGTGAAGGAGTGAAGCGAAAGGGACAACATACATTCTGTGAACAGGGTAAAAACTTCCTTAGTGTTAAAGTATTTGGTGCCATGACAGAGCAGTTAGGGAAAATCACAAGGATTGTTTTAGCAGCAATCTGAGGACAAGTTCCTATGTTCCTCCATATTTGTATCATGAGCTCTCTACAGCTGGCTTAACAAGACATGCCACAAATTCAGTAAATACCTCACCGATTTCCATTTTTCTACAAACACAATTTAAGCTACAAGACAACTCATAGTTAACAAATTTAATATTGAGCCAATTAGCTAGATTACCTACCTGCTAACTGTAGCAACATTGATTTTTATTGAAATATTAATTATCCAAGACAAGATTTTCTGCTTAACCTTCAAAACAAGCTTAAAATGCACTATTTTATTTCATCGCCAAGGGTAAGAGGAGGATGTTTATGATGTGATTATAATTTATATTTCTGGATTCACCATTCATTTTCAAGGCAGCAAGGCCACCTGGTCAAAGCATTTGTGATGCTTAATTTCCAGCAGGAAATGGCAATGACACTCAAAGTAATAAATATGAAGGCTCCACAAATGTAATACATTGGTTCATCTCCAAGTGCCACACTTTGACCATTTTACCTACATTTCAGTATTTAAAAACTTCAACCCAATGTAACATTTATATGCAAATATTTTTTAACTTCATCATTTGGTTGGAAAACAGTAATTGGCATCACATACCCACTACTATGTGACGATATTTTAAATTCTTCTTCCATCTAGCCAATTAAAGAGAAAAAAATACATAGACACTAAGAGGGCAGCCTATTTAAGAGCTTTTACTGAGCATCTGCTGTCTACACAGGTGTTCCTTGCTCGGCTATTATGATAGGTTGCTACCACCAATGAACTCACACTGCAGACTTTGTTTCTTATCATTATTATGATATGGATCACAGAGCAAATCAGAGGTAGTAAGGGGCTCAGATGTCTGGGATTTCCAGTTTGGTACTACCACACAGGAACTTTTCTCCAATAGGTCTTGCATTTTACACCTTGAAATATTACATGAATTAATTATTATCTCTATTTTCTATCAACGGTCCAACTAAATGAAAAATTATTTACTTTTATTTTATTTACTTATTTGGAGAGAGACAGAGACAGCACAAGTGGGGATGGGTAGACAGAGAGGGAGACAGAGAATCCCAAGCAGTCTCCGGGTGGTCAGCACCGAGGCCGATGCGGGGCTTGACTCCACAAACAGTGAGACCATGACCTGAGCTAAACTACGAGTCAGATGTTTAACCAACTGAGGCACCCAGTAGCCCTAAAATGAAAAGTTTTTAAAGGCAATAAAGAACACTTGCATAAATTTCCTTTTTCAAGATACACTAACTAGGTCCTGATTAGCTGAGGCAAACAATGGGTCTATTTTATTTATTTATTTATCAATATATGAAATTTATTGTCAAATTGGTTTCCATACAACACCCAGTGCTCATCCCAAAAGGTGCCCTCCTCAATACCCATCACCCACCCTCCCCTCCCTCCCACCCCCCATCAACCTTCAGTTTGTTCTCAGTTTTTAAAAGTCTCTTATGCTTTGGCTCTCTCCAATGGGTCTATTTTAAAACTCAATCATAAGACAGCAGCTCAGTAAGAGTAGGAGAACTGTCAATCCAGTGTTACATCATACCTCTGATCAAAAAGTCACATGCATGATAATCATCTGGTAGTAAAATAAATAAGTTCTTTGAGAGATCTCCATTTCCATCCTCCCCCCAGCACATCTCTTCCAAAAAGAAAGGACATTCATCTTGGTCTCTGAATTTATTTTCCACGTTTAGCTCTAAAACGTTAAAAATCTCAAAGTTGCCACTCCTCCCGGCTTCTCTTTGGGATCCTGGTTTCCATGTAGAGTGACTTACTAGCCTGCTAACCCAACAAAACTTTATTGAACAAAGTAAGGCACTGGTGGATTTTCTAGTGGGGTTGACAAGCAAAACAGACTGATGGATAAAATTATAAACTATGAAAGTGATAAATAACGAAAATCAAGAGAGTGTGAAAAAGACAATACTGGGCCAGCATGCTAGAAGCATGGAACGTTTGAACTCGGCATGCCCACCCCCCTGCCCAGATGCACCTTATTGTGACTTTGGACTTGAACGGATGTGGAGGAAGAGGTGATAATAGATGCCCTCCCTTGGGGAAAAATAAAAGTAGGATTCAACTGGAAAAGCTACAGACAGGAGATAAATTCTGAAAGGTTCCTACTCTCCCACCACCCAAATCCCTAAGTTCATTAAATGTGTTCTCTTTTTAAAGCTGGTGGTTTGTCCTTCTTGGTATGCAATAATGTTAGTTTCTATATATGTGGGTACAGTGTCATTACTGAAGAGCTAGTCACTAAATATTTGTTTTTGCATCAGTTTCAAATTTAACAAGCGCTTATGTATTTTTTTGGCCAATGAAGGAGATTTATGGAGGAAGGAATTAGGTTTCTCCAGGTGGCACTTGCCTTATAAATCTATGGTATGATCACCATGGGCACCTATTTTAAAACTAGAGCCCAAGACACAAAGACAAAGGATCTTATGTGCAGCTATGCAAAGATATAAAATCTCCATGATGTAACACTATTTAATTATACTTAAACATATTTAATTGATGATTATTAAAAACTGCTAAACAAAACTAAAAACACATTTAATAGCCATTAAAGTAATAACCTGATTAGCTGTCTAACTACATGGATACACATCGTTCCCCATTTCTACTATACATCAGATATTTTGTAGCTATTCTCTATTCCTTAGAATAACCATGTGAGGCAAGTACTCTAGGAAGGGGGACCAGGAGAAATGTCTTCTTAATCGGGACAGAAAGAGCACCAATGGCATTGTGTGAGCTATCTGCTGTAAGCACTGCCACCTAAGTGGGTTCTTGCTGACTTCTTGGCATTTTCAATCTTTCCTCATATCTGTGTACAAACCTGGGGATAACAAATAATACTAGTGGTACTGAAATCTTATATATCTCTCTGTACTGCACTCATGGCTGCCCACTACTGGATAATGAACAAACTACAGCTTTGCCTTTACACATATGAACGCAAGTATCAGTTTCTTAACAACACGGCATTTAGAAATTGAGTCCGGCTATTTCATTAGCATCATGTTCCAAACTCAGTTCTGAGTTTCTTGGCCAAATCATCGCCGCTGACAAAGATGCATTTTCACTTAGTGGAAATAACAGGGAGCCAGTGTAGTGTAGTGATTAATATGTATTGACATTAAATAACCTGGAATCAGCTCTTGGCTTTTCCACTTCTCACCTGTGTGAACTCTGGCAAGTTATACAACTTTCTCACGTCTCCGTTCCCTCTTTTGCAAAATAGGAATATCAAGAATACATGTGTCCAGAATTGGGTAAGGATTGTAAGGGAGAAATTACATTTTAGTACCTGGCATATGCAAATCAAGTATGAATTGTTACCTCTGTAGTTATTACAGGTGACTGGTTTGAGACCTGGGAACTGATGATTGCATTTATATAAAGCCCAGGGCACTGCACACCACACAGAATTTGAAACACTGAACATCTTTTATAGGAGTATATACAATTTTCCTAATCTTCAGCCAGTAAAGTGGCATGCTTAAGTACAGTGACCCAAAGAAGTCCTGAAATAAAAACACAGAAAAAATAAATAATTTCTCTTGTCTCATTCCCTATCGCCATCTCCTATTCTAATGCATTCACTCCACTGTTCTGTGTTCTCCAGCCACAGGCAGGTCTACTTTGACTTCCCTATATGTTCCATATACTATTCTACCACAATACCTTTGCACATACGTTGTTTTCTGCCTGGAAAATGCTTCCCCTTTAATCTTTACTTATCCTTCCAATCTCATTGACAATCATTTCCTCAGTGAAAATTTTCTTTTTCTTTTATTTTTTTGAGCACGATCATGGGAGGGGCAGAGACAAGGGGAGACACAGAACCTGAAGCAGGCTCCAGGCTCTGAGCTGTCAACACAGAGCCTGACGCGGGGCTCAAACTCACAAACTGCGAGATCATGACCTGAGCTGGAGTCAGATGCTTAACCGACTGAGCTACCCAGGAGCCCGTCAGTGAAGTTTTTCTTAATACTCTCTATGTTTACTTTCTTTGTTACAAATGTTACAGTACCACTGACATTTTATCAGCATTTATCTCAGTTGGTGATTATTTTTCGCAATATTACTCGAAGAACATTTTCCTCCCCCACTAGAAAGCAAACCCTATAAAATGAACGAATGGGTCTTGCTTTCTTTACCTGGTCAGCGCAGTGGAGACTCAGAAAAAAACTGAACGAATGAATGCTATCTGTGTTTTCCTCTCTTGAAATGCCTTGCTGTTTCCATGTACCCCTCTCCTTCAATATCTAATAAACTACCTTACAAATAAATACTACTTTCAAACTATTTCCCCATTCTCTCTGTTGCTTCTTATTCTGTCTTTCATTCCTTGCAATTCAAGGCCTTCAACCTTCTGAGCGCTCACCATACTGCTGGTTACTTGTTCAGTATCTGTCTTCCTTGATGGATACAAACTTCCTATTTGTGTAGTTCACTGAGGAATCCTTCTCATCTAACACAGTTGCTTACTACCTAGTTGGTGTATCTTAACTATTTATGGAAAGAAGGAAAATAAAACATATGAAAAAAAAATCTCCACACTAAGTATCGATAATTCAATTTTTCACAACGCACTGACCTGGATGATATGGTGGTGTTTTCCAAAGGTACTTAACTTTTCAAATATGTAGAAAAATTAACAGTTTTTGACAGTATAGCTAATTACTTAATAGAAAATCTCAGGTTATGATTACTGATGTTGAATTATATGTAGGATAAATGGTTGGTTAGAGTAAAATGAAGTTTAATTTCCTAGACATCTTAGATATCCTAGAAATCTTATAACATCTACTAGATACAAAGAGCCATGTTTAATGTTGAGTAAAATATAGAAACATGGAGCCAGTTCTATTTTCTGGTTATATATGGACTATTTAGAGAGCCAGACAAAACTATACGCTGAATTCTAGTACCTCATAATAAATACTAGAGCACTCACATGTTAATGTACAGTCTATGCACGAACAGATAAAGGAATGTTCATAAACAAACATGTACGTTTCCTAGACATATTTAATCCTCATTACTCCAAGATACCACCATTATGCTCATTCTATAGATGAGGATATTAAGATTCAGAGTAGTGTAGAAACTTTCTCAAGGTCATACAGTGTTTTTGTGGTAGATACCAGAGAATAGCAGATACAAAGCCAAGTTGAGTATTGAAAGATCTAAGCGAACTTAGGAGAAATGACTTATTATAAAGTACTCTGGTGGAGATAGGAAAATTAACATTTTAAAATCAAACCTTGGGTCAAGAGTATTCTTTGTCCTGAGAAAACCAGTAAGGGACACTTAGTTTTGCAAATGTACAATTATCTCCCTATCGTTCCTGGAAGAGTTAGGAAAGGAGATGTGCCACCCAATTTTTGTTAAATGTTCTGGTTGCTAATTGAATAGTTCTCCTAGAGCTTCACTGCCTTAAAGACAAATATTTATCCTCTATGGATTTAGATTGTGCTTGGGTGGTAAAATAGAGACAGCTCTTAAGAAATCACAAGCATTCTTGTTTGAGTGGTTGTTTGAGGAAAATTAGAACTGAGACCCTGGGAAGAGGAATAAGAACAAATGAATTCCATCTCAAGTGTGAGGAAACCAGTGGATCAGAATGTCAAGGCTCAAAATGTGATGTTATTTAAGATTAGACAACACACAATGTGATACTGAAAGCAGAATGAAGTCTGTAGATAATGGGCTATGTGCATCTTTTTTCTTTGGTCTTAAGAAACTATTAATGGACACTTTCTCATTTCAAAACTTACTACAAAGCTACAGGAATCAACACAGTGTGGTACTGGCATAAGGAAAATACATCAATCAATAGAATAAAACTGAGGGCCCTGAAATAAATCCCTATATTTATGGTCAATTGATTTTTGATCATAGCGTTATGGTCAAAGTGCAAATCATTCAACGGGGGAAAGAACCACCTTTCAACAAATGATGTTGGAACAACTGTATATCCACATTACAAAAGAATTTGTCTCCAATTTCAAACTATATCACCAAACTCTCACAATCAAATCAGTATGGTATTGACATAAAAACAGATACATGGCTCAATGAAACACTATAGTGAGCCCAGAAATAAACTCACCAATACAGGTCAATTAGTTTACAACAAAGTAGGAAGAATATACAGTGAAGAAAGGACAGTCTTTTAGTAAGTGGTATTGGGAGGACTGGACACTAACATACAAAATACAGAAACTGGGCAACCATGTTACATCGTGCACAAAAATTAACTGAAAATGGATTAACGTAAAATGGAACATTATGACCTGACACCATAAAAATCCTACAAGAAAACATAGGGAATTAGTTCTTTCACATAGGTCTTGGTGAGGATTTTTGAATTTGATGACAAAAGAGAACAAAAGCAAAAATAAACAAGTTGGACCCCGTCAAACCAAAAATCTGCTGCACAGCAAAGGAAGCCATCAACAACAACAAAAAGACAACCTACTGAATGAGGCAACCTAATGAACAAAAAGGCAACCTACTGTATCTGCAACCTACAGATATTTGCAAATCATACATCTGATAAGGGGTAAATATCTAAAATATCTAAAGAACAACTCCAAGCAAAAAGACAATCTGATTTTTTTAAAAATGGGCAATTCTGTACAGACATTTTTTTTCCAAAGAAGACATATATATGGCCAACAGGTACATGAAAAGATGTTCAATATCACTTATCATCAAGGAAATGCAAATCAAAAAGCACAATGAGATAATACCTCATACTTTTCGGGATGGTTATTATCAAAAAGAAAAGATATAAAAAGTCTTGGCAAAGATGTGGACAGGAGGGGAAATAAACTGGTAGAAATGTAAATTGGTACAGCCACTTTGGAAAACAATATGGAGATTCCTTAAAAAATTAAAAACAGAACTACCATATGATTGAAAATTTTCACTTCTGTGCATTTATCTGAAGGAAATGAAAACACTAACTTAAAAAGACATATGCACTCTGTGTTCATTGCAGCATTATTTATAACAGCCCAGATATGGAACTATCCTTCGGGTCTATTGACAGATGCGTGGACCAAGAAAATGTGGTATATACACAATGGAATATTATTCAACCATAAAAAAGAATGAAATCTTGCCATCTGTAACAACATGAATGGACCTTGAGGGCATTATGCTAGAATAAGTCAGAGAGAGAAAGGCAAATATAATATGATTTCAGTTATATGTGGGATCTAAAAAAAAGGAACAAAACAAAGAACAAAATAAACACGTTCAAAAATACACAGAAGTGATTTGTGGTTGCCAGAGGCAGGGCCAAGGGAGGGTGGGGGGTGGGGTGGGCAAATTGAGTGTAAGGAATCAAAGGCAACAAATTTCCAGTTATAAAATTTAAGTTATGGGGATGTAATGGACAACATGGCAACTATAGTTAATAACACTGTATAGCTTACATGAAAGTGGCTAAGTGTATCTTAAAAGTTCTCATCATAAGAAAAACATTTTCTACAACTATGGATGGTGATGGATGTTAACTAGACTTATTGTAGTGATCACTTTTCAATATATACATATATTCAATCATTATGCGTACACATGAAATACAATGTTGTATGTCAATTATACCTCAATTTAAAAAAAATGAAGGGAAAAGAAAAAGAATCATTTATAAAAGATAAAAAAGAATGAAGTTGGACCCCTACATCAACAAATACAATGGCATACCATTTGACCATAAAGAAAAATAAAATATTGATACATGCTGCAATATAGATCAACCTTGATAAAGCTATGATAAGTGAAAGAAACAGGTCATAAAAGGCCACATATTGTATGATGCCATTTATATAAAATGTCCAGGATGGGAAAATTCATAGAGACAGAAAATAGGATGGGAAGAAAGGAGAGTGACTATAAATGAGAACAGGGTTCCTTTTTTAAGGTGATAAAAATGTTCTGAAATTTGATAGTCATGATGGTACCAAAAGAAAACACGGTATGAAAAGTAACTAACAATGATTCTTTAATGAATTTTTTTATTAGAAACTATAGTTAACATACAACTTTATGGAGGGCACCTCCCAGGTTTAGAAATGTAAAAACATACTTCCCAATTCATGGAATAGAATATTTATGAAAAGATATTACCTCATATACCTTAAACCCAAGGCATTTGTATTTCTCTTATACTCTTTCATTGATCCATATATTCCTTCAGTGTCTCTCACTCCACAAATACTTATTCACACCTATCCATATATATCTGCCCTCATTTTTTTGGTGATAACATTTGAAAAAAGGAGAACAAAATAATCACTGAGGTCAAAAATAAGAAAATCCATTTGTCGACTCCCTCATGCTGCCTGTGACTGCTTTGTAAAATAAATGTGGGCTACTTAAAGGAGGGCCTTTAAGGTATAATTAATCTATATTTTATGAAGCCAAGTTAACAGACTATTCATAGCAAAAACTGCACTGAGTTTGGTGGAGGGGATGGTGGACAGCAAATGCATGAATAAATGAACAAATCTGAAATGCTAATGGTAAATAACAATGCAAGTGTTTGGCAGCAAATTAATACTCTGATCATAACTGGAGTATGCATAGCCTAAATACATATATCAGGGATAAATTACTGAGCCGCAGTATCATCCAGTCAGGGTTTAGTGGTTAGCGCAGAATTTAATCTATAGTATAATATCTAATAGCATAATTTAGTTCCTTGAAAACACACACACACACACACACACACACACACACACACACCCTTTTATGATGCCCCTGAATTTGAGATTTAACCTCTGAACATTAAAGCATGCTTTGTTCTGTGAAGGGATCACGTATTATAGCTGTGAAGTAAAAAACAAGCCGGTGTGGTGCATAAAATACATGTCAGAGAGGAGGTAAATGGCTTGTTCAGATTAGAGCCTACTCAGTGAAAGGTGCTGACTAAGAAGACAATGGAATCGGGCCCTTGCTAGCACAGGGGATTTTTGCAGAAAGAAATGTCATAACACGAAAGGTAATAATGCATGAGAGACCACGGTGGTACTGTTACAGCCACAGGTAGGTCAGACACTCTAAATGTGATAATTGCTAGTTTCTAGGGCTTTAGAGTGCCAGACAAAGGGGTCAAATTCAGGCAAAAGGACCTAGAAAAAAAGAAGTCAGAGAGAGGGGTATGGGGCCAACAGACTACCCTGAATCACTTCAAATCGCTGCCTTATGAAGAAAGGACCAATCCCGCCTGTTTTAGAGAAGGACTATGAGGGTTATTGCAAGAGATCTAAGTGCTGACGAAAAGGTACCTTTTTGAATTATGTAGCTGTCTTTTTCATTATTCCATCAAATCATACTATGTAATGTTCAAAACGCCATTATGCTCACCAGAGGCAAACGCATGGCGTGACACAAAACTTGCACAGATAATCCCACATTTATGCAATGCTATCCCTCTCAATACTTTGTTCCCTGATACAGCTAAGTTACAAAAACACCTCATTTCAGTCTGATTTCCTAAATGGTTTCATTTTTCCTTGATGACAGTAGTCAGCAGAGAATAGGGAAGGAACCGCACATGTGCCAGTCTACTAGTTTCCTAGGGTCACTGTAAACAAGTCACCACAAAGTTGGTGGCTTAACGCTGCACAAATGTATGCTCTCACATTCTGAAGGCTGGAGGTCTAAAAATCAAGGTACCAGCAAGGCTGCACTCACTGCGAAGGCTCTAGGGGAGAATCTGTCTCTCTTGCTTCTAGCTCTTGATGGCTGTTGGCAATCCTTGGCATTGCCTGGCTACATCCCTACAATCTCTGCTTCCACAGTCATCGCCTTCTCCCCTTTGTATCTTCTCCTCCTTTGTCTCTTATATGGCCATTGGATTGAGTGTACGGCTGCTTAATTCTGGATGATCTCACCTTGAGATCCTGAATTGAATTATACCAGAAAAGACCCTTTCCCCAAATAAGGTCACATTTCCAGGTTCTAGGTGGACACACCTTTTGGGAAGTTACCACTCAATCCACTAGAGGTGGTCTATCAGGTTGGGAATTTTAAACCATAACTGAATACGTATCTGTTCTATAACTATCATATAACCTCTCAAATATAAAATCTTGAGAAAGAATGGACAGTGACATTTGAGTGACTTCTTATAGTTTGCATTTTCTCTCAGTCAGAAACTGTTTCCTCTTTTCAACTGTATGGCAATACCTAACTGATCGTGCACCAAAACTTCAGTCAAATGTAAAGCACAGTTAAGGCTGTGCAAGAAGGTAAGATTTGTACCTCATTATCTAAAACTTAAACTTGGAAAACAATCAAAATTATTTTAATATTTGTTGACTAAATTACAACAAGGAAACAAAAAGGGACATTTCATTAACTTTTTATTTTTTTTACTAAAGTACAAAGTGTAAATTGTTAACTTTACTAACTTAAGTATTGTCTGAGTAAGCTTCTTTGGATCCCCATCTGGTCTTGGTTGCTAATTTCTAGGTGAACTATATTCTTAGGATGCTCTTGATTTTTAAAAAATCTGTATACTTCACAGGGAGCCTGGGTGGTTTAGTAGGTTAAGCGTCTGACTTCGCTTCAGGTCATGATCTCAGTGTTTGTGAGTCTGAGCCCCACAGAGGGCTCTGTGCTGACAGCTCAGAGCCTGAAGCCTGCTTCAGATTCTGTCTACTTCTCGCTCTGCACCCCCCCCACCCCGACCACAAGCGCTCTGTCTCTCTCTCTCAAAAAATAAACATTAAAAATTTTAAAATCTATATACTTCATTCATTTAGTTCCCAGCCCCCTTTATCAGTCATATAGACCCCAAATTGAACTATGGATAAGTGGAAGGAGAAATACCTAACAAAGTAATGACCATAATTAACTAGTACCTGTAGATTAATAGGTTTTGTAGAAGGCAAAGAAAAAAACACACATGACAATTATTTTGTATACTTGTGAATTTCAATGATTAATTGTACCACAACTCACAACTGCCCACATCACTAAGAACCCATACAGAATGGCCGCATCTGACTAGTTCTTAAGGTTTACACTATAAAATCTTCTAGAGACACCAATTCTCACCAGTAATGTCTTTGTATACTATACTAAGTGGCAGATCTACTAAAAGAATTATTTCAGAAACTCAGCAAGTTTTGGTTTACATCCTTCTAACTATTCAAATGAGGAAAACTTACTACTTTATTAAGAATCAAAGGCCTTGCATTGATAAATATTTTCAGTTTTACTGTCCAAATATTTCTCAGCTGATTAAGTTTTAATTGATCTAAATATTCACAAATTATTTATCCAAACAGTCATCCATCAACATTTTATTGCTTAGAAACAAAAGTTTGCCTATTTAAGCAGACTTCCTAATTAAAAATAAGTCAAGCCAGTCATGGGTTTGGCCATCTATCAAACCCCCAGCCATTGTTCTGATTGACTGCACATTTCATTCTTTGGCTATGAAAGATAAACTAATTATTGAATATTAAAAGCAATGAATATTTGAAATTTACTGTGAATAGAAGCAGTAATCAAGGAATAAAAAAACAGGTTGCCAAAAGCCCCAGTTTGAACACAGTACAACATTCTAAATTTAATACATTTTTTCTAATTTTTATTACCATCAGCACTGCAGTTATCAGAGGGTGCCCAAGTTAAGGAGAAATCAGACAAGGCGTACTGTAGCAGCAATAAGAAAGATCTATTCCAATGAGACCATCTAATCAGCTGCTGTCCATCAATGAAATATTTTCACCATAAAAAATGCTGGCTGCCACATAATTGCTAAAGCTAAATGAAATTAACCTTGGAATGGATTGGTTTATTGAGTTACTTTACCCTTAAAGATACATTGCTTGAGGTCATCGAGAGGCCAGGATGGAGCGGCTTTTGCACCTAAGGGATCCCTTCGCTTATTATCTCTATCCTTCTTTTATCATCTTTTCTGTCTTCTATCTTCTTCCCCTTACTACAAGCTCAGGAGGTAGATACACAGGGTATGAATACTGTACCAGTCTAGCTTCTTTTCCCACCTCAGACACGGTACCAACACAGATCAGCATAGGTAACACTCAAGGAGTTTCCTTCAAAGAACACTACCTTGCCCATGGCCAAGACAATGCTAGTTTCCCTACAGAAGACAGGTGACTGGATATCGTTGCATAATTTAATTTTACCATGAGCAATTTGGAGATACTTATGTATAAATTATAGTCATCCACAACCTGAGATGATGAAATAAAGTTAAGTCTTTTGTTTTGAAGATCTGTAGTGTTAAAAAACAGCTAAATTTCCACAATGAAGGCCCCAAACACTATTTATGAAGCAATCAAGTCTGATGGGCTAAAATCTAGAGTTATTGTATTATTCTCTTGGAAGCTGTTCATAATAATCTATATTTATTAAAGTGCATCCTTTTCACATGTAAGGGAGGAATGATATGGGAATAAGAAAGCTTATAATAATACGTCGTTGACAGCTTGGGGATATACAGTTTACCAACCCAGGGTTATTTACCATAAAATATCAATATTAAGAATGTTTTATAACCTACTTATAATAAATTGGAAATTTGCATATTAACTTTTAGAGCAGAAATACTGTTATTAATTATTCTCATTATGGAACCTGAAACCAATTATATTAAAATTAGAGTCACAAATATATGCATAATTGCAGTATACAGCATTATGCTTTTAGTTGTTAACAGTAAATCAACATTATGATGACATCAAGGAAGCATATAACTAAAAAATTAAAAATAACAAAAAATTAATGATGGATGTATTATATTAAAGGTTGTAAAATACATCAAAAAATCCAAGTTTGTGTTTCCAACGGAAATATGTTACCAATCACGGTTTGAATATACGGTTTGAAGATAAATTCTACTCGGAAAGTGTAGTTTTAGGTGTCATGGGGGAACCAGGTATGTCAAATCCCATGTAATGGATGGTCAGGTGTCTATGGGTTCTCTTCCTCCCACTTCATGTTCGGTGAAAGGTATCTCATTTCACTAATTCTCAGATTCATCACCTATGGAATAAAAATAAGCAGCCACAGCTTCTAGTTCAGTGCACCCTTGCTCACCTTTGCTTGAGACTCACTTTGGTCTATAAGAAAACATCCCTTCATCTTTATCTAACAGGTCATTGTTCCAAGTCTCATTTTTATACTTGACATACATTTATCTATAGGGAAATCTTGGGTTATACTGAGAACTAAATGGGACAATATTCCAATGTTCTTAGCATAATATCAGATACAGATTAGTAAAATTAGAATAAACATTAAAATAATAGCTAACATTTATTAAACCCTTCATGGGTGCCAGACAATGACGTAGGAATTTCAACAGTATTAATTTATTTGATCCTTACAACAAAGGAGGTAAAGTTATTAACCTCATTTTATGGAGAAAGAAACAGATACAGAGAGAAGTACCTTGTCCAAGGTCACAGGGTTATAGCAGGAGCTAAATTTCAAACCAGGGAATTTAACTCTGGGGCTTGTGCTCTTATCCATTACACCTAAGCTCTTAATAAATATTAGTTATAAACTGATAGTTACCAGAAGAGAGGTAGGTGGGAGGATGGGTAAAATAGGAATTAAAAATTAAAAAAAATATATATATATCTTTTCCATTATATATTACTTTGGGAATATAAAAAAAACACACACAACTTTAAAATGTAAACAAAGTGTCTAATCATATTCTCTAAAACTTGATAAAAAATGCAGGAAAATAAATAAATACATGTTGGTTATTGTTCTTATTTTAAAGAGACAGAAAAGGGAGAAAAAGAGGATAGAGAAGAGAAAATTAGAGAAGCAATTATAGTTAGTTTTCTCATGCTAGGAAATATTCTGGGATTTTGCATGTGCTGTATAATCTAATCTTCATAACAACCCTAAAAGGTAAGTATGGTTATCTGCACAATGCTGACGAGAAGTCTGAGTTTTAGAAACCTTATAGGACAACTAAAGTGAACTAGAACAATACACAATGTTCCATTCCATCTAAACTTAAGCAATATAGTTATCTCAGCTTCTCAAATCCACACAGCCAATTAAAAAAAAAAATACTTATTTGGGGGCACCCAAATTGGGTGGCTCAGTCTTGTTAAGCATTTGACTCTCGATTTTGGCTCAGATCATAATCTCAATGTTATGAGATAGAGACAGGGTTGGACTATATGCTGTCAGTGGGGAGCCTACTTGGGGTTCTTTCTCTCCTCGCTCTCTGCTCCTCCCCCAGCCCTCACTTTCTCTTTCTCTCTCTCAAAATAAATAAATAAACAATAAAAAAATAGATAGGGGCACCTGGGTGGCTCAGTCGGTTAGGCACCCAACTTTGGCTCAGGTCATGATCTCACATGCCTGGGTTCAAGCCCCGTGTAGGACTCTGTGGACAGTGAGAGCTTGGAGCCTGCTTCAAATTCTGTGTCTCACTCTCTCTGTGCCCCTCCCCTGCTTGCATTCTCTCTCTCTCAAAAATAAACACTAATACTTATTTGACTATTTTCTAAGTGTGTAAGTGTGTATTGCATTTTACTTTAAAAAATGCCTGGGGGTGCCTGGATGGCTCAGTTGGTTAAGCATCTGACTTCCGCTCAGGTCATGATCTCGCAGTCTGTGAGTGCAAGCCCCGCATTGGGCTCTGTGCTGACAGCTCAGAGCCTGGAGCCTGCTTCGGATTCTGTGTCTCTCTCTCTCTCTGACCCTCCCCCATTCATGCTCTGTCTCTGTCTCAAAAATAAATAAACGTTAAATTTTTTTTTTTTTAAAAATGTCCGTACGTCTGAGAAAAATACTGCCCTGCTGAATAACCATGCATAATGATTCTCAAGCAAATTTAGATTGGGATACTTGGCTGGGGAAGTGAGCACCTAGGCTGATGGAGCCATAGCACTTCATTCCACACAGACAAAATGTCTGGAAATATTCCTACCATTAAGCTGAGAAAATAATGCAACAAAGTTCCCTCCACCACTGGCATTATCTTCTGATTCAATTGCCTATGTGAGAATTAAAAATGATTCAACTTGCTTTTCTCCTTGGGTGGAAGGGAAGTTAAAGCAAGGCTAGTCCTAAAACATTTTATTGAGACCATCCATAGTCTGAGGCCAAGTTTTCAGGAGTTGGATGGCATGTTTGATGCATTATCTACATGAACGTATTTTTTTTCCCCTTAAACAAAGACCTCCTGCCCCAATGTGTATTCTTATCTGGAATAAGATGTCAACTGTCTTCTACATAACCTCAAGGTGGAAATGTTGCACCCACTTACAAAGCACTTTCAAAGGGTCATCAGAAAGTCTTTGAACTCAGTGGTTCAACTCATGACCCAAATATAGCCTGATGATCTTAACATCCACCCTTATTATCTATCCACTTATTACTACTGCAAGCTCACTAAGGGCCAGGCACTGGGTAGACCCTGGTAAATTAATCAATAAGGTTTGGTAGCCCTAGATATAACAGAAGGAGTAAACAGTAGAAGGGGTATTGGTAGTCTTGTGACAGGAAGAGAAATGATTGCTAATGGCTTAATGCTGCAGGGGGCCTGAGAAACAAAACGTGCTCCATATTGCAATACAATATGTATGCTCATGAAAATGTCCACATCTCATCAACAGTGACTTAAATTATTCTATGCCTTTTTAATAAGGAAGGAGTTTTATCCTGAAGGTAATGAATGAAAAAAAATGGTGTGGAGGGGTAAGTTCTCGGAGGCATCATCTCCATTAATGAGATTTTTTGGTTATGTAAATTAATTCATTTTTTAAAAACTGCTAAATACAAGAGATTACAAAATTCTGTCTACAAAGCAGTGTGAAAATATTTAAAAATAATGTATACACAATGTCTACCTTGTAAGATTGTCCTATAGATAAATTTATATAAAGTATGAAAATGACATTTGAAGGTATGACATGTTCGATAAAGATGAAGGGATGTTTTCTTATACATCAAAGTGAGTCTTAAAAAAATTTTTTTTTAATGTTTACTAATTTTTGAGAAAGAGAGAGACAGAGCATGAACTGGCGAAGGGCAGAGAGAGAGGGTGACACAGAATCCAAAGCAGGCTCCAGGCTCTCAAACCCACGGATAGCATGATCATGACATGATCAGAAGTCAAATGTTCAACCGACTGAGCTACCCAGACACCCCAATTAAAAGGAGTCTTAAGCAGAGGCAAGCAAGGGTAAACTGAACTAGAAACAGAGGCTTGTTTTCCTTGGTAGCCACTGATTAACTGTGTAAATAACAATGGGTAATTAATTTACTCCAATCTTAAATTTCATTTTTAAGTGTTTATTTATTTATTTATTCAGAGAGAGAGTGTGCAAGACAGCATGACTGGGGGAGGGGAAGAGAGAGAGGGGGAGAGAATCCCAAGAAGGCTCCATGCTGACAGCACAGAGTCCAATGCAGGGCTTGATCTCATGGACCATGAGATCATGACTTGAGCCAAAATCAAGAGTTGGACGCTTAACCAACTGAGCCACCAAGGCACCCCACCAATCTTCAATTTCATTTTTAAAATGATATAGGCCAAGAATCTTTTAAGGTCTATTTCAGCCATAAAATTATAGGATTAAAAATGAAGAAATATTTTCACTTGCATACTATAGTACAGTAAGCATGATCAAAAGACTTTTATTTCCCTCACTGATTATGAAAATTCTTGGGGTGAAAGAAGTTACTCAGTAACATTCAGAAGATGTAATTGTCATGCTTCACCTTACATCATTCAAGAAAAGTATTTTACTCTAAACAATTAAAAAATGGTTTTTGAATAAAGGCAACATCTTAAAAAAAAGGTAGAAAAAAAAGTCTAAAAACTATGAAGATCAAGAAGCTGGATTCCAGAAAATTATTAGAATATAAAGAGTTTTGATTTACAAAAATGCATCACCCCCCAAATAATTTTATGCATATATTTTCTTTGTTGTGTCACTAAAGAAGCAATTAATAAAAGAATTCCTTTATTCATTACATATAAAGTGTCCTACACTTTGCAAATAGAAGGATGGAAAGACAGACTCAGTTCTCTTAGAATGTAGATTCTATCGTAACAATTAAATGAGAAAAAATATACAAAATCATTCTATTTTGTATTAAGTCCTTACTAATGAAACAGAGGCTGCTGTTATGTAGAAGTGGCGGGCTGGAAGGAGGAAAGCGGCAGAGAAGAATAGAAATGATGTGCATTACTTCTTAGATTAGACAGGATGATGTGAAAACTTTCTCTTAGGAGGTCATACCTAAATTGAGAATTAAGGACCATGAGACGTGAGCATGTGAAGGATCATAAGAAAAGCATATCAGACAGGGGCAATGAAAGCATCAAGGCTTTGGAGTGCCTAGGTTGCTCAGTCGGTTAAGTGGACAGACTCTTGGTTTTGGCTCAGGTCATGATCCTGAGGCTGTGGGATTGAGCCCTGTGTCAGGCTCTGCTGTAAGCCTGGAGACTGCTTGGGATGTCTCTCCCTGTCTGCCCCTCTCTCCCTCTCTCTCTCTGTTTCTCTCTCAAATAAATAAAAAGTGGGAAAAAAAAGAAAGTATCAAGGCTCGGGTGCAAAAGATAGTTTCTCATTTTCAAGAAATTAAAATGAGACCATGGTAATGAATTTGAGATTTATTCTAAGTGCAGTAGAAGGCATAAAACAGCAAAGTGGAATGATCTCATTTGCATGTTTAAAAGATTACTTTGCCTGTTTTATGATAAACGGTTAAAGAAGATCTAGAGAAGATGCACAGAGACCAGGTAGGAGGGGGTGCTGAAGAAATAATACATCTTGATTTCACCAAGGCATGTGGCAAAGATTCTCACCGCTTTAAGAACACATAGGAAAAACTGGGGTTCAATTATAGTATGTTTGGGAAAATGTGTAGCTAATTGAACAAGAGTATGCAAAGAATATTGATTTAAAAGTTCAATCTCATCTTAGTGGAAATTTTGTATTGGCATGCTGCCCTGTCCTGGTCAACATGTTATATCAATTATTTGAACGTACACATGCTTATCAAATTTTCTGCTGACATTAAAGTAGGAGGACAATCAATATGTCAGATTAAAAAAAAGATTTAAAACAATTTCAACTGTAAGGGAACAAAGGGTCACCACTCAGAAGGTGAATTTAATAGGGGTAAATATAATATTCTGAGTTTAGGTTAATAAAATAACATGGTTGGGTAGCTAGAGATTAATAGGCATTCATAAAAAATCAATTCTCAGATTTTACATGACTGTATGTTCATGTAAGGTTAAGATGTGAGACTGGGGCTTTAAGAAAAGATGAATATCAATGTCAGCTGCATTCATTGAAAAAGAAGTTCACATTGTGGGATACTACTGCTCCCACTGTCTTCTGCAAAGGTCAAGGCACATGCGTAGAATTAGATACATTTCTATATGGTCATAAATTGATAGATAAATTAACAAAAATGGATGTGATATGAAGAAGATGGTTGTAGATTAAGTGCCTGGAGAAGACAACAATTAGGAAAGAAGGGACATGATTGTATTTTCACATATTTGAAGCCTAACCAGGATCACACAGTAAGCATGGGGAGTGAGAGTGATGGAAATTTAGACATTTAGTTAAAATTTTATGAAAGAGATGCTGCGTTTGTTTTTATACTTCTGAATAACTAGAGCAGTCTACCATGGATCAGGATGCTTTGTGATGAATAGGTGAGCTCTCTAGTTTTAGAATTTTTAAGGCTCAGTCACAGATTTTGATGGTGGCAGGATACCTACATTATATATTAAGTGGGATAAGTAAGGTGGACTCCAAACCCTGGTCCTCAGGCCAACTCAGTCACCCACAAAATGAGTGATAGAGCTTTCTCCTAGGCTAAAGGAATCTAATTAAATGACCACTCTCAAATATGATATTCTGTTTTTTAGATAGTTCTGGTAATAGAAATGCCTGTACTTTTACAAAAGGATAGCCTTAAGAGTTGGTGATTTATTTTTTAAATGTCATAAATTAGAAAATCAAGAGTTGGCAGTTCTATGTCAACCTCTAATTTTTGTTGTTACTATTGCTATCTTAAAAATTTTCTTATATTATGGAATCCAAAAATCAAAGAAGTACAAGTTTAATTGAGTGTAGAGATCTCCTTACTCTTAGAATCAATGAGTCTGTGTTTATTTTTTTTAAATAAATCCAACAGAATTCACTTGTTATTCCTAAAAAAATAAGTATAGACTTGCATTAGACCAGGAGAAATAAACATTTTGGTTCTATAGCATTCAATCAGACATATAATCCTTCTATTATTCTGTACACCTAAGGATATTTGGAAGATATCAGGAGATATTCACCAACAAAATAATCTTGGAATCCTATATATACCTAATACTCAGAAAATTCATTTCTCAACTAGCAAAAATGCCACGTGACGGCAATAATAGATTAAGCACTGAATATTAGATATATTTGATGTTGAGTTCCCAGAGAGGATTTTGTTAATGAGAATATTCTACAGTGTTACTGCCAACAGACTTTGTAATTATGAAACCTTTGACATTAATGCACTGCTGTATGAGTTGGGATTTTATACTGGAAATATATAATCATATGCAAATACATAAACCCTTAAAAATGTAACTGCACATCAATCCTCAAAGGCATCTATACTCAAATGTGTACTCACTGCTCTTCCCTGTGGATTTTATTTTCAACTTACTATTTCTAAATTCCACTTTCTTTCATATGCTCATGAACTTTTATTAGATGATGGTCTTATGAGATGGCAATTTGTTTTTTAAATGTTCTAAGCTGGAAATATAAAAGGTATAGTATAAAAGTTAACACTTTGCCTCTGCTTACTGTTGTTGTTATAGTTGTTTTAAAAATTTTCCTAATCTATAAAATAAGAAAAAAAAAGGAGAATTATAGGATTAATAGACTAGCAAAATTTGTTGCAACTCTAAACTTTATGGTTAAACATTTCTCAAAATGACTATTACTGGCAGTTCAATTGCTTGCTTATACACACTCTATAATGTGTGTGTATCTATGTGTGTTATTTTGTTGTGTATGTAAATTTATACGTATATAAATTTGTGTGCGTGTGAATTTATATATGTACAGAGAATCCTCTAACAAACTATCATATAATCAGTCTTAATCCTTATAAAAGCAGAATACATCTTTCCACTTAGATTTACAATTTATCCTATAAACAAGGTATTTCCCAAATATGAAGAAAAGGTAAAGATCATACAACAAATTAAAATCTATTTGGTTTTTAAAAGAAACTGTTTTAAAGGCTTAATGGTATAAAAATTCAGAGTAACATTTGCACACAATGTAATTGCTACTTACAAGCAAACTGAAGCTTTGCTTCTCTGCTAACAATTGTTCCAAATGAGTTTGTTGCTATGCACTGGTACGTTCCAGCATCTTGGGTTTTATTGGGGTTATTGATCAACAAGCTGCCTTCAACAACACTGTAGCGGAAATCCACACCAATGTCAACATCTGTTCCATTTAATTTCCACCTATAGCATAAAAATGCCAGTAGATAAAGCCTTGTAATATTAATCAATATTTCTGAATCATTTAAAACATATAAAAACTATATAAATAGCATGAAATACCATCTGTGACTTTTTTTAACCATGGTAGAAAAAGAAGTTAGAAATGCTCTACCCAGCAATGGTGACAACTTAAGTGCTATGGAAAGAGCATGCCTTTTATAGTAAGCAATGGTATTAAAATTTTAACACTTGCTTTTGTGGCTACTTGATTCTACACACACTTTATTTTAAAATCCCCATAGCATCTTGTACAACTTTCTTCAAATAGGGCTCCTCGGAAAAAGCCCTTTTTTCTACTTTGTAGTTATTCTTTAAATGGGTCTCTACAGATGACAGAATATACCACTTACAGGTAGATTGCTGAGTATTTGATGAAATTGCTGCAGAGATGCTTTGATTTGGTCCTTAATATGACTGAAATGGCTGACTGCAAAGCAGAGGAACTCTATTGATCTAGAGCTGTCTTAGGGGCCAAACTAGTCTTATCATGGATCACTTTGAAGATCTTCTTAGTCAATGGCACTCAAATATCAATCAACCATCCCAGTAAACTGCAGATCAGGTCATTAGGTAACAGAGGTAAAGAGAGCTGTGTTGTTCTTCTGTTTATTTACTTCAATCATCTATTGTATCTGATGATATTGTTTGGCCCTATAAATAAATTTTCCTGGGATGTGCACATTTAAACAGCCAAGCTTTACTAACAAGATCTACTTTCTTTCCTTCTTTTTTTTTTTTTTTTTCCCCACAGCCAGTAACATTCCAAAGAGAGCTTATTTTAATCAAATTGCCTTCCTTTGAATACTTTGGAACTTTTGAGCTAATACAATTCACTGACTATGTATCTTATGTTTCTTTTCCCCCTCCCTCCCAAATTCTACAAAAATACCAGGTAGTGAAAATATGCCATGGTTGAAGCTTCTAAAATATCAAGAGTCCCACAGAAGCATTCCCATGGGGAGACCAAAAAATAAGAAAGCACTGCAGCACAAAGGAAATTGATAAAAAACCGTAACAAGATTAAAGAATGAGAGACTTTCATTTTTATTTCCTTCAATCAGTAAAAAACAAACAAAAAGTCATTTAAAATGTGTATGTATACCTACATACTCATTGTGTATCTTCTCACAATATTCTGGAGTACTATGGCTGGTGTGTACAATGAATGTAAAAGGATTCATATGAAACCATACAATCCAGTTTGTTTCACGATTTTGGATATTTGGTGTCAAAAAAAGCAGAAGTTTAAAGATGATCCTTTTCTCTGTGTCAAGAGCTCTTTCACACTTCAAGGTCAATTCTATTTTGTTCTATTTTTATTTTTTTTAAGTTCACTTATTTATTTTGGAGGGAGGGAGGGAGGGAGGGAGGGAGAGAGAGAGAGAGAGAGAGAGAGACAGAGAGAGCAGGAGGGGCAAAAAGGGAGAGAAAGGGTCCTAAGCAGGCTCCGCACTGTCAGCATAGAGCCCACGATGTGGGGCTTGAACCCATGAACCCTGAGATCAAGGGTAAGCAAGAGTAAGATGCTTAACTGACTGAGCCACCCAGATACCCCAGGGTCAATTTTAAATCACCTTTTCCATTGAAGTCTTTTTCAATATTCATAGTCAATATTCAGAGTCATATTCATAGTCAATATTCATTCAATATTCAATAAAGTTTTCCACAGTCTCCTATAGGATTCTCTCTGCTTCATCAGTTAGGAATTTGCCTTCACCAAAGATAATTTGCCTACATCACTTTTGTATTGTCCCCTTAGCAACCTAGACCTTGACACTCTCCTCAATAAATGCCTGTGGAACTTGACTAAATATTGTACTTCTTTATGATATATTTTAGCTTTGAGCATACACAATTTATGAGCATTGTAGCCCATCACAGCATGGTGGTGTACGTGTGTTCACATCCATGTCTTTGAATTGTAAAATTGAGAAACATGAGGGGCAGGAAAGGTAGGTCAGAATCACAAAATTGGACATAGCTCTTTACGTGTTTGTTTATAAGAAGATGGGTATTAGAAAAAGACATTGTTTTTAAGCTTGACAGTAATTCTTTCTGTGTTCTGACACAGACATGAAAGTAATAAGCAATAAAAAGAGAACAGCTGCATTATATTTTAGCAGGTCTATCTGCACATGAATCTCTAGAAATGACTGCCTGCCCTAGACATTTTTTTTTTTTTTGAGTCAGCTGATCACGTCTTGGCTATAACTCTCACTTCAAATGATAGTTGAGCAATTTAATATGACAAATCTAAGAACTCAAAGAGGAAATTGCAATATAATGTGAGCTGCAAGCAGAATGTGGAATTTAGAAATGGACCATGTGAGCCTTTTTAGAAAAGTGGTTGTAGGAATAATGAGAACACCTCTGTAGGTTTGTCTACACTAGTCATCTCAACCTAAATGCTCTGCAGAAAGTCCTTTAATCTACTTTATTGCCTGCTTTTACATACAAATAGCAAAGGAAAAGGGATTATTTAGAAAATAAAGTGCTTGCTGGGAAATGCAGTTGAGACTAGATTACAAAGCACTCTACCCAGTTTTATTGCAATGCAGTCAATGTTCATTCCCACTGAATGTGGATTGCTTTGAATTCCTTATCCTATTCCATACTAGAACACTCTTGAAAAATCAGTTTATCTTCAATGTTTGAAGAATCTTTATAAAGAAAATGCCCATATGGAGCAAAGGGAGATTTTCTCTAGGGTCAGGATAAATTAGTAAGTCATGTAAACTGATTTCTGAATCATTTCGGAGCCACAACTTAACTCTCTCCAGAGTCCGGTTGTGCCCACTGACATTCTGGAAGGTACAATTTTCCCAACTTTTCTGGGAAGGTATCTATGGAATTTGTTGTAGTAAACCCCTCTTCCTTTGTTCATGGTTTCAACTTGGCATGGAAGAAAGGGCAAGACCTTTCTGACTTAAATTTTTTTGTCTACAAACTAAATCAAATACAAACCTCACAGCAAAAGTACTCCAACCAAGTACTTGAACGTCCCTTCTGTCTGGAAAGGGAAGCTGAGTGCAGTAAGTAATGTCACAAGTCCTTAAGAAACTTTAATACAAGGAAAGTTGGCACAAGTCAAAACTTCTTAAATTTTTCTGGGTCTGGGTCAATCCTTTCAAAATCGAGGGGCAGGAAACAATGAAAAGAGAAGGCTCAGTTGAGGGAATAATACAAAGAAGAGAGGTCAGTTGTGGTGTTTGAGGAAAAACCGAATGCTGAAGATCCCCACGGAGAATTCACCTTGAATTTCTCCTATTTGTTCTTCCCCCTCAAAGTCAGCCAGAGCACTGAAAAAGTTTACCCAGACTGATGTTTGAAAATATCCCATCACTCCATTTTTTCTCTTGCTCTTTCCTTCAACAAGAGGGAGTTTTTAGCTCCCAGGTAGCAACTGGCTATTATGTTACAGAGAAACTGCCAAATGTATAAAGGAAAACCCAGTCCACTGCAACCAATTGCTGGTGCATTTGATTAAAAGTTTCCTTCTCTGCTTTTTCTGGCAATCTTTAAAAACATAATAGGTTTCTGTTCCACTGCTTGTTTTAAATAACAAAGCAGGCCCCTATATCTTGAAACACAATGTTACAAAAACAATGTTAATTAAAGGTCACAGTTTGGAGGAAAAACAAAGCAACAACTTGCCAAATTCTGCTGCAAAATTTGTTTTCATTTAAGGCTAACATCTGAACTTACACTTGGCTATGTACTAAAGCATGGGTCCATTTAACTCATCATTTATGTATGTAGAAACCTTTCCTTCTTGCATTTATTGTTTACTATATAACACATCTTAAAATATCTGATTAAACCTTGAATTCAACATATTATAGGGAGAATAAGTACATATTATGGTTTGCCCAAGGATAGTGCTGGTTTTATACCTGCTGTCCTAGAATAATTATTAACAGTGGTGTTCACTCTCAAAATTATCCTGGTTTTGAATGATAAATTACATGTTCATTAGAGAGGTCTTTTTTTGGTTTTAATTTCAGTAATGCACCTCCTATGGCAAAATATCCACACAGCAAAATAATATTTACCCTCTAGATACAGTTAAATGTCTCCTTTTCTGTGAAACTTACACTAAAACCTTCCACCTTCCATCCTGAAGTAGACTTTCTTCCCTCCAGGATGCCCTGGAACTTGGACATCCTTTATAGCACTGACAGCACAGTATTTGCAGCATAGCAGTCCTACTATGAGGCAGTCCTCCAAAAAGCATACTACTTGAACATGCAGTCTATTAATCTTTGAATATCCTAAACCTAGGATGGCATTTGGTAAATCGCCGTTGCTTAATAGAGTGGTTGAAATACCTTTCCTGGACCACATACTTTTCAGACTCCTAGTCCATACCCTCATTCAAAGGAGAGCTGCTATGGTGGACTCCTGAGTAGAAGTTCTGCAATTACTCACCCTGGTTAATTGCTGAACCAGTTCCGTGTACCTAAAATTCATAGTTTGAAAACCACTGGGTGGTTTGATGCATGATGATATATTTGATGAATGAATGAATGAATGGGCACACAAATTCTAAAATAATTTCCACTATGCTAATACTGCCATCCTTTACCTTGTATAAGATGTCCTTTGCCCTGTGCCACTTTGCAAGCTCAGCATCACAGTTCAAATCCCACTTCTCTGGATCCTTAATGACTCTAATCTCTTCCTGTTCTAACTATGTTATATATTATTTTTGTTTTTACACACTATTATATTTTGGTTATTAAAGTTATTGTCATTAAATGTGAATAGAGGCAAAATCCTATTTATAAGATATATAGAGTTACTGTTTCTATATGGCCCGGCAAACACTTATTCACCCAACATTTACTTTTTTTTTTTTTTTTAATATTTCTGTGTATTTCATTCTTTCTCTTTGAAGTCCCAGACTCCTACCTGCTTCTACTTCAGAATGACATATATACCACATTTTGCCTGTCTGGAATTTCATATGTGTGTGGATTCCTCATACACATGTGACTATATTTGATTATCTTATGTTAATCTGCCTCGTGTAAATTTAAGTTTTAGTGCAGCTAGAAGAACCTTGGACAGAAGAAAATTTCATCTGCTCCAATTATAAAACACCATGAGGCAATAAAGATCTGTGTGTAAGAAAAGTAGTATTATTACTTTTAAAGTCTCCTGTTTCCATTTAGATTCTAGTCATTTCCCTCTGAATGGTTAATTATAACTTCTAATTTTGACTTTCTCATTCCCTTGATTTTCTTTATGATTTTATTAAGTATATTGGTATCCTTAAACAAGTGCTCTAGCTGACCTGCTTTTGAACTTTATGAATATGGAATTATATTCTATTCTTCTGTGACTTGCTTTGTTTGTTCAAAATTACATTCCTGTGATCCATCACTCTGCAGCCATAATTTATCATTTTCACTACTGCTTGGGGATACCTTGTATGAACATACTAGGTTTAATCTATCTGTACGATGTTGAATTTAATCTTCTAAATTTCTGTTAATCCGGTAGACTTGGAAGAGTGTGTCATTTTAGTTTTAATTTGTCTATTTCTGCTCACTAATGGCACAGATAATCTTTCTACATATTTAATGGATATTTGATATTCCTTTTCTTAGAAGTACATAATCAAGTCTTTTGGTAATGTTTCTACTAGGCTACTTGGTTTTTTTAATTTTTTAATTTTTTTTTTTACTTTTTGAGTTGTGGGGATTTAAAATATATTTTTGGATATTACTTCTTTGCCAATGACATGTATTAAAAATATCTTCTCCCAGTTGGAAGCTTGAAATTTTACTCATCTCAGTATTTCTGTTGAACAGAAGTTCTTAATGTTAATGAGGTTAAATATTTTCTTTTAAGATTTGTGCTTTTCCTGTCATATTTGAGAAATACTTCTTTGCCTCCAAAGTCACAGATATGAATGCCTATCTTCTTTTAAAAGTCCATGTCCCATGCAGGTCTTCCATTCACCTGAAATTTGTGTATGCCATTAGGGTGGGGTCAAATTTTATTTTTTTTAGCCATGTAGATACATCCATTGTGCAGTTTATCTTTTTAAAACTTATTTCTATTGTTGCTATGATTTTAATTTTTCTTTTTTTTAACTCCACAAGACAGTGCTTTTTAAAATTATTTTTTATTGTTTAGTGTAACTGCAATTGATTTGATGTAGAAAGACGAATCTTCACCACTTGCTTTACCTATCTTTAGTTCTTGTATCTCTGGTACTCTGGTATCATTTTCATTTTGCTTTAATTCTATCTTTTAGAATTTTCTTTAGCGAGTGTGTCTGCTGGAGTCAAACTTTACTTTCTGAATGCCTGAACACATATTTGCTTTGTTGTCTTTTTAAGAAAGTATTTCTGCTACACAGAAATTTGACAGTTAATTTCTTTCAGCATATTTTCTTCCATCTTGGTTTTTTGTTGCTATTGAGAAGTCTGGTCTGCCATCTACTTGAAGGTTGTCTATATTATCAACTTAACTATTTTTATGATCATCTTTGATTTGGGTGTTTGGCTGTTTCACTATAATAATTCTAGATGAGGCGTTATTTTCATTTGAACTCCTTGAAATTCATTTGTCTTCCTAAATCTATAGCTTGGGATATTTTTTTAAGATTTTATTTTTAAGTAATCTCCACACCCAACATGGGGCTAGAACTCACAACCCCAACATCAACAGTCACATGCTCCACCGATTGAGCCAGCCAGGCTCACTCCAAGCCCTGAAAGCTTGGAATTTTTAATTAACTTTGGAAAATTCTTAACCTTCTCTTAAAATATTGCTTCTGCCTCATTCTCCCTTGCTTTTCTTTATGGAACTGTGATTAAACTATGTAAATATTTCCTATTAATCCCTTTTGCTCTTTCACTTACACTTTCTCTCCCCCACCTCCCTCGTTTCTTCTCTCTCTCTCTCTCTCTCTCTGCCTCTCTCCCTTTGCATCTTTTTACTCCTTTCTGCTGCCTTTGGATGATTTCTTCAGATAGATCATGCAATTTACTAATTCTCCTTTCAGCTGTGTCTCATCTTCTATTAAAACCACTTAGCAAGGGTGCCTGGGTGACTAAGTCAGTTAAGCATCAGACTTCAGCTCAGGTCATGATCTCACACTCATGAGTTCGAGCCCCACACCAGGCTCTGCACTGACGGCTCAGAGCCTGGAGTCTGCTTCAGATTCTGTGTCTTCCTCTCTCTGCCCCTCCCCAACTTGTTCTCTTACTCTCTCTCTCTCTCAAAATAAATAAACAAAATAAAAAAATTTAAAAACAACAACAACAACAACAAAAAAAAAAAACACTTAGCAGCAGGGTTGCCTGAGTCGTTTAGTTGGTTGAGAGGCCAACCCTTGATTTCAGCTCAGGTCATGATCTCACGTTTCCTGGATTTGAGCCCTTTGGGGAGCCTGCCTGGAATTCTGTCTCCCTCTCTCTCTGTTCCTATCCTGCTCTCCTGTTCGGTCTCTCTCTCTCCCTCTCAAAATAAATAACTAAACCTTTAAAGGTCACTTAGCACCAAAATTTGAAATAGGCAGTTACTTTTGCTTTACAGTTCTTTGGGGAGGCAAGCTTATTTCAGTATATAGCCTTTGGGTTCCAGGCCTATTCTGGGAGGTTTTCTCATGTTCCACTCTCTGCTCAGTCGACTTTAGGCTTTGTCTTGTGATCCCCTGTGAAACTGCAAAATCCAAAGCTCCCTCACATAATTCATCAAGGTGAAAACTGCTTGTGGGGGTCAGTTTTCTTCTCTGGGTTCCAAACCTACTTATTTCTTTACTTCTGAGTATTTCTTACTTTCTTACCAGTTTGTTGAGACATGTTTAAAAAAAATACGTTAAGGAATATTTAGGCTTTTAGTGAGGGGGTCAGATAGGATATTCAATTCCTGGTATAGCCAGAAACAGAAGTTGGGCACTCAACTTTTCAAGAACACAATCAATTCTTTAGTATTTCAGGACAGCCTATGATGCTTGTCTAAAAGATCTTTATGTAATTAGAAGTACGGGTCAATTTTAATAATAGAAATGGTATGCATGGAAACATAAGATTTAAAACAACAAACCTGATATGCGGCTTTGGATTCCCTTTAACTTCACAATTGAGCTTCACCTTTTTCTCCTCAGAATTCAAAGGGAACATTACATGACTTGGTTCCTGAATAAAAACAGGGCCGTGCAGTGTGTAGTCATCTGAAATGAGAGGAGAAAATGTCCAAAAATGAAAAGAACATCTTCCAAAGAGGAACAATAACAGGAACCAAGTACAAAATGAAAACAAGAAAGATAAAATAACAAAAAAAAAAATAGTAATACATAACTGATATACTTTCAGCCTTTAGATGAAGTTTCCCATTGCAGACTAATCCTTTGTGGAATATTGTGAAGCAGAGACAGAGACTCTATTTCATTCTGATAACTTATTTTTACTAACTACTTCCAGAAAACTGCATGGCATTTCCTTTCCTCTCCTCTTAGTTACTGTTCCTTCTGTCTTTTGCTCACCCTTTTACTTTGGTCACATTTTGTTCCTAATATATCTCTTTTGTGCCTGTCATCTGGTCTAATGTCACAAAGTTAAAATTTCTCTGCTCTTTAATGGATAATAGAATTGGAAGTAAGCAATGATGATTTCATAGATACCTTAATAATGACACACAGCTCTGTACTGCTAATATACGTATAACATTTTCTTAAGTTGTCTACGCAGGTAAAGAACAATGTAGAGTCACAACTAATTTTCTGTGGTAAATGACCAGTTTGTTTGTTTGTTTGTTTTTTCCAACCTACAATGGACTCATACCTGGGGATATCTGTGTAAGTATCATACATCTAGAACCATACGTGACTCAGCACACAAATTCAGTAACATCCAAATTAGTCTATTATTATTATTATTATTATTAGTTCAGTGACGTACAATGATGTAGGAATTTTTCTAAATGCATTCTCTCAATAACAGTAACTAGATGTATGAAACTTACTTTATCACAAAACAGCAGTAAAGTTCATGCTGGTAATCCACAAACCATACTTTAAGTAGCAGTATGTAGATTACATATGTTTCTAGAGTACACATATAATAAATGTTAGTCAAAATGCATCTCCCCACGTATACCCATGAAAGTGATTTTCATTCTTCAAAATCTAGTTCAAGTTTGTTTGTTTGCTTTTTTATTGTTAACCTACAAAGCTTTTCCAGACCCTTATCTTCTTCCTTTCACCACATGATTCTTCAGTTATATTTCCCTGTGGAAGCTTATCTTTTTCTATCAAGTGTATTTGTAGCTTTCTTTTTCCTGCTTTGAACTGTAAGCTCCTTGAGAGTGTAACCATGTCTTACACATTCTTGTATGCTCTGATGTAGCAGATATAGCAGTTTGTAAATAGATCATCAATAAGGACTTGTTCTATTTAAGTGTCATTTTCTTTTCACTTTTTAATCTATTCAATCAGCTGACTTAGGCACTGCCTGATGAGTTTCCAGATAGAAGGGCCAGTGGCTATGAGGTAAAGTAATACTGAATATCACCCTGTAGCTGAGAATCCACTCCCCACTAAGGTGTGATTATTTTTAACAGTGTGAATTGCAACTGCTATCCTAGAAAAACTTTAGAAGCAGCCTTTGTTGACGGGTGGTAAGATGCCACTAAATTCATGTAGGTGAATCAGGACTGAGGAAAAAGAATAAAGCTGATCTGGGAATCTTGGTGAAGGACAGGAAGTAAGGTAATTTTTTGTATGGCTTACAACCCAAACTTAAAAGAATCCATATGTTGAGGGTGGGACAGAAGAAAATTTAAGGAGACAAGATGACAAAACAGAATTCTATTTTACTATAGAGGAGTGGGGACAGCCAAGCAGGATATGAATTCAGAAAAAACATGAGCTAAGATTCAATGCCTTGGGTCACCTACTAAATCCATGACTTATCTCTCCATCACCTAGTCTTTCTAGCCCTCAATTTTCTCATCTCTAAAATAATAGGACTGGACTAGGTTAGTGCTTCTACACTTAAGAATGGGAAATAATCCCTGAATATTGTCCCATATCTTACATGCACAGACATGTGAAGTTTGCATTCAAAGATGGCATGAATAATATTACCTCCACCATCCTCTCTCCTTACTCCATGTATAAAATCTCATGTTAATGAGACTTACACAAAGAAAACAGGATCTGCCAAAGAACTCAAAAGCACAGAATGAAAGTACACAAACAGACTTTTTTTTTTAACACTTGTGGTTTGAAGCCAGAAACTTCAAACTGCAGATATTTACATTTCAGATTTTCCACAATTACATAAATAGTTTCAAAACAAATTTAAACACTGGTCAAGGATTAGTTCAATTCAGATACAAAAAATTATGTGAATTTTTGGCATGTCTATTTAAGTAACAAATGTTACTCATCAAGATCGCTAACATAGCAGCATGCTTCGTGGATTTTTCTCTAAGACAGAAATATTTCTATTGTTGTCCCAGTTCCAAAATTATGTGTTTGTGTGTGTGTGTGTGTGTGTGTGTGTGTATATATATATTATCAATCATCTCAATTCATTGGTGTTCCCTGATTTGAATTTCATACAGAAATACACAGTCTATTACTAGTAATTCTAAATAAGAATGAAACATAATAATGATTATCCAGGATGCAGCTGAGAGGCTGTGGATTAACATCTGTACTATTTCTCAATGTATCCATGCCATATTTAAATAACAAAAATGGTATTTTTTCTGTGTATTTTGTAACAAGAATTGATAATAATGATGCTTTTGCATTCGCTATAAATAACACACTACATCCAAAGTTTTTATTTTCTCTTGGTTAACCAAGCTTGCTGCCTGTAAATCAACAGTAGCATTTTAGTTCTCATCTAAGGAAATCCATAGCTTTTCAAGCATGAGCTACATGATTTCAAAAAGATGGAGGGAGAGATTTTAGAAAGTTGAGCAATGCAGATGTGGAAGACATATCCTAACTACAAAACATTTAGCCTAGAGTTACCAACATTTTTGACAAGAAAGAGTTAAAGGGTTGTTTCATTTCTCTCAAACCTCAAGGTACCTGGGTGAAACAGAGTCCTCAGAATGACATTCTTAGATGAAACATGGATGGAGACATCAGTAAGTGTGTTCTTTTTGTAGTAGTGACAAAGTGACTTTCAAGTGTCTTAAAGGTCTAAAGGTACATACGAAGCACTCTGCATCTGCCATTTGTAAAACCTATAAGATAAAGTTTCCCTTTTCCTTTGTCATATTAAGTTTTTCTATGTAATTGGAGGGGGAAGCCATGATTTTCAGGATAAAGGAGCATCTCAGAAAATGACAAGAGGGCAAGGTTTTAATAAGCCAAGATGTCTCCAAGTTAGACCATGGACCACCTGCATTTTAATTGTGTATGTGCAAGTATAGAGCAAGTACAGAGCTTGTGTTTTTAGACTCAAGTCCAAAATGACTTCATCAGAAAAATCCAGGGTCCATGAATTTGCCTTTAACCTAGTTCAATCTGGGTGATTCTTCTGCACACTAGAAATTCAAAACTAACACAGATCCTTTTGTTCCTAGCTCTCCATTTCCTAAGAGCAGAAATCAGCCAACACTGGCTTTAGACACACTCCTAAACATTCTCTGTCTGGCAAAGTCAAACCAACACATCTTTGCTTGTAGCATATAGAGAAGGACTTCTAGCACATGTTTGGACTAGCAGCTAAGAGGCACGAAGACAGGAACAGAAACCGATAAAACTGACCCACACAAGGAAATGGGTGGATTTGTCAAAGTATGGGACTCAAGTTGAAACTAAACTGAAACTTCCTTAGAAAGACCCATATAGTTGAATGCCAACAGCTAATTATGAGAACGCTTCCAAGGGCTCTATGTGACAAAGAAGAGGGACTGATGTGACAAGGAAAAGGTATGCTCAGGTGACCTAATAATCCACTGTCCTATGGTGATAACTTATCCTTACTTGATACACATTATATTCCTGCTGTAACTACTACCCTTTGTTTATAAGAAATGAATCTCATCTTATTTATGTGACAGGATGTTCAGATTGATGTTTTCACTTGTGGATTCCCCAAAGGGTGAAAACTCACCCTAGTGACTCACCCAGCTTGAAGAAGTTAGGGGAATGGACTCACATTATTATCAGGAATCTCTAAGAGGAGCAGTAGGCAATTACTTTTCTTGAAATTCTTGAAAACCATGGTGAAGAGAAAGAGAGGGAAGCCAGGTTGCCAACAGCCCAGACACAGTCTTTCAGATTTCAGATCACTGATCTCAGGGCCAGCCTAGGGGATTTAGTGAAGATGCCAACACTGGTACATCATGATTTTCTGGTTCTCCCTTCTTTGGAGACTATCTGCCAATTGGTCAATTGGATACTTCCACAACACTACTTACATTCCCGAAAGTTTAACACAGAAATTCTCATGCACCAATATCTGAGTAAACCGTGTATTTGCAAAGAGAACAGAGAAGACCTAAGCTAAGGAAAACCCCCTTTCATGTTTCAACAAAGAGTGGGAAACCTATAGGTTTTCAGAAAGAGTACAACTTTCGTGACCACAAATGTATTTAAGTTAAAGGTCAGACTACCCTTAACCCTTCTGTCCCTTTGTTCATCAAATACTGAAAGTTATTAGAAAACACTGTTCTCAACAAGTGAGTCTCAAACTCCTTTCCTCATTTATTCTTTTCTTTTTAAAATCTATTTTTTTAGGGGGAGACAAAATCAATGTTTGTCAGCCAATTTCTTCTTGCTGCCTCCTGTAAGTGTTCCAGAAACAAAATGCAGTGTCAGGGCGATTTTTAAAATGTTTGGAGTATTGAAAGAGATGCATAGAATATCACAGAACTTTAAAGAGATTATTTAATCCTGAATGTATTTTCCCAGGTCACAGGGTAAAAAAGGTACTATATCTGTAACAGAAACAAAAATGATTTTTACCTAAAAAATAAAATAATCCTCTAAGAAATACAATAATAAAACACATTTCCACAGTGAGGTACTGCTCATTTTATCTGCAGCATTGAAACATCAACGATCTTACTTTTTTTTCTTTTTAATTTCTTTATTAATTTGGCCCATTTTGACATGTCCCCAAACTTCTCTCCCAGGCAAGCAAGCAGAATGTTTCTCAGGCTATCAGAAGCCAAACTTGAAAAAGAAATTGGAATGGATGGAGGTGGCCTAGGTTTTCTGAGACTGAGAAGAGGAAAATAAGACTGAATCTCAAGTGATGGTATACTTCAGGAAGCAAGGCAGAGGCCCATGGTTCAAGTATAGTGGAGCAAGTGTAGAGCAAAATCCCCATTCCATGTGAAAGGTCAGCAGCAAAAGATAACATGCATAAAGGAGCAAGCCGGTGGGTAGGGTACAGATTGGAAGAATCCACTAATGCTAACTGTAGATCTTTTTAAAATAGGACATCTGTAAACCAGCCTAAATGGTAGCCAATATAGATAGGAAAGGCATTAAAGGGCTGAGCCATATCAGACAGCAGGTGTGATCTTCAGATAAATATTTCATAGAAGGCAAGTTTGCAAAAAAAAAAAAATCAAACTACGCGTAAATTTATTCCTCAAAGTATGTTCTAGAAACCTCCTGCATCAATATCACCTTACCCGGTGGTGTTGATGAAAGGCAGATTTTTGAGCCCCTGCCAAACTTACTGGATTTTTATTATCAGAGCCCAGTACTGCTGTTCATTATTGTGCACTCTACGGTTTGAAAACTAGTACTGTACATTATAAATTGAGCACAGATGACTTTCAGCCCTAAACCAATTAAGGATACCAATGAAGAAAAACAACCCTGCAGAGTTTTGTTCTGTGTGCTAGATCACTCTGTAGTTTCCATGTAGGATGGGGTAAAAGGCCACATTTCTCCAGCAAAGCCCTTAGGTCAATGCACTTCTCTTGTGCTGGAAATATTTTTCAAGTCTTGCAAACTCTGACTCAACTCTGCTGGGAAAGGACAAAAATGCAATACTATGATTTCATCGTAGAAAACTAAAAATACCAGATTCAATTCTACTTGTAATTGCCCTGGAATTTCCAGGTGTTGCACCTGAGGGTTGTTCAGGCCCTTAATCTTAATGGCAGATATGAAGTTCTGCCATAACAGTCAAGAATCTCAGACTATGATAGAGGGTCAATCTTCCCAGGACATCGAAAGAGACTTTTGATTAAACACCTGGTCTTGGGCACAAACACTTAAATGACAATAATCTCAATTTGAGAAGTAAACTCTAGGATACCTAGTAGGGAACATAAAGGTTTGAGTAAAAGCTCAGGACATGAGCCCATGGCTTTAGATGGGAGTTACATCTGGGTCACATCTGGAGGATAGATAGTTTATTACATTATACATGCACAGAAGCATCCTGATGCAAACCAAAGTGGCTGTGCCATGCTGTACCTTTTACTCTGCATCCTGTAGAGCCCTTGACCAATCAAGAGCATAAATGCTCTCTATGTGGGCAATCAGTGGGAACATGTTGCCTTACTGGATTACAGACCAAAGCCACCTCACCAAGGACAAAGAAGAGGTACTTCTTCTGCTATGCTGGTTTGATGGGTGTGTTCCCAGAGTCATGCTCATATTTCACTCTCTCCCTCTCAACACTTGCATCAATGGGGAGATACATTATTCATTTTGCCACTAGAATGGTCCAGGAAGAGCACACACAGGGTCCAATGCATCCTGCTAGCTGGGAGCCTTCTCCTCTAACCTTTCTAATGATTGTGGAAATTCATTTTGGCCGAGAAACTGTAAGGTCAGCAACATCTCTGTGGATTGAAATTACTCACAAAATGTAGGGGAAATAACCTAAGGAAAATCAGAAACAAATGAAATACTCTGACTTTCTTGAATGTGAAAATTCCTTTAAAATGAATTACTGATTGTAGAAATGATGACTGGACAGCTGTCAAACTATCATTACAAATACAATTTAGCGTTGTTAGTCTTTATAACATAAATAGCAAGGGATGTTCAAAGACGGCACACAAGTGCCTATGTGTGAAACTATCCAACACACAGTATTTTTATTGAATAAGTACTCCGCTTGGTTCCATTTGCTTGCTCAGTTGAATAGAATAGAGGCAAAACAAATACAAGAGGAGACAGCCATGCCTGCTTAAAGGATAAGATGCTTCTTTCATCTGTCCTTTCTTCCACCTTCCTTCTTTTAACCTCCTCACACGAGCATTTTAAACAGGAAGGAACAGAGAAGTCTGCTGACAGCTGGTACATGTTTGAAGGCAGAAAGTGAAAGAAAATCCAAACGAGAAGTGAACTCTTCTCCTACTCTTTCTTTGTTTCC
Organism: Panthera tigris; assembly: GCF_018350195.1. Classification (NCBI taxonomy): domain Eukaryota; kingdom Metazoa; phylum Chordata; class Mammalia; order Carnivora; family Felidae; genus Panthera; species Panthera tigris. The sequence continues at coordinate 44,598,610 of NC_056661.1, read as the reverse complement.
TGCTTAACAGAATAGTGCTGCTGCCATTATACATTGTGTCACACATAATGAGGACCTAATTGTATGTAACGCCAGCTCTTAGAAATGGTGGTGATCTGGGGAAGTGTTAGGAGATAAAAGTGGTCTCTTTTGGGAGAAAAATTCTGCATTGCTGAAGGAAGCATTTGTAGGAGTGGCAAAGATCAACAAGGGGAAATGGGTCAGCACAACCTACTCCAACCTACTCCTGACCCTGACCCCAAATCCTGATGCATTTCAGAAACAATGGATTCATTACTCCTTTACATATAAGTAAATGGGTAACTGTGACAACAAGTTCCAGTTATGAAAATAAAGATAAATTTTCAACAAATGCAAATATTCTATAACTAATTTGGGGGCAAAAACTGAACTTAAGGGATATGACATGATAGCCTTAGTGTGAATATCTCTACAGAATTATAAGTTTGTTAGATTATGGAGTGCTGACCCAGACTCAGCTGGGGATGAGTTATTATTTACTAATGATGGCAAATAAGAAGATATAAAAACATATGTATGTAACAGATTGGTTTTGGCTAAAGAAGTTGGAATAAGATATCTGTAACACTAATTCACTAAATGCTATTTCCCTCTTAACATAAGTATACAGTAGATATCTATGGTTTTTGCTTACTCAGAATTCATCACTTCTCTTCAAGGTAAGGGCATTCCACTTTTTCTTTGGTGACCCAAGTGCCCTAGTAGCCTAAGTGGTTTGGGTAGACTAAAATCTTGTATCCAAGTTAGGAGCAGGAGGTAACTCAGGCCTGGCCAATTAATATTCCATTTTCTTAGAAAACTGATTCCCAAGTATATGATGCAAGTTTGGATAATAAGATTCTATTTCAAGCCTTTTCATAAAACTACTAGGGGGAAAAAAAGTTTTTTAGAGTCTGGGATTGCTTGGAGGGAGAAAGCCTAGAGTTTTCAAAGGCCTCCACATGGAGAATTTAAAAAAAAAAGAAAGAGAATGAACTAACGCACCAGAAGGAAGCTAATAAGAAACCAAAGAATGGAGGCTGAGTTTTGATGACATCACTTGAGCTTTGGAACCAGTTCTGTTCTAAGCAAGCTTTATCCCTAAGATTCCCAGCTATGTGAGCCAGTTATTGCTTTTATTTAATCAAATTTGAGTTGGCTTTTAACAGCTGAAGCTAAGTGACTCTTAATCGAAACTATATTCGTAGAAAGTACACATCGTTTAATCCGTGGGTTAATTAATGTCCTTTGCTCTTCCTTTTCTTCTTTCAATTTCCTTTCAGCCACTCTCCAAATGTATGTGTGTGTAAATGCACACGAATAGGCCCTCAGCAATATGGCAGGCAAAGATCTTCCCTTTGGAGCTACTGTTCTTGTTCATGCTTCTATCTCAACCTGGTCACTCCTGTGATCAAATGCTCCCTAAAAGTCTGCTCCTTTAACCTGTGTCACTTTGATTACTTATGACAAGCCCCATAAGACATGTCTTTCCCATGTCCTTCCCCATCACAGGACATTATTACCTGTTGGGAAAAAAATATATATATATAACAATATATTAATCTATTCCCCAGATGTGTAGCTTCTAGCTGAAATTCATATACTTTAATGGTGGCCTTTTAAAGAGATAATTAACCTAAAACAGTGTTAATGTTTATAATGTGCTTTTATGTGTTCTTCATGTGCAAAAAGGCTCTCTTAGGGAGCCAGTTAAAATTAATGCAGAGCTTACATGTGCCTTCCCCCCAAAATTCTGATTAGATAGACCTGGAGGTAGGGCACAGACATTTGAATTATGCATCTCAGCTTATTTAGATGCAGGTGATCCACAATCATGAGCCACCATTTAAGAAAGAAAAATTAAGAGAATGGCAGCAGCCACAGTAGGATGTTTCAAGCACCCGGTGGCTACTGGAACTTTTAACCAAGGAAACAGAGTATTTGTTTGGCTCTTAAATCAAATGTTGGAAATGCCTGTCTTTTCTGGCGTGGGTGAGCAGAGTGTTTCCCATTATGTCTGTCCATGGGGATAAATTCTTCTTTGCAATAGGAGGTGTAAATGATTGTAACAAACCTGCTCTGGCTCCTGATGTTTTGCTTATTATGTATTAAGAAAATCCAGATTTGTCCAAGCTTCTCTGTGACTGGGAGAAACAATTAATTCTTTCCCTGGTTATGTCGCTAAGCCTCCCAGAACCAAAGTATCTTCATTCTCAACAAAACAAAAGTATGACCACGGTTGGCTCTTCTACACTCAGTTGTAATTTTGCATTTTCTTGGAAACCATCTGTTTTAAGGCCTTCTGGGGTAACTTGCTGGTTTTATTATCTCCGCAATGACACCGTAGGTTCCCCACTTCCTTCCCTGATATTGAGTTGCCTGAACACGTAACACCTGCAGGTGGTACTTTCATGTTACATGCACTGTGGCTCCTCAAGTAATATTCATGATTCTTTGCACCTGTCTCTTTAGCAGCTGAAATACCCCATGTCTGTCTTTCCTTAAATGCTTCAGGTTTTCAATTCAACACAGAGTGAATGCGTCAATATACATACATACTAGGAAGCGTGAAAGGGAGTAATCTGGGAGCTGTTCAAGCAAAACTCTGACAACATATTTCTAACAGGAAAGATCCACTAAATTTGAATTTAGTATGCTGCTCTTTCTGGTGTGTAAGTACTTTAGTTATTTTGCATATAGTTGCTTAGGATACAAGGTTGTCATGATGTCCCTGAGGAAGCTGGGGAGGAGGCAAAATTGAGTTGCAGTTCATGGCAGGCATTGGGTTCCAGTGTATGAGTCTCTTTGGTGGGGCACTGTCATTTTGATTGAAATGAAAACCCAAACCAGACTGTGTCCTATGTCCTTGTCTGACTAAATCCAGTAGTCCTGCTAGAGATGGGAAAATAAGCATAATCACTCAACTTAGGCAGAGATGTCCTCAGCTTTGGAAAAAAGATGCTTAGGAGACTACAAATTAACTTCTACTTTCTCTTCCTCTAAAGATAAACCCCTCCCCCCCCCCAACCCTGGCCCCATGTCTGCTATACAGAGACATGTAGAATAATGGCAATAATAACTACTATTATTTGGCATAATGAGGCCAGGCTGCATGTAAAGTAAAAACACTTGCCAGGCCCTGTCTCACCCCACCAACAACCCTACTGACTGATGCTATATTCCTCCTCACTTGATGATGGAGGAAGAGCAGATTAGAGACAATTCACTTACAATAGGTTGCAAGTCAAGCATTTGAACCTGGTATATTATAAGAGAAGAGCTAATTGCTCAGGGGCGCCATGACATCATGATATACACTTGCAATTACTCTCTATGCATCACCACCAACAAGTAACAAATGAGATTCTGATATGTTGGATAAGAACAGTACCATCAAATGTAACTTGAGATTTTTAGGCCACCCCATTTTTGACATGAGGAACCAAAGTTTTTTAGGGATTAAATGGCTTATGAAAAGTCGCACAGATACTCAATGATGGGGCTCTAACAAGAATCCTGATTTTCAGATTTAATTGAATGTTCTTCATAGTACCATCAGTTCCCTCTAGTTTGTTTTTTGGATAACAGTAGAAATGGTCCACTTGTACCTAGAAATATACTGGAGGAGAATAATGGAGTCATTTCTTAGGAAGGGAGGAAATCTATTTTGTCAATATTTATGTCTTCAAACTTTGGTTCAGGAGGAAATAAGTGAAAGTTTATTTCCTTTCAATAGAGAGCAGAAGGGATAAATGTATTCATTATATGCTGCACTTGTTACTAATTTTTTCAAATTACAAAGTTGTTCTTTTTTAGAATTACCAGCATATTGATGTACAGAAAGGATATTTTGTCCTAAAGTAATCCTCTATAGAGAACTGTATAAAAGGGGGATTCATAACCTTTCAAAATGACAAGCATAAAATTTGCATCTAATTATTGGGCATTCTGCCTTTTCTGTGTCATTCTGTCATAAGGTAAAATGGCATGCACACTGATTTGGGCAAACACAAAGCAAAAACTCTGTGAAGGGATAAATGGCAGCAGAAAATGCCATTGACTTGAATTCACAGGTTTATCAAAAGAGGAGGAAAAACATTTTCTTGGCTTTCCTAAGACAAGGTAAAAAGCATGGCCATTAAGTTGTTGGGCCCTTTGAATAAGTCATCCACCTGTCCTCCTCATTTCACTAGCAAATGAAACTCAAATCCTTTCCCACAAACCTCCAGAGAAGAATTGGATAACCATAAGTATCTATCTTTATAATAAAAATACCTGTTTGCCTGAGCAAAACATCACCTAAGCAGAAGGTAACTGACAGGCGATATTGGGTTAATATCTGTCATTCATTCAGCAAGCATTTACTGAGTTCCTACTATGTGCTAGATCACATTCAACACATTGAGTATAGATAGAAAAGTAAATAAACACAACATCCTAAGACAGATCACATTTTAGGTTGGGGGAGGCAGACTCTAAGGAATTTATACAGTGTTCTGAAGAGTGACTAATGCTGTGAAGTAAAAAGAAAAGGCATAGGGAGTCCAGGGAGGATACTGCAATTTTAAGTAGAGTTGCCAGTGATGTCTTCATGAGAAGATGATATTTTATCCAAGACTTGAAAGAGAGGGAACACATCATGAACATATCTGGGAGGTAAACAAACACTGCAACCAAAGGCAACAATGACTGCAAAAGCCCTCCAGTAATGGGAAAATGCTTAGTTTACTGGAAACAAATACTTTTATGCTTTACCTCTTCCTCTTCCTTTCTCCCCGCCTTCTCTCTCTCCCTCTCTTCCTCTCTTCCATTCTCTCTTTCTCTCTTTCTTGCGTGCGCACACACGCACACGGCAACCAGTGTGCCTGGAGCCTGCTGAGCAGGGGAACATTCAGAAAAGCTAAGTAGGACTGGTAGCGGCTATACCACTTATTAGTGCTTATGAGCACTGCTATATTCATGGTAGAGTTCTTCAACCCACATTTGTATAAGCAGAAACAGGTATTATTGCTGTATCATTATTTTATAGACAAAGTGAGGCAGAAAAAAATCCACTTGTGGGGGCCTGGGATGCCCTTGCATTGCTATGATGTTTTTCCCTTTTTCTCTTTCAAACGATGCAAATAGAATTAGGAAACTGTAATTCTTGACGAATTTTCTTGTAGAACTTCTTTCTGTAGAATATGCCAGATCCATAAGTTGCTTGTAGTGCAGGAATTAAAAGGATGGACTCTTGGCAATAGTGCCTAGGTTCATATCTCTACCTCTAGATGAGCCTGAACAAACTGCTTAGATTTTGTGCCCCAGCTTGCTCATTTGTGAAATGAAGCTTAGAACAGCACCTATCTTATAGGGTTATATGTGAGTGTTAAACATCTTAACTTTTTTAAAGTAAATTCTATTCCCCAATGTGGAGTTTGAACTCATGACTCTGAGATCAAGAGTTGCATGCTGTATCAACAAAGCCACACAATGCCCCAAATGTCTTAATATTTTTAAGTGTATTTATTGATATTGAGAGAGAGAGAGAGAGAGAGAGAGAGAGAGAGAGAGGTGTTACACACATGAGCAGGGGAGGGGTAGAGAGAGAGGGAGAGAGAGAATCTCAAGTAGAATCCATGCTGACAGCATGGAGCCCAATGTGGGGCTCAATGTCACAAACCACATGATCATGACCTGAGCCAAAACCAAGAGTCAGATGTGTAACCAAATGAGCCACCCAGGTGCTCCACATATTAATATTTTTAAACTGCCAAGAACAGTCCCTGGTATCACAAAAGATCTATAAATTCCCTCTTTAAAGTCTCTGATTTGTGGAGTGGTGGTATTGGGGGATAAGGAAGAGAATAATCCCTTGTTACTCTTTAATGTTTCTCTAGTAGGTAGGAAGACATAACTGTCTTTCGGTGGCCCAGGTGTGATAAATTTTTTCTGAATGTAAATCACCAAAGACACAAAATTTTTGCCTCAAGGAAAGTAATACAAGGGGACTTTGCATCATTCTCCCGTTACCCCCATCTTCCATAATTAGTAGCCTGGTTGTGTGCATAAGGCACAAATATTAAATTGCACACAGCCTATCATCAATCTTCCTCCAGGTCTCTGAATGAGTAATGCCAAGATTCAGGCTCAGAATACTTGTCTAAATGAAAGAACTAACCTTGAGACAGGAATGGAAAGAATGTAGGTAACGTCTGCATTTAAAACGGAATAAAGGGAAGAGAAATCCCTTTGATTGGTTTCTGTTTTTTGATGTCAGGACATTTCTATCGCCCTAACATCAAAACAACAACAACAACAACAACAAAAAAACAAAACAGCAGTGAGAAATCAGAACAAAAACAGGAGAAATCTCTATTTTGGCAGGCAATAAAACATCCTCTCCAACGAAACGGCCTTCCCTTCTGTTCCCAAAAAATTTTGTACACTATACTTACTTAACCAGACTATGGTAATACTTTATATACTTGTCTATAGCTTGTAAGCTGTTTGAAGATAAGAACCTGAGTCAATGTTGTCTTGTTTCTCAATTTTTATCATTCTTTCTGCCACGCTGTCAATGTCTGATCTATCCTTAATGAATACGTTAATGAATGAAGGAAACAACTTGCCAACAAGTATAACTTGGTATGTAGCAAAAACAAGACAGAAAATTAAATATCCTAATTGCTTGTCAACTACTATTTGTAAGAGAATTTGGTGCTTCTGCAAGATCTTTTGAGAGAACTAGCTGGGGTTTAGGCCATCAAGAAAATCAATTTTTGAGTTTTTTATGAAAATTAACATTTCATTCTATTTACTATTTCACAATGGAGTCTTGCCTTTATGAAGTGTGTTTTTAATGTTAGGTCACTCTGTAGAATAATTCTTTCCCTTTCATTCATTTATTTATTCATACAAAAAATGTTTTCTGAGCATTTGCTCAGTTCCACATGCTTCAGATACAATAATGAACAAAGACAGGCAATGCTTCCTTCACTGGGCATCTATTCACTGACAAGTTGATGCTTTAGTAACTAAATTCAAAGAAAAAAACCATGATCTTGACAGGCTTAAGACATCATTTCAGTTTTGTGAGTAGATTTTATCATTTATTTTTGTCAGAGAACACACTAAGAGGAAGTTGGAGAGGAATTAATATACACACAAAACTTACATAAAATTTTAGGAGTTTCACAGACTTCCCTGAAAGTTGATTCGTAGAATTCAGGTTAAAAATTCCTGTTCCAATCTGGAAGTATCATTTTTTGTGTGTATGTATGCATGCCTCTGTGTGTGTATGCATTTGTGCATGTGTGTGTGTGTATACTTACTTTAAAACACAGGAAAAAAAACCAGAAACCATTTAATGAAAGGATAATAAACACATGACTATAACAATTATTTTAAATATAAATGGACTAAATGATCCAATAGAAAGACAAATGGTGGCTGAATGGATAAAAAAACAAAAAACAAAAAACAAGACCCACTTACCAGCTACCTACAAGAGACTCACTTCAGATCTAAAGACACATACAGACAGAAAGTAAAGAGATGAAGAAAGATATTCCATGTAAATGGAAGTAAAAAAGAAGCTGGTATATCAATACTCTTATCAGAAAAAATGGACTAAGACAAAGACAGACAAGACACAAAGAAGAACATTATCTCATAATAAAGGGGTCAATCCAAGTAGAAGGTATTACATTCATAAACAGTTATGCTGTTTACATAAGAGCACCTAAATATATAGAGCAAATATTAACAGACATAAAGGAAGAAATTGAGATTAATGCAATAACAGGAAGGTATTTAATTCCCCTATACACCACTGGATAGATAAGGCAAATAGAAAATCAATAAGGAAACACTAGCCTTAAAGGACGTATTAGACAAGATGGACTTAAAGGGTATATATAGAAAATTCTATTCCAAAGCAGCAGAAAACACATTCCTCCTAAGTGCACATAAAAAATTCTCCAGGATAGATCATGTTAACCCACAAAACAAGTCTCAATAAATTCACTAAGACTGAAACCATATCAAGTATGTTTTCTGACCACAAAGGTATGAAACTAGAAGACAATTATAAAAAGGAAACTGCAACAAGAACCTAAACACATGGTTACTAAACAACCAATGAGTCAACAAAGAAATCAAAGAGGAAATTAAAAAAACACTGAGACAAATGAAAATGAATACACAATGTTCCAAAATTCATGGAATACAGCAAAAACACTTCTATAGGAAAAGTTCATAGTCATATAGGCCTACTTCAAGAAACTGGAAAAATATCAAATAAATCTTACTTTATACCTAAACTAAAAAAGGAAAATAAACAAAGCCTAAAGTTAGTAGAAGGAAATAATAAAGATCAGATTTGAAAAAAAAAAAATAAGAGTCTAAAAAAACAGAAAACATCAGTGAAACTAAAAGATATTTCTTTGTAAAGATAAATAAAATTGAAAAATCTCTAGCCACAATCGTGAAGAAAAAAAGGGAGAGGGCTCAAAGAAATAAAATCAGGAATTAAAGAAGAGAAGTTAAATTGACACCACAGAAATACAAAGAATGGTAAGAGATTACTACAATTTTAGATATACAAATTAGAAAACTGAGAGGAAATGTCATATTTCTAGAAACACACAACCTTCCAGGGCTGAATCATGAAGAAATAAAAAAACATGAAGAGACCAATTAAAATAAAACAAAATCAATAATTTTAAAACTCTCCCAAAACAAGAGTCCATCCAGACAACTTCCCACAGGAATTCTACCTAACATTATAGAAGTTAGTGTCTATCCTTTTTAAATAATTCCAAAAATTTAAAGAAGAAGCAATGCTGTCAAACTTATTTTATGAGGCTAGCATTACCCTAATACCAAAACCAGACACAGATGCCACAAAACAAAAAGCTGCAGTCCAATATTGCTGAGGATCATAGATGCAAAAATCCTTAAAAAAATAATGGCAAACCCAATCCAACAATACGCTAAAAGGATCATACACTACAATCAAGTGTAATTTATTCCAGGGATGCAAGGATGGTTCAATATCCACAATCAATCTCTGTGATACACAAAACAAAGGATACAAATCATATGATCATGGCAATAGATGTAGAAAAAATATTGGATCAAATTCAATAACCACTTATGATAAATACTCTCAACAAAGTGGCTATAGAAGGAACATACCTTGACATAATAAAGACCACCTATAACAAACTCAGTTAAGATCATACTCAAAGGTGATAAGTTGAAAGCTTTTCCTCTAAGATCAAAAACAGGTCAAGGATGCCAACTCTCATTACTTTTATTCAACATTCACTGACTTTATTTTCAAGTATTAGAAGTCTGGCCACAGCAATTAGAAAAGAAAAATAAATAAAAGGCAACCTAATTGGAAAGGAAGAAGTAGAAGTGTCCATTAATTTGCAGATGACATTATATTGTGTCTGGAAAAACCTGAAGATTCCACTAAAGCACTATTAAAATCAATAAATGAATTAAGTAAAGTCACAGGACACTAACATTCAGAAATTGGTTGACTTTCTACACACTAATAACAAATAACAACTAAAAATTAAGAAAATAATCCCATTTATAATTTCATCAGAATGAATAAAATGTCTAGTAATAAATTTAAACAAGGAGGTTGAAGATATTTTCTGACAATTTTAAGACACTGATGAAAGAAACTAAATTTGACACAAATAAATGGAAATATATTTCTGTGTTCATAGACTGGAAAAATTAGTATTTTTAAAACATCCATACTACCAAAGCATCTATAGATACAATGTAATCCCTCTCAAAATTCCAATGTCATCTTTCACAGAAGTAGAACAAAGAAATGCAAAATTTGTGTGAAACCACAAAAGACCACAAATAGCCAAAAGCAATCTTCAGAAAGAACACAGCTAGTGATATCATGTTCCGTGATTTCAAATTGTACTGCAAAGTTATAGTAATCAAAACACATGGTACTGACAAGAAAACAGATACATGTATCAATGGAACAGAAAAGAAAGCTCAGAAATAAACTACACATATATAGTCAATTAAATGATGACAAAGGAGGCAAGAGTATAAAATCAGGAAAAGACAGTTTCTTCAATAAATGATATAGGAAAACTGGACAGCTAAATAATGAAACTAGATCACTATTTTATACTATTTACAAAAATAAATTCTAAATGGGTTTAAGACTTGATGTAAGAAATGAAACCATAAAAATACTGGAAGAAAACATAGGTAAGCTCTTTTATATCAGTCTTAGCAATATTTTTTTGGGATAGTCTACTCAGGCAAGGGCAACAAAAGCTAAAATAAACAAATGAGATTACATCAAACTCAAAAGCTTTTTCATAGTGAAGGAAAGTATCCACAAAATAAAAAGGCAACCTATTGAATAAGAGAAGATACTTGCCAATCATGTATCCAGTAAGCAGTTAATATCCAAAATATATAAAGAACATACAAAAGTTAATACTTAAAAAATAAGTAACCTCATTAAAATGGACAGAGACCTGAGTAGACATTTTTACAAAGAAGACACACAGATGGTCAACAAGCACACAGAAGGGTCAACATCTCTAATTATCAGGGAGATACAAATCAAAAGTACAATGAGATAGCAACTTGAACATGTCATATTGGCTATCATCAAAAAGATAAAAAACTAAAAGTGTCGGAAAGGATGTGGAGAAAATGGAACTCTTGTAAACTGTTGGTTGCAGCAAAAATTGGTTGGGGCGCCTGGGTGGCGCAGTCGGTTAAGTGTCCGACTTCAGCCAGGTCACGATCTCGCGGTCCGTGAGTTCGAGCCCCGCATCAGGCTCTGGGCTGATGGCTCGGAGCCTGTAGCCTGTTTCCGATTCTGTGTCTCCCTCTCTCTCTGACCCTCCCCCGTTCATGCTCTGTCTCTCTCTGTCCCAAAAATAAATAAAAAATGTTGAAAAAAAAATTGGTACATCTACTGTGGAAAACAGTATTTGGTTTCCTCAAAAAATTAAAAACAGAACTACCATACAATGCAGCAATTTCACTTCTGGGTATTTACCCAAAGAAGACAAAACTCTAATTCAGAAAGATATCTGCACCCCTATGCTCACTGTAGCATTATTTACAATAGTCAAGATATGGAAGTAACCTAAGTGTCCATCAATACAATAGATAAATGTGATATTTGTGTACTTACCCATTTACTTATATATCTATTTAATTTATAACCATAAATACACACACAGATGAATATTACTCTGCCATAAAAAAAAAAAAGAATAAAATCTTGCCATTTGGGACAACATGGGTGGACCTAGAGGATATTAAGCTAAGTGCAATATATCAGAGAAAGAAAATACCATATGATTTCATTTACATGTGGAATCTAAAAACTAAGATAAATGAAAAAAAAAACAAAAACCAGAAACAGACTCACAGATATAAGAAACAAACTCGTGGTTACCAGGGAGGTGGGGCAGCAAAAGAGGTGAAAGGGATTAAGAGATGCACACTACCAGCTATAAAATAAGTATGTCATGAGGATATATTATATAGCATAGGGAATAGAGACAATTATATTGTAATAACTTTGTATGGTGACAGATGGTAACTAGACTTACCATGTGGATCATTTCATAATGTATAAAAATACTGGATCACTATGATGTATACCTGAACCTAACAGGATATTGTATGTAAATTGTACTTCAGTAAAAATAAAAACAACACACACACACACACACACAAAAGTAATGTTTGACTTATACTTGAAAACTTCAAAAGATTAACTTCAGAAGTAAAAAGTTAACTATAGTTGTTTGGGGGTATTTCGGGAGCTGGAGAAGTTGCAGAAGTGAAATTAAAAATTTTTAAGTGACTACGGAAGAAGGTGATAATTAGGAAGAATTTGTCCTTTCTTAGCAGTAAAGTTATAAGAAAATATACTTTGAACACCAAAACTATTCTTAACTCTTATGTATCCTCATAAAATCAAGAGAAGACTATTGGTTATAATGTTAGAAGCCAGTCTCTATAATAAGATTAGGTGAAATAAAACTATTTTTCTTGGGCAATGACTACCCTCAAATGAGAAGGAACTATTTGTTACCAAGCTTTTGGAATCTTACCCAAAAGGCATTTTGAAGTAGGAATTGAGCAGTTGGTAACATTTCCTCAAAGGGAATTCAGGAGCTGACATTGACAGCTGATATGCTTCTACCCTAGGCAAAATTTTCAGCATGTAACTAAGGTATTTACAATGTTTTCACAGATAACTACTGAGATACGTAAAATATTTGGTGAACATACATAAGTAACTTAGTATGCTATCAACATAGCAAAAGTTACAGTTAGAAAATAACCGTAAAAATATATGCATATGGAAATAATATAAATGAAGTCATTTTTGTCAGCTGAAGGAAGGGTAGTGGATGATTTGAAAGTATGATGATTCAAATATAAAAATTATAGGCAATCTCTACAAAGGACTTAAAATATCATGGGCCATAGAATGGGAGAAACTATTGGCAAATCATCTATCTAGTAAGGGTCTGGTGTCCAGAATTTGTAAAGAATTCTTGTAACTCAACAATGATGAGAGAACACAATTTTTAAAAAATGGCAGAGGATTTGAATAGGTATGTCTCAAAAAATAAATTTATAAAGGCAGATAAAAGCACATTGGATGTTCCCATCATTAGACACTAGGGAAATACAAATCAAATAAGACACCACTTCACAGCCAGCAAATAGACTACATACAAACAAACAAAAGCAGAACATAGCCAGTACTGACAAGAATGTGGAGAAACTGGAACCCTCCAGTATTGTCGATGGGTATGTAAAATGGCATAGCTACTGTAGAAAACAGTTTGGAGGTGCACCAAAAGTTAAGTGATGCACAAGTTCCACTCCTAGGTATATACATATTTCAGGAGTCCCCAAAGCCACACCAAGTTTGATAATTTGCTAGGAGGACTCACAGGGTTCAGCACACAGGAGTACTCACAGGTATGATTCAGTGCATCACAATGTGAAGGGATACAAAGCAAAATCAGCAAATAGAAAAGGCACACAGAGTGAAGACCTGAGGAACCCAGGGACAAGTTTCCCAACTCTTTCCCAGGGGACTCATCCAAAAGCAAGATGTTTTGAAATGCTATCTACCAGGGAAATTCATGAAAGATTCAGCACCCAGGATTTCTGGTGGGCATTGGTCATTCAAGCAGACAATTCGTGGCACATATCAAATTTATAGATTCACAGAAGGAAAGCAGGTATTCATTATAAAGAATATTGTGTGCATAAACAGTTTAGGATCAGTGAGCTATTCTTCTCAGGGTAATAGGAAACATACAGAAATAGAAGTTTCCAGATGCTAGACAAGGGCTAGCCTTTCAAGTAATTCTTTCAAATACAGCAGCCAAGCCTGATAAGTTGCCTCTTCTGAACAATACCCACAGAATGGTGGTGATGGCTGCACAACTTTGTAAATATACTAAAAACCAGTGAAATGCATACTTCAAAGTCATTAAAATGGTGAGTTTGATATCATTAAAAAAAAACTTAGTGATGTTTAAAGCAGATATGCCTTTGTGTTAAATTTAAACAAGTATATATTTGGTGTATTACATTTAATGGTGTATTTAAAAATGTAATGGGGAATTAATTGCATACCCCCCGCCCCCAACTCCTACATTATGGCTCTAAATCCAAATGTGGATGTATTTGGAGTAAAGAAGTAAATTAAGATTAGACGAGGTCAAAAGTGTAGAGTCCTGATCTCATGGGTATCAATGCCCTTATAAGAGGAGACACTAGAGAGCTCATGCTCTCTCTCTCTGCCATGTGAGGACATAGCAAGCTGACTGAAAGCTAGGAAGAAAGTCCTCACCAGAAAATCGATCAGCCAGCACCTTGATCCTGGAATTCTGAGCACCCAGAAGTGTGAGAAAATAAATGTGTGTTGTTTAAACCACTCACTTTATGGCATTTTGTTATAGCAGTCCTAGCTAAGACAGAAACTGTGCAATGTGCCTTATGAAGTATCTCATTTAATCCTTAAAACAATCTTGTGAGATATATTCTATTGATATTTTCTTTTTACATAAAGGCTGAAGAAAATTAATTACTAAGGTAGCAAAATAGGATTTAAATTAAAGTTGTCTGATGTTAAAAATTCAAGTTCAACGATACTCTAATTGCCTCAAATAAGGATACTGTGAAGAAATTTCCAAATTATAAGACTATATAAAATTTGTTTGTTCTAAAATTTTCTTTCGTATACATATATCAAGCCTTTATGCATTTATTTCCACAAGTCCTTGTCCTTCATTATGTTGCTTTTCAATAAATGCTTCCTTTAGAAGGTCTTCAGAAACATGCAGTTTTAAGTGGGTACATAAAGCCAGTGCTTCATTCTTTTCTTGTTGGAAATCACTACAAAGCAACAAGAATGTAAGAAGGAAGTGCAAGCTCTATCAAAGACAAGAACAGGGGATAACTATGGAAATCTATGAAACACAATTATTCAGAAAGCTGCCAAATGCTACTTAAGTCAAATAGGAGTTCATAAAGATCGAGCAAAAAAATGGGATGATTTCAGACAAAGCAAGAGACGACAGCTCTCCAAAGCAAGGTGCCCAACAAATAATGTTTTTTTTTGAAATAAAAAGGATGGTTTACGAAATAAAACTAAGGACACTATAAAATTGGTTGTTTAGAAAATCTCAAGAAACAGGAAATGTAAGAATAAACATGGAATCACATGGAAGATGAATATATGGCATAATTATGTTTTAGCAGCAAGAATGATGTCATATTGTGAGCATCACTATAACTATTGATCTCTGTTGGCTGGAAAGAATTATAGCCTAGAAAACGTTATTTATAAAATCTTGAGTCAAAAGGAGAACACTTGGTAGTTTGGAATATAAAATTGGCTTTTTATAGTACTGAGTGGTCCAGAAAGAACTCACCCTATTCAGAGATGTGTAATACTAACAGTAAAAAAAAAAAAAAAGTAGAGAATACTTTGAATAAATAAATACAAAAAATGATGAATGGAAGAGCAAAAGTGAATGACTGAAAAAAGAGTATGCACCAAAAATATGCTGCCACAGAACAGGTAAAATGTGACCAAATATATTATCATGTAGTAAATATATTTATAAAGAAACAAACTTATAAAATATAAACTGAATGTAGAGATACAAAAGCTCAGGAAAATATGTTGTAATATCAGAAGAATATAAGCTGGGAAAGTATAAAGTAGTAGAATAAGTTAAAATGATCTTGGAGATACATGCAAATTAGAAACTCTACAAAAGAGAAAATATTGGAAAGAATATAGTAAAAGACAAAGATAGACTTGAAAAAATGAGAAAATAGAAAAAAAAATGATTAAAAATTGAAAAGGACGGGGTGCCTGGGTGGCTCAGTCAGTGATGCATCAGAGTCTTGGTTTTGGCTCAGGTCATAATGTCATCATTTTGTGAGTTCAAGCCCCACGTCAGACTCTCCATTGACAGTGCAGAGCCTGCTTGGGATTCTTTCTCTCTCTGCCCTTCCCCTGCTCACGCTGTCTCTGTCTCTTTGAAAATAAATAAATAAACTTAAAATTTTTTTTGAAAAAAAAAATTGAAAAGGACTAAAAATGTCCACTGACCGATGAATGGATAAAAATGATGTAGTATATATACACAATGCAATATTACTTAGCCATAAAAAAGAATGCAATCTCGCCACTTGCAATGACAGAGAGGGAACTAGAGTGTATTATGCAAGTGACATATGTCAATCAGAGACAGACAAATACCATATGATTTCATTCATATGTGGAATTTAAGAAACAAACCAGATGAACATATGGGAAGGAAAAGAAAGAAAACAGAGTAAGAGAGGGAAGTGAACCATAAGAGACTCTTAATGATAGAGAACAAACTTGGGGCTGAAGGAGAGAGGTGGGTAGGAGATGGGGTAAATGGATGATGGGCATTAAGGAGGGCAGTGGTGATGAGTATTGCGTGTTATATGTAAGTGATGAATCATTAAATTCTACTGCTGAAACTAAAATTAAAATATATGTTAACTAATTAGAATTTAAATAAAAACTCGAAACAAAAACAAAATAAAGAATCATTTATCACACACACACAAAAAAGAACGGAAAAGGACTAGTAAGGGGGCGCCTGGGTGGCTTAGTTGGTTAAGCATCTAATTCTTAATTTCAGCTCAGGTCATGATCTCACAATTTGTGAGATCAGTTCTAGAGCTGGCTTCACACTGACAGCACAGAGAATGTGTGGAATATTCTCTCTCCCTCTGTCTCTGTCTCTCTCTATCCTCCTCCCCTCCTTGTGTGCACACTTTCTCGCTCTCGCTCTCTCTCTCTCAAAATAAAGAAATAAACTTATAAATAAAGAAGAGGACGAGTAAGAAAATGGTATACTTTATAGTTATTAAAGTATAGCAGTTTCTTTTTTTAAATTTTTTCAATATATGAAATTTACTGTCAAATTGGTTTCCATACAACACCCAGTGCTCATCCCAAAAGGTGCCCTCCTCAATACCCATCACCCACCCTCCACTCCCTCCCACCCCCCATCAACCCTCAGTTTGTTCTCAGTTTTTAAGAGTCTCTTATAGTACAGCAGTTTCCACATATTGCTCAGTGGATATCCTTAGTGAAGACAATTATACCAATGAAACAAACCAAACGATTGAAAGACATCATTTAAGATCTATTTATATTTATCATCTATATTTGGAATTTAGGATAGAATTTAAAAAGCACTCATGGCTCAGAAACAAAAAACCCAGAACAGTGATCATAGGGATATAACTTAGTCACTAGATTACATTAAAAAGTCCTTTAAGCATCCAATCAAATCATTTAAAAAGAATAAAAATACAGATTCATCTCAGACTTCTATAAATCAAAATGTAATGCTAGACGCTAGAGCAATTTATAAACACTTCAAAGAAAAAATGTGAATCCAGAATTTTATACTCAAACTATCATCTGAATAACAAAACAACAGAGAGACACGGTAGAAGGGAATCTAATTCTCAAAATCCTTTCCTGAAATATCATAAAAGCAGCCAAACAACAGATAAACTGAGAAAATATCACAGAAGGGTTAGAGATTATAAGGAATCCTTACAATTGTGGACGTGATACTAAAACAAATGAGAAATTATATACAACAGAATGAAATTTTACAAACCTGACCATGCAAATCTATGACTACCAAGTCGGGCAAGAGAAAGGAAAAAAAAGAGGGAGGTAGTATATGTGCACAGGTTTCTTCATCTTTTATGTTCAAAAGGTATTATTTAAAGCTAATATGATGTTAACATTAAAGTATATACAGAAAAACACTATATAAAATATATAACAGAGCGCCTGGGTGGCTCAGTCGGTTAACTGTCTGACTTTGGCTCAGGTCATGATCTCCAGGTTCCAGAGTTCGAGCCCCACGTCGAGCCCCTCTGTCAGCACAGAGCCTGGAACCTGCCTCAGATTCTGTGCCTCCCTCTCTCTCTGTCCCTTCCGCGCTCGCACTGTGTCTCTCTCTTTCTCTCTCAAAAATAAATAAACATTAAAAAATTTAAATATATACATATGAGAAGGAATCAAGAAATAGAAATATATTAATTCCACTATTGTTCACAGCAGGGAGTCAAAAACACTACCTTAAGAAATGAATGATTAACAACATTATATAACAACATAATTACTAGAATCAAAAGTAAAAGCTTCTAAATTATTAAAAAAATACACCTACCAACAAAATAACCCCAATATATACATGTGGGAATATTTTTAAAAACAATAAAAATGGATACCATATCAAAATAAACTATGACTTCATATTAATGAAATATGGAAGGACTATTAAAAGAAATATATTCCTGATTTTAGTCACAATGCAAAACCTAATTACTTCCTAAGTAAGAGTCGCAGCTTGTTAAAAATAAAGGAATGGATAAGTATACACACAACAAAAGCAAATATAAAGAAATCAGTTGTCACTATATTAGTATTAGGCAAAGTAAAAGCGAAGAAAGGAGAAAACTTTATAATGATAAGGGGTTCAATCCACAAAGAAGGTATGTTATTAATATGTATACAAATAACATAGCAGCAATGTTTACAAAGCAAGTACTAAAGGAGATATGGGAAGAAATATACTGAAAATATTAGGAAACAATGATTTGTCTCTTTCATGGTATGACAGTTCAAATGGAGAAAAAAAGACTGCACAGGATTCTAACCAACATAATTCTAAGCAATACCTACTTGATAGATATAAATAGATGATATCTACAAATATAGATTTATACCTATATCTATATATAACACTATGCTCAACAGAAAAATGAACATTTTTTACATACCTGTGTAACAGTCACAATTGACTGTATTAGTTAGATACAACAAATTTTCAAATAAAAGAATACACTAATTACAAACTAAGGAAAAAAAACACTGGGCAATTAAAAGCAGTCAGAGATCAAGTAGCAAATGAAAATGAAAGCTAAAGGATACTTTCAGAATGACACAGTAAAAATATCATATAAAACCTATATAGCCAAAAAAAAAAGCAATGCTTCAAAGAACATCCGTGTGCGTTAATTTAATGAAGTAAGTATATTATGTAAGTAAAGAACAAAGGAAAAGCACAACAACCAAATATGAAGGGAAGGAAATAAACATACACACAAAACAAATCAATTAGTAAACAGACTAATGATTTTAAACACCTAATTTAAAGAAACAAAGAGTTAAATGGTGTAACAGTCTTACATAAAAAATTAGTAAAAGCCCCCATACACAAAATAAAAAATGAATAGCTACAAACTCTGAGGAAATTTAAAAAATCCAAAGAGATTATTTGCTTCAATTCTATGCAAATGGATGATCAGTAGTAAAATATTAATGTCCCAAACTAACACTAGAGGAAAACATAAAACCTAATTAGGTCAGAGTAGAGAGAAAGTTGTCCAAGAGCTACCAAAGAATCAGACACAGATGGATCTACAAATTCTACAAACCTTTAAGGAATGCAATTAGGTTGACAGCTCTCAAGCTAAGAAAATGAAAAAAAAAAAAAAAAAAAAGCCTCCAAATTATTCCTCTAAATACTGAGAAACATATGCACCATAATCCGACAAAAACAGCTCTTTGTGTCTCATCTTGTCTCCCTCTCTGTTTCCTGTTCTTTCTCTCCCCACACCAGTATCTTTTTGATAATCCACAAAATTCCATGTAAATAAAATACATTTGTAGATAAGAAAATATGTAGTCCAGTTTCCTTAATTTCCAGTTTACTTTTGACCTAGTTTTAAAATAAATTAATTTGAAATTGTATTTGGAAGGCTTATGTTTGAAATATGACATGTACAAAGTACTCCATAAAACCCAGAATACAGAGTAGACTAATGTCAACATTTAGCAACAGACAGGGGTCTAAAACACTATCTCAAGCTGAATTGTGCATAAGCAAAATCATTGGGTCTCCAAGCCAAACCTCCATGAAACCTGATACACGGAAGAGGCCTAAGAAATGTTTACTTGGATTTGATTCTTAATGTAATGATTCCTTTTATTTTAAAGTCACAACTGTGTAATTTAAGAGCCACATCTCCTCTGTAAGGGGTCTCATGATTATTTTGTTTATGTTGTCTTATTGTGTGATACTAATTTTGTCTAACTAACCAGTCACAAATTGAACAGATTAAAATTGCTCAGAACTATAGCTAACAGTTTTCTTCATGAGTAAGCAATTTACCATTGACAAAGAAGAGAAAATCGACAGGTAAACTCACCATGTTATTTCTGCAATGACATCTCTGCTTTCTTCTACATAGAAACAAAGAGCTGATTCTGTCACTGGGATGCAGATACGAGGAAGTGGTTACAGCACCAGTGAGGAATGGAGGAAATCACAAGTAGGTATAGTGTGATGCAAGTCCAGGTGAATACTTCGATCTGGGGTCATATCCTATGATAACTGTTGATTTGAATACAATATCTTTGTCTATATGTACCAGGAACCTTTATGAAGATCTGGGAAGATTCCTAAGTAGAGTTTAGGAGGACTTTTAATTATAACAGAATCTTTGTGTTGAAGGATGAATGTTAGAGATGTTGATTTTTGTAAATGATCCCAAAGTTGTGCTTGACATCTTGTGATTTTGCTGAGGCAAAACTGCAACCCCTGAGAGGGTGGGGTGAAGACGTCAATGAGTAGTACCACCATCACCTCAGCACAGCCATGTAGCTTTACTAGTATCTATTCTTCATCTTGTGTGTGGTGTCAGACTACACTTTATCTCACTGTGGAAAAAATGCTGAATAAAGTCATGCTACAAGGTATTTGTGAATTGAGGTATTTCCATGTTAAAATCTCCTAAAACTTTATAATATATTCTAATATTTTAATTGAAGGAGCGCATTTTTAAAAGGTCATAGTTTTCCCCAATAACCCAATTATTGTCCATTTTCTTCCCATGCCTTTAAATTATTTAACTTCTCTACACAACCCTCAACCTTAACATTGAGAATGAGCACAAGGCCAAGTACATTTTCACTGTCCTGTCTGTAATTAGCCTGGCCTGCTCTCTCACTGCATATTGATTCCTATAATACCTCTGTCTTTGGGAGCAAATAGTTGTTCAACCTCACTTTCCCTTTGGACTTTGGCAACCTGGCATTACTCTAGAGCTGCAGCTTAAAAGATGTTATCTTTCTCATCAACTCTCACGTTCCTTTTTGGCATAGCATCTAACTCCCTGGCAGTCCAACTAGTGAAGAAATGTCTCTAGTCTCAATACTTCCCCACTTGGCCATTCACTGTGTAGAGCCATTCACTGTGTCATTTTCTAAGACTACACATAGATTTGTCTGCAGAACAGAGGGAATAACTCAGTTTTGGAATCATAAAAGTCTGGTTTTAAATCCTAGCTCCTCAATTTTTAGCTATAAGTTATTAGAACAGTCACTTAAACTCTATAAGCCTTACTTTCTTTATAATAGTATTATTTTTTTTTAATTTTTTTTAACATTTATTTATTTTTGAGAGACAGAGAGAGACAGAGCAGGAGCAGGAGAGGGGCAGAGAGAGAGGGAGACACAGAATCTGAAACAGGCTCCAGGCTCTGAGCCATTAGCACAGAGCCTGATGTGGGGCTTGAACTCACAAACCATGAGATCATGACCTGAGCCAAAGTCGGACACTTAACTGACTGAGCCACCCAGGTGCCCCTATAATAGTATTATTATAACACTGTATTATAAAATAAAATATAACATTATGACACATTATTTTAATAATTATATTACTTTATAATAGCATTAGCAATAGTACTTTTTTTAAAGAATTGTGTAAAATTTAGGAAACCATCAAGTAGTAGTCCTACCACTCTACCTGGTATTTAGTGGGCACTCATTTCAACAATGAGTGATCACTACTCTAATTACTAGGTTTCTAGTGCTACTATTATTAATCATTCTATAAGGAGGATAAGTTCCATAATAGTAGTGATAATAGGCGACATTTATAGAACATGTCTCCTTGACAGGCTCCATACTAAGTGCTTTACATGCACTACCTCATTTCAACCATGAGAAAGGCATTATTATCCTTCGGATTTTACAAATGATAAACCTGAGATTTTGAGAAAGGTTAAGTTCCTTTCCCAAGGCAACATAACTAAATGGCAGAGCTGAGAGTAAAATTCATGTCTGGTGAAATCCAACATATACTCTTTGTAGATTTATTCATATTTCTTTCTTTCTTTCTTTCTTTCTTTCTTTCTTTCTTTCTTTCTTTCTTTCTTTCTTTTCTCTTTCTTTCTTTCTTTCTTTCTTTCTTTCTTTCTTTCTTTCTTTCAATATTTATTTCATTACCTAGTTTATAGATGAGGCTAACTAATGAAATTTTATCTCCCTATGACAAACTAGCACATTCCTGGACTTTTCAGTAGATATTCAAATAATAATTGATTCTGGTAGCTGTACATTTATTTTTTATTCAAAGTATAATACGAGAGATATAACAACTCAGAAAAAAACAATTTTTTAAATGACGTGTAATTCCATTTCCTTAACAGCTACTTTTGGTATATTTCCTTCCATTTTTTTTGTAATTCAACTATAATAACAGAAGTAATCAAAATGTATGTATTATTTCATATCAGGCTTTTGCACTAATGATAAGCACTTTCAACACTTCCACAGAGCCTCCACAAACTGCATTTTTAATGGTTATATAATTCAGTAAATGCAGCATGATGATTCATCTGTCATTAACAGCCAGAAGCAGATCAACCACGATGAAATATACCATGAATAACACTTTTGAAAGTTGTAATACATCGTAGGGAGAGTTGAAAAAAAAAAAAAAACAACGAGCACTCATACGCTTGAAAATATTTGTACCAAATGCAACTGGGAGATAGGCTCTGTCACTAACTAGTGATAGGATTTGGGCAAGTTCTTAGCTATCCTTGGTGGTCTTTGGATCTTTACCAGAGAATGAGCTGGAATTCATATTCTCTCAAAGATTCCTAGCAGTTTTATGGTTTTCTTATGATCACTATCTGGTTCTAATTCTGACACTCAGATGTTGGGTGACTGGACTTTGTATATGAAGAGGCGGTCCCAAATGAGTAGCTTTCTTTCTGTCATGCTAATGCTCTCTGTGGTTAGCTTTTCCAGTCTGGAGGGTAATGTTGATGGGATCTCCCTTCGTGCATCTTCAGGGACTAGGGCCTCATCCTAAACTCCCTCTCATTCTACATGTTCTTTCTCCTTCCTCCTTTTTACAGAAAAGTTAGGAGATCTTGAATATATCAAGTGTAAAGTTCCTTGCTAAACCTGAGCCAAACATATTTGTTATGTTACTGGCATGGAGATTTAAAAATCTCTTTTAAATTAGCTTTGAACGTTTAAAATAAAAAATCCAGACTTATAACTCCTCTGAAAACACTGAAAGCTCTTGTAACACTACTCCAGCACTCCTATGAGGCAGAAAGTAGAAAGCACTCAGTAAATGCCAACTGTCTTACATGAGCCACACATTCTACAAAGTCCAGGCCACAGCCTCTACCAGCACCTATTACCATCTACCTGATGAGCATCACTTACGTCTGTCCTTACCTGCCCTCTGTAGGCATCTGGAATTGTGACCCCATGTTATATGTGATACTTCTTTGGCTGAGGGAACCATCAAAAACCAAGGATGACTTTGAAGGCTGGTGCTTCAAACAGTTCATTCAGAAAATATCAGATCTCTTTGGGCTGACTGACTCTTATTAGAATCCAATTCCAAATATCACTGGTTTCATACTCTGCCATTTTATTGATTTAATACACAGTGTACATGCTAGGTAAAGCTGACCCCTCTGCTTTGAAGCTTGGGGTCAAGCACATTTTCATAATGTAAGTAAAAAAAAAAAAAAAAAAAAGGAAGAGATTGACCTTGAAGAGGGAATGTCTCCCAGGGGAGTGTCTGGAAAGTGTCTGCCATAAGCAAAGGGTGAAATAGAGCTGTTCTGTGTGTTTATTCTGCATAAACAGTCACTCACATTTCCTTTGTAACAAACTTTATGAAATTATTCATCAGAGGTAGAAATGGCTTCAATTAGATAAAAGAAATGGAGCATTTAATTAACTTGTGACAAACCCACGGGTGGCCAGAAAAATAAAATTCTATCTAAAATGAGTTGAAGACAGACCATAAGATTGGGCATTTTCTCCATATTTAAAAAAAATGAATGCAATTGACACATTTTAACATTTTTCTTTTATCCATCTAGTAACAAAAAAAATTAATTTCCTTAGTCAAAGCAGGAAAACAAAAGACCAGGTTACAACTACACAGAGCTTTCAGGAAAAGGAAATTGGACTAGTTATGAAAACAAGAAATTCTGGGTGCAGCTGTCACTATTAAAATACAACAAAAGCCAGAATAAAATTGCCACACAATGCACAATTAAAATTATTCCTCACTGGTTTTTCTTTTCCCTCTCGAATCACTATTTGTGTCTAGCCAAGAGAAGCAATCTGTAAATGGTTTTACACATACCCCATACAAGATGGATGTCATTAAATAATGCGTTATTTAGAGTTTTCTGAGGTCTGTACGATAAGTAATGAAAGTCCCCAAACAAAAGTCACTCTTACATGGTGCATAACTAAGAATCCAAACCCCTCATATGAAAAAGCATGTGATTGTGATGCATTACAACACAGACACTTTTATTAGATAGTATATTAGTGAACACTAATTGTGGTTCTAATTATAACAAGGGCCAAATATTATAGCTAGTGCTAATAATTGCATTTTTATCAATGACTTTCCAGAAGAATGGTAAGAATTTTTATAGAGCGATGATTAAATGTGTGAACAAAAGGGGTGGTTAGCAATAAGTAACAATTGGGGAAACATGCATTTTTTGAATTTCAATAATTAGGTAATTATTAAAACATTTTTAAAATATGTGAAATGGTTCATTTTATAGAACTGGGAAGGGGGCTGGTCTGGAGATCCAGTCTAAGTCTTTCTTTGGGCTTAGGCTAACTAGGTACACTTACTATAATTCTGGAGACTGAGCCCCAGCTGGTCCCATCCTCCAGAGCACAGTGCAGTAACAGAAGAGAGCTTTAAAAAATCCCTCGTGCACAGGTTGCACTTAACCAAGCAAATCCTCATCTGGGAGTGGGACACAAGCATCACTGTTTTTTTAAAGTTCCACAGATGATTCTAGTATACAGCCAAGGTTGAGAAACACACCACACTGATTGTAAATACCTTTGCAGATTCAAAGGAAAGAACGAAAAACTATGAACATGTTCCACATTCCAAAAGGAATGGTTGTCTCTACCCATAAAATTAGGTTTGTCTGTTGTAAATGCAATATACATTTTTGCTGGGTTGTCCTCAAATATGAAGTCTGTATTTGTGATCTATGGTATAAAACACAGCCTCTGAGGTATAAGCAAAGCAAAATTCACTTGGTGGAAGAACGGATTATGTGGGATATCTAAAAGAGATATGCCACCTTTTATTCTGAAGGCGTGACTAGTAATAGCCATTAAAATGCATACATACTTTCCCTCAATATCAAACAAGAGGGTTTATTCTTAAAGTTCTGCTATTAGCACATTTTACATGAGGAATGGAGAGGTTCTTTATATATACATTTCCAACAAAAGGACTTTGTTTGTTTACTCAGTATAAAATACTAATGTTTTTGTACTAAGAAAAAGGTCTATCATTTTCTTCTGGAGTGTGTGTGTATATGTGCATGCGTGCACTGCCTGGGAATGAGGAAACGGACTGCCTTTCCAGGAGATACATGAAGGTCTCCAGATTTCAGGCTTTGAATATTCATGGAGTGGGACAACAAGCCACAGTGCTAGAGCCTCAGGCCCAAACCGGTAGGCTCCTTTATTAAAACTTCACAGTTTTGTCACTGAAGGTGATGGCTCATCTCCCAGAGCTCCAGCACACCAGCCGTAGATAACCTAATTCTCAGAAATCTGGAGAGTGTATCTCCTCCAACAATGGACAGAATCTCCTAAGAAGTCCCTTAGTATCACCCCTCTCAATAATTATTATTTCTTATAAATAATATGGGTTTTTTTTATGTAGTATTTGGAGACAAATGATTATTTCCTGTTAAACGCTCCTTTTCCTTCTTAAAAATGCCACTGTATTATTAACAAATGAAGACATCTTGTCATTATTGTTGGTCTTAGGTAATGAAGGTAATTATTAAGGTTTTAAGATAAGGAAGACCAGAGTTACTATATATATTTTGACTTCTTGTTACTACTTTCATTTTTAAGAGAATGGTAACTGTGAGATTAACCCACTGCAACTGTGAAATATAAAATAATATGGATCGGTCTTAAGGATAATATATTTAAATAGCTTCCTAGCCTGAAGCCAATTTGTTAAATTTTCATTTTCTTTTCTAAGCACCCAAAAGAATCAAGAGAAAAATGGACTGGAATTACATAAAACAAGCAATCTTTTTTTTTTTTTATTCTACTACATCTCAATATTACAATGTAGTAAATAACAGAAAAATATCCTAATTTGTTGAATTAGTCCCATACTTGATAGCTTAAATTACATCTAAGGTACAAATATTTGAGCACATGAAATCCAGTTAGATTTGTGAAAATCAAACATTTTAATTTACTTAAAAGCATCAACAATATTAAATTAAATGAAAAAGGATGTAGTAACAAAAACTGTTCATTTTTTTTCTCTGCCACTGCCAAAGGAGAAATTCTGGTGTGTTAGCAATAATACGGGTCTTGCAATTGGGAAACCTGATTTATAGACCTGACTGTGCTATCAACTGGCCAAGAATGCTCTGCTCACACACTTATTTGTATTACCTTTTGGAATTAAGAAGGTTGAATTAAATTATTCTCAAGTTTTTTGAATTTAATTTTCTATGATGTAAATAAAAACAGGAAACAAGGGATGTACTAAATGGTGGATGAATTTTCATTTTATAATTAAAAATGCACATACATACACACATTCTTGTTTCCTTGTACCAATTACTCTTCTAGGTACTTTAGAAATACTGACTCACTTAAATTTATCACAACCCAATAAGTCATTGGGGAAACCGAGGCACAGAGCGATAAAGGGACTTGCCCAAAGTCATGCCACAAGAGCTGGGATCTGAATTTAGGTGGTTTGGCTCTGGAGACTGCATGATATTTTGTTTCCTCTTCTAACATTTTGTGAAAAGTTTCAAACATGCAGAAACATTGAAAGAATTGTATGTGAATAGCCATCTACCTACTCACTTAGGCTATACAAGTATTATTTTACTATGGCGGATGAAATTAAATAACCACAGATAGAGCATATGCCTAACAAATGGCTACATTTTTCATGTACAATGAAACTTTCCATGCTGCCTCCCTTTTACTATGTAAAGTGGGAGAGGCACAGGGTCTGATGTGATGACCCAGAAGGCCTGCTCATCGGCTGTGAAAAGTGAATTGCACACATAACTTGAGAGTCAAGCAATAATACCACTAAACATCAACATAACCACTCCACTAGGCTGATTTATATTTTATAGCACTGTATAATTAATGAAACATCTACAGGTATCATTCCTTCTTATGAAACAACACTGCTATTTTCTCAAAACTTAACAATGGGATATTGTCTGAATAGACAAATATCAAGCAGGTTTCATGGATCATAGTAGTGGGTATAAACCAGAGAATTTATGAGCACAAAAGTGATACAAATGCATTACGTCAGTGGGGTTTCCCTAGTATATAAAGCATATTTAAAAATGGACTTCTATAGTCATGTATTATCTTACTATTCTACTAGATTAATAAATGTCTCACCTCCAAAAAGGTAGGTAGGAACTTTACACTCAATGTTTTATAAAGCCATATATCTGAAATCAGAACACTTTCTTCAGAACTCTGATCTAATATATGCCTAATATAGTGCTCCAGTGATCTTTGATCCTATCATCGCTCATAGTCTTTAGGATACAACTTTAGATGATTAAGGAAAATGTACATTAATGTCCCTTAAGGAACACAGTCTTCTTAAGACTTAAACTTCAACTATCATTATCTATAGCCAACTTTAATAAAATATATGACACATTAAAGTCTTTTATTCGACATTTCTCGTTTCATTTTCTCTAAATGTTCCTGTCTGTTAAAAATATGAAGCCATAATGCATTTTTAAAGTCAATCTGATGGTCCATATCCAAATCTATATTTTAGTAATCTGGACGGACACACGCGTGCGCGCGTGCGCACACACACACACACACACACACACACACACAATGTAAAGTCCAAAAAGGAGGCCAGCTATTCATGCTTTTTCTAAGTGTATATGATGCTCATCTATACAATAAAGAATAAACCCTATATATCACTGGACTACTGAGAGATCTTCCCTTCTTCCCATGAGTTGTTGATGGGGGAGCTCTAAAGAAAGGGATCCCAGTATTCTGGCACAGTAGTTTTGAATATGGTTTTCACACCAGCAGCAGCATCTGGGAACCCAGAAATGCAAAATTTTAGGCTCTACTGTATAGGTATTAAAATGAAGTTATGGAAATGGGGATGGTAATCTGTGTTTTAACAAGCCCTCCAAGTGATTCTGATGCCTGCGAAAGAGAACCACTATTCTTGCCTTCACCAGAGAACCTATACCAGGTTCTTCCAACAAAGAATGCCAGGCTTGTCATTGCACTGGTTAACCAATTTTATCCATGCACCCCTCTTTTATACTCCATTAGAGATAACTTTGCCTGTATTTTTAAAATTGATTTTAATTTTAGAGTATGATCCTATTTTCTATTTCTATGATTTTATCTTTCATATCATCATTTACTTTAAAGAGGTCTTGAATTAGTAGGAAAAATGAAAAGAAGTGTGTTTTAGATCAACTTCAACTTGGAGAGAATAGTTGGCTCATTCTTTCCTGTCTCTTCTTCTCTTGCCCAGTATTTACAAGCATACCTTGGGGACACTTCAGGTTTAGTTCTACCACAATAAAGTGAATATCACCATAAAAAGAGTCAAATGAATTGGTTGGTTTCCTAGTATATATATAAAAGTTACGTTTACATTACATTGTAGTGTATTAAGTGTATAATAGCACTGAGTCTCAAAAACAATGTACATACCTTAATTTAAAAGAGTTTATTACCAAAAATGCTAATCATCATCTGAGCTATCAACAAGTCATAATCTTTTTGGTGGTAGAAGGTCCTGCCTGGATGTTCATGGCTGCTGACTGATCAGGGTGGTGATTGCTGAAGGTCAGGTGACTGCCGATTTCTTAAAATAAAACAACAATGAAATTCACCACAGCAGTGGACTCTTCCTTTCATGAACAATTTCTTTGTAGCATGTGATGCTGTTTGATGGCATTCTACCCACAGTAGAAATTATTTCAAAATCAGAGCCAAGCCTCTCAAACCCTGCTGCTGCTTTATCAACTAAGTTTATGTAGTAATCTAAATCCTTTGTTGTCATTTCTAATCTTTACAGCATCTTTGCCAGGAGTAGATTCCATCTCAAGAAATCACTTTCTTTGTTCATCCATAAGAAGCAACTCCTCATCCATTCAAGTTTTATCATAAGATTGAAGCAATTCAGTCCCATCTTCAGGCTCCACTTCTAATTCTAGTTCTCTTGCTGTTTCTCCTACATCTACAGTTACTTCTCCGCTAAGGTCTTGAACCCCTCAAAGTCATCCACGAGGGTTGTGATCAACTTCTTCTAAACTCCTGTTAGTGTTGATATTTTGAGCCCTTCCCATGCATTACAGAAGTTCTCAATGGCATCTAGAAGGGTGGATCCTTTCCAGAAGGTTTCCAATGGACTTTACCCAGATCCATCACAGACATTTACTATCTATGGTAGCTGTGGCCTTATGAAATGTATTGCTTATATAATAAGACCTGAATGTAGAAACCGTTCTTTCATCTGTGGACTGCAGAATAGGTGCAGTGTGAGCAGATATAAAAACAACATAAATCTCATTGTATATCTCTATTAGAGCTCCTTGGTGACCATATGCATTCTCAATGATCAGTAATATTTGAAAAGAAATGGAATCTTTTTTCTGAGTTCTCAACTGTGGACTTAAAATATTCAGTAAACCATGTTTTTAACCAATGTGCTGCCATCCAGGCTGTGTTGTTCCACTTGGAGAACACAGGTAGAGTAGATTTAACATGAGTCTTAAGGACCCCAGGATTTATGGAATGATAAATGAGCACTGGCAACAACTTCAAGTCACCAGCTACATTAGCCCCTAACAACAGAGTCAGACTATCCTTTAAAGCTTTAAAGCCAGGCAATGACTTATCCTTTCCAGCTATGAACATCCTAGATGGCATCTTCTTCCAATATAAGGTTCTTTTGTCTATGTGGAAAATCTGTTGTTTAGTATAGCCAGCTTCATTAATTATCTTACCTAGATCTTCTGGATAACTGAAGCTTCTTACTTCAACACTTGCTGTTTGATGTACTTTCATGTTATGAAGATGGCTTCTTTCCTTAAACTTCATGAAACAATCTCTACTAGGTTCCAGCTGTACCTTCCTTACTTCACTCAATTCACTCAATTCATAGAATTGAAGAGAGTTATGGTCTTGCTCTGGATTAGGCTTTAGCTTGAGGGAATGTTGTGGCTGGTTTCACCTTCTATCTAGACCACTCAAACTATCTCCATATCAGCAGTAAGGCTGTTTCCCTTTCTTATCATTCCTGTGTTCTCTGAAGTAGCACTTTAAAGTTCCTTCAAGAACTTCTCCTTAGCATTCACAACTTGACTGGTTGGTACAAGAGGCCTACCTTTTGGCATATCTTGGTTTCTAACATGTCTTCCCCACTAACCCTAAACATTTCTGCTACCTTCGATTTAAAGTGAGAGATGTGTGACTCTTCCTTTTACCTGAACATGTAGAGGCCACTTTAGGGGTGTTAACTGATCTGATTTCAATATTGACACATCTTGGGAACAGGGAAGTCCAAGGAGAAAG
Source organism: Panthera tigris (assembly GCF_018350195.1). Classification (NCBI taxonomy): domain Eukaryota; kingdom Metazoa; phylum Chordata; class Mammalia; order Carnivora; family Felidae; genus Panthera; species Panthera tigris. The sequence continues at coordinate 44,568,042 of NC_056661.1, read as the reverse complement.
AAACAAGGAAACAATCAGTAGCTGGAGTAGTGAGAAATGCACATTTATTAAGTTTGCCATCTTATATGGGTATGGGTCATGGTGTCCCCAAATAATTATAACAGTAACATCAAAGATCATTGATCAAAGATCATCATTACAAAGTAATAATTAAAAGATCTGAAATATTGCAAGAATTACCAAAATGTGACAGAGGCATGAAGTATGCAAATATTGTTGGAAAATGGTGCTGATGATTCTGCTGGATGTAGGGTTATTATCCTTTTACAAAATTGTAAGGAGGAGTTAAGATGGGAGAGATGTATGGGGACCTTGGGCTTTACTAGTCTCTCAAACACAGCTGTACTGAGGTCAGATCATTTGGAACACCTAGGAAATCAATCTGCTGAGTGGCAGAAGTAATTAAAAACTGGTTTTTATAGTTGTGTCAATAGGGGCAAATTACATCTTCTTTGAAATTTTGTTTCATGTAAAAAAAAAAATAATACCCTTAACTAAAGCATGCCTTCTAAAAAATAAATGAGCTGATGAATATGAAAATTTTAGACAAATTTTGAAGTGTAGATTTTTCCCCTTTCATGAAAGCTACTACGATATACCCTTAAATTGTCCCATATCATTTTAAATTTATTTATTCAAACATTTTGTCTCTTTTAGCTATTTAGTATGTACCATATTAGGCATAGATGATGTATATATGAATAAAAACTACTCATGCCCTCCAGGAGGACTTCAGTTTGGTGAAGAAGATAGTCATGTGAAGAGTATGGCAGATATTAGAAAAGATTATATGATTACACACACACAATGATCTGAAGCAGTTTATTAAACACTCTCTCTGCCTCAGTTTCTTCAACTCTGAAATTAGCATGATGACTTATGGGTGCTGTCACAATGGTATATAAATCACCACTGTGTAAATGGTGGGCACTAGCATGCCATTCAAACTAAGCTAATTACACATGTTCTCTCTAACATTTTGGATTGTAACAAAAAGTACAGAAATTGAAAAAATAGCAACAAAGCTTAGAAGCCCATTCTTTCCAATAACTATCTATCTTGAGAAAACTGTTGATAGAGTCGTTAAGTGCCCCTTTCACTCTAATCTGGCTTTTGTCTTCTGAATTTGGCCTTCTAAGATCTCTGTAGTTCCTGGGAACTCCTACTAACTTTTCAACAAATTCCTTTTCTGTGTATATTATCTTGTGTCAGCTTCTATTACTTGTATCCTAAGAATCCTAACTAATCAAGGAATTCTGAAAAAAGTTTTATTTCAACAAAGAAAACAGCTGTGAAAGAGGAATCACAAGATCAGCAGTGAAATTTCAGTTTTTATAACTTAATTAGTAAATCGCTAACCTGGCTAAGTGCCAGTTGTCTTGACTGTAAAAAGTAAGGTTGGACTACAGATACTATTATTCATGTCTAGCCCTAGGAAACATTTGTCAGAATGCTATGGGTGCTCTCCCCCATCCCTACCTCCTTATAGGGCCCCACGGGGGAAACATTCATAGAGATAGCAGAACAAAAGGTGGGCAGGTCTCCAGAACATTTTCAATTGCAGCTCAAAAGCTCTTTCATCCAGGACCTTCCAGGCTAGGGGGATGAACATCACTGTTTTTTCATTAGCAATTCTCATGATTTTGTGCCATGTTGAATGTTGCTTTACTTATGTCCTCCCTCATTTCTGCCTTATTTCCTGCATTACAACATAAGTTACACTAATTACCATCCATAACTGATTATCTCCCATTTCCAGAATCTAGATCAGTGCCAGGAATCAGTCCCTACTCAATACATACCACAAGAATTTTTCAGAGTGGACTATTCCTACCTACAGCTACTCCATGGATGTTAAGCGATTATGTGTTGCTACAAGCAAGGTCACAAAAGAAGGTTATGAGAAATTTTGTACATGCTCTAGTGAGAATGAAAGAATGAGTATCAAACATGACTTATCTCCCAGTACTTTTCCTTAACAGAGAATGATGTAGGTACAGTATAAGATTTAATCAAAGACCCACCAAATCAGTGGTGAAAACTGCTATAAAACATTCCCCGTGATCCTGCATTCCAACCATTCTGGGCACGCTACACTGGGTACACTGGGGAAAAAAATCAAAGAAACAATAACGACAAAAAAATCCCAAAAGAAGACCAAAGAAAAAAAATACCACACCAAACCAAACAAAAACCAGACCAAACATTCTCATTCAGGTGCACAGGTGAAAATCATTCTTATTGCATCCCATTATTAGATTCTTTGACAGAAATTGTTTGCTAAATGGAACTTCTTTCATTTTCATCGAAATTTACGGTCAATTTGAAGGGAGGTTTAATTGAATATCTCATACTGTAGGGAAAACTAATAACTAAACTGAAGTATACTCTTGGAATTGATCCATAAAGATGATAAAATCTTTTCTCACTGTTTTTTTTTTTTTTTTTTTCTCTCCTCCCTAAGACAATTCATTTTAACTCTGTCTCAGTCAATCAGATGACAGGCTAATTTCAAATCAACTTACAAATGATTAGTTCTACAAGTTAGAAATCCAAGTTAGAATTCCTTTCTAGGAATGTATACAGAGAAGTAGAATAAATCTAGGAAGAGTTCAAACAGTATGTGAGAGTCCACATTTTTATATTGTTGGAAAGGATGAATACTGCAGTTCACATTCACTTGCAATCCAAACAGTGCATTCATTGGTCACTCTATTATGAGGATAACACTGTGACTATTGCCTCATCTCTGCCACCTATGTAACTGTAGTGGCTTAAGCCTTCTGGAGTACAGTTTTATTATCTTTCAGTTGAGAAAATTAGGTATGCTGAATTTTACAGCTGTTTCACCTCTAATTTTATCTTGGACAATAAAATCTCACAAAGGCTTTGTAACTGTGTTGCACTGGATTAAGGCATCACATTTATTTCCTGTGTTATCCTTCTATGGCTTAGTAGCATACTTCATGGAGGACGAATGGCTGGGGTAGGCAGGACAGGTTCATACCTGGAGATACTCAGAGGCACATACAGCTTGCCATCCCATCTGTTTGGTGTAGCACTCACTATGAGAGTAGGCATCATCTGCTTCGTCAACTCACCCAGTGGTAGAAGCCTGTGTGAATGCTCTGAATTTGTGCAAAGATTCAGCTGTGTTACCCCAACAATCTAAATTGCCAACAACCAAAATATTACTGGTAAAGAATCAGGTCCATTAGGCCAGGCCATGTAATCATTAACATCTTTAGGCAACAAATGTGATTCAGAATCCAACTCTAACCAGAAAGCCACATTGGTGAAATTACTGAAGGCACATATTGCTGACTTCCACTCCAAATTGGTCACAACCCAGTAAATACGAGAGCTTAAAATTCACCTGAAGTATTCTGTACTAGCCATTTGGACACTTGCTCCCATCTTCCTCACACTTTGGAGCAATGAGGGGACCAATTCTAAGGGCAACTGAGTTATTCTCCAAATGTCAGGTGCAAATAAATACCAAAATCAACCAAAAAAGTTTAGGTGTAAATCCATTCTCAATTTATACCTGACTTTTACGAGTTCAAGTGAGTTGCACTTGAAAATGTCAGGTAGAATTCTTTTATAAAGTTGCATATGACTTTTGGGGACACAGATCTAGTCTGAAGTGGCATTTGACAATCCCAGTGCAACAATCAGAGAGGAGCTGAGTGAAGAACAGTGAAGAGTGTGGGAGACAGAGTGTAACGTGTGAAACCGTTGCAAAACCACACCAGAGATGCCTTCCTGAAAAGTAACAATGATATATATCTCCATTCTACAGCCCTCTATAAAAGTCTGAGACCCTGGTAACCTAAAGTTATGACCCAGAAGGTTTAATTTAGGATCGAGTGATTAGATTTGGTGAGATTTAAAAAAAAAAAAAAAGTTATCATTAGATTCTCCTAAGCATTGAATCATTTCCTCAACTGCAATTTAAACAGTCTCCTAAAACTATATAGAAATGGTTATGTTTATGTATATTTTCTTTTTTATGTCTTAAATGAATGCTAAAATACTGTGATCAATAGATATGAGACCATGAATAAGTAATATCAACTTTGTTAATATTATTTGAAACATATGTTCTAGCTGTAGTGGCTTAAAATATATGTAAATACTTGATTGGCAAAGCACAGGGCAGTCAAATCTCATTCTTTTAAAAAAGTCATCCCCACAGAGAATAGCTTCTTATGTGTAAAATGAGTAGAGAAAGGCTAAGTCTCTCTTCTGTGATCATTTCTAGCTCTAGTTCCACGAAATGTTACATGGTCAGCAAGAAACCAGTTAATCTCTAAAACAGAAACTCTCAACATAAAGTGTTATTCAAAATTTCAGGTTCAGGTACAGCAACAGGCTTACTCTGAGCCGCAAATAAAAAGGAGAGAGGATGTCGGTTAAGCATCCGACTTCAGCTCAGGTCATGATCTTGTATTTTGTGGGTTCTGTGCTTGACAGCTCAGAGCCTGGAGCCTGCTTCAGATTCTGTGTCTGCCTCCCTCTCTTCCCCTTCCCACTCACACCCTGTCTCTCTCTCTCTCTCTCCCAAAAATAAATAAACATTAAAAAAAAATTTAAAAAGGTGAGAAGAAAAGAAAGAAAAAAATTGAACATTTAGGTGTCTCTGTTTACTGGCATTCTATGTTAGCTTATTCAATTCTCCCAAACCCAAGAAACATATTCCCACTTTATAAACAAAAATAGTAGAGTATGAATTTTTTAACTTACCATGAAGTAGTACATCCCCTTAGCAGTCTCTCCTGACTGTCTCCATCCATGATGATTCCTGACACATCCAGTTACTGTCTGGATTAGCCATGGCTTTTTCATTGACAAGTGTGATGGTTAATTATATGTGTCAACTTGGCTAAGCTATTGTGTCTCGTTGTTTGGTCAGACGTCAGTCTAGATAGATGTGAATGTGTGGTAAATATGATTAACATTTAAACCAGTAGAGTTTGACTAGAGCAGATAACCCCTTGTAAAGTAGATGGGTTTCATTCAATCATTCGAAGGCTTTAAAAGAAGGGGGGGGGGGAACAAAAACAAAAACCTGAAATCCCCAGAGAAGGAGGAATTTTCCCTTCAGACTGTCTTTGGACTCAATTCTGCAATATCAACTCTCCTCTGGTTCTAGAGAGTGATGCAGCCTGGTGGCCTGTCATGTAGAAATCAGACCTGCCTGTCCTCATATCTGCATTTGCCTGTATCCTAAAATAACTATCTTTCTTGCGGTATATACATACATCTTACTGGTTCTGTACTTCTAGAGAATCATGGTTAATAAAACAAAAGACAATGTATTAAACTCAAATTGGCTACAGAAAAAAAATGTATTGCTGACATAACTGTAAAATCTAAGTTCTATTGTCTTTTGTTGTCTGTATTTTTCGGGGGGCTCTACTTTGTACTCACAAAGATGGTCACTGGCATCCTGGGCTTACATTTTACCACCTCACACATTATAATGAGTAAGCACTTCTTCCACACACATTCAGCCAGCGTTGAGGAAGGGCTCTGAGCAGTCAAATCTGTGTCTCAAGATAGAAGGGGATGCTCAGAGGAACACCAATGGATTGGAAATAGGAGAGGCATAATACTTCAAAAGAAAATTAAAATGCAGTCATAAAAGCAGAGGAAGCGGACACCAGACAGGGACACTACAGATGTCCCCTACACAATACAGAACACTTAGCTATTACTAAATATTGTAGGCTACCTTTTTATGAGCATATGCATTACCTCTTTAAATAAACTACAAAGTTATTGAAAAGACAAGTTCTTAATAGCTTGTTGTATTTTCTGTGGTAAGTAGTACTGTGAGTTCTACGTTTCCCTCCCCTCTTTGTAACATGAATTTAGATCCATGAATTCAAACACCATTCACAGACTGTGCACAGTGAGCTTCGAGGTGAGTGATATACAATATTGAGTGAATACTAGAGGAATTTATTTTTTAATTCACAAAACTCTCTTCCTATTTACAGAGATTATACAATTGCTCAGACCACTCAAAGCAATTATTTAACTAAATAGCTATCTTAAGTTGGAAAACATCAAATAAAAGTTGGTTTCTAGAATGCAAATAGTGCATGGGATACAACTCTTCTGAAATAGATGAAAACCTTCCCCTTTAATACAAACAGCATAACAAGAATCAAATATGTTACTTTATTCAGACTAAAGAAATAATGAAGCATCCCCAAATGGCAAACCTCCATACTAAGGTAGTACTTGTAACAACTTGCTACCGATTTATATCTTTTACAATATGCAGTACCTAAATCTTTTGCTTTGCAGAAATTATTTATTATGACATTTGAGGTCATTATGAGCAGGTTATTATGACCATTAGAGCTGATTCTTTATGACCCCCTGAAAAGCTAATACATTAGCTAAAATCCTTGGCCATAGAGAAAGAATTCTAATTTCTAACAAGAAAACTGTGGCAAAATTTAATAATTAAAACATCAGAATATAGCTTCATATACACACATAGTTATAAAACATACATGCATATCCTATGAACCCTATTTTCTGCCATATTTCATTCTTTAAAATAACTATTATGTCTCCACAACCTCCACCTACCCTACTCATTTTACTTCAAGGCCTTAACTCCTGTAGTCTTACTTCCTCTCTTTTGGTTAACATTTGATCATCATTTCAGATTTAATTCTGGTGACATTTTCTCTAAAAATATTTCCCTAAAACTCAGATTGGACTAAACTATCCTCCTGAGTGCTTCCACAGTACTTTCTTTATTCCTGACGTGATTTGCATAATCATACTGAAATAATCTGACAAAATGATTGTCTCTTCTCTGCCACACATATACTTTTGGACAGCAGAGGTTATGCCCTGTTCATCTTCTCTACAACACCTACCACCCAGAAATCCCCCTATCGGATGTCTATCACCAGACTTGTACAAAATAAACTCAGTAGCAAGGTTCATAGAATTGACAACAAATGTTTAAGGAAAAGAAAACAGCAAATATGGAAACCAATTCCTATGGAAAACAATTATTTTGAATTTTTTAATGCATACTTGCTCTGAAAAAGATAAGACTTAGAAGGTAGAGTGCATGGCATGAATCCTCAATATTGAAAAAGGTACTGTGCATAAGAGTAGCTTACTTGATTCTAGAGTACCACGGCAGAAACAAGGATGAATGGGAGAAGGTAGATGGAGGCAATATAAAGTTTAGTATAAAGAACTTTCCAATAACTAGGGCTGTCTGTAGATAGAAGGCCTTAATTCACTAAAAAGTTTCTTATCTTTAAAGGTTAAGACAGAAAATGCCCGTGTCTTTCTCTGGGGTCTGCCAAAATTCAGTACTGGACAAATTGCTATACCAGGACAGGACTGTTATTGCCCAGTGCTTAGCACATAGCAAGTAGTCAAAAGATGGATCCATGACATAGATGATCTCCCTAAAATTGAACATTTATTATGTCAAGGCATTCCCTTATTTCCTTTCCTTGCATCATTTATAAGAATTTCTTTTAAAAATTAACAAATGGTCCACTTAGAAGCCAGTATGGGTAGTAAAGAAGAGGCTGAACTATACTGATATAAAACTGAACCTTTTTTGAGGTCCAAAGCTAAAACAACACCTTGCCTGGACTTTTACTATATAAATAGAACAATGCAAAACTACAGCTCTGATAGAACAGCATGGTACGTACGTATGGATGTTTGTTCAGTTGTTTCACTGCCCTTTATGACCTCTGGGAATACAAAAAAATACACAGAACACACATCCTACCTTAGTGAAACTCTAGGTCTAAAAGTACACACTGACATAAGGTAGAATTCATTATTTATTCAACATATACTAACTTCCTACTTTGTGCCAAAAGCTGTGCTGGACTTAGCTGCAGCAGAACAAAATATCAGAGTCTGACTTTAAAAGGGGCAAAGGGAGTTTTTATACAAGACGGCTTCTCACAGGGGAAGGGAGAAAGACATGACAGACAGATGAAATTCTGAAATGCATTTATTGACAGAGAATATCAGGGATGGAGGATGGCTTGAGCAAAGGTGTATTGGAAGGAAACTGTAAAAACTGGAGAGTTACAGAGTTGGGTACCTTTTCAATATAAAATGTAAGGGAAAAGTAACCAGGAAGTTAGATCAAGACTATCTCATGAAGGTCCTTGGTGCAGGCACCCAGAAACCCTAAGGTGAGTAGAAGGTTTAAGAAGTGTCTCTTTGATAAGTTGGGGCTCAGCAACTCACCAAGTAGAGAGAAAGACCCTCAGTGCACAGAGGGATTTCTGAGCTTCTCAGAGAATTTTCCCCTGTGAATTGTTTCCTAGAGTTCTTGACAGGAAGATGTTCATTCTTCTGGGTCTCTCTGATTCAGATTCTCCCTGACACTAGAATAGCACATATTGTTTAAAATTAAATCTTCCATTTCTTGGAGCAATTTCTCTTACCATTCTTTTCTCATGGCTAACATTTACTCATCTTTCGAGAGTTCAGCTGACTTCTACAAAGTCCTTGCCTAAGAGCCCAGATGTACTGACAGACACTCATAGGCACTCCTACAGCACCAACCACATTTTCCTATTTAAAACACATTGAAGGGGCAGTCGGTTAAGCATCTGCTCTTGGTTTTGGCTCAGGTCATGGTCTCATAGCTCCTGAGTTGAAGCCCCATGTTGGCTCTGAGCTAACAGAGCAGTGTCTGCTTGGGACTCTCTTTCTCCCTCTCTCTGTTCCTCCCCTGCTCGCTCGCTCTCTTTCTCTCTCTCACACACACACACATCTCTCTCAAAATAAATAAACTTAAAAATAAAAAGTTTTAAAACACAAAGAAATTGAAAATTTCTATTTTGTATTTTTGGCCAAAATACTTGTGCTTTTAGAGGGTAGAGATTGTGTCTTATTCACCTTTTGTATCCCATCTGGATCCAACACATGCCTGGCAAATATAAATTTAAAAAAAATAAAGGAAAATTTATTCATTTAAAAAGACTCAGTATTTAGAACACCCACCTTCAAAGTTTAGCCATACTTCTGGGATATGCAATCGTGAGAAAACCATGTGCTGTTTGGGATTTTTGGGTCTTCAAAAGAAATTCAGAGGATAGGAGGAGTGATCTCTTCCATAGAGTAATTACAGTGGGATATACATATTATTAACAGCAGATTACCTACTACTTAGATTTGAGGATCAGTTAACATAAAGAAACAAACAAACAAACAACCAAACAAAAAAGAAAACACCTCCTAGACAAAAATCAGGAAACTGGAAAATTATACCATGACTAAGACATATCTATGAGATGGCCAAGAGAACAAAGACAATAATCCACTGACACAACCCTAAGAACAAAGATAATAATTCCCATCACAGTTAAGCAGATTCTGCCTAATGTCACTAAAATATTCAAAAGAGAAATCCAGGCAAGGATATTCATAAAGTCATGCTACAGGCAAATCTACCCTGGATTAATCTGTGAATTTAACGGATGTTTTCTCCTGGCTCTATAAAGAGTTGTAAAGAAACTCTCATAAAATCAATCTTCTGATATTTGATTTAAAATTCAACTCAGATTTGGATGGGACAGGAAGGAGCTTTCTATCTTAATAGGGGTTTGGTTTATACAGATGTATACATTTCTCAAATCTCAAGAAATAGTCACTAAAGATCTGAACATTTCAATACATACACATTTAACTCAAAGGGGAAAAAACCTATAAACAAATATTTAACACAAATTAATAATGTACTGGCTAAGTATTTAGAAAGAAGTATATGGTTGTCTGTAGTTTAATTTGAAATGCATCAGAAAACAAAATGAACAGATGGATGAATTGTGGAATGGATAGATAAATGGATATAAAGATGTTAAAGGTAAAATCTAGCTGGTGGGCACACCAGTGGTATTATTTCAAATTTTTTAAATGTATGTTTGAGAATTTTCCTAAGAAGATTATGTAAAGATTTTTAATTAAAAAAAATCAGAAACAGGGGCACCTGAGTGGCTCAGTCACTTCAGCGTCTGACTCTTCATTTCTACTCAGGTCATGATCTCACAGTTTCGTGAGTTTGAGCCCCTCATCAGACTCTGCACAGTAACTATGTGGAGCCTGCTTGATACTCTTCCCTGCCCCCTCTGCCCCTCCTTTGCTCACACACACTCTCTCTTAAAATAAATAAACTTCAAAAAAATCAGTAACAGAAATGCATCAAAGAAGCACCAACTTAGTCTTTGGAGACAACTATATTTATAAGAATTCTAATCTACAATAAAGAAATGTAAGGAAGTAAAAACGGAGCATCTTTTTACTAATGATCTTTACCCATTTTTTCATTTTTCTATAAGGATATTTCCCTTTCTTGACAAAGTCATCACAAGATTAAATAAAATTGCTTTTGTATGTCAATGTGTCTATGACAAAAAAATTATTTACTGAAAAGTATTAAAAAAGAAATTTTCTCAGGATATATGGTTGCAGGATGTTTTAGTCAAAGAAATAAACAGCAATAAACTTCTGGGAGATATAATTAATCTTAAATTTTTTGTCATATTAAAAGAGAGGAAAGAGGGGCACCCGGGTGGCTCAGTCAGTTAAGCGTCGGACTTTGGCTCAGGTCATGATCTCGTGGTCCATGAGTTCGAGCCCCGCGTTGGGCTCTGTGCTGACAGGTCAGAGCCTGGAGCCTGTTTCAGATTCTATGTCTCCCTCTCTCTCTGTCTCAAAAATAAATAAACATTAAAAAAATTTAAATAAAAAAATAGAGGAAGAGGAAAAAGAGGAAATATCCAAGGATTCCAAAACAACCGATAGAACTAGTGTTTCCTCCCTCCAGACCTAATCCTCAAGGCTTAGCTATTCACTGAACTACATAGAGGAGAAAATAGGCTGGCAGGAAAAGGGAAATTAATGGAACTATCTGCAGAGAGGGCACAGGTAGTAGAGGGAAAGCACTGGGCACTGTAGGTTTTCATCGTTTTTCCAAAAGGGGAACATCAAACTCTCTTAGAAGCAAAGCTGCTTCCATGCCAACTTATCCTCCTGCTATTTGCAGAAATACTTAGTCAAGGGAGTGCATCTTCAAATATTTGTGAATAAGCAGAAAGAATTGCCAGTTGCCTACTGAGAAACTTAATACTTCTCCTGGGTCCAAGTGTGCCACTTAGCTTTAATTTAAGAATTGGAGATGTAATTTAGGCAACACACTAAATGAAAATCAACTGGATTGCATTCTGCTCCCTGACAGCAACAAGGGTGCAGGCTGTTGGCACTCATCACCCCTAGATGCTCTGCAGAGCAGTAAGAACAAATGTCATCATCTCTAGCAGGTAGATATCCACTTGTCTAATATGTTGACAAAGGTCATAAATATGTTTGCAATGGGAAATACCTGGGTTAGCTTAGCTCACTTATAAACAACAGGAAAAAAAACCTCTAATAATTGTTTATTCTAACTTGCACATTGTCACGGCACCAAGAAAGTACATCTAACCCTCTCTAGTTAATGTGGCAATTTGCTAGTCAAAATACTTAGGTTTTAACTTATGCATATGCATTACTGTTGTTGATAGCTATGCTAATTAGTGTACTCCCCTGAGGCAATAGCTTCAGGTAAAGAGCATGATGAAATATTATCTTGGAAAAACTAGACCTTGCAACTAAGAGTTACTACTACCTTCTGGTGAGTTCCTCATTCTCAGTACCCCAGGGGGAGAGCTTCTACCTTGATTACACCCAGCTTGGTACCTTGATCAAGTGATTCCCAAGCGAGTCACTGACATTACAGTTCTTGTGCTATTATTTCATTATTAGGAGGAAAACTTAATCTTTTTTTTTCTCCTCCTCCTCCTCTATCAAAATCAACACCATAACCATCACATTATAAATAAAATTATGTTTCTTTTTGTTTAAAAGTTTATTCATTTATTTTGAGAGAGAGAGAGAGGAAGGGAGGGAGAGGGAGAGAGGGAGGGAGGAAGTATGTATGAGCAGGGGAGGGGCAGACAGAAATGGAGGGAGAGAGAATCTCCTGTGCTATCTGCATGGAGCCCAATTGAGGGCTCAAACTCACAAATCAGGAGATGTTGATCTGAGCTGAAATCAAGAGTTGGATGCTTAACCAACTGAGCCACTCAGGTACCCCTAAATGAAATTACGTTTCTGAATCCTTGTTATTTTCCCATTCTGAAAACCACTGGGTAGATTTTTTAACCACTCTGAAGGCATTCTATGGGTAATGTGATTTAAAATTTGGTCAATGAGGCATGTAAGGAATAAACTTTGAGAAGTTCTTTTTTTTTTTTTTTTAACTTTGAGAACTTCTTCAGGAATGTCTCAAACTGTCACATATTCTCTCAGAGCTGAAACTTACATAATATGATAGGTCAGGTTAACAGCCAATGGATAGAGAAAAGCCATATGTATGAAGGTATGGCATACATAAAAATAAACACTGATTTTGAATGCAAGGCCCACATTAATGAAAACAAGGGCCAAGGTGATTATTTTTGATGGAGCTATTTCTCACATGTTCTCTGTAGAGTATTCTCTAGGGCCAGGGTTGGTAAATATTTTCTGTAAAGGTCCAGACAGTAAATATTTTAAGTCTCGTGAGCAAGGGTTTTTGTTACAATTTTGCCGCTATCGTGTGAAAACAGTCACAGGCAACACATAAAGGAATGAGCAAAGCTATGTTTTTAATAAAATTTTATTGAGGGACAATGAAATTTGAATTTCATATAATTATCATATTGTATGGGATATTAATATTATTCCTCATTTGTTTATCTTTTCAACAATTAAAAAAGACTGTAAAACCATTCTTAGCCTAGGAGCTGCACAAAAACAGGCAACAGTGAAGATTTGCCCCATAGATCATAGTCTGCTAACCCCTCCACTAGGAAGAGTAGCAGTATGGATTTATTACTTAATGACAGGTAGTATCTTCTCCTTGAAAATGACGAGGATATTGTTAAGAATGGTAAAAGCAATCACAGTATCTCTCATAGATCTAATACTGATAATTTGCTTCAACCGCGATGCTGGCAGTATTGCCCCACTTGCGGATTAGAAAATAAGGCTTGGAGAGTTAAAAACCTATCTAAAACCTCATAGCTAGGACAGGGGTATATACCTGGACTATCCTAAAGATCATGCTCAGTCCATTATGCTGAATGACTTTTCTGAGAAATGATTAACTTAAATAGTTGGGACTTTGGCCTAGACTACTTTGTCCCATGGTGAGCCTATTCAGTGGAGAAGGGTGCATGGAACCAAAAGCAGAACAAATCTGCTTCTCATTACCTCTGCAAGAGAACATAATTTAACTGTGATGGTAGTTGCAGCAAAGTATTCACAAGCTATAGGACACATACTTCCTGTTAGTGGAACAGAAACTTTATTTTGGAAACCTATTACTCTAATAGCTTATCAAAGGAACTGAAGTTTATAAGGAAAAAATAGGAGGAATTAATACCTTGTATAAACATCATAGGCCAGTATGACTGCTTTTCTAAGTTTAAATGTTCAGTTTGCTCCTGAGCAACAGAAATATAAAGTAATCAGGAGTCATGTAATATAATCTTCGTTTGGGCATAATGGCAACACACACACACACACACACACACACACACACACACCCTTCTCACAGTCATGCTTGGCTTTTCATAAAGAATACATATGAAATAGTAAACTGATATGAACTTTTATGTATATGCTGGAAGTAGACAGGGAGGTATGGATTGCTCAGTGTCTCTGTAAAAAACCACTGAATTCTCATAGTGAAGAGAAAGAAGGAACTGGGGCCAGACCATTACAATAAAAATGCAGACTTCATACATCAGCCTCTCCGCTGCTAATCCCAGAGTGGATTTTAGAAAGTTCACTTCATCCTGACTCTCTGAATAACCACTCTCCCACAAATTTATTCTTCTCTAGTATCCTCTCCTCCCATCCTCCTCATTTTTCCCTCTTATGATCAGTTCCAAATATCTCTAACCTGATCCCATTAAATAAGACACACAGACACATTTCTCAACCTCAGCAGTACTGACATGTAGGGGCTTGTAATTCTTTGTTGCATGGAACTGCCCGGGTACATCGGAATATGTTTGGTAGCAGACATTGCCAAATGTATCCTGAGGAAGGGGTGGGGAAGACAATGTTTTCTGCTCCCCGCTTTCTGTGTCTCCCTCCTGAAAGGGATAGCAAAGAACTTGTAAAAGCAGAGAGTCTCCAGCAAGATGCAGACAAATGGGGTGGTGTGAGAGTCATAAACAAGAAGAAAAGCAAGATCCCTTTGGACTGAGGAAAGGATGTGGGAGCAGAGCATCTATGCCAAGCCAGTGCTCCCCACCACTGGGTTACTCCATAATGTGCCTAGGGAGGTGCTATCTAAGGTATTGATGTTATAACCTTAGGATAGATTCCCTTTCCAGAGGCAAAAAAGCTGAGAGCTCCCATATTCACTTGGGCTTTGACAATGAGAATGTCAATGGCAACTTTAACAGACCAGAATTTAGATATCCTTCTTCCCCACCTCCTGTGTACAACTTTAGGGACTGGGTTGGTTCCAGTGAGAATGGAAATACGATTTTCTTACCAACCTGACAAAGAAAAGATGCAGCTTTGGAGTCAAAAATAAGTTGCTTTAAAGGAAATAAGGAAATGAAGTTTTATATACTATTGTTACCTGTTTAAGTCTGCAAGTTCCAGAACTCTCTGTCGTGTTAAACTTCTAGTCTCAATTGTGGAAGATTTAGTATACGGTCCTCAGGTGCTACAGTGAACTCAATAAGAACTCTATCTCCTCATCTTGGCCCTGCTCCTTGGTTTAATGGTTCCCAGATTGCCAGCTTTTACAATGTTCTCAATGCTTAACTCTGACTCATGGCTGGGCCATAGAAATGTTTAGCTCACTGCCCTGGGCTCAGATAATGGCTCCAGGCCTTCCCAATGGGAGTTACAAAGACCTGTGAAGGGCAGAAAGTCTGATAAACAGTCAGGAAAAGTGTGTTTTCTGAAAATCTTTCAGCTGGTAATGGGATGAGACTATTCACGCCAGTAACCTTGTTGAAGAGTTAACCTTGCTGGATGGTTGCTCATTATCAAGCTGCCGGCATTCATCTGCTGTTTTAATAAATGCAGGCTCAACTTAAGCACCTTCTCCAATAACAGGAATCACATACCACTCCACAGAAAATATCCCTCGTCCTCCCACCAACAAAGAGAGCTGTGTGCATATGATATATTTCTCTCTGTGTGTATACACACATTTGCAATTATTTTAATTCCATGTATTCGGGATGATAAAATACAGCTTGGGTAATCAGTAATTGGCTGGTGCTGTGCCTGGCACGACTCAGCTTTCACACCAAATGATTCCTTTGATTCTTGGGTGGAAGGCGGTATCTGTGGGCCTTTTAATTTGGCTGCATTGCGAACTGTGTTGGGAAAAAAACCCAGTGTGGTCCAAAGGAAAACACTGAGGAAATAGCTATTTCTCTCTCAATAGGTAGAAATAAGCAGATTATTTTTTTAAAAAGCACTGTTCAAAGCACAACTGCACTAAGTAAATTTACAAGCCCTTAAAAATGTATACACCATATTTTCATATTTTAGTAAGCTACTAAATTAGTTACAGGTTTCAAATTCATGTTTGTATTCTCTTTATTCTCATCCAGATACAAGTACTACAATTTTCTATTCAATTAAAAGCAAACATGTCAGTATATGTTTTTTTTAATTTTATTGCATTTGCTTTTTATTTTTACTTTTCTGAGGTCAAGAGAGAAAGCCCACATGTGTGCATGCGTGTACCTGTGCTCACAAGCAGGGGAGGAGCAAAGACAGAGAGGGGGACTAAGAATCTTAAGCAGTCTCCATGCCCAGCTCAGAGCTGGAAGTGGGGCTCTATCTCAAGACCATAATATCATGAACTGAGCCAAAGTCAAGAGTAGGCCATTACCTGAGGGAGCCACCCAGGTGTCCCAAAGTCAGCACATGTTAAAAACTGAAGATGACAAGGTTTACAGAAGAACCATGTGACCTGAGTTCTATCATTACTCTGATGTAAACTTACTGACAACTCTGAGCAAATCACTGCCCCTGACTCTTTGGGTTTATATTCTCTTTCACAGAATAAATTGCTGACTCAATAAATGCTAAGATTTCTTCCTACTGGAACATGTGATGACTTGAGGCAAACAACCCTACAAAGAAGCCAAACCTTTAACCCCATTCAAACTGTGAAAAATTGCCCATCCAACTAACAAGAGAATGAAATCAATGGCAGAACTATGTGTTTACTATTGCATATTAGAAACTGCAAATTCAAATGTCTATAAGTGACAGGCTTACGTGTAAATGGATGAGATCAATATAAGAGTAAGGGGTGGGAAGCTTTGAGAACCAAAGAACTTATGTCCTATCTACAGAAGGCAACTTCTCAGTTCCAACCTAATGCTGCCATCTAGGAATACAAGTCTCCACATCATTAAAAGAAGTCAGACTTTTCTGTTAGGTTTCCTGATAGTCAAAAGATTGAAACTCTGTAGACTGAAGAAAAATCATAGTTTTCTATTAAAAGCATGTCTTCTTCCCAAATGAGGTCGTGCCCCCATTGGCATCCATTTACAGCACTTAGCTAAGGACTCCCAGGTTTAAATCTTTAGTGTGGCTCTCATTCTTAAGCCTCAGGTCTTATGTTTAGTGGCCTCCCAGGCATTTCCACTTGGATACCATGAAATTTTAGTGGAGCCAATTTGTTATCTCCCACAGCATTCAAGAATTCAATTGTGGATACAGTTAAAGTGAACCAAAAAGTGTAAGTTAAAAGGAGGTATATTTGGATTAATGTAAGGGTTAGACCCTGTTAGAAAGTTGTTTCATTATCAGCTGCATGTATCATGCATAGTGCTAGCTTCCCCTACAGCACTGATCTATTTTAATGAATGTGTTCTCAAGTTAAGGGTCTTGTTCCATAACAGCAATCACATACCACTCCAGAACAAGTACCTTTGTCCTCCTACAAACAAGTGGGGAGTTAGTTTTCTGTACAGAGTTTAGTTCTCTTTGTGTGTACTCCCATTGGTAATTATTTTAATTCATGCACTTTGGGTTATCAGGAATTGGCTGGTTCATTTTCTCCAAACAAAAATCAGGCTAGTCTATGGTTTGGGTTTTCTACTATCCCAAATCAAAGAGTATAACCTTGCTAACTGACATTGGAAACTGGAACAGAACACCATTATGAAGCGTCCAATGATGTAAACCAAAGCCACCACTATCCACCTTAGGACTCTAATTCCTAGGGCACCTGGGTGGCTCAGTGGGTTTAAGCATCTGACTCTTCGTTTCAGTTCAGGTCATGATCTCATGGTTCGTGAGTTCGAGCCCCATGTCAGGCTCCATGTGGACAGTGCCGAGCCTGCTTCAGATTCTCTCTCTCACCCTCTCTCTGCCCCTGCCCTGCTAACACTATCTCTCTCAAAATACATAAATAAACTTAAAAAGGGGGCCCTTTAATTCCTTTATGATACAACTTAAATAACAAAGGGCCAGAGGAAAAACAAGGCTTTCATCTATCAAGGAAAACACAGTAAGTTTTAAGCTTTAACCAAATAAACTGAGAAAAAGCACTTAGCTTTCCTTTTAATCACTACTACAACCTATAAAGTTTATTTCCTGAGTTCTAAACATTAAAATTGCTTGTATAATTGTCAAAGGAGCCATGTTTTTGAAAGGACCCTTTTATAGGTCTTGTCTCAGTAGAAGACCAAATGCTACTGACTTTGGGGGATGATGCTACCTCCTGAAACGAAATAAAATTAGATGAAAAAAATGTACTGGGGGGGAATTATACTATTTCTATTAGTTTCTTCAGGAGTTTATATGCATTCTTCTATTTCAGGATAATTTTTAACATTTCTGTCATAAGTTAAAGGAATACCTAGGTGAGATACCTAAAATATTCACCCTAAAACTATTTCTCAGACTGTGATGCCTACGTTACTTCTTTTCAGACATCCTTCTTCAGTTCCACAATAAGACTCCATCGTAAGACTTATTCCCATTACTTGACCCTGACAAAGATAATTCATGGTGTGGGCATTTTAAGTTAGAGACCATATGGGAAATAATGTACATAGAAGGAAAAGCATGGCAGATTAATAACAGTGATGATTATGTATATTTCAATGACCAAAGCTAATGGCTATGTAAAGGAAGAACTCATCACTAAATGAATATAGTTTCCATTTCACAAGAATGTATGGCTAATCTTTCTTTTCCACAAGTTCAGACAAGTACAAATTATTATACCGATCCTTGAACAAGGCAGTGGCTTGCTTAATTACATTTCTAAATGTATTCTCTTCTCTGCTCCTCCCGATTCATCTTGTCTGAACTTTCCTGACCCTTCTTTTACTACTTTAATCTGTACAATGATATGTTCATACAGATAACAAGAAAGTCACATGGATATAAACCTTTGTTAAATTATTTTACTTATGACCATTGAAAAGAAAAAAAAACTGAAAATTTTGTAAGAAATTAAAAAAATAATTTAGGGGGAAGAGTATTCATAACTGAAAACTTTTATTGCCAAAACAAAATTAGCTGACTACTATTATTTGGATAAATCTAGCTTTAACTTTTGTTTGACTTGTTCAGGTTTCATGCTTATTAGTCCCATGATTTTTGCGAGGATGTCTGCATTTGGCATTAGACCTTTAAATACATGGATCAGACATCAGATTCTACTGTAGGCCATTCTGGGAAGGAAACAGGGAGAACTGGTCGTTGGCATCCACCCTACTAACATTATATCTTAAACTTATTTATATAACTTTCTATAATTTCCCCTTGTTAGCTTCCCAGCAGCCAGCTATAATATCCATTGTTTTCCTATTTCTGTGGCTGTCCAGAATTCTCAGCTGCAATACTTCAGTTAGGTTGTTCTACTCTGCTCCTTGCCTTTTCTCTTCATTGTCCTCAATGGGATTCATTCATCTTCCTCTCCCCTTGAAGTCTTGCTAAATGACTGACTTTCAAATCCCTAAATCACACAGAGTGCTAATGGATGTTAATGGCTTCCCCAAGTATTTAAATTTTAAATGGAAACTCCTATAGGTACAAGGGGAACCAAAAGAATAAATATTTAATATTGTGAATTGCAGGAAAGTGAAAGACATTTTAACTCTGGTGTTCTCCACCAGTCCTCATCAAATGAAAGCCCTCTTTTAAGACATATCCTGTAAATGATATGTAATTTTGAGTTATTTCCAAGTTGGGATAGAACAATGGTTCTTAAATTTCAGTGTGCTTAAGAATCATGTTGGAGAGTTGCCAAAAATGCAGCCTTAAGGACCTATCCTCAGAGACACTGTTTTAGGAGGTTTAAGGAGTCTGTCTTTAAACAAATAACACAAGTAATGCTAAGGCAAGTAGTCCTCAAAGAACTCTACGAAATATCGGTCACCCAAAAGGCTACTGCAACATTCCCAGTCAGAATACAACACCTAGACTTGGCACTTAGGTCCAGCTATCAGTTTATCTTTGCTGAATTATCAAAAGGTTAAAAAGGTTAATTTTACTGGGTTCTTCTAAGGAATAAACAAGTTAATATTTTACCATTGTCAGCCACCATCACCATCAATGTCATCATTAACCTCAATAATAACAGAAAATCACTGGGAAGTCTGTTCACATGTGTCAAGCATTGTTCTAAGTTTTTTCAGGTATTAACCCATTTAATCACCAGGTGAACATATGCTCAAAGGGACTTAATAAAACATGTTCAAGAATGGGCATGAAATTATATTTTTATCATTGAAAATATTAGGAAGATCACATCATCAACAAAACTGTAAACGTTGCTGCCTCCTGTTGGAATGAGCACTGGGTGTTATAATGAAACCAATTTGACAATAAATTTCATATTAAAAAAAAATAAACATTAAAAAAAAGTTGCTGCCTGAGACCATCTCTGTGCCTGTGTGTGTGTGTGTGTGTACGTGCACACACGTGTATACATGAGAAAGGTACGTGTTTTTATACAAATCTATCAATCTTGTCTTGACTATTTTTTCAAGTCAGCAGCCTTATCTTTACTTTTACTCCACTCAATCTCTTCTTGTCATTTTCCCTTTCTGTTTGAAAATAACTATACCCAAGTCTGCAAAACATTGTCTTTCTATTCCATTTCTTGTTGTAAAGAGTTTCTGACATTCTGGGAGATGGACATTCTATAACAATAATGGTGCTGGATAGTTTTGACTTATAGGGAATCTAAGGAGAGAAAATGTCCCCACACTGTAAAGTGGTAAGACAGAACTCAATGGTTCTGAATGATGGGGTCAGTGACTGGTACAGTCTGTCCCCAGTCTCTCCTGTGGTTTCACAAAATGTGAAACATATACGTGGATGCTGTCAGCAGAAGGAAAACTATCTTATGAAAGATAAGAGCAAAATCTGCTGTCCTCCCCCCCAAAAAAAATCTGCTGTTTTGTAAAAGTGTAACTCTGAAATGAAACTAGGAAGACTGGGCCCTTTTATTGAATTAAGTGACGATTAACAGTTGCTTTATTGTTCTTGGAAATGGATTCATGATATGATACAGGGTGCAATTTTTAGTAATTAGGGATATATTTCCCCCTACGTTTCAACCCAGATCTTCCATTATCCAATTCCATGTATTCAAATGCAGCTACTCTCCATTTTCTATACATATTTCATGAATTTAGCCTTAGTATTTTCAGTCACCTAAAATTCCCTTTGCCTGCTTTGAGCACAGTGCATGAGCATCTAACTATGCATTAAAGTAGGGGTTTGTAAACTAAATGCACAAAGATTGACTTGGAAAGAATCCATAAACTTATTAAATTGAATTACAATGTGCCTGTGAATTTTGGATGTGAGAAACGATCATTTTCGTCAGATCTATCATCTTTGAGGGATGTACTCATCGTCAGATCTATCATCTTTGAGGGATGTACTTACCTACTGCAAAAAAGTTAAGAACTACTGCAACCAGGAGCTTAAATCATGGGCTACCTTATCCAAAAAGATGTTCCTGATTATCAGCTCATAAAGGTCAACAGCTAGAATTGCCTTCAGGGCAAAATTAACACCTTTAATCTCCTAACTCCTCCAAGAACACATTGAATGTTTCATGGTCAAGGAGTGCATTTTATTTATACTAGAATTCTCAGCATCTGTAGACTGCAAGTACTCTTGTTCCATCATTTGTAATGTATTTTCCTGCAATGCTTATCAGTGGCTTTACACTTGGTAGTATATTTATAAATATTTGTGAATGGGAATGAAAACTCTTACTGAAAGAAGAAACAAAAAATATTAAATGAACATCTAAGAACTATTTCATTCTCCTAATATTTTTAATTTGGTTTAATACTTTAAAAAAAACTTGTTTATTCTCTTAGGCCTCTGGAAAAAAAAAGTATTCTTGTTCCTTTCCAAAATACTAGGCATTTTCAATTACAACAATATACATATTTTTGACCATCCTAGTAATTCAACAGTAATTTAGGATGAAGCAAATTGTTAGCAACAAGGAATAAAAATAGTAATTCAATTTAAGTATGTTTATATAATCAACCACTATAGAAACTGAGTGACTCCTAAAATATACACACACATATGCATGTATGTATGTTTATGTATACACACACATACAGAATATACACATGTATGTATACACATATAATTTTGTGTGTACACATGTAATTTTGTGTGTGTAATTAAAGTTCATCATATATGGGATAAAATATATCCTATATACTTTAGATAGTTAGGGTGGGACCCTTTGGAGAGATACATAATTGAGGAAAGAAGGCCAATGAGTAGCATCTACCTGTTTCTGAATCCCTAGTCATATAAGGTCTAGCATTTCTTAACCCTCCTCTTCGCCACCTTCTCAGTCACCCTATATATGTTTAGCCATCACTCTCTGACTCTGCTGCCATGGTAGGTGATTGCAGAGCCCATGAATCCTTGCATAGCTGGTGAAACCACTCTTACCCTACGGAAACATGGCTGGGAGATGACAAAAAGCACTTAGAAATTCTATGGAATTATTCAGTAAGCTAATTTCTCACCTAGCTTATAACTTCTATATCACAGTTTTGGCAATTTATAGAATCACGACCCTTGGTACATCTACCACTGTTATCTGAAATTGTTTTTTTTTTTTTTAATGTTTATTTATTTTTTAGAGAGAGAGACAGAGACAGAGACAGAAAGTGAGTGCAGGAGGGGCAGACAGAGAGAGACAGACAGAACCTGAAGCAGGCTCCAGGCTCAGAGCTGTCAGCACAGAGGCCAACATGGGGCTGGAACTCAAGAACAGTGAGAACATAACCTGAGGCCAAGTCGGAAGCTCAACCAACTTGAGTCACCCAGGCTCCCCTAACGTTGTTATTAAATTACATGTCTAACCGTCCCAAAATCCTTCCAAAGATTATAAAATCTTTGAGTAAACAGCCATATCATGTACTTTTTTCGGTTACTCTGAATACCAAATACCAGGCTTTACCCATATGAGGTTCTAAATACCCTGTAAAACTCCAGCTTCATTTTCTATTTTTTCTTTTCTTTTCTTTCTCTCTCTCTCTCTCTCTCTCTCTTTTTTTAAGTAGGCTCCATGCTTAGTGTAGAGTCCAATGCAGGGCTTGAGCCCACGACTGTGAGATCAAGACCTGAGCTGAGCTTGAGTCAGACATCCCTAGGCACCCCTAGCTTCATTTTCTAAAACTATTCTCAGTTCATTTTATCATTTAGTTGCAAGTTATCCTAACCAATTTCCTTTGTAACATCCATGATTTCAAATATATTTGTTTTCCTCATTATAAAAGCAACATATCCAGTGTAGAAACTCTAGAAAACAACAAAAAAATACAGGCAGATGAAAATGGAAAGACTCTGTAAACCCACAACCAAAAGGTAATTAATGTTAATAAATTAACACATTTGCTATATTATTTCCCTTTGGCCTCTGGATATATTCTTATTTTTATGAAACTGGTATCCAGGCTTATGTTTCAATTTTCATTATATTATATACATACTGCATTCCAAGCATCTTTCCATGTCATTATATGTTATTTAAAAACATGATTTTTTGATGGTTGCATAGTTCTTCATTTCATAGAAATTTTATAATTTATTTAATCGTTGACCTACAACTGTTTGTTTAGGCTGTTAATGGTATTTGCTAATTATGATGTGACCAAAAATTTCTGAACATAAAGAATTACACATATCTCTGATCATTACATAGATTCCTAGAAGAAGAAATATTGTGGCTTCTCATATGTATACCCAAATTGCTTTCCAGAAATTGTCTACCCATTTGCATTCCTGCCAGCAGGGCAGAGAATGCCCTTCTCACTGGATCCTTTCCAGGTTTGAGTGCCATTATGTCTTCTAATCTTTGACAATTTGCTAACATCATATTCAATTATGTACCTGACCTTTGTTCATCTTGTTACCTCTTCCCAGCATGCCCTTTCCCTAATTCTCCATTTATTCAAGCTATCTTCAAGGCGGATCTCAAATAATCTTTACATTTTTAAAGGTTTGCCCATCATGGAAATTCTGCCTTCTATGTGTTCTCATAGGGACATGTTTCTGTATCTTTTAGAGCTTGTATTATAGTATGTCTTGTATGGTATTTAATTGCATAATTAAATGTTTCTCCTCTATTGTACTATAAGTATTTGAAGTCAGGGATTAACTTTTACTCATCCATCCTTTGTTCCCAGAACCTAATAACAGAGAGGCAGCAAACATAATGGACACTTACTACTTGAAAAAGGTCAAATAACTTACAGTTTCTAGAAAAGATATTTTAAAATTTATTCATTCATTCATTAAAATTTTTATTTAGTGTCTTCTCTGTGTCAATTACTAAACAAATGACAAATAAATGATAAGCAAAATTAGAAATTATCTCTGCCCTTGAAGGGACTTCATTTATTAAATGAGGCAGACAATCAAGTAATCAACCAAAGGCATTTAAATTATAATAAGAATAGGTGGTGTCAAGGAAAGGTATATAATTTAGTTGTGGAAGGTTTCTCTGAGAATGTGGGAAGGGAAAATACGGAGAGAAGGAACTAAGATTTAAGGTACCCCTTTCCTCATCTGTTTACTGGATCTTCCCTTCCACCAACCTGGTGACCTACTCAGAGTGACCTCAGTATAATCCCACACATTCAAACATTGGAAAATCCATTCAAACAAGAATCCATGGACCTTAAAGAATAGCTTCACTGTGGCTATTCTTTTTAAGATTGAATTTTATACATAATCATCACACTTCCTTGTCCCTCAGAGACTCCACATAATGCACTGAATTAAGAGAGTGCATTTGTTCACTGTCCTTTATCAGTTGAGAAAAAAATGCTTCAGACTTCTTTGTCTGGTCGATGGCCTGAGTCTCTGTCCTATTCAGTATGAGTTGCCACATACCAGACACAAAACAAATCAATACTCTCTACTCCTCTCAGTCAAGGGATTCAAGGTATTCCAATAATTAAGCAACCATGTGTGTGCAGAAAAGGCAATATCCCCAACGATTAGTGTTAAATTTAATTAATTACCTCTAAAATAAAATGACACATAAACTTTGTAATTAAGAATAATTCTTAATTAAGGAACATTTGACAGATAGGCAGGAAGGAGGAAAGGGATGGAAAATGGCTGATTAAAATGGGGAATTAAGCACCTCATTGAAGATATTAGCAAGCCCTGTTGTGTGTTTATTTAATTTTCAGGGTATTCAATGAACTGAAATTCAAAACAAATATAGAGGGCATTTCAGTGAAATGTGTGCACTTTTTTCAGTTTAATGTAAAATTTTACCTTTGCCGCCAAAACGGCAGCTGTACTTTTACTCCCTTGATCACTCAACTAAGGAAAGGAAACCAGTTGGTTGGAGAGTTATCACATCTGTTGACTTTCTAAGGCATACAAAAAGCCATACAGTCCTAAAGACTAAGTGGGTCTGTTTCATAAGACATATAGTTCTTTTCCTACGATTGGCATTTGATGAAGTTTGTTAGCTATCTCATACGCCTGACATTTGGAGGGGCTGTGTTGTATCCTGAACTATTCCATTTCATGCTGATAAACCAACCGTGCAAAAATGGCCTGGAGAATCTTGGATAACACAAGATATAGCATAGCAAATAAAACAGAAAGGTTATCTGCAAACATAGTCTCTCTCTTAATCCCCCCACCAAAACCACCACTTCTACTACCATAGAGCAGAAATGAAACTAAAAGACAAATAAAAAACATAACTAAAGGGGAAAGGGGACATATATAATCTTGGTTTAGGTTTTATTAAGCAGCTATTTAGTAATATAAAAGTGAACAATCTGGAAAATTTCTAGTGATAAGAGAAGTTATACTCAATATTTTTAAGGACAAGGTAAGCATAAACATGACTAAAGAGAAAGAAGATTATTTTTAACCAGGATTGAGTAAGAATTTCTTAATAAAATCATACAATTTTTTGCTTTGAAGCTCTCAGAAATCTATAAAAAGTAGTTTAATGATTAATAGAATCATTTATTTTCTAACAATTGTATTAAAATCATAGTCATTAGTAACAGGAATAGTAAGTATAATAAGATAATCATCACCATGCTAGGGAATGGGCTAAGAGAATATATGCCGTGATTTTCACCACTTTAAATCATCAACATAAACACCACAATCATGTAGAAAACACCTCTGGTAAGCTGTGCTAGAAAAACAAACAAACAAACAAAAACATTAGTCTGCATTTCTTAAGTTATTATGTACTAAAAAGATTTAGTGACAGCTAAAATTCAAGTTCTCTCCTAACAGACTGATTAAATACTTTACAATTCCATGATGTAAAAATACACATTCTTGTATTTATTGCAAATTCTATAGTTTCTCAATTTTTTGATTTGCACATAATAACATGCATTGTAGAAAACCTGTTATTTTTTCCCCTAACAGTCACTCCTTTTTGTTCCAAGTTTAAGAATCAGCTCTTTTAAAAGTTCACTTTGATTTCTCATTGACTAGAGTGCCTGCCTGCTGCCACCACCATCTGCTGGGAATGTGAAGTCAACCCCTTAAAATGTTTAAAACAAAAACTCACAATAAACCATGCTGTTTGATGATGTTCAACCTATCTTCATAAAGACTATATTACTTCCCAGACATCCTAACATCTTAAGTCTCCTGCCAAGATAAGCCAGTCCTAAGTTTTATACACACACACACACACACATATATATGTATACATGATATGTACATATATATAATATATATAAAACTTACATTTATAAATATATACATATATATGCCACTAAGCTCATAGTAAATGTGTGGGATACTAAGATTTGCTCTTCTCACACAGTATTTGCTCAAGTAAGAAGGTATTTAAGAAAAGCCTCACAATAGAATCTGGTGTGTTAATTCCTACATAGTCATCACCTGTTACTGGATTCAAATTATTTGATATACAAGGTATTCATCAGGTACAAGTTTAGTCTAAAAACCCAGAGTGCTGCAGACTCTGAAGAGTTTATTGGCTAGTGACTGAAAAGTCTATTTAGATTCCCTTGGTCTACAAGCATCTTTCAACGAAGGATAATATCTAATATTTAAGAATTGTCCAGTTAGGGTACATGCAACATACGGGATAAGTACTTCAAGGATCTATTGCTGTGTAACAAACTACTCCAAAACTGAGTGGTGAAAACAATAATTATTTATTGTTGTTCGCCATTCTTTCAACTGGGTTCACCTGTTCTACATTCAGGTGGAGGGTCAGCTGGGCTGCAAGGTCTGAGATGGCTTCACCCAAATGTCTGGCAGTTGGCTGGCTGGTTAGACTGGATTCCTTTCACGGTAATCACAAGGCAACAATCAAGAGGGCAAAGGCAGGAGCTGCAAGGCTAAAGACTTAAAGGCTAACCTCTTAGGTATCATTTCTGCTACTGGCCAAAGCAGGCCACAAAAAAGAATACAGAAACATGGTCCATCTCTTGCTGGGAGGGGCAGGAAAGTTCACATTGCAAACAACTGTGCACATGTGGATGGGAAGACTTTGTGGTAATGTTCTGCAGTCTACCTCAGCAGGGGTGGTCCAAGCAAGGGTTAAGGGTGGCTTAGAGCTGGGTGTGATAATGTGAAGATGGAAACAATGTACTTAACTATCATAGAGGGCTCTATTTTATGCCTATTTTACTGTCTATGGAATAAAGCTTGTACAAATTAAATGACTTCCCAGTGTTCCCTAGTTATTGAACCCAGACATTTTTTAGAAAAATGCTTATTTATTTTGAGAGACAGAAGGAGAGAGTGACAGAGAGAGAGCGCATATGTGCACACATGAGCATGGGATGGGCAGAGAGAAAGGGAGAGAGAATCCCAAGTAGGCTCCTCACTGTTGGTGCTGAGCTCCACGTGGGGCTCAATCCCATGAACTGTGAAATCATGAACTGAGGTGAAATCAAGAGCCAGACACTTAACTGACTGAGTCACCCAGCTGCCAGTGAAGCCGGACATTTAAACCCAAGTCATTTGACTACCGATTGTGCATTTGTAATTAAAATACAGTAGTCTATTCCTATCTGGGGAAATTATATGTTCCAAGACCCACCACCCCCCAAGATGCCTCAAACTTGGAGAGTGCTGAACCCAAAGCATACTATGAAATATCCCATATATACATACCTATTATAGAATTTAATTTATAAATTAGGCACAGTAAGAGACTAATAACATTAACAATAAAATGGAATAATTATAACAATATACTGTTATTAGAGTTATGTGAATATGGTCTCTCTCTCTCTCATAATACGTATTGTACTGTCCTTCCCTTTCTTCTTGTGATGATGTGAGATGATAAAGTGCCTCTTGTGATGATGTGAGATGATAAAGTGATGACATGAACTGAGGTGAATGACGGAAGCATTGTGACATAGAGTTACTCTACTACTGAACTTCTGAACATACATCAGAAGGAGGGTCATCTGCTGACAGAAGTGAAACAGGTAACTAAAACCTCAAAAAGTGAAACTGCAGATAAAGGGGGATTACTGTATTCTACCATTTCCCACCATAATGTGCTGATGGGAGAGAATATTTATCATAACTTGAAAACCAGTAAGTCTGTGTTCCCACTGTTCTTTGCATATGTGTTACTGCAGTTATCAAATTGCATTGCGGTTAGCTATTTATGTTTTTTATGGGCCACTGGAATGAAAGCTTTTATAGGGAAAGGATCAGGTCTTAAACATTTATGGAACCTCAGGGCCTAAAACAGTGGCTGGCTGGTACATAGATTTCTTATAACTATTACCGAATTAATTAATGGATTTTAACTGTTACAAAGCCAAATAAGGGTATTTTCTGCCACCAACAGTACAAAGTTACATATTTAAAAAAAATTTATTCCTTGTAATAAAATTGCCTCCAGTAATATTTATTTAAGAAAAAAATGGAAACATAAAATTAATCAGCAATGACTTACTTTGGAAAAATCAATAATGATCAAAAAGGGCCACTTATTGTACTATGATCTAGAAAGGAAAATGGTTACTCCTTAAAACACAGTTTTGTTTTGATTTTGTTTTTAAATGTACATTTTCTTAATACTAGTTCAAAAATCAAGTCTTACTCATAAGGACCTATTTGTAGAATCATAAACAATGGCTACAAAGACTCTAGCTATTCTATGAAAACAAAACTCTGGAAGTAAATTAAAACCCCAAGGACATGTAGCCAGTTATTCTAATACCAAAAGTAGCCTGTGAACGGAATTGAGAAATCTAAAGAGGAAGAGTTTTAATTGGCCTGGATAACAAGATAAATCATCTTTATTCCTCTTCTAGGAAGTCATGAAAGAAAGTCACACATTTGTTCTGTTGTTAGCTGTGGTGTGTTACCAGCGCAGGTTACAGCAAATGCTGTACAGACACCTGGATGAGTCTGAACTTCATGGGGGTCAGTCCTCTAAGATAATCTTGCCCTTTCATATTTGCAGGCTATATTCTAACTTCAAAGTGCATCTACACAAATGGATAATACAGTTTACAAGGGAGATAAAATCTTTAAAGAATCAAAGCAATGCCACAACTGACCTTCATGAAAAGGCAGATGAAAAGTATCCCTTCACTGATGCCTCATGTTATTTGTGTACACATAGGACACTGTTACAACTTTAGGGTGTGAACAGATACATATCCTCCATACCCTATTCTTTTTCCTTATGTACAGGCACCCAGCTAGAGAAGAATGTGGGAAATTGTGGCGTTGGATCCCACGGGAAATGACTGAGACCGCACCTTGAGTCTATCCCACCCGATCTACCCTCATATTCTTTCCTGAGAAGGCCAATAGTGGTCACCAAATCAGGCTGAGGCTCCTATCATTGGAATTTCTCCGATCAGGAACGAAAACTAAGACTTTACATTTTTTTTCACCTAGATCTCAAGTGAGCAGGAAACAAATCACCAACCTACATCAAAGAGGTTCAAGCTTGTTGCAGAGATGCCAAGCTTGATTTTTCAATGTCAGTCTCCAGAGATATTAATTCTCAGTTCCTATTTGTAGCTTTATCGCTATGTATGATCATACTGAAAATTCAAAGAGGATTGTGTATAATTCTATTCCCTATTCTTATTTATTTTATTATGAGTTTAAAAATGAATTTAAATGTTTAAAACACATCAACAGTTAAGACGCTGTTCCCTAAACTACTCAAGCTCATGAAAACATCTTAAAAATAATCAAGTAGCACAGCTTTAAAGACTTGAATACAATGCTAATAATAATAAAAAAAAGTAGAGCTTGTACATAGCTTGGTTAAGAACAGGCAATGTACAAGAATGATGTAAGATCATCTGAATTAATATTTGCAACACTAACAAATCAGATTATTCTTCTGATATACAAAGCCTTGCAAGAAGGGTGTCCTACATCATCAGCCCCTTGAGGAATTGTGGATAAACAGAAAATAATTATATCCCTAGAGATGAAATAAAACTGGTTGTCCCCCTGAGAGAGCCCTTGTTTTGATGTTAAAGGATGGGCGTTACTGGTATTTCAAAGGAAAACCTCCCCAGAAGCAGGATGCAATAAAAACTAACATACAGATTAAAAAGACAATTAAATATTAACGAGGCCAAACCCACTTACAAATCAAATGCAGAAGAAAGGAGACATCTTTCTTTCAGAGAAAGTTGGATTCACTCATCACATCCTATTGCTTTAAAACAACAAATCTGTTTGTGTTATTGCATACCAAGCATCACGTTTTGGAGAACACAGACGTGACCTTCGCAAAGCAAGCTGGTTACTAAATAATGCATAACTATGATATTTGTGTTGTTCCAAAAAAAAAAAAAAAGTGGAGAATATCTTGAATGAGAATTTTCATGTAAAATGACAAATGTTTTTCTCTGGTAAGTTTTGGCTAGGTTCACTTTGGGTCCCAGGAATTGCTCAAGATGTGGTTTTTGACTATCTAATCCTGGAAAATAGGAGGCTACATGTTTATAGCTATGTGCAAAATTTTCTAAGATAACTTTGCTATTAATTTTGTTATTAAAAGTCTTTTATTGTAAATAAAATGTCTCCAACCTACTTATCATAAATCCCAAAGCTAATTCACAGACTATCTACACTTCCTTATGAAGGGAAAGGCAGAGGCAGAGGTAATGATCTTAGTGACTTAAGAATGTGCCCAATTTTTGGGGTGCCTGGGTGGCTCAGTCAGTTCAGAGTCCAACTTCGGCTCAGGTCATGATCTCACAGTATGTGGGTTCGAGCCCCGCATTGGGCTCTGTGCTTACAGCTTGGAGGAGGCAGCCTGCTTCAGATTCTGTGTCTCCCTCTCTCTCTGCCACCTCTCTCCCCAGCTAGTGCTCCGTCTCTCTCTCTCTCTCCCTCTCGTAAAAGAAATAAAATAAACATTAAAAAAATAAAAAAAGAATGTGACCAATTTTAAATAAAATGAAAGTCTTTTTCACACAGAAATTTAAATGTATTTTTGGACCAAAAAAATACATGATTGGTTTAGAAATCATAGAATTTTACCTCTGACTTAGAAGACAGATGGGGTTTACTGTATTTAAGACTTTGCTGGTCCCCTTCCCTTTATTTTAAATGGCAGCTATAGTGAGATGTAATTTATATATCATACAATTCACATATTTTAAGTCTAAAATTCAATAGTTTTTAATATATTCAGAGTTGTGCAACTATCACCACAATCTGTTTTAGAATATTTTCATCATTTCCCCCACAAAGCCCATTAATAGTCATTTCTTTTTCTCCCACTACCAACCAACCCCCCCCCCCCCCCCCAGCGAATGCTCTCACCTCTGTAACAACTTGCCTACTTTCTAACTCTATGGATTTGTTATTCTGGACATTTCAAACAACAGAATCGTTTAATATGTGGTCTTTCATGACCAGAGTCTTTTAATCAGCATAATGTTTTTAAGGTTCATTCACGTTGTACTATGTATCAGTACGTCATTCCTTTTTTTCTTCCTTTTTTTTTTTTTTTTTAAAGTAGACTCACACCCAACATGGGGCTCAAACTCACAACCCTGAGATCAAGAGTCTCATGCTCTACTGACTGAGCCAGCCAGGTGTCCTTTATTCCTTTTTTAATGCTGAATAAGATTACTGTATAGATATACCACATTTTATTAATGCATTTACCAGCAGATGTACATTTGTGTTGTTTCCTACCTTCCTTTAGCAAATTCTTTCTTCTCTTGGTTCTCTTTGTTACCTAATTTTAGTTTTTCCATGGACAAACTTCTTCCCTTAAATTCTAGGTTGCAAATTTGTTGTGTGCCCTCTGCATGCCTCTACATTCTCTTTGTGATTACATTCATTCTGTATGCCCCAGTGAGTCCTACATGCTGAAAAGCCTCAAATCTCAATGTCTAGAGACTTCCTTGCTATGGGTTGGACCCATACAGTTTCCTCCCTCCCTATTAACTTTCCATGGTACTTACTATCTTTCCAAATATCTAACTACTTCAGTGCACATCCCTAAAGATCCTGACTCTTGCTTTTTCACCCTCATTTTTCACATTTAAGTGGATCCCCATGGCATATCTATTTTACCTACAGCTATGTCTTGAATCCATCCTTATTCCATGCCATTAGTTACTTGTTTGCTCACCATGCATCCCTATTCTACAGACTCATTGTTTGGATTCTAGTGTAACACTTCTTGGACTCTTTAATAAGTCAACATCATTGAGGAACTAAAATACAACTTGCTTAGCATATAAAATAAACAGCCTGCATGGTCTTGCCTCTGTTTATCTAATTGATCTTGCTCTGATTTTCCACAGGTGACCTCAACTGCAGTCACTTCAGACATTTGGTGTTTATGAACAGTGCCAGGATTGCCCTACCTTTATGTCACTGGATAGTTTATTTCCTCTGCCTGGAATTCAATTTTCTTCATCTATTGCTTAATTTCATATGTCCATTGAGGTAGAGACTAGTTAGCTGCTCACTAAACACTTTTTCTTTTCCCTGGACCCAGAACCAGACCGCGCTCTTCTGCAATTAAGTATAGCCTGTGAATGAATTCCAGCCATTGGCCCATGGGGGGAAGTATCCTTTCAGAGTCAGACAGTGAAATCCTCTTGTACAATGTCCCTTTCTCTTTCCCTGTCAAGTGGCTGAATGTTTGTGTCCAAAGACATCTTGAAATGTCACATGTTGAAGATTAGCCTGGATCCCTAAATGACTACACTGGGCCACAGCTGTTCTTGCCACTCTCCTTCACTGAATCTTACAGGAGTGAGAACTACATTTCTAGGATATTAAGCCTTAGATTTTAAGGATAATCCGATATAGCAATCAGCACTAATCTCCAACAACCAAGTGATTGGGAAGGTCTTAATTTCTTTTTTTTCTTTTAATGTTTTGTTTGTTTGTTTGTTTTTGAGAGAGAGAGAGAGAGAGAGAGAGAGAGAGAGAGAGAGAGAGAGAGAGAGAATGTGAGCAGGGGAGGGCTAGACAGAGAGGGAGACAGAGAATCCGAAGCAGGCTCCAGGTTCTGAGCTGTCAGCACAGAGCCTGGAGAGATCATGGCCTGAGCCAAAGTCAGACACTCAACCCAGTGAGCCACCCAGGCACCACAGGAAAGGTCTTAATTTCTACTTCCACATCCGTCCTTTTGTGCATCATACTACTTGCTAAATAGTATGGGAACAGTGCTTGGGAAGCCTATTCCCTTCACTATATTGCACACTTCATGAAGTCATGGACTGGGGCTTTTTTTCTTTTCTTTTTTTTTTTTTTCCAATTTTTATGTATTTATTTTGAGAGAGCATGCACATGTGTGCCAGCGGGGGAGGGGAAGAGAGAGAGAGGGAGAAAGAGATCTCAAACACACTTGGCACTATCAGCACAGAGCCCAACACGGGGCTCAAACTCACAAGGAAACCATAAGATCAGGACCTGAGCAAAATTCAAAACTCAGGTATTTAACCAACTAAGCCACCTATTCACCCCATGGACTGGGTCTTTGATCTTTATAACCCAGCATCAACCATAATATCCACTATATATGTACTTGATAAGTATTTGTTGAATAAAGTTCCTTTCACATATCTTTCCCCATTTGTAGGAACACTAGGAATTTTTAACAAGAAGTGTGTGTGTGTGTGTGTGTGTGTGTGTGTGTGTGTGTGTGTGTGTGTTGTTGTTGTTGTTGTTGTTGGAGGGGTATTTATTTCTGTGTTTATCTAAATCTGGGAAATGTTTGGGGCACTTGAGTGACTCAGTTGAAGCATCCAACTTCGGCTCAGGTCATGATCTTGAAGTCCCGTGAGTTCGAGCCCCACGTTGGGCTCTGTGCTGACAGCTCGGAGTCTGGAACCTGCTTCGGTTTGTGTCCCCCTCTCTCTCTGCCCCTCCCCAGCTTGCATTCTGTCTCTCTCTCAAAAATAAACATTAAAAAATTAAAAAAATAAATCTGAGAAATGCTACATTAAACAAAAAATGTTTCCTTATTGCAGTCATTCTTAAACTTCTGTATAGTAATGAACCTCATCAAGATGGTAGTTTTTTTTCCCAAAAATTATTTGATCGCAGGCTTTTTTTCTTACAGAACATCTTGAGAGGCAAGTAATCCACAAAGCATATTGTGGAACAAGAGCTGACCTTGAGTAATATAAATATTGCAAAATCTTGCACAGAAACTCTGAAATGTTTATTTCAATCCTAGATGCATAAATCACACAGCCAGCTTAAATATTCAGGGCCTGATGAGTTTCTGGAATATTCATGCCATAGGCTCTCTTCATTTGGGGTTGCCTAGCTTTGGGATATTTCTGTGCCATGAGTACACACTCAGAACAAGAACTAGGGATGTGAGGATAAAATAAATCATGCTCAGTGCATTTCTTTTGTTGTCTCAGTCTGGCTAAGAATGAGGTGAAAAGAATGTAGCTATTGGCTCAACTAAAGAGAGTTTTGTAGTCAGTATGATATAGTAGGGAACCTTCTTTAATTGGCCCTGCATCTCAGTGCCCTCAACTATAAAAATCAAAACATGTAAAGAACTTGGTAGAGTACCTGGCATAGGTAAATGCTCAATAAACATTCCATGCCATTGTTATTAACAGGAAGAGAACTGGCAGCAAGGCTCCTTGTGGTGATCTTGCAAAAGTCACCTTACCACTTGGGCTTCAGTTCCCTGTTTTTCCAAAGCAAAGCGTGGGATTAAATCGCCTCTGACATCTACTGCTCTGACATGCGGGGCTGCAGTCTTGTTTAACTTCAGTCTTCTACCTGTCATTCTGGACTTGCACAAGTCATGCTCCTGTGTTTCCTCTTTGTGAAGATGCTAAGAGGAAGCAATCAAGTCTAGATTATCATCACTAGTGAAGACAAAACAGAGGCAGGGATAATCCCCTAAAGAAGATATTTCAATGTCATTCCAATTCGACCTTGGAATTTCCAGTGATTGTGGGGTTTGAAATTTCACCTTCCTAATTTGCTAGATACTATAGTTTTACTTGCCTGGGCACACACTGATTATTGACAGGGTTAAAACAGGCCTGAAGCAGGCCAAATACAGAACTTGTCAAATAGACAATACAGCCTAGAGATTCTTAAAAGCAGCATGCTAGTTTCAGGAAGCAAATGTATTCAAAGTAAAATGTCCTGGCTATCTAAGGGGAACACATGCTGTTTACTTTATACAGTTTGCTGCTTTATCTCCTCACACATGAAATACCTGTTTGATGTAACAGTGTGGCTGGATCCAACGCCCCCGACATTAGTACATCTTCCTTAAATAAGCCCTTGCAGACTTATAACTTTATTTCTTTTTCAAAGTGTTTGAGTATACTACTGTAGTTTTATCATCATTTATAAAGCATCTCATACACCTTGGAAAATCCATAAGTACTGTGACTTTACAGTTTTCAGGATGTTGGATGCTTACAACTGAACTGAGGTCACTCCTGAGATAGATTGTTCACAGTCAGGGTAGCTTGAGAAGAAATGTAAATTTCTCTGGACACAAAGAAACAGAGATTTGCCAAAGCTCAGTGATTCTGTAGCAAACTGTCATGCTATTTTAAAAGCCAATAAAATACAAACGCAAATAGGATTCCATGTATAAGGTACAGCTAAGAAAATGAAGCTGTTCAAACAATTCTTGATGAGGTTTCCAGTTCTATACATGGGAAGAAAAGCAACATTTTGAAAAATTCATGTGTTGTCATGTTTAATATAATATCTCTCAAAAAGATGATGTACACTGAGTATGACTTCAAGCCACTGCCATATCACAGGAAAACAATCAAATAAATACTGTGTATGTCAAATATACACCAGATATCATGAAAAATCTTGAAAGATAAGAAAGAATAAGTCCTCAGTCTCAGGCTGATCATCTTATATTTAGGAAGCCAAACTAAACGAGTGAGAAGGTAGATAATAATAGTTAAAGAACAGCTGGAACATTAGCATAAGCAGCATTAGAATTCACTAATCATTATGGCAGATAAGAGAACAGAAACCTCATGGCAAACTAGGGTTTTGTCTATAAGATACTACAGATTTACTCTTTGCTCCTGTTTCTTTTTTTTCCCTTCCACTGCTCTGTTACTACTTCTGAGAAACTTCTTATGATATTTTATTCTGCAATAAAATATTATTTTCCAATAACATTCTCTGTTATAATTGCACAGTTCAGCCTTGAACAACAACATGAGTTTGAATTGTGTGGGTCTACTTATACATAGATCTTCTTTGATAAATACAGTACAGTGCTATAAATGTATTTTCACTTCCTTACGATTTTCATAATGTTTTCTTTCCTCTAATTTATTTTATGGTAAAAATATAGCATACAATATATATAACATACAAAATATGTGTCAATTGACTGTGTACATTATTAGTAAAGGGCATAGTCAACAATCATCTATAAGTAGTTAAGTTTTGGGGGGACTCAAAAGTTACACGTGGATTTTATACTGCATGGGGGTTGGTACCCCTAATCCCTATGTTGTTCAAGGGCCAATTGTATTTTAAAATCAATTCATGGGGCGCCTGGGTGGCTCAGTCGGTTGGGCGGCCGACTTCGGCTCAGGTCATGATCTCGCGGTCCGTGAGTTTGAGCCCCGCGTCGGGCTCTGTGCTGACAGCTCAGAGCCTGGAGCCTGTTTCAGATTCTGTGTCTCCCTCTCTCTGACCCTCCCCCGTTCATGCTCTGTCTCTCTCTGTCTCAAAAATAAATAAACGTTAAAAAAAAAATTAAAAAAAAAAATCAATTCATGAAATCTGAATCAAACACAATTCATGAAAACTGAAATATTGACTGTGTGTGCATGTGTGTATATAATTTAAAAAAAAATTTGAAGCCCTTTTTTAAAATCATGGATTCATGACTTACAGCTGACCCTCTCCTGGGTTCAAATCTTAGAAACTTCAAAATGCTTTCTTAAAGAAAGTATGGTCTTTTTTGGTTTACTTATTTAAAACATTTTTTAACATTTATTATTGAGAGACAGAGAGAGACACACAACATGAGCAGGGGAGGGGCAGAGAGAGGAGAAACACAGAATCTGAAGCAGACTCCAGGCTCTGAGCTGTTAGCACAGAGCCTGACGCGGGGTTCGAACTCACAAACCAGGAGATCATGCCCTGAGCCAAAGTCAGAAGCTTAACCAACTGAGCCACCCAGGTGCCCCTACTTATTATGTTTTTTTAATTATTGATTTATTATTTTAAGAGACAGAGTGCATGAGTGAGCAGAGGACAGGCAGAGAGAGAGGGAGAGAGAGAATCCTAAGCAGGCTCAGCCCTGTCAGTGCATAGCCTAATGCAGGGCTCAATCCCATGAATCTGTGAGATCATGACCCAAGCCAAAATCAAAAGTCAGTTGGTTAACTGACTGGGCCACCCAGGTACCCTTGGGCTTTTTTATTAACAAAAAAAGTCTTGAAATGAAGAAAAGTTACCTACTCTGGGCAACTCGCTCCATCTTTCTTAGTCTCAGATCCCTCAGATAAAATAACACCACTCACTTCTTAGATTATGAGTTAAGATAAAATGAAGAGATATTTTACTGGAAATGTCTGTAAGAAATAAAGGATGGTACAAATGCTCATGGCTCCGGGGATTGAAGAAAACCGAAGGATGCTGCCTCACAAACATGAAGATAACAAAATGACGTTACAATAGAGGTAGATGGAACCAACTTACTTATTTGTGTGAACTTCAGTAAGTTGCTTTACTTTTCTGAGCTTTAATTTTCCTCCACTGTAAAATGAGTTATCAGTAGTACCTATTTTCAAAATCACCTGACACAAAGCAGCTGATCTAAATATTAACTAGTATCAAATGTGGTGATGTAGGTCACTTGGCAATGAATCTGGCCCCTAGTATATGAGTAGTAAGTCATACTTCTAGGATCGTTTCTATGGCAAGTCATTATCATCGCTTGAGTTATACCTGATAAAGTCAATATGAGAGTTGGGACAAGTTGGAATAATTTATTTACGTTATTTGTCCACTGTATGGAAACTATACTATAGCCAGATGACCTAAGAGGGTTTTACGTATTCACATGCTCCCATGAAATTAATAAAGTCTCTGGTTAAAAAGGGGTTAAGAATTTCCCTTGTAGAAATACTTCATTATTAATTATTATTATTTTATATCCTTTTTCACCCTAGAGCTCTTGTGTTGGAAAAGAACGGCTACAACATATTCTTTTGAATGTCTCTCTCTCTATCCAAACCGCAGAGCCATAAACACACACATCCGATGCACGACTCACCCATCTGAGAAACCACACATGCGCGCCCCATGCTAACTACTTAGGTTTACAGAATGCATATTTACAAAAAACTAATTTACTTCCCCTGCTCCCTGCAGTCCCATCTTGTTTCCATGCAGCTGATCCAACTTTCAATTCACAAAAGCAAAACCTCCTTAGAACCAAAATAAATACTAATCTTAAATTCAATGTACCCTGACAGCAAATAAGTTTGCTGTGCTTACTTCAGCATGAATAAAACGCCCGCAAGGAGACTCCCACATAAGAGTATATTTACAAGTTCCATTACCCACTGGAGAGATTGATGTAATAAACCTATAATAAAAAGCCTCATGTTATAGATTTCTCTAATGTTTCTTATCAAACAGCCTATATTATCTTGGCTTGTATATTCAATTTAAAATAGGTTTTCATTAAATGCCTGAAAGCTAGAGGTCATTTTCACTTTTTTTTTTTTTTTTTGACATCCAGGAATGTTTACAGACACTTTCTGCCCCCAGAATTGGAAAAATACACCTGTCTGGTCAAGTACTTCATGGCATTAACCTATATAGTTATTTTTAGTCCTTAATAGTTTTCTAAGCCGTAACAGTTGGCTGTCCCATTATATTAACTACTTTTATTGCCAAGTAGGAGTAGGTGAACTGTTCCAGATCACATCAGACGACCACTGTAATCTTAAATTATTTTGTGTTATGTATAGATTTTTCAGAGAGCTTGCTCATTTGAATTTAAAAGTAATGACCAGAACTCTCAAGGAGCCATTCTCCTGAAATCTGAGGAAAACCACTTACATAAAACTGGCAGTCTTTCTACCCCAGAAAAAGGAAGGTAGCTAAGTAGAAAACTTGAATTCCTATCCCCATGTGTGTCTGTATATCCCCACTGAGTTTTACCCACTGCTCCTCTAGCCACGTCTTCGAAATCGAAATGAAGAAACTGGTAGAAATTTTCAAATATCTGCAGGCTGTTTGAAAGAATCACAAGATACAGGCAGTCCAAAATAGTGTAAATGATATTAAAATAACTTGTAGATGATGGTTCCAAAGGCAAAGTAGTGTTTTGGCAGAAAAAACAAGTCTACAGAGCATTTGCAACCTATCGTTATATGTATATACTCATTGATGACTGGGAAGCATCTAAATCCAAAACACTAATTAGTTAGACTTCCCCTTTGAGACTTGTTTTCCCAATAAATTACTGTCACATTAAAATTGTCAAAATCTATCAATTTATTAATTTATCTAACATATATTTACTTAGTCCATATTATGTTCCAGGCACTGTACTAAAGTTTGGGATTCAAAAGAGGAACAGATACAGCTGCTATCTTCCTAGAATTAGGGGGGTCAGAACAAACTGAACCTCAAACAGTCATAATAACAAACCCTTGATTACAACTTGGGAAACATACTCTGAACACAGAAGCACAGGGAATCTGATGACACTTCTGGGCAATTCAATGTGAGATGAAGTCACACTGCTCTTTTCAGGGGAAAATAGTATCATCCTTAGGTTACCTTTTACATCCATTTTTAATTACCTTCAATTTTTCGGACTTGGAATACATTTTTCTTTCTTGAGATATATGTGGATCCTTGTCTACTACCACTGAGTGGAATAAAAGGCTATCTTCCCTTTCTTATAAACTAAATTATAATTAATCTGCTTGGGGAGCCTGGGTGGCTCAGTCAGTTAAGCATCTGACTCTTGGTTTTGGCTCAGGTCATGATCTCACAGTTTGTGAGTTCAAGCCCTACATTGGGCTCTATCCTGACAGTGCAGACAGTCCTACTTGGGATTCTCTCTCTCTCCCTCTCTCTGCCCCTGCCCTACTTGCTCTCTCACTCCTCCCCTCAAAATAAATAAATAAACTTAAAAAAATTATTCTGTTTTTAATATTCCACAGGATACTTGCTCACACTCTTCAACATTCTTGACAGATAAATAATTCCTGCCACAATCCTAACATTTTCATCACAATAAAATACTCTCCTCTTCTCCAATCCAAAATGTTCATTCTATTTTTTAGATATCTCAAATTGTGAGAAAGCAAATCCTAAATCTGAGGTAGAATGTGCCTTTAGTTTTTCCCATGTATCCAAGGTCTCAGGCTACTGCAAACAAGTCAGTTTCCTCCTCTATGTGACAGTCCTTCAAATATTTTAAAGTTAACAACCCACATGGAATTGCCCTGAAAGCAAGAGTCAAAAGAAACTTGGTAACACTGTGGTGATTTGCATATTCATTTCTTTAGCATCCTCTGGCAAAGAGGTAGTAGGCTATTTCATGTCAAAATACTCATGTCCCATCACTTCAAATTGCTTTGGCAGTGTGCAATCCTCTGTTTCAATTCTTCAGACTTCTTTTCCTGTCTGTATTATAGAGAAGTCAGGCATCTCAATATGGTGTTGTACTTTTAGCAGATCCAATGTGAACTGCCCTACATGTCAGAATACAGAGGGAACGGGAAACAGAAACAGAGGCGAGACCACTACATGAATGTGAGGTAATGCTGTAGTATTTAAACAGATTCGAGACCCTTAATCCAACTTTTATGAGAACACTAGAGAAACTTCCACTATCAATCTCATTCTGAGAAAGGTGAAGGGCATACAGAACCAAAGAGACAGCCTGTCATTAAAAACGTTAAAAATAGAAAGCCAGGCACACACACATACTGGGTGATGCCATAGTGCACATGCACCTTCTTTAGCAGACAAGATTTCTCTGTGCAGTTACAGCTATGAATCTCCCAAGTTTCCCATTCCTGAACTCTCTTCAGAGCTAATGATTCAAAAGGCCGGGTAGGCTTCTCATGAAGATTCTGTATCAAAGTGGAAGGAGCAAAAATATTCTAAATTCCTTGAAATTTCAGGATTTAGAGGTTGTGACATTATTCTAGATAGAAAGTGACCATGTGTGACTTTGCACTTTGGTAGACTACAAATTTCATCCAAAGTAACTATGTAGGGAATAGGTTTTTTAAAAAGCCATCTGAGTTTTGGGGTGAGCTGCTCCCTTGTTTGATTCACAAAATTCTATAAATTCCAGAGTGTAGGCTGCATGTAAGATGTGAACAGATCAAATTTTTCCCCAGAGTTAATTGGGACACAATATCTGGCTCCATGAAGTAGATAACAGGAGAGGCAAAGAGTTATGACCCAAACGTTCCAGAAAGGACTGTATATTTTAATTTTTCTGACAAAATTAAATCCGGGTCTATTACCTAAATTTACTGGGATTAGAAAGGATTTTGGGGGGAGGGTGACAGAGCAGCATATAATAAAACCCCACACTCTTCCCAAACATTTTTCTTTCCTAAACAAAAATCCATTCATAAAGTACATATAGCAAGGAAGGGCTGAATGCTTGTAAATGACTAAGTTCTGGGAAAGAATAAGGCCATTTTTGCTCATTCTTTAAATACCCTTAGGCTGGCCTTAAGTCTTTTGAAAAAGAGAGATGCAAGGTAGAAAAAAGCACGGGGGAAAAAAGGACTATATCATCTGTTTCTAAACCATATCATTTTTTAACATTAAAATTTCAAACTTTATGCAAGTATAAAATATGACACAAACAAAAAGATCCCTAAGAATCCATCTGTATATACTTCATAAAAGTTGGTGGGAACTGTTTCAACATTAGGCTAAAGTATACTCAACCTATGTTTGCAATTAGTCGTTAAGTTTCCATTATTCTAAACAGAAATTGTGAGCCCAATCCCTGAAGCACCACAGATGTTTTAATCCGTGATAACTGACTGTAAATACAATATGACACTAGCTAGAGCGTTATTTACACT
Source organism: Panthera tigris (assembly GCF_018350195.1). Classification (NCBI taxonomy): domain Eukaryota; kingdom Metazoa; phylum Chordata; class Mammalia; order Carnivora; family Felidae; genus Panthera; species Panthera tigris. The sequence continues at coordinate 44,525,875 of NC_056661.1, read as the reverse complement.
TGCCAATTTGTTGCCCTACGGCACTAAAAACAAAAACAAAATTGTAGCAGGGAATTAACAAGCAAAAACACCTTGCCCTCATGTACGTTCCTTGCTGTTTCCACAAACAGAACATTTTGCTTCATGTTTTCTATCAACAAATTCAACTTTGGCATGTAAAATAAATGAAGGAAAAAGATCCATGTATGACGTGACAAAAAGAAAATAATTGGTAACGTGGCCGGCCATCTCCTGCAAACATGTCCCCTAAAAACAATGTAAGTAGTAGTAAGTACTTCCTGTCACTTTTAATGGAGAAGTAATGTATGAAGTATAAAGAATATACTTAAATCCAAAATTTTATGCTCTTTCAACATCATGATTACAAACAATATAATATTGAACATAGCAGAATAATTGAAATTTTCATCTGGGGCCTTGCAATCTGTATATTTTTAAGAGTCATCCAACTTTGAGGGGTTTTCTTAGACAATATTCTCAGCAAATAACAAAGAGGTTGGCAATGGCAAACAGACTGTTGCCAAGGCAGTGAAGAACTCTTTCAGTGGCCTTTCCAGATCCCTCTTGAACTCCTGTAGCTCAACTTTGGGGTAGTGGGAGAAGGTAAAGTTCAACCCCTGAGTAGAAACTCAGAAATTAATTGCTTTCAGGAAGGAAAGCAAGGCCTTGGGGAAATTAGCAGACATAGGCCAATGATCAGGTTAGTTTTAGCTACCAAGGACAACAAAACAAAAGGAAACAAACCAAAAAACAAAACAAACAACAATGAAATAACAACCAAACTCCACTTTTCTATATAGTATCAATATTGTCAAACTTGTTTTGCAACTGCCATTGGCCCTACCATAGCCACTCATAACTCAGTCGAAACTGCATCCTGGATTTGGCATAGAGAACCAGTCAGCTGATTCCTACGGAAGAGAAAACTGCTGACAATTAGAAGTCCATTTATCCAGTGCCTATTATATTCATCATTTTTAACTAGTAACTGAAGGTATATAAAGGAAATAACCAAGCAAGAAGAAGGTCTTCTTGTTATTTAAATCATAAAACAGATGGAAGGAATACAAGGAAAAAGGGGCGTCAGTTTGGTGTAGGCTAATGGAGGTAGAAGGCAGAGGTTTTGGAGAGAAAATGAGAAAAAGAGGAATATTTTAGGCTACATCATTTGACCTACATGAATGGAAAGAACAAAAATTAGTGGAATTTGGGTCAGGAAATTTGAATTATATTCTCTGGTCCGTCAGTTACTACCCTTGTGAACTTAAAAGAAGTTACTTATTTCTCTTTTCTAAGCCTTATTTTCCTCATTTGATAATACTCTTAACATATTTCCTATCAATTCAAGATTTGAAATTGAAATGAGCTCAATCTACAGATTGACTGGTAGAAACCACCAAATGAACAATTTTTTAAATTATTTTTTTTAATTTTAATGTTTACTTATTTTTGAGAGAGAGAGAGACAGAGAGAGAGACAGAGCATGAGCGGGGGAGGGGCAGAGACAGAGGGAGACACAGAATCTGAAGCAGGCTCCAGGCTCTGAGCTGTCAGCACAGAGCCCAACGTGGGGCTCAAACTCATGAACCCTGAGATCATTACCTGAGCCGAACTTGGACGCTTAACTGACTGAGCCACCCAGGCGCCTGAGCCAAATGAACAATTTTTAAAGAAACTACATTAATAGTTATAAAGTTTATCTAAAACAGGTATTGGGTTCTAAAGCAGTGTGTTTAAATATAATGTAATAATTAATACAAATAAAATAAGGACTTATTTTATAGAATGATTTACAGTTTAAAAAAAGCTTTCACATATATCATGTGAGTTTTCACACTCCTCTTTTAAACTGTACAGAGAACTGATTTATAAACCATGTAAGAAAATTAGCTTTATGAATTTACAGTCACAATTCATTTTCTGACCAAAAATAGTGTTACCCAGCATGGTCACTGACATTTACTGTGACTTGCCTCTGAGTAAGTTTCTAAAAATAGAAAGCTAGCTACTGCCAAAAATGAAATACAAACTCCAAAGGAAAAGGATTTACCAATAGTTTAAATATTCAGAGGAATAAAACAAAAGCCATAAAGAAAATTCCAGAAGAGAAGATCCATAGTAAATGTTTTTAACAATAGCCAGACTGTGATAATACAGTTGTAGTCTAGAAGGCATACTTTGATGGAGAACAAATTCACACCTAAGGAATCAGTCTGTACCATAAACAACTACCTACCACACTGAGGTGTGGGTTCCTCTGGCACCTAGTACTCCTTGCCTCATACTTTTGGGCATGTCCCTCTACCTTTTGGGCCCCTGCCCTGGTTTCTTTCTTAAGTTCCCTGTATCTAAAAATAGTAGCACATTCTCCAGGAAGTCCCTCTTTTCACTCTATCTCACATCCTAGCATGGCCCCAGTAGGGGTTGGATTTGGGTTGGATGCTGTGCCTCATTGTAGCTGCATCACAGCTAGTGTTCATTTTCTGTCCAGTACTTACCATATTTTGGTGTGCGGGGGCAGGGTGGGTAGCATCTGTTTAGATTAGCAGATCCACAAGGAAAGAACTCCCTTTTTAGATAGAATTATTGGTAACTAGTACAGGCACATATAAAATTTGTGTCTTGTGAATAAATGTGTGGTTGGAGAAGTTTTTCTCTCTTCTGCTCTCAATTTTCTTGGTGGCTTTGATAATACAACTCCATCAGAGGAAGAGAGTTTTTCTTTCAGCATACCATCCAGGATATATGACAGTAGAAGGTCTTTCTTGGAAAAGTGAAAAGGGTGGGTCTACATGAATCTGACAGAATGGGATGACCGACAATCTATATAGATGGCCTAGGAGACGAAGGAATAGTTTAGAGAAGGGAGGAGTAAAGATATTAAAGAAACACATGGGTTAAAGACATAAAAGGATCACAGGAAGAAGAAATGAATCAGATGGAATCCTAACAAATTATCCCCTGCCCTGGGCCTATTCCCCCACTCCAAGAAAGGAGGCTCTCAGATATAAAGACGTGGGAGGTGTGGTCGTGTGGAGCAGTTCTATAGGCTACAGTACCCACTTGTGAATCCATTCTCAGGCTGATGGGAAACCATGACAAAGGAAAAGACTGCAATGGTCTTGTTGATTTTGTACACTTGGCCAGTCAATCTCTGGTAATAAAAGACTCTGGTATCCTTCTTTTCTAATGTAAAGGGTCTAGTAACAGGATCACGAATGAATTAGATTAGTTTAAGATCGTTCCAACTTATAAAATTCTAAGCCTTTCTAGTCTTATGTATAAAAAATTGTTTATCTTCCAAATTGAAATGAAGAACCTGGTATAGTTTTTTAAATGTCTGTAGGCTACTTGAAAGTTACACACAAGATCACAGAATACAGGCATTCCAAATAGTGTAGATGATATTAAAATAACATGTAGATGGGGGTTCCAAAGGGAAAGCAGAATTTTGACTAAAACAAAAAAAATCTTTACAGCCATTTGCTAAGCAGCTGTTATACATACTCAGTGATGACTGGGCAAGATTTGTATTTTAAAATGGGTATACAGCAGAACATTACAATTTGCTTTAGTTTCAACTACAAATCACAGTTTTCTGGTTTTAAGAAAAAAAAAAAAACAGAAAGAAACCTGCATTTAAATGTAGACTTACTGCTTTAGCAATGAAGTAAATATCTTTCCTAAAATGACCATTAAATCCATGAAATATTAATAACTGTAAACTAACAACTATTGCAAAAGAGGCAATGTTATTAATATTTCTTTCTCAGTAAGCAGACACCTGTGTAGAAATTTTGAAGTTGCAAAGTTCTTTTCCCAACCCTGTCTTGGTTTATAACTTTTTGTGAGGTTGTGTGTCCCCTTCTGCAGGTAAGTAAAAGAAAGTCTCTCAGAGGTGACACAACTTGCCTACATAATTATACATAATATATAATTCTTATATGTGTACTTACACAGTATGTATGTGTGTATAATAAAGTGAACCAGCACATAAACCTAAGTCTCTTAACCATAAATGTTACGATCTTTCTACTGTGTGACTGTGACACACAGGCTAAGGATCAAAAGAGAAACACGTGGCTTTGAAAGAGTAACTGTAGCCACAGAAAAAGGGCACAGATTTTTGAGATAAGGCATAGATTATATATGCTTTTTAAACACCTTATGAAAATAGGTACGCTTACATTCTGGTACACGTTCTGAAGGCAAAGCTTCAGGATATCTCTCACACGTGAAGTTCAACGTTGGTGTCACGGACTTAATTATGTTCTCTCAAATTCAAAGGACTGGAGCTATAACCCCCATAACTTCCAACCGTGAGTGATTTGGAGACAGGGCCTTCAAAAAGGTGATTAAATTAAAACGTAGGTCCTGATCCAATCTAACTGGTATCTTTATAAGGAGAAGAAATTTGGATACACACATGGAAGAAATGCCTGTAGGCACAGCAAGAAGGCAGCTCTTTGCAAGCCAGGGGGAGAGGCCTCAGGAAAAACCAAAACCTGCTAATATCCCAATTCTGGATGTTTAGCCTCCATAACTGAGACAATAAATTTGTTGGTTAACCTTTCCAGTGTATAGCACTTTGATATGGCAGGCTTAATACACTAGATAACAGGCAAGGATTAAAAAAGAAAACTGTAATATGTGTGCATATTCTTTCAAGATGGTAACAATGACAGCAATGGTTAACATTTATCGACCGCCTACTATGTACTAGGAAATATTTCAAGAGTTTAACACGTTTTAATTCCTTTAGTTATGATCACCATTCTATGACAGAGGTACTCTTTATTATTCCTAATTTACAAATGAAGAAACTGAGGCAGAGATAGACTAAGTAACTCACACAAACTGCTTAGCCAACATTAACTTTAAGTGTCTGGCAATGAAAATCAACATTAATAAATGTTCACTGAGCTTAATAAAAAATATTATTGAGTCTTACAAAGTGAACGGTTGATAGAGCTCATGTATCTTGAGTACAGACCAGACACAGCTACTTACTGGTGACCTTCTATTGCCAGTTCCACACCAGCACATACTTTCACATGTTATGCATTTTGAAATCATAGTAATTCTAAAAGGCATCCTTACATGGACTCTCTTTTTTACAGAGGAGGACACTGACTCCCAGATAAAGTCAGTTGCCCAACAAGAGAGTCAGCAAAAGGAGAAACAAATATTAAGCCCTGGTGTGTTTGAATTCCACTGCCATATGTTTTCTATTTTAGTGATAAGTCACAATAAAGTGATAGAACTGAAGAGTGAGTACAAATCACTTAGGAAGAGACATCACTTTAAAATGTGTTTCTGTGTTTAAACATACCCTGAAATGTGAAAATAGGTCAGAGGATAAAAACCTGGAACTTGACTTCCCCTGGTTTTGAAAAATATTGTGTAAGGAGGCAGGAAGTGGCTTTATACCATCCATTTCCCCGTGTATCATGAACAAAGGGCAAACCACAAGTTTGTGATTTTGGGCTAAGGGCACTTTTAACTAAAGTTTTTCACATATTCCCAATAGATTTTGAAAAGAATGCTGGGGACCAATTTTTAAATGGAACATCTTGAACAAATTACAGCAAAGGAAAATCTGAGTCCTTGATAATTTAAGTGTTATTTTTACTACTAATGTGAATTCAACCCTAGCAAATTAAAATAGGAAGAATTAATTGGATATGCAAATGAGATTATTCAGTATATAAATCTAATTACATACCAATTTGCTTTAACAGCATGAAAAAAGAATAAATTGTTCTATGTAAATTGATTGTCTTAAGTAACCACCTGTAGCCCAACAAAAAGTGTCTTGAAAAAGCTATATTGGTTAAGTGCAGACGTCTAAGTTAATAACATAACGTCTTCACAGATCTTGTCACAAGAACCTCTTTGCAATGAAACCTGCTTATACTCCTGATGTACAATAAGGTATTATCAGGTTTCTAGAACATAAGGAAGTAATGTCACAAGTTGGCTTTTTCTCCCCCCCGAGCACAATAGATTGATAAGAACATGTTGATTTCTGAAACACTTAATGCTTTCACACAGACTAGACTTAAAGTCTGAGCAATTTTCATGTCTGAAAAATAAGAAAGAAAAGTGGGTAAAGTGTGCCAGTTTTTATTAATTTAGCTGTGGCTCTCAAACCTATTTAATCAAACGCTTTCAATATAACTCAGCAACCCCTGCTACCACCCATCTTAAAAATATTCAATGAGTTTTGAATATTTAACTGTGAAAGGAGGCATTAATTCATGAAGCTTGTGCCTTGAGAACAAGCAGAATAATACTAGATGTTTGCAAGATACAAGATGAGGGATTAGTTGCTTTTCTCAATGTCAGAAAGAGTCACTGCATTTCCTCTTTAGGCAGCACTGACATAACCCAAAGAGAAATATCAAGCCAGTATTCTCAGGGTTAGCCACAGTAAGACTAGATCCATTTTCACTGACCCTAGTTCAGAGAGCCCGAATGTTTCTGTGACTTTCCTACAGACAGACCAAAGAGGCAATGTCGAGTCAAACCCACAGAAGCAACCCCGGAATCCAATCCAATTCCACCTTAGTCTTCTTAGGTTTAGATACAGGTATTTTTTAGAAAAGTGGATGGATAAAGAACATATCTAAAATGAGTGAAAGAGAAAGAGAGAGAGACAGACAGAGAGAGAGATGGACAGATGAACTGACAACAGACAGGTGGACAGACAGAATGAGCATGTTGAGAGACATGTATAATCTCCCTTTGTCATCAGCATTCATCCTTGGCTCTGAGTCTGAGGAGAGGTTCTGAAAAGAGCTGTTAATATGGTAAGCATATTAGAAACCAAAATCTATACAGCTTGTGTTAAAGAAGCCTGTAGAATGATTTATCCAAAGGAAACTTTTTTTTCTACTTTATTATAAGGACAAGTGTTGTCAATCCCTTTTTAATCTCTAAAATAAAAATCAGCAATGCCAGCTGGTACTGTTGTTGAGTTTCTCTGACCAAGTTCTTTTCTTCAGGGAAATAATTAGAACTTACCCTTAGGGGATTCCTTATCTACTTTTCCCTCTATGGCTAGAAGGAACACCAAGTGTGGAGGCAGGGTACCAAAGGAACAGCTGTCCTGGCTCTGGGCTTCTGCTATCCAGCTACAGTACATGGAACCATAAAGAGGATCTAGGCTAGTGATAGTGTCTTGGGATGAACTGGAAATCAATGCCAGGCAGACAGTAGCCTCAATCTGAGTAGAATGGGAGAGACAATGGAGTGATCAGATATAAGGAGAAAATAGGTTTAAATCTGATTTAATGAGAAATGAATTTGAATGAGAGGGAGGAAGGAGCTCCCAGAGAAGTTCTGTAAACTGTAGCTGTAGCAGCTTTTTATAGGATGCCTATGACCAGTCTAAGGTCTTAAGAGGCACTCAAGCAATAGTGTGGTCTCACTCCACTCTTAGTAATGTAGCTCCAAACATACAAAAACAATAACATATCAGCTCTTTTATTGCTTTCCTAGCCCTTATCATGATCTCAAATTATGCCACTGATCTATTAACTTTTGCATTATCTGTCTTCTCCAGAGACAGGGTAAGCAGGGATACTGTGCCTATGTTTTCACTACCATATCCTGAGCATCAGACACAGTGTCTGCATTGTAGGGGCTCTGCAAATGCTCAGTAACACAGAAGCCAGGCATGTGCACAAGCCACTGGACTAGAGAACACAATTCAGTAAGAGGTTTCTAACAGTAAAGCACTATGAGGTCACTTGAGGGGAAGAGATTAACATGTGAGGATAAAAAGGGCTCCATTTGGGGCGCCTGGGTGGCGCAGTCGGTTAAGCGTCCGACTTCAGCCAGGTCACGATCTCGCGGTCTGTGAGTTCGAGCCCCGCGTCAGGCTCTGGGCTGATGGCTCGGAGCCTGGAGCCTGTTTCAGATTCTGTGTCTCCCTCTCTCTCTGCCCGTCCCCCGTTCATGCTCTGTCTGTCTCTCTCTGTCCCAAAAATAAATAAAAAACGTTGAAAAAAAAAAATTTTAAAAAGGGCTCCATGGAGATGATACAGCTCAGCTTCCATTGTTTAAACACTTCCTGTGTGACAGGTATTGTATACAGTGCTCAAAAGGGATTATTTCAATACAATCACATCTGCCCTAGAAGGTATATACTATTACCATCACTCTTTTCCCAAAAAGGACACAGTTTTAGAATGGCTGGGTCACTTGCCCCAAATCATAGAGCTGTCTGTTAGTGGATTTTGAACAGGGTCCAAGCAATCAGAACATACTGTGCCTCTTGGGTCCTGAGGTACAGGCAGAACTTTAACAGACACAGGTGAGGAAGAAATAGCAGAAATAAAGACAGAGGAATGGAAAAAAACAAACTTTTTGTTTTCTAGTTGCAGAAGTAAATATATGTGTGCTCACTGAGCAAAAGGAAAGAAGCTGGGGAGAAAGTCAGTGAGAGACGGGAAAGCTCAGTGTTTTAGATTTGGTCAAAATATACAAAGAAAATGTACATGCATACCTGTTTCTAAGTTTACACACATAAATAAAATATGATCAGGATGGAAGCCATTAGCACCAGAGAGGGACAATAAACTTTGTATAATTTATGTAGTTTGAGGAATGAGAATGTCTTCTTCCCCAAGTTTTCGTGAATTTATTTTGGGATTCACTGAAGTTAAGGTGCGAAGGAAGTACTGATATAATTAAATATATTATTTAACATAATACAAATATGGCTTGCAATCTGACTGGCTTTTAAAGTTCCATCTGTTGATACAGGTTATGATTTAATCCTATCTTCTCAACAATTTTCCTTGCTGGCATCAAATAAAATCCGGCAAACCAACAAAGAAAGAATATCTCAAAATTCACCTCCAGGGTACCAAATTGCATTGTAACTCATTGTGCTAAAACTTTGCCACAATCTGGGGGACTGTTTAGAGTAACGATATATAACCAGGAATGCAAACCAGGTGCATCTTGAAGGTGAAGTGTAAAAATATCAACTGGAAAGAAAATGTGACCAATTTTAACAGTAAGACTGAAAATATTGGGGGTGGGTAAGGTGGATGGGACCAAAGTTGATGAATTTAACATTCTCCATGGGAGAATTTATTTATTTCATCTATGTCAAGATTACTTTAATCAGGTATTTCCTGCAGTCATGAATAAAATAACCTAGATTTTTTAAAAGCAAAGCCTGATTTCTGGACAATCTAAGTGTCTCCTCCTTTCATGTGTCTTTGAAATATGTGAATAATACCTACACCCTGGGAGATATCAACAGAATATACACAAATCATTTCAAATCTATTTATAGATGAATTCAAAGGGATTTTAATACTCACCTGCTATAGCGAAATTACCTATCATAATTAATGGAATGATTTGGCAGTGGCCAAGCACATGAAAGCATTTAAGATTGGTTGTGTTTACTGCATTTTTAAAAAACACACACTTGGTGTAGTGTATCACATTTATTTGGTGGTATTAATGAATGCACTGATTCATAATGAACAATCTGTCAGAATTCCTCTTAGTGCTGTGACAATGCAGAATTGAGAAATCAAAAAAAAAAAAAAGCCTTCATGACCACCCTCTAATTTTTCTTTCTTCCTGTTAATCACTCTTATTCTCTTCTTGTCTTACCCCCTACCCAGCACTCTAATGCTGCCTGCAATCAGGGAGGAAAGAGACCTAACAAAAGTGACACACTCAAAAAGAGGTTTTGATAGGATATATAATCCCAGGAATAGTTCCATCATTACAAGGGCTTCTCTGTTTCCAAAATTCAGCAATAAAGGAATTACCATCAGTAATGGAAAATGAGATATCAAGGGTTTAATAATGATGCTAGTATTTTTGATAAAGGATCATCCTAGTGTCTCTCATATACACATACACTGTGTGCGTGTTATAAGCATACATGTGCATGTGTTTTATATATGTATACTCACACATTTAAGCGCTGTTCTTGAATCTAGCTATTTATATGGCAGACCCTGTTTAGCTTTATAAGCGTTTCCAAGTAATATTTGCCATCACCTGGCCTTCTTTTCCCTAAGAACTGTATAAGGGAACCACTGATTCTTCACATTTTTTTCCCTTTCACATCCTATTCTTTCCACAAACCCACCACTTCCTGATTATATAAGCCATGCTAAACATATTCCTGTACAAAAATTCTTATCTCCTTTAGGCGGAAGATCTTATTCTTTCCAGGCTAACCTATAAATGACCTTCCAAATCTCTGAAAATAGAGCATTGTGGTTTCCTACAAAGTATAGCATTTTTACAGAATTCAGCATTTGCTCTGTTGTTTCTATATGGTAGTTCTCATGTATGATATGTTAGGATTTCCTTCTGTTACTCAATTTGAACGCTTCAACTTACCACACACTTTAGCATCATGTAAAGAATTTCCAAATACTGTCACTTCAGAGTTTAGAAAGCTCGCATGAAAACAAAACAAAACAAAAAACAAAAAAAAACTATGTCAGATGATTTTCCTACTTGTTTGTAATCCTTTAGCCCCCAGCTACAGCCTCTTTAAGTCAGACAAAAACAGATTTTGTTTTACATATAAATGTTGATGATTTTCACTGTGAGTATTTTTGGTTCAATGAATTCAATTAACTAAGTTCTTTAAAAATCACGTGTGTATTGTGTGCCATTTTGACAATTCTAGCTCTAGTAAGGGGAGAGAGGGTGGAAGTCAAATAGCTCAGTTTTCCCTTAAGCTATTATTTAAAAGAATGTCTAAACAACCAGTTTAACTCAGTCAAGCATTCAATCATTAGGCTTTATCTGCGCAAAGGCAGATAACTGGTGAGATATGATTTTCCCTTCTGTATTTCAACTTCACAGAAATAGCAGTAGTAACAAACCGCCTACCCAACAAAACACTAATGCGTTAAACTTATGAAAATGAATTTATTTGACAGAAAGTTGCATTTATTCATTCATGTTTTCATTCACTAAGTATTTATTAAGAGCCTGCTCTGTGCTAGGCATTATTCTCGCTGCTTGGGATACGTAAGTGAATAAAACAAAGATGGCAGTCTTTAAAGAGCTTCCATTTTAGGAGCAAAACAGATACAATAAACAAGGAAAACAAATAGTATGTGAGAGGTTTATAAATGTTATAGAAAAAAGAAAACGTGGAACAGGATAAAGGTTCCCATGAGCGTGATAGGCAATAGTATGGTACGTAGTGTTCAGGATAGGTCTCATAGAGAGGGTGAGATGTGAACGAAGCTGGCAGAAGAGATGAAATTAGCCAATAATTTATCTGAGGAAAGAGTGGATCATGCAGACGACAGTAAGAGCCAAGGCATAAACGTGGGTAAAGCCTGGGATGTTTCTAGGTGGGAAAGACTAGAATCAGGAAGAGAGGAGTAAGCTAGTTATGGGAGGGGAAGCAGTACAGGTGCAGTTACAGGTCACACAGTGCAGACTGTCAGGAGGACTATGGCTTTGCTCAGAGTAAAACAGGGAGTCAGTACAAGTTTTGGAATAGAGGAATGGCATGTTCTGGTTTGCTTTTTAAAATAATTACTCTGATAGCTGTATTGAGAATGACCTATATAGACAGTAGAAGCAGGAAAAGTAGACTGTAGAAGACAATGTAGAAAGCAAAAGGGAGACCAGTTAGGAAGACAGTTCAGTAGTGGAGGAGAGAGATGCTTGCCAGTGTCTCAGGTCAGGAGGGGAGCCTGGAAGGGGGGAAGAAGCAGCTGGATTTGAACATTAATATATATATATATATTATATATATATACACATATATATATATATACACACACATATATACATATATATATACACACACACACATATATATGTATATATGTGTATATTTGTATATATACATATATACACACACATATATATACATTATATTAATTAATTACTTTAATATATATATACATATATATATACATATATACATATATATATATATGAAGAGAGATATATCGGGAGATATATATTATACAGGGAGAGAAAGAGAGAACCTTAAGCAGGCTCCATACTTAGCTAGGAGCTTGACACGGGACTTTATACTACGAATCTGAGATCTTGACCTGAGCCGAAATCAAGAGTTGGACGCGCAACCAACTGAGCCACCCAGGCCCCCCAACCCCCCAAATATATTTTAAAGGTAAAGCCATAGACTGGCCAAAATATATGAGAGAAAGCAAGGAATTCAAGAGGAATCTCAAGTTTTTGGTTTGCACAGTGGGAAGGATAAAGTTACCATCATGTGAGACGGGAAGGGCTATAGGTATAACAGGTTTAGGGGAGAAAAAGAGGCAATGAGGTCAACATGTTGGATGTGAGATGCCTATTAAGACATCAAACTCCATAATGTCTAGCTAAATGGCTTCATCAACTACATTTGTTATAATGTACAGAAATTCACTCTGCTATGGCTTTAGAGTTGTATTTACAGTTAAAAATAATGAATAAGTATCAGTTTATTGATTTTGCAGGCTTTTTTTTTTCATATAAAGACATGTGTGAATGCACATCTGAAAGTGAAAAAAGAGAAACAAATGCTTATTTCCTTCAGAAATCTCCAACTTGTACAACTTGCTTTTTCTTATTTGATACAAATAAAATTCCATTATAAATTTAAAGGGCTTAAAAATGTTTAAGGCAGGGGCACCTGTGTGGCTCAGTCAGTTAAACGTCCTACTTTTGATTTCAGCTCAGGTCATGATCTCAGGGTCATGATCTCGAACCGAGTCTGGTTCCACTGGGCATGGAGCCTGCTTAAGATTCTCTCTCTCTCCTTCTTCCTCTACCCTTCTCACCAACCCCTCCCCGGCTTGTCCTCTCTCTCCTCAAAAAAATTTTAAGGTATATTTAGAACTTATGGTTATGAAAACCTTTTACTGCTACAACTATGTTGGGGGACAGGAGCACAACACCAAATCACAGGGGCTCCCCCTTTCCACTGCCAACAGCAAGTCCAGGTTGTCATCTATGTTTGTGACTGACCACCTATAGATCATGTGTTCCAATGACCCCTACCTCAGGTTTCACTGATTTGTTAGAGCAGCCCACAGAACTCGGAAAAACATCTTACTTACCAGATTTCCATTTAGTATAAAAGGATATAACTCAAGAATAACCAGATGAAAAGGATGCACAGGGTAAGATATGGGGAAAGGGCACACAATGTGCTGCTTTCTCCTATCTTCACTTGTCAATCATTCACAGGCAATCATTCAACCTCCAGTCCCTCTCAGCTCCCTGGAGGTCAGGAGAGTGGGACTGAAAGTTCCAGTTCTCCAATCACAGGGTGGTCCCCTAGCAACCAGCAGCATCTTTGGGGGCTTTTCAAAAGTCACCTCATTAATATAAACTCAGGTGTGCTTGAGAGGGTTTGTTATGTATATTAAAACACTATTATGGTTCTTATCACTTAGGAAATTCCTAGGGTTTTGGAGTTCTGTGTCAGAAGCAAACATAAAGACCTTCTATATTTATTATATATCACTGTATCATATGGTGATCAAGGGATCCAGAGACAGCTCAAAGATTTCAAGAATCTAGAGTTATGAATTGGAAACCAAATGACATGGGCACTATGAGGTAGAAGCAAATGGAGAAATTTATCCAGTGAACTGGAATTTAAAGTCAAGCAAGAAAACAAGTTACCATTTGTTATATTCCTACAATATGTGTTGCACTGCACTTGACAGTTCACACATATAACGCATTAAAGACCTATCATTTATCTACTTCTATTGTAAAAGTAGAATTTATAGATGGAGGGATTAGGAATTTGTCCAAGGTCATACAGTTGAAAAGTGCAATGGGTTTTGATTCCAAGTATGACTTCCAAATTCTGGCTTTTTCTATTCCCAAATGTACATTAGTGATCAAATTCAGATCAGGTGTTAGATGAAGAATCAGTAAGAACAACCTCTGCAGTTGGAGACTAACTGAGGAAATGTATTTAGGCAAGAGTAGGCATAGTATTAAATGACAGGTCTAGATGGACATCAGAGGTCAGGCAGAGAGCCCTTTTATCACATGCCTATGGACAACTATAGTTGATTTCCAGAGTGGCCAAGAACCAGGGCTTTGTAGGAGTTGAAGACGCAGGATGGCAAGAGGCAAGAATGATGCAAATCCCAGGAGACCTCGACAGCAGACTTGGTTTCAAAGGTTAGTGATATCTCCCATAGAGGTAGGGGCCAATCCTGGGATGATAGGGCCCTCAGGCTGGTGGGCCCTTGTGTTGTACAATCTGAAGAACAACAATAACCAAAACACATGAATTCTGCTTGTCTTGGAAAAAGGGCAAAGGAAGACACTAACTTATGAACTATTTTTTTTTTAAATCCTATGTATGTAAAGAAAATAGAAATTATGCCCTGCATTTAAATAATTAAAACAATTAAAAACCCATGTAGAGATATGTATGGGGAAGTATTGTTAATTCTAAAGCAAATGCAAAGGGCATTTCATCCTAAGGGAGAGAGCTAAACGCATTTGAACGAAATAGAAAATATTCTACATAAAATTTGATGTTTTTAAAACCTTGTGCTTATTATTCTGTTAGGATTTTGTAAGCTTGTTTGGATTTCATTGATATGAGGAGTCGGGGTAGTTATAAAATAAAAAAAAAAGTATGAGTTTAGGTTTAAGAGTTTGGAACTTGCCCAATAACAAAATGCTTTATGAAAGACTTTTCTTCATTTTGTAAACCACTTCATTTCCAAGTAACTCAGATAACTTAAGGCATAGAGATAAGCAATTCCTGGTTTTTCTTCTTTTTGAGGCTAGCAGGTCTCTCTATCAGGTGTAAGTCTCAGACTTCTGGAAAATATTGTGCAATCCCTAATGGGCTACCACTATCCTACTTTCTATGTCTAACTTAAGTAGACATATTCAGTGTTGTTCAGCAGAGGAGACAGAGGAGAGGGGATGAAATACATCTTGATGCCTGACGATAGGAAGTACGGACAACACCTACGATTAGCTCTCTTGTCCTCATTCTCCTGAGGGTGGTGGCAACTCCCATGAAAATTAAAGAATTTGCAAGCTCAAAACATGGCCAGAAAGCAGAGTAGGAAAAGACCAGGGCAGATTCTTGGTGACTGTCCACATAGCAAGTCCTTCATGGGGACTTATAAGCTGCCCTTTGTGGGAGCTTCCAAAAACAGAGAACAAATGGCGAATTGAGATCCAGTTATTCCATGATGAAGGTGCAAGCCGACACATGGGATGGAAGTTATATGTGGATAAAAAGTATGTATGTAAATATACACAGCACACCTTTTTTGCTCTGGAATCGTTCATTTCCAAACTATAGTTTAGCGGGCGGTAAGTCAAAACTAAAATGTTAATGGAGAAAAAAAAAAGTGTGGGAATCAGAAAAATTTCAAGAAGATACTTTTCAATTTATATTTTGATATCTCACACTTTCTTTCTAACTTTACTTTTACGTTTCATTGGAGATTACCAGATCAATCCATCAAATGTAACATGTTATTTATCAAGGGTATGTGGAAGGGAAGGCATTTTAAAAGTTATCAATAGTGGTGGCACTGAACAGTTAGGAAATGGTTCGGTTTAAACTTAGTACAGCAACATGGTTTAACAGAAAAGAAAGAAATTCATGAAAATTAAAAAAAAAACTTTTCTTGGATAGTGCAGAGTGATATATCTTACTGATGTATATATTTAGTTATTATGTAAAGTGCATCCTCTTTTCAATAACTGAGCAGCTCATGCCATGTCTTTCCAACAAAGACAGTATCTTCATCTCTCAATTCTAGATTTAAACATTTCAAATGATTAAAGTATATAATCATTTATAGATTTTTAAAAATAATATCCTTCTTTGGCATCTTACATAAAACTAGCAGCAAATATGTACTGAAACAGCACTTTCTTACGAAGGAATGCTTTTTTTCTCCATAATAAAGAAATGCCACCATAGACACACTTTTTGCTACTTAAGAGATTTTTTTTTAAGTGAAATTCTCCAACATTGAGACTTTAGGCAGTGTTTGCATTACAGACTAGTTCAAGTGGAGTAACGTCTAAGAGAAAAATGCCAGAGTGAATGTTAATATATTTATATGTAGAGCTAATACATTTTTCATTTAACTATAGAGTAGAAGCTAATACATTTGTGTAGTGAAACTAATACATTTTTCATTACTTAAATGCATAGTAGATGGTTCCAGAGTTACTAATGAATTTACATGAGATCCTCCAAAGAACTTGGAAACAATCTAAGTCATTTTCCAACAACTATGTCCACCTCCTCATGAAGAGTAATGATGGTAAGGGATAGGATACCATTTGTAGAGAGTAAGTAAGCATTATCTACAGTATGACCAGTGTCTA
This sequence comes from Panthera tigris, assembly GCF_018350195.1. Taxonomy (NCBI): domain Eukaryota; kingdom Metazoa; phylum Chordata; class Mammalia; order Carnivora; family Felidae; genus Panthera; species Panthera tigris. The sequence goes on along the minus strand of NC_056661.1, from coordinate 44,509,510 downwards.
TAAAGGTAATGGCACTTTAGGTAGAGAATTCATGTTTCCGCTTTATTACTTTATTCTGAGTGTATCTAATTTCTTCCTTTCATTTCCTGACAAGTGACAGAGCAGATGTTTTTCTCCTTCTTCTTCTCTTTCTTTACCAGAAAGTAGGTTTTTGAGGTCAAGAGCCGCAGATCAAGTGACTTTCTGAATTAACCTCATGCCAGCAAGTTTACAAACACACTGCTTCTGCTTTGCCAAAGACTTCAAAGGCAGCAGACTATGGTGATTACTTGGGCAACATTTTGGAATTAGCCATAGTTACGATTAGATTATTAACACTAATACAATAGACACAAAAGGCGTCTTTGGAGAAATCCCCACCTAATTAAAAAAAGATACACTGAATTTTCACAATGGATTTGATGGTGAAATCAAGCTTGGATTTCTGTATAAACACAAGAAACAAACGTATTAATGGGCACAAAATTCACCAAGCTGACATCTCTGTGTATTAAATATATACAGGAGCAGAATTTGGAGGCAAAGCACTGAATGTAACTAGTGTGAAAAAGACACAACTTTTTTGTTTGATAAAGACAATTTTTTTGACAAATCCAATGACTAAGAAGCAGGCCAGGGCGCTGATTGCTCTGTACCATTCTGGAATGGGGGCACCATTCACATGGTGTTCTTTGTAAACAGTGCTCCTGGATCTGTGCAAGATGGCAGATGGCTACAGCCAAGGTTTAGATGACCAGATTCCTATGTAAAAATGGCCGATTATTTCAATATCTTAAATTGTTCTTTGGACTACAGAAACAATAAATGTAAAGGTTAATAATTTCAAAAAAGCAACCTGAAACAAAAGCTAGATACTGTACAAGTTTTCAATTAAATAAATATACTTCTCATTACTTGTAGTTTTTCAATCAACACATACTGATTGAATACTTAAGGTAGTATAGCTTGGTGGTTAAGAGCATTTCTTGTGTTTAAATCCTGATTTGGGGCACTCATTAGCAGAGTGACCTCTGGTAATTTGCTTAACTGTTCTGCTCCTCAGCTTTATCACCCCTAAAACAAAGATTTTGATGATATAGCTTGCTCAGTGTCATGAGCATTATTACTCTCGAAGTGCAGGCAGCCTGTTTGGTCCAGAGTAAGGGCTAAAAATAAACCTCGATAAGTTACTACTACCATCACCTGTTAAAATGATTTGTTCTCACAGGTGAATTTAATTTACAAGAATTAGAATGAGAGCTCAGAAGGCTCTCAATGATTTTGTGCACTATGGTGAGTGTAAGAGTGGCATAAACCTGAAGTTCTTGGAGTAAGCCTTGAGCTCTACATGCCACTCCATGCCATGCTGAGTGTGATTCTGGTGTGTCAAAGGGCATATTTAAAAAAGTTAATGTTTATCTATTTTTGAGAGAGACAGAGACAGACAGACAGAGCACTAGCTCACTCGAGTGAGCAGGGGAGAGGCATAGAGAGAGGGAGACACAGAAGGAAAGGGCTCCAGGCTCAGAGCTGTCAGTACAGAGCCTGACACGGGGCTCAAACTAACAAACCGTGAGATCATGACCTGGGTCGAAGAAGGATGCTTAACCGATTGAATCACCTAGGTGCCTCAAGGGGCATATTTTACATACAACATGGGTCACAAGGATAAGAAAAATACTTAATTTAATGTTCAATAGCATTTTTCCCCCAATGTTATAGGGAAATTCAGAAGTATTGGATTTAGTTAGAGGTAATAATATATCCCTCTCCATCATGGCCCTTTCCTAAAGGTTCTGAAAAGTAATTTTATCTCTTCACTGTTTTTAAAAAGAAACTGAATGAGATCATAATTGCACTGTGTAGGCCATGTACCTGATAAGCTCTAGGGAGAATTAAATAGTTAATAAGACATAGTCTTTGTCTTTTATGAGATTACAGATTAGGAGAGAAAGTAAACATAATGCCGCTAAACAAGAATGAAATGATTTTTTTTTAATTTTTTAACGTTTATTCATTTTTGAGAGAGAAAGAGAGTGCAAATGGGGGAGAGGCCAACACGAGGTTCCAACTGACCAACTGTGAGATCATGACCTGAGCCAAAGTCGGATGCTTAACTGACCAACTGAGCCACCCAGGCATCTCAGGAATGAAAAGATTTTTAAATATTGCAGAGTTTGGATTCTTGTATAGTTAGTGTGAAAGGTTATTTTCTCTAGTGCATCTTAGTGAAGTTTCCTCAGATTAAAAACTATATATAAAAATTGAAGTATTTATTTATGAATCACAGTTATTTATATATGAATCCCTTATTATAGGGATTCATTATCAAAACTATAATTAAGTCACCAAAAGCAGTGTAAGAACTATATGATGGAGAGGAGTGACCAACCTCAGGCTCTTGAAGACCCAGGCGTCTTCTATAGCACAAGGTAACTCTCAGAATATTTTGTTTTTACTAGATTGTATGTTGTTTTTAGTGTCAAATTTGCTCCCTTCTTACAGTGCATCTGAACATCTCTGGGGGTAACCACAGCATTTGTAAGGTTCACTGACAGGAGCATTCTGCTAACTGCATTTTGCTATTACATAATAAATGAAGTCTTTCAAAACTAAGTATTCATCACAATAACCCATCACACTGTATGGATTTCAATCTTAGAGTAAGTGCTTACCTTTTTTTCTTACCCCTAAGCGAATTTCCTGACCTAGTAACATTGGCTTCCTAACATTAGTAATAACAAAGCTAGAAATAAAGCATCAAACACTGAATGAGAGCCATTACTCTTATAAAACGTTGTCAATACTTAATTAATTTGTGAAGAAGAAATTAAAAACTTTACCTGATAATACTACTACTCTCACATCAGCCAGTATGAATGAGATCTGATGGGAATGCAAAACAAAACAAAACAAAACAAAACAAAACAAAACAAAAAAACAACCTTTTGCAACTTGGTTAACCTATAATAAATACACACACACACACACACACACACACCCCTTGATAAATACAGACATATTAATTTCACAAAAGATTTAACAACATTAAGGTACAGTTTCTCAGCATTACTTAGGATTTATATACCAATAAGGTATGGGACTGTGTTGGGGCTATGAGGCAAAGAGGTCACTACACAGCAGGGGTCAGCCAACATTTTCCTTAAAGTAAATATTTTTATACATAGTAAATATTTTAGTAACATACAGTTATACAGGAAGTAAATATTTTAGGCTCATATGGGACTTCAAAGTAGCGGGGGGGGCACAATTCGGTCTATAATAGATGCCTATTTCGGTTATGTTTTAAGACACAATATCACTATAGCCAATGATAAGTGATCAAATTAAATTATTCTGACGGTCTACAGTACCAGTAATTGGATTCTTACTCTAACAGGCACACAGCTGGGAAAGATTTGCTCAGAAAAATTATATTTTGATTTTTTAAAGAACTTTTTTTGTCTTGTTCCAAATTATCACAACTTAGAAGAATTATTTTGAGATTTTTTTTTTTTAAATAAAACTTTTGGTATACCCAATTCTGAATGATCACAAGATTAGGTTCCCTTTAATAAGGCAGTTGTTAGGCTCTACAAATCAGATGTGGAACTAAGGTTGAAGGATGTTCAGCTGATTTTTCGGGATTCAGATCTGATTTCTTTCCAATTTGGAAGAATAGAGAGCCTTGCTCTCATTTCACTGACATTGATAAAGGCAACCAGGGGGAGAAAAATCCCACTTCATCGTTGCCTACTGATGGCAATCAGAGAAATTTGGAAATTTCTTAATAGTCACTTAGATTGGCACAAAACCACATCAGATATCCATTGCATTCTATCTGGAGTGAAAAATATCCTCATGAATCAAACCTTTTAAAGACTTTCTTCCTTTTTGCTCCAAGACACAAACACTGTGGAATGGCAAAGTTAGTCTGTGGAGCCATTTCTCTTGAGCTGCCCTACTCCTACTTCTAAAAGTGCAGAGGTGGCCTGGCCTGTCCTCTTTGCTTCTCAGTGTTGATGACTGCTTCCTACCTGCTATCTCATAATCTCATTCTTCTTATTCAAATTCCCCTTCACCTAAGCTGTTGCTTTGGAAAGCAGCTGATAAACTAATTTCTGCTAAAAGGAGTAGGATCCAAACCTTCTTAATATGCTAAGCTTCCTCCAGGCTCCAGAGTCAGCACACACATTTTAGCAGGGGTGCTGGGTAGAACAAGGGTTAACAGACTGAATGGGTGAAAGTTGATGAAGTTTAATGTACGCACTAAGTTAAAGGAAGAGATCCTTCCAGCTATAGAAGCCTTTTCAGCCACCTCTCAAATTACATTATGAAGCAAGTCCCTAATAAATATATTCACAAAAGTGTCACCTGCAGGATAATTCAACAATGATGGAAAACTTGACAACTACCACTTTTATGATTCTAAGGAGAGATACTTGATGGTATAATAAAAAGTAAATATCTTCAATTAAAGTCTGCAAGATGTTAATTAAGCTGTTAATCTTATGATTCATAATAAATTCATTTTAATTAGTAAACTGTGATGTGTTTCTGAAAATGAAAAAAAAAATAATACATGTTGGCTACAGGAAACATCACTCATATGGATGACAGACCCTGTTGGCAAACAAAACCTATTGCTACCCTAATGTCAGCAGATTAAGAAAAAAAGATTAAGGATATTTAAGAAAATGACACCTTAATGAAATCATATGTTAGGAAAGAAGCGTAATTCATAAGACGTGGTAGGATCCAGTTCAGAACTGAGTGCCCCCCAACTTATGTCACACACATTTTTAAACTACTGAGGATGCACAAACTCTGTGAAAAGAGTTGCAACAACCCAAAAAAATGCAATATATATACAGTTCTTGCCCTTAAAGTAGGGTCACCAACTTGTTCTAGCTGCCTGGGGCTTGTGTTTAGCATGGTAAGTCCTGCAGCTCTGGAAATATCCAGTCTAATGGAGATGGTTGGATTCTACCTCAAAAGTAAGTTCAGACAAGTGAGAAGGTGAGGCAGAAGCCCAATTATATAAGATAAGCAGAGTGGGGGATGCAGACCACGTGTAACAGACTAGGAACATATCAAATATTAAGATGACAGAATGAAACACAGAGTTCTCTGTGTTATCCTTGAATCACTTCCTAGTGATGAGGTAAATGTGAGAAGTGCATGGTAAATGTGAAAAGTAGAATCCCAAACACAATGCTTACTTCTTGTAACAATTTTTCTATCTCTATCATCTAGGACATTTGAATAAAAAAAGTTAAATTGGAGGTCAACACCACAGGAACATTAAAATTTTGTTTACTAAAGATTCTAAATAATCTAAGTAATCACAATTTTCCAGTGTAGCCATACATCAAAAATGTAACAAGAACCATTTCCAAGCCAAGACAACTCTGCTCTTACTTCAGGCCATAATTTGCCCTGTTAAGTGATGCAATGGTTTTATATTTTATCCATTTTACTCTTAGAGTAGACTGCAATTTTTAATACAAGTCAGAAAGCACAATCATAAGGGAAAAGCTTAAGAGACTCTAATATATTAAAATTAAGTATGTCTTAATTTTACTCAGAATATTCCAAATAAGTAAAAAGGCAAGCAACCTACTGGGGGAAATATGTACACACACACACACACACACACACACACACACACACACACGCGTATGTATGCATGTAAATGTATGTGTATATATATGTGTATGTGTGTATATATATGTATATAAAAGATAGTATCCAGAGTATATTGAACTTCTTCAAAATAAAAAGAGTGCAGACAATCCTATAAAACTGTCAAATGATGTGCACAGGCAATTCAAAGGAGAGAAAGACTTAAAAATAAAAAATTCAAAATACTATCACATTGAGATATCATTTCAAGTTCAATCGATTGTCAACATGCAAAAGTCTGACAGTATCAAGTGTTGCGATGAATGCCATGTTGCGATGAATGCCACATGAATGCCATGTGATACAATTAGACACTGCTGGTAGGAATTTAAATTAGAATGATCCTTTAAAAGCCAATTTTGAATTATCTGCTGAAGGTGAGGATACTCATAACTCAACGATTCTTTTTGTTAGAGACAGAGAACATCTATAACAATAGTCATAGCAGCATTATTGGTAAAAGCAAAAAAAGGCAATCAATAGTAAATGAATAATAAATTGTGGTATATTAGTTCAATAAAAAATGATAGAAAAGGGAAAAAATAAAATGAATTATAGTCAGTTGTAATGGTATGGATGAATCTGATGAACTTAAATTGAGTGAAAAAACAAGTCATAAGTTTCAATACGATTCATTTATATAAAATTTATATTTATTAGGAAATAATGTGATAAAAGCTAAAAAAGCAAGCAATACAATAATGAATAAAATTCAGATTAGTGGTTACATATGAGGGAAGGAGAGCCTGGGGTCATGTAGCAGGCTGAGAATTTCAAAGTTAATGTTTAATGACATCATTAGTACATGTTATATTATTATACTCTATACCTTACACATACAAGGATTCCTATATGTTGACCCAATATTTACTGAAACTAATTTTAAAACAGAATATAGGCTCATTATATGATAAGCCATCACATGAAAAGTTACCAGGGTCCTCCAAATCCTGGAAGTCTGTTCTTATGGCATCCATCTATCCAGCTAAGGTACATGGGTTTTTAGGGACCTGGTACATCTTTGGAGGCAGAAGATGGTGGTAGACTACAATTCTTATTAAACACAGAGTTACAGGACTGAAAATAATACTGGTGATTGTGTGTTAAGCACTTACTCTGTGTTCATAACTGTTTTAATCCTCTAAGTGCAATCTTTCATTTAGCCCTCTCCAGAACTCTGGAAGGTAGGTATTGTTATTATTCCCATTGTTACAGATGAGGACCTTGAAGCTTAGAAAGGTAAAATAACCCACTCAGCACCACACATCTAACGAAGTCACGTAGCTAAAATTAATTGAAGAATTCCAATTCTAGAGTGAGGACTCTTAAACACAATGCAAACTCTACCTGTACAATAAAACTAAAGGTTAACAGGGGGATGGATAAGCACAGAGTCTGAAAATCATGCATGGTTCTAGGATGGCATTGAGGTTGCAAAGTTTGACAAGTCGAAGGTTAGGCATTACTCCACAAATTAATTTTTACTCACAGTAGATGCTGAATTGTGGCAACATGTACATGGCTAATATATCAAAGTACAACTTTTGCTTCCTCAAATAGTTTTTAAGAGTTACATCCTTAAGAATCCAGACCTCATCTAACATTAACAACAACGTCTACTACAAGAGTTCATAGCTTTTTTTGTGTGTCAGGGACCCATTTGATACTCTGGTGAGACCTTTAGATGCTTTCTCAGAGTAATACATTTTAGGCATAAAATAACATGCATAGCATTACTAATACTCAAATATGATTATAAAACATTGTAAACTTCTGTTATAAAATAAGTATTTCTGGTAGTGAGCATAATGACTATTGAAATTTCAAAGTAGTAAATGCATAAACAATGTGTGGAGATATTTGTAATAACTGTCAATACAATATAAATAAAACACTGATTTCTACCAGTTGCAAAACCACAGTAAGAGGTCATAATTCCGTTATTACCACCTACATTCATAATTGAAGGAACTGCTAAATTTCAGTGAAAGGTTACTGAACAAAGAATTTAGTGATTCTGCAAAAAAAATTTTATACTTGTGGGTCCTGGGTAAGCAGCCCGGATGCAGTATATATTAGTTTGCTTCTCCACACTCACCCCCATCTGACTTATCTGGGTTTCCCAGTCAGGGACACTGTTCTCCTCTCTGTGCCGTTTCAGTCAGGCTGATACAGATACCATTGTTTTTCATTCTGTATTCCCAAGCCCTATGATGTATCCAAGCTACCTTGTTACTGCAGTAGTTTCCACGCTTGCTCTTTCACCAAGGAGCAGTTTTATGATTCATCATTCACACCACACAGCCCCCTCTCCTAATATATAAGTTTGACAAAAGGCAGAGCACTTTGGGAACTAGCATTCATCATGCTTGTTTGCACAAACCTGATTTATGTTTACCTATCCCCTGACCTCTCCTGCCCCCCTTCTGTCAAGATTCCAGTAGGAAGCTCCACAGTAACAGCTAAATATCATCCCAAAGCCTTGGTAAAATGGCCGTATGCTCGGAGAAGGATTAATAGCACACCACAAGAATATCTGTGCAGTGATCCATAAAACTCAGAAATGATTGCAGAGCTTCAGGATGAAGAGTTAAAATGACAAAAATATACGGACCATGAACGGACAAAACAAGGGGGTAGACAATCAGGAAAGAAAACATGAGAATAAAAATGAAAATAAAAGAGAATTAATCACAAAAAATGATCCTTCACAAAGCTAATATTCAGTATTTACAGGCCCACCAGAATATCATCCTTGACTAAAATGAAGATGAAGGGATTTTGTCATATTTGGGTAAAGCAGAGAAGTAGCTTTCTACAGTGCTTTGCACCATTTTTCAAGGTGAAAGAAAATATGCCTTCCATAACACAGCATGGATCTCGTTCCTTTGCAGGTAACTCTTTGATGGCTATAGAAAATTACTTTACTATGTATAAATGCAGAAATGATACTGAGAAATTAAAAAAAAAAACAATAGATAACAACAACATGGATGGACCAGTGGGTATTATGCTAAGTAAAATAAGTCAGGCTGAGGAAGACAAATACCAAATGATTTCACTCATATGTGGAATCTAAAACAACAAATCAATTAACAAACAAAAAGAATCAGACCTATAAATAGAGAACAAACTGATGGGTGCCAGAGGTAAGGGCTATGGGAGGATGGGCAAAATAGGTGAAGGGAAGTGGGAGTTACAGGCTTCCAGTTATGGAATGAGTAAGTCCCTGGAAGGAAAGGTACAGTTAGAGGGAATATAGTCAATAGTATTATAACAGGGTTGTATGGTGACAAATGTAGCTACGCTTGTTGTGAGCGAAGCACAACATATAGAAAGCTGAATCACTATGTTGTACACCTGACAGTAATTTAACAATGCGTGTCAACTATACGAAAATAAAAATAAAATAAAATAAAAAGATACACATCCCCATTATCTTCAGCTGACCTACTTTTCACACTAGGAGATCCATTCTTTAAAAGCCCTGGTTTTAGGGGTATCTGGGTGGCTCAGTTGGTTAAGCGCCTGACTTTGGCTCAGGTTATGATCTCATGGCTTGTGATTTCAAGCCCCACATCAGGCTCTGTGCTGACAGCTCAGAGCCTGGAGCCTGCTTCAGATTCTGCGTCTCCGTCTCTCTTTGCTCCTCCCCCAGTCACGTTCTGTCTCTCTCTCAAAAATAAATAAACATTAAAAAAATTTTTTTAAAAAAGAGCCCTGGTTTTAGAGTCAGAGTTCACTGGGCTCAAAATTCTCATTTTTCCATTGTAACTATGTGATCTTGGGTGAGTTACTGACCTCTGTGAACTTCTGTTAGTTCATCAAGAAATGGATTTATTAACATCTCTCCTTTTATACTTGCTTTGGAATAGGCTATCTTAAGACAATGTGTAAAAGGGATTTTGCATAGGGGCTGGCATACATGAAAACACTCAACAGTAATAACTATATTATTTGTCCATTAAATGCTCAAATGTTCCAGGTTTTACAGCCATCTCCTTTCTTTCAAAATGGACTTGTCCTAAATCTATACTATGTCTGTACCATCAGAATTAGAACCAATAAATGACTTCCCTAACATAGTAAGTTGTATTACTGGATGTCCTTCGAAAGACAGATACATTTTTGAGATTATCGCCCCTCTGTTAATAGTCATGACAGGTCATCTAACATCTGCATTAAGACCCTTACTTATGTGAAACTATTATCAACAAATCTTCATTGAGCAGCTACTTTATTCACTGTCAGCCCTGTAACTGCTGTGGTATTGTTACAAGAGGAACATCATGTTTATGGCATCTAAGTGTCTCATAGTGCTACTCTGGCCGAATGAAGTCCTTATATGCTGTCTAATGAGGTCCACCTTTTCCAGACTCCCATGTGGAAGTTACTTTTTTTCTACCAAAAGGTAATAAGCATAAAATCCCCTCCTCTAGCCACAGTGAGTACAGAGCATAGAGTAAAAAGCAGAACCTTGAAACAGGAAAGCAAAAGGCAGACATGCAAAGCAAGAGTAGATTTAGGGAAGGAATATTTTATTTATTTATTTTTATTTTCAAGTTTATTTTTTTTATTTTGAGAGACAGAGTGCATGTAAGCTGGGGAGGGGCAAAGAAACAGGGAGAGAGAGAGAATCCAAAGCAGGCTCCATGCTGTCAGTGCAGGGGCCAGCACAGGGCTCAATCCCACAAACTGAGACAGACGCTCAACCGAGTCACCCAGGCACCCCCCACTTTTTTTCAAAGCTTATTTATTTTGAGAGAGAGGGAGAGACAGAGCACAAGCAGGGGAGGGGCAGAGAGAGAACCCCAAGCAGGCTCCACACTGTCAGCACAGAGCCTGATGCGGGGCCTGAACTCAAGAACCATGACATCATGACCTGAGTTGAAATCAAGAGTTAGATGCTTAACTGACTGAGCCACCCAGGTGCCCCAGGGAAGGGATATTTTGTGTTAGGGCACAGATGAAACCCAAAGTGTCTCAGCACTCTTTCTCATAAGGGATCCCTCCCGCATTTAAATACATGGTAAGGCTGTGATTTTGCAGAGCACAATGAAGAGTATGAATATCTAGAAGCAACAAGGCAGCATGTAATGGTCTGGATAAAGCCCTGTGCAGGGCATATAAAGGGTACCAGAGAAGACACTGAGAAGTCATGTCTGAGTTGTATCCGAACACTTATCATTCTCTTGGCCATCCCTGCTTCAGGTTTTCACAAATTCTTTTGTGAAAGGACAGTGAGTCACAACTTAGTGAAAATGTTTCTTATAACAATGCAAATTATATGACTATAATAAATTGTATTTGGTTCTCACTCTGTGAGGTTCATTACTCATTATTCACTTAAAATTTTTATGTTTTTAATAAAATACAAGTTAAGAACTCTTCACGTATTTTTACAGTTATAGAAATAGGGTGAAACACACCTGAGAACTGTAGTAAAAATTATGGTGAGGGGGAAAGGCAGAACAGAATGTTCCCTTCCAGAATGTTTTAGGCAGACTCTCATTCCTCATGTTACACTTTTATATACATAAAAGGTGAAGAGAAGGAGGACAAGGAATTGCTGAAATTTACTAAGAACATTCGAGGTGTCCAACAACATGCCAAGATTTTTGCCGTTTTCTCATTTAATCTTCTAAACAACCTTAAAAGGGAGATATCACATTTATTATTTCATTTTATAAATGTTGAAATTATGATGCAGCAAGGTCCAGTATGGACCCAAGTTCAAATATATACTTTCTAGATTTCAAGTCATTCTTATTTCATGTTTAGTTTTTTTTTTTTTTTCTTATAGCATATAGTCTGCTTTAGTTAACATTAGGAAAGAGTCCCAAAAAGATAAAACCATGTCTAACCAACCTTAATTTTTAAGAGAGTTCAAATTCCTTCTTTAGAAGGAGGGATAATGGTGCGGGGCTATTATAGAGGCTAGTGAAGTGTGTATTTCTCTGTCAGTGAGGATTTCAGATTTCCTAAATCCTATTTATCCTATGCACAAGGGCATTATTGTGTAAATGGATTTTTCACTTCAATCCAAGCAATTATAAATGATTACACTTAACCTGTAGCAATATTTATTTTATATAGTTAAATCCTATATAGGTATAAAAGTATAGGGTTATTATTTTAGCCCACATATTCTGTAGCATAGATTTCCAGGGATCCTTAATAAATCAATAACTATCTTAAATTCAGAAATACTTTCTGCAAAACCAGAGGAGCTCAGCTAAAGTTGTATTAAGTGAAAAGTAAAATTTGATTTCATATAGTATAGTGTTGCCCTGCTTTCAATTATTCAATGTTAGTACAACCAAGTGAGTGATTGGCTTACCTCCAATTTTCGCTGTCTCTAGGGAATGGGACAGACAACATATTACTATGTGAGTACACATTTGGAAAGATACTCATGGTAGAAAAAAAAAATGCAACAGGTACAGAAACAGGAGCATAGTCTCTATCACAGGAAAAACAGATTCCAAAATTGAAAGGTTAAAGTCATAAGCTCTGAGTACCAGTGTGAAAATGAATGTCTTGTCAACAGAGAAGATGTAAGCAGGTGCATCCCTGGTAAACTATGATCAATACAAAAAAAAAAAATTCAAGGAAAAAGTGTGTGGTGTCTCATATTTTTCATCAGGCAAATAAAAATACTTCTCTGTAAAGATGTAAAAAAAAAAAACAACAACAAACAAACTGCAACATACTGTGTGATATCCGAGAAATAGATTCAACAGGTCTTATCCCTTCTTGTATTACTTAACCAAATAGTCCTATTGATGTGAATCATTTTACAACTGTGATCCAATGACCATCCTTCATCTTTCCTACACAATTGTGAAAGATTTTAAGAGATAACAGAAACAGAAAATAAAGGCATACACGGATGCTACAAATATTTTTCCCAAAAGTGAATGGTGGAATATTTGCTATCAATCCCTCAAAGTATTTATTTGAAAATATGTACTCTCAATATTACTTCTGTGTTGCATCTGGGCATATGAATCAATATATATTGCTAGTAGGGGAAGCCCCACATTGGTGTTTTTAGTCACCTATAGCTGATAGCAAGAGATCAAGAACATAATGTTATTTATCATATTTGATCCTGGTGACAACTCTTTGGGAGATATATATTATCTCTTCCTTTAAACTTTACTTCTGTATGTATTTGCTATGTACTTCTGAGCTGACAGAAAGTATCCTAAATGATAATGAAGATACAAACACAAAAAGATGTGATCCCTGTCCTTAAGGAGCTTACGGTCTATGGAAAGAGATTCAAATGACAGCAACTCCCAAGCAATGTGATAAGGGGTACCATCTTGTTATTGTGAAGACATAAAAGAAAGGCACTAGGTCAGCCAAGAAACGCCTTCCCTATTTTACAGGTAACCGGTTCAGTGAGCCTAAATAATTTGACAAGGTACTGCAATTATTTCTAACCCAAGCCTCCAGATTCCAAATGTATTATTCTTTACATAACAGTACATTGTCAATGTATCTGAAAATATCTCCTACTTTAAAAAAAAAAAGAGCATTTCAGAATATATTCTGATTTTTTAAATGAGATTTGGTCTCCCATATAAAACTTTGTTAGATATTATAGGTGTTAAATAATTGAAGCCATATGATATTAACAATGTGAGTAATCAAAACTTCCCAGTAAAATATACTAAAATAAGAGCAGGAATTCCAATTCCAATTCCAATTCTTACATTTCCCACATGCCTACATTTATCATCCCAGCTATGCCACTTCCTATTTGGGGCACCTTGAGAAAACTACTTAATTTCTCTGTGGCTGAGTTTTCCAAGTTTGTGGAATGGGATCACTATAAATGCCTATTCCATAGGTTGTTGTAAAATTTAAAAGAAAAAAAATATAGGGGCGCCTAGGTGTCTCAGTCAGTTAAACGTCTGATTCTTGATTTCAGTTCAGGTCTTGATCTCACCGTTCATGAGATTGAGCCCCGTGTCAGGCTGTGTGCTGACAGCATGGAGCCTACTTGGGATTCTCTCTCTCTTTCTTTCTCTCAAATTAATAAATACAACTAAAAGAAAAAAAAGAAAAAAAACATATAGCTATGAAAATGTCCTGGAACACAAAGTGACGAGGGTATTATGATTATTACTTGATACTTTTATTCAGCAAACCACTACCTATCTCTTCAAAATCAAAAATAAGTTCATGTAATGTGTTCAATGTGACATATTTTTGATAGGCACACTTATTGAAATCTCAAATATAAATGTCTGACCATTTCCTAAGCAACTGTTTGAAAATGACATTGTCTCAACACAAAGAGTACATACACTGAGAAGAAATGAGAACATTTTCATTATGAAAGAATATTTATATTTCTTGTAATAACCATGACAGAATGATCCATAGAAAGAAATCAGGGCACCCTGAAGAACTAAGATTCTTAATTTTTGACAAATAATGTAATTACAGAAAAATTTGTAGTATTTAAATATTATGTAAGAAATAATTAATTACTCTTGATGTCTGAGTCATCCCGCCTAGATTCCTGTTTTGGATGCTGGCTTTAGCTGACTCATGGAAATATTTCAGAACCAGAAGCAAAGGCATATGAATTCTTTTATAGGTCATTCCTAAAACCTAGATGCATCTCTTCTCTGCAAGCTAATTTTGATACCATCATGGATAAATGTGCCCAAACTTTAAAATTTCATTTATTCTAACTAAAGTTTGGTGATGACTGTACAACTCTATACATTTATTAAAAACCATTAAATTTCACACTTAAAATAAGTGAATTTAATGGTATGCAAATTATGCTTCAATAAAAGTGCTTTAAAAATTCAGTTAATCTTTTAGCAGGTATTACATTGGGTGTAAAATAGTTCTTGAACTTCATTCTGTTGTCTTGATCAAAGAGAAATCTCAACAATTTAGTTAAGAAAGCTTTTAAAAATGCCAAGTGCTTTAACATACTGAAATCCCTCTACCTTAATACAGATAAGGGCTTTAAACATGTGCAGACATGAAAATGATCTAGGGGAATTCAGACACAAACAGATTAAAGATTCTTTCATATGATCACTGACACCTGCAAGGTTTAATTAAGCTGAAAGTCACCAACTTCTGCTCAAAATGCTGACTAGTGGCCTGTTAATTAGTTGCTTTTCTCATTGATTAGCAACTTATACAATACTCTGTTATAAATGGCTGTAATGCTTGCCTTGTTTCAGAGCTTAATTAATACGATATAGACTACTTAACAATTGTGTCCTTGTTTGATTTATGAAGCAAAAGCAGATAATTTTATTGCTAACCCAAAACAGTGATGTACAAAAACACATTTCAAACCAAGCTAAGGCTGATCATATAAAACTTTCTTTGCTTTTAGGGAAACTCTGATGAAATGAGCCATCACTGCTTGTCATGAGTCATCAATGAATTTCTCAGAAATCATGTTGTCAACAACTTTTCAAGACAAATGTTTCAATATGTAAGTACCCATCAATTTTCAGTTATCTAAATTATACTTTAGAATGTTCTGTGGAATTAATTAAAATAACTGTGTGGGCACGTCTCTGCTTTTTTTTTTTTTTTTTCCTGTAATATCTATACATGTGGATGACTCCCAAATCTATTATCTCCAGACCCAGTCTCTTCCTGGAACTTGTGGCTAATGTATCTAGCTGCTTACCTGACATTTCTACAAGGATGCCCAAAACACATCTCTATCTAAGGTAACAGAGCCAAAACAGAACTCTTCTTTCTGTCTGCCACCTTTCCCCAGCAATCCTGCTTCCTACCCATCTCAGATAACAATTCTGCTACCTAACTAGCCTAAGCCAAATGTCTAGAAATTATTCTTTTTTCTCTCATTTCCTCACTTCTTCCCACATCTTCCCTTCAAAATATCTTGAATCTGTACATATTTTATACATTTCACCACTACCACCTTGGTTTTACCACCGTTTGTACAACTGCTTCCCTATAATATGGTCCCCATACCTCATCCAGTAAGTTGTTTTGTCACTCATATGACAAAACATATGACATATGACATATGTCAACTCATATGGAGTTTCCCAAAGGCTTCTGACTATGTTTGAAATAAATACCGAAATTTCTACAGTTGATTCCACAATTCCACATGATCTGGCCCTTGGAGATCTCTGACCTCATTCCCCTTTTTCCCCTTTTCTTATTGCATCTTAAGTGCATTCTCACCAGACGATCTTTGTGCCTGCTATTCCCCATGCTTCGCCTGTGCTTCCCTGGGATTCCACAGGCTGGCTCCTTGTTTTCATCTTCTTATCATTTAGATTTCAGCTTAAATGTTACTTCTTCAGAGAGGACTTCCTTGACCCCTTAAGATAGGCATCCACTTGCCTGCTTTCACAATGCTTTTCACTATCTCACTTTTTATTGTTTTTATTGGTTAGCATATCTTGTTATTTTCTCTTTCTAGAATGGAATGTAAGCTCTTTAAGAACAGGTACCTTATCTATCTCATCCTTTGATCTATCCAAAATGGTTAGAATGGCAAGCACATAGGAAGTACTCAGTATTTTGGTCTGGATAGATGTGGAGAGGTTTCTTCAATGTAGAGTTATTCTACATTGGTTTTCTTCTCAGAAGAAACAAACCCAAACCATGTAAGTTGTTAATCAAACTTTTACAACAGCAAACCTGATTCTATATTTGCCTTCAAGAAGAATGCTTATGACACTGAATAAGAATAAATGGTAAACTAAGGTGAAAAATGGTATTACAGTTGAGTCTCACCTTTTATGACAAGACTACATTCTAGCATTAATCCCACATCAAAAGTATGAGTTTAAAATTACTCTTACAAAAAGCCTTTCCATTGCCTGTTAAGTATAATTCACATGGTCTTTTGTATATAAAGCAATATAAATGTATAAATGTGTAATATAAATAGTGCTTTCAAATATACTAATGAACATACTACAGACCCTTTTTGCCTACCTGACCATTAGTCACTCTGTTTCCTCTTTCCTAACAGGATCTAATATTTTCCTGTGGTTGGCCCTATACATCAAACAATATGGGCCCATTCCCAACTGCTGAATTATGGCTAATTTGACCGAATCATTTTTCCTGCCAGGGACTGGTTTGGGTATGTGATGCAATTATGGCTAAAAATAAATGAGGAGCAACAGGTTGGGAGGGCTTGTGGGCAAAGACATCATCACTAATAAAATATAGAAGAGATAGAACTTTTTCCACTGGACCTGACTCTCCATATGAGCAAAAAGATGGCAGCCATCTTTCTTTCTTTCTTTCTTTCTTTCTTTCTTTCTTTCTTTCTTTCTTTCTTTCTTCCTTTTAGTATAGTTTCTTTCTTTCTTCCTTTTAGTATAGGTAACACAATGCTACATTAATTGCAGGTATACAACAGAGTGATTCAACATCTCTATATGTCATGCTAGGCTCACCACAAGTGTGGCTACCATCTGTCACCATACAACACTGTTACAAAATCACTGGTTAGACTCTATGCTGTGCCTTTTGCTTCCATGACTTCTACTTTCACTAACTGACAACCTGTACCTCCCATTCACCTTGACTGTTTTGCCTGTTCTCTTTCCTCTCCCCTATGGCAACCATCAGTTTGTTCTCTATATTTACACAACTGATTCTACGACAGCTAAGTTCAAACTCTCAGAATGAAAGAGTAAATTAATGGAGGAAAAGAAAACACTTATGTTACGGATGATATCGCTGCAATATTGATCTGTAGGCGCAACCTTCAGTTATAATATGCAAAATATACTTTTACAATATTTTATCTTGAAACACATTGCTCATGTACAACACCCTAAGATTCTTCCTCTACTCAGGCATGAAATGAAATGAGATTTGCTGAGTGACCACCTGATTCACTTCTATCTCAAGGTCACTCAGGTTAACACTCTTAGGGTGAAATAGTGTAAGAAATCGCTTGTGCTATTTAAATTAATATTTCTTTCATCTTTTCCTTTATGTTTGCAACATTGAATGTGACTAAATTAAATGCCTATATGTTGGCATACAATTCCATTTTCATCTTTAATAAAGACATCATAAAGTGCATGTTTATTTCTTTAAAGAGTAAGAAGAAGACATGTAGCTTATCACATGAAATCTCTAATTCAAAGAATCTGTAAAATATATTTTATTTATATCACTCTACTGGCTGAAAGCATTATCTTCCTCATGGGATTCCCTTACCAATAATAATGTTCCCTACTTCGTGAAACTAATATTAATATATGTCATATCTCTACTTCAAAACTGTTGCAAAACAACTATGTGCGTTCCAATTCTAAAAAAAGTAATAACATATTTTTGGTTACATTAGGTTGAACAGTAGATTGCACTGAAAAATGTGATAGCATTTTTAGCCATTACAATGTTATCATCTGGGCATATTTAATAGGAATCTTTGTGGATGCAGCTTTATAATATTCCATCTGTTATATAGCCTGAGTCAGACTAAACCACCTAATAGTTCACCACACCATAGGATTGTTGCACTCAAAAGGAAAGCTCTTCTGACATTAGAAATTTAATTAAAAATTTCACAGCCATCTGTACAGATGCGACAGGGTCTACTACACAAAAGAGAGCCAAACATCTTAGTAAGTCTCTGTACCAACCTGTATTTCCTAAATTTTCAAGACAGGTTGTCAAAAATTTGTTGTTCTTTTCCTGTTCTGTTCTCTGCCTTCACCTGCACTCACCCTTCCCTTCTGCCTCTACATCACTTCTTTCATGAGTACCTTCCTGCCTTTTAAAAATATAAGTCAGGGACGCCAGGGTGGCTCAGTCAGTTGAGCGTCTGACCTCGGCTCAGGTCATGATCTCACAGTCCAGGAGTTCGAGCCCTGTGTCGGGCTGTGTCCTGACAGCTCAGAGCCTAGAGCCTGCTTTGGATTCTGTGTCCCCCTCTCTCTCTGCTCCTCCCAGATTTGTGCTTTGTCTCTCTCTTCCTTGGGAATAAATAAACATTATCTTTTTTTAAATAAGTCAACTTAACTTTTCCATGATCCTTCTCATTCCGTATTCTGCCCATTAATTGGGTATTAACAACAAAGTCCAAGCCAGGTGGGCACTAAAGAGCCCAAGAAAGAAGAAACAGAAAGAGCGTGAAAGTATCCAAGTCAAATTTCTCTTCAAATTCATAAAGTAGATTCATACAACAGTTATCCCATTTAGGAACTATCACCCATTTATGGAGATGAGGAAATCCAGGTTCAGAGAAATACACTGACTGCCCCAAGACCATACCACTAGTGACATTCAAAGCTAGGTTTGCATTCATTTCATTACATTCAAGTCAATAGACATTGAAAATCTGTTTTGAAACAAGGACTGTGATATCCTACAGGACACAGAGAATAACAGAATGCAATCTGTTTCTCTCAGTTGTGGTTGTGGGATCTTCTTACTACTGGAGATGGGCAGGGTTAGGTCCATCCTTGCCTCTCAGAGTTAGCAACACAGTTTCTTGCAAAGCAAACAACCAATGTTCAGAGGCCACCTATATTTTCCCTACAGTCCTGGAGCTCAAACTGGAGAGGTGCTGTCAGTCTCACTGTTGATCTCCTTTATCTGTCTTTACATCTATCCCATGGCTATTAGCTTTCTTAAAAGAGTCTTATCTATGACAGAGGAATTTTTAACAGGTTCCACTTTTTGTCCCATGTATTGTGATGACTTTTGCTTTGAAACCTTCTCTTCTGCATGATTTGAAAGGCTACACACAGGGGCACCTGGATGGCTCAGTTGGTTGGGCATCCAACTGTTGAGTTTGGCTCAGGTCATGATCTCTCTATTTGTGAGATCAAACCCTGCATCGCACTATGCACTGACAGTATGAGTCTGCTTGGGATCCTTTCTCTTTCTCTTTACCTCTCCCCTGCTCGCTCACACTCTCTCTCTCTCTCTCTCTCTCTCTCTCTCTCTCAATATAAGTAAACATTAAAAAAAATGAAGGCTGCACACATAGTGTTATATGATTATTTAAGAAGTGTTGCACCCTAACAATGTTAAGCATGTGCCACCATCCATCATTAATACCTGTCTACACATTGCTAAGCTTTGCTTGCAATATATGTCAAATGGGGATAATCACAAGATCTGAAAAGATAATAATATGGAGTAAATGACATAATACATATAAAGCATATTATAATTATAACATTTAGATGAAAGCAACTATTAGAGAAAAAACAAAACAATTACTATGTAGTGATGTTTATACTATCAACACAAATTTAAGCACTAATTTCAGGTCAAGTAACTTCTTGCATCATGTACTTGAAAATGTGTTTTCTTCAAGTTAGTGGAGTACTATGTCAATTTCTTTTTGGCAATGGGAAATACTGCCATATTCTCAAATACAACACACTAAAATGTTCACAATGGCTGTTCTCCCATTTGGCTGCATGTTTCCAATTTTTAAACATTCTGGTATCAGTCTTGTGAGATATCATTAAGTTTCTCAGAAAAGCAAACTCATAAAAAAGCAAAAGGAAACACAACAAAACATTGTCATGTTTTCCTCTCCACCTAAGATTTGCTGCTACAACACAGATTTGTACACTTACAGCTTACCAGTCCACCCCCATAATGGCAAAATGCACAAAACATAAGGTTTTACTAGATGACAAGTTGTCATGAGTTTCCACAAGTGCTGAAACATGACTCAGTGAAAATAGTTGCAAAGAAGGTAAGGATAGCAAACACACACATAAAAAGCAGTGCCACCACAAAGAGATGTTAGAACTGATGAGCTGAATCATCTCAAAAGGCCAGAGACCTAGGCTTTACCATGGATAGCAAGAGCAATTTAAAAATAGTCACTGGTTTCAAAAGATTTAGAAAAAGTGCTGCAGGATGGCAACCCCAGAAATTATATTATCTCATTCTGCATATAAGAACAAACCTATCAGAGATGCTCTTTAACATTTTTGGTTTTTTCTTCAGCAAAAAGATTATAAACCCATGAGTGGAAGACAACTTGCCTAGACCACAGGCCACTATGCAAAAGGTTGTCAATTTCTGCAAGTGCAAGGAATCAAACTGATCACTTCTACATTTGAAAACAGTATCCATGATAGAAGAGAGGCAGTGAATCCAAAATAACTTTATAGGAAATACTCAAAATACTCAAAATACTCAATTCCATACACAAATTTAGGGAGAAGAAAATTAAAGAAGGATTCCTATTCCTTGCATTTGGCAATCTGCTTTGAACATACTGAGAACCTGTATTTGTGCATTGATTCAAAACTTATAACACGCATATTGTGTAACAGAAAATATTCCAGGTGGCTGAAGCAGGAGAGACAATAAAATCCCTGCCTTCTTGGAATGTACATTTTACCCAAGGAGAAAGACAAAAGACAAAGAGGTAGAAGTGGACTATAAACATTCTAGTACCAGTGGAGAAAAACAAAGTAGGATGGGGGGTGGCAGACAACATGGGGGGCATATTGGGCAAAATGTAATATTCAATATTTATTTGTAATACAGATGCTTCTTTAACCACTCAACAGATACTTAAGTACCTATCATGTCCCAGGCACTATGCTGGGGTGAGGACTGAGAAATCAGAAAGACATTGTTTCTAACCTCAAAGCACAAAGATACATTGGTATTTTGTTTAGGTAAATATACTCAAAATTAAGGTGAAGAAAATAAAGTTATGTGTGTATAAAATCAGTGACGGTATTTGTTAATGAAATAGAATAATGCCAGACGTAAGGCTATACAAGTCTAAAAATACCATTTCATTGATAGCGAGGGAGAAAATGTATTTGAAAATGGAAAAATAGAACATTTTTAGATTTTTAAAGGGGACAAACACATGATTATATATATGTGTGTATAATACAGAAATATGTGTGTGTGTGTGTGTGTGTGTATATATATATATGTATATGTATATATATATATCTGAAATATATTTAACTCACACTTTTTCAAGTCCCGATGATATATGTTCTTTTGAAGAGTACAAACTAAAACTGATTTATAATCCTTAATTTAAGGATTTAACTTATTTAGAGAGAAGTTGAAGAGCTAGCCTAGTGAACATACTACTTTTGAGAACTACCCGTATTTTATAAAGGCGTGTAGCTGTTTTACTACTTGGAATTCTGCATTATATCTGTCAGTACATGAAGAATACACATTTATTTTCTAAGAAAGCTTACTAGAAAAATCACTCTTTCCATACAATGGCTTCAATGACATGGCTGCAGCATTAGAAGATTTCTTAAACTTCTGTTGTTGATTATTTTACTAGGAGATGTGGAAAGGCAAGCAAGGGCACTGTATACTCACTGTCAGCATCACCAGGCATTCCCATCTCTAAAGAGATTATCTGCCCAGGAAATCTCCCAAAGGTACAACAATAGGGAAATTGCACAGTTCATTGCAACTTCCTTTTCTATCCATTGTACTCAAACTAACTGGTGTTTTTAAGAGTCTAGTATTAATCGTACTCAAATGGTTTACATGAGTGGGCTAGGGCAACTGGTTTAACAGTTCTTCTCTGTTTTGAATTCCTCCAGCTTACCCAAAACACAAATGTTCATCTGACGCTAACTTCAAAACTGCATCATTATTTCATGCGGTCATTAAAGTTCCTGAAACAACACCTCAAATTTCACTATAGTCAAGGTATTTTAATCCCTTGGTTATATCATACAATAAAAGTGTGATTTTATTGAAGACACAACTTAACCATTAAAAGTGGAGCAGCATGTCTAAAAGTGATTCAGTCACTCACTAGAAAAAAAAAAAAAAAAAAAAAAAACTCAGTTATGTCCCTAGATGGTATGAAGCACAGGAAAAAAAAAAAAAACCCACAGGAATGATCAAGATATGACTTGTGGGAAAAATAACTGTAAGAAGACTTACAATATTTTTATTATTTAATATCTTTAATTATTAAATACTTCTATCACAGAAATGCTCATAAATTATTATGACACCATGTACTCAAAAGCTAGATTTAACAGATGATCATATTTTACAGATTGGCTTAAGATATATCTCTTTTTTAACATAGCATTTAAAAATGACAGGTTCAGCTAAGGACTTCTCTATCTCTCCTACTTGCTTTTATTCCCAGAAATTTTCTGAAATTTGTATGTATCATTATCATGCATGTTTTATACTTTTATTAACGATGTATGAATATGTGTGTATAATGCACACACAGTTTTGTATTTTTTCATAGTTTTGTATGTATGTATATATGTATTTGTATAGTTTTTGTATCTCTAAAATGTATATAAACAGCATTACATTTCTTATTTTAAGAAATAGCTTACTTCTCTTTTTTTTAATTTTTTTAACGTTTTTTTTAAATTTATTTTTGAGACAGAGAGAGACAGAGCATGAACGGGGGAGGGGCAGAGAGAGAGGGAGACACAGAACCGGAAGCAGATCATGACCTGAGCTGAAGTCACACGCTTAACCGACTGAGCCACCCAGGCGTCCCTCTTTTTTTTTTTTTTTTTTTTTTAATATTTATTTTTGAGAGAGGGACAGAGAGAGACAGTGTGCAACCGGAAGAGAGGCAGTGAGACAGACACAAGACAGAATCCAAGAAAGGTTCCAGGCTCTGAGCTGTCAGCACAGAGCCCAACATGGGGCTGGAACACATGAACTATGAGATCATGACCCGAGGCGAAGTCAGGTGACTGAGCCACCCAGGCGCCCCAAAGGCATTACATCTCTATATTATTTTGAAATTCTCTATTTCCACTCAATATTACGTTTTTGCAGGTATTTTCAGTAATATATACAATTCCAATTTAGTTATTTTATTATCTAGTATTCCGTTACATGCATAAACAGATTATGTATCCATTCCCCTTCTTATGGAGAGTTAGGTTGCTTCTGTCTCTTTGCTATTACCAATAGTGCTTTGGTGAACACCTACACACATGTGTTCTTGCATATACACACACATTTCTCTAGGGTATATCTAGAATTATCATTGCTGGATTATAGGTATGCACATATTCAACTTCGCGGAATGTTAAAATTGCTCTACTAAATGACTGTAACAATGTGTACTCTACTCCCCACTCACATGATACTTTTTGGCAAAAAGAGAGAAGTTTGAACTAGGTGCCCAAAGTAAAAGGCCTTGGAAGAATATGGCAGTCACAAAGCCCCTAAAATTTACTCAACAAGAAAGGTAGCAGTGCAATAGGAGAGGAGCTTTTAAAATTACCTTGGGTTGTGAGCATAAGTCATTCTGGAAATATACTTGCAATCCAAAGCACTTGTATATCAAAGCATATTTCAAAAAACATTGGCTCAGTTGTGATCATGGGATGTTCGGCATTACATACTACTCATATTACAAGACATCACTGATTTATCTAGCTAAAATGTATTAGAAATGTTCGCACTTCTTGTGGAACACTCACAGAACAAGTTATTCACAATCCAAGGTTTTACTGTATTTAGAAGAGCTTGTGATGGGAGCTTGTAGGAGGGCTGATAAAACTCAGACACAGATGTCACTGCCAGGAATCAAAGGAAAAAGCATAGCACCAACATCTGTAAAATTCACAGGTCTGGAGATGTAAACAGTCTCTGAGGTTATCACTTTTGTTATTTTTTAATATAATTTATTGTAAGTTGGCTAACATACAGTGTATACAGTGTGCTCTTGGTTTTGTGAGTAGATTCCCACAATTCATCCTTTAACACAACACCCAGTTCTAATCCCAACAAGTGCCCTCTCCTCAAAGGCCCATCATCCATTTTCCCCTCTCTCCTGCCTCCCCACCCATCAGCCCTCAGTTTCTTCTCTGTATTTAAGAGTCTCTTATGGTTTACCTCCCTCCCTCTCTGTTTGTAACTATTTTTTCCTCTGCCCTCCCCCCATGGTCTTGTTAAGTTTCTCAAGTTCCATGTATGAGTGAAAACACATGATATCTGTCTTTGACTGACTTATTTCACTTAGCATAATACCCTCCCGTTCCATCCACATTGTTGCAAATGGCAGGATTACATTCTTTCTCATTGCCAAGTAGTATTCCATCTATATATAAACCACATCTTCTTTACCCATTTATCAGTTGATGGACATTTGGGTTCTTTCTGTAATTTGGGTATTGTTGAAAGCACAGCTATAAACATTGCGGTACATGTGCCCCTATGACTCAGCACTCCTGTATCTTTTGGGTAAATTCCTAGTATTGCTATTGCTGGGTCATAGGGCACTTCTATTTTTCATTTTTTAAGGAACCTCCACACTGTTTTCCAGAGTGGCTGCACCAGTTTGCATTCCCATCAATGGTGCAAGAGGGTTCCCGTTTCTCTACATCCTCGCCAGCATCTGTTACTTCCTGAGTTGTTAATTTTAGCCACTCTGACCAGTGTGAGATGGTATTTCAATGTGGTTTTCATTTGTATTTTCCTGATGATGAGTGATGCTGAGCATCTTTTCATGTTTCTTTTGGGCATCTGGATGTCTTCTTTGGAAAAGTGTCTATTCATGTCTTCTGCCCATTTCTTCACTGGATTTTGTTTTTCAGGTGTTGAGTCTGATAAGTTCTCATGGAGGTCATCAATTTTAATCAACACCAGCAAAAGGAAAGAGGCAGAGGAAAGGGTTTGCCATATTCACTATCTTTTTTTTTTTTTTAACATTTATTTATTTTTGAGAGACAGAGAGAGGCAGAGTCAGAGCAGGGGAGGGGCAGAGAGAGAGGGAGACACAGAATTCGAAGCAGGCTGCAGGCTCTGAGCTGTCAGCACAGAGCCCGACGCTCTGTGCGTCGGGGCCCGAACTCACAAACTGTGAATCATGACCTGAGCCGAAGTTGGACGTTCAACCGGCTGAGCCACCCAGGCACCCCTCACTATCTTTTATTTAAGTGGTATGTGAGTATTTAATACTCAGAAAAACTTTCATTTCCATGGAACACTTTTTTCTTTTTTAAGATCCAGAGTTTAAAAGGTAAACTCAGAGCTATATAAGAATTCTTTTGGAGATTATTCCATTCACTAAGAATGTTGAGTGGCAGGGGCATAGAGGAGAATATATTTCACTGTAAAAACTAAGCTAACAGCAACTGGCTGCATAAAGATAAGAAAGGAATGTGGATTTAGCCAGTAAACAGTACTGTCCAAAATGGTTTCACTGCCAAAGTCCCTTTCAAGTCCATTCTCCGGCCTTAAGGATCATTTTTTCTAAAAAAGGTAAATCAGTTCACATTCCTTCTCTGTTTGAAAGCTTACAATGACTTCTTATTGCTACAGAATCATGATCATCTGAAATTCATATCCTGGCCTACAAGGCCCAGTGTGACCTGGCCCATACGCACTTCCCTGCCAATGCAGAACCACTTTCTCCTTTCCTGCTATCCTTAAATTACAGTGACCATAAGGTCACTATCAAGTAAGCCTACAGACCCTTGTATTACAGCGTGTCTGCTCGAGCACTCACCCTTCTGACTCACTAGTCTCTTCGGGTCTGACTTCTCTTTGCTTCATTCTCAGCTCACCAGCCTTGCCCGATTACCTTGTCCAACCCAGCCACTTAAGTCACTCACACACCCGTGTTTAAATTTTCTTTCTAGCATTAATGTCTATTTTCTCATTAATGATTTTCTCAAGTTAACTTACTGTTTGCCTCCCTTGATTAGAATTAAGCCCCACGAAAATTTAACTGCTGTAACCCCAATAATGGAACAGCACTAGCACCTGACAGATTATTGGTTAGTTTTGTGGCACAAATGACTGGCATATTCAGTCGTAATTACCAAGGTAAGCTCGTATCTCCCATACAATCCATTAGCAAATCTGATGGCTGCAAGTTTAAAATGCAACTCTTTTCCAACTTTTGCCACTACTGTTTTCGTGCAAGCCAACACTATCTTATACACATGAATTACTGCAATAGCTGCCCAACCATGCTCCCTGCTTCCATCATTGCTGTCCTACAGATTATCTCCTGCAGAGAAGTCAGAGAAAATTCAAATCTCATCAAGGCACCTTTTTGCTCAAAGCCCTCTAATCCTTCCACTTCATTCAGAATCAAGCTCAAATTCCTTACCGTGCCTATTGGGCCCTTCATGATCGGATCATGTCTTCTATGTCCTCCTACAGTCCTTCTCACTATTGCACTCCATATACTCTGGGTTCTCTCTGTTCCCTCAAATATGCCTAGAAGCAATCTGCCTTAGCGCTCTGCCTTTACTCTTCCGTATTTCAGAATGCTTCTTCTCCTGATAATCACGTATTTTTCTCTCCCCTTTCTTTCAGATGTCTACACATTTATTCTTATTAGAGAAGCTTCCCTTGAAATATCCACCCTGCTTGATTCTTCTTAGAACTTTTTACCACCTCAAATATGACATAGTTATTTGTCTATTTGTTTACTGTCAATGCTGTTAGAATATAATATCCATAGGGGCGCCTGGGTGGCTCAGTCAGTTAAGCATCCGACCGGCTCAGGTCACAATCTCACCGTCCATGAGTTCGAGCCCCACATCAGTCTCTGTGCTGACAGCTCAGAGCCTGGAGCCTGCTTCAGATTCTGTGTCTCCCTGTCTCTCTGCCCCTTCCCCACTTGTGCTCTGTCTCTCTCTCTCTCTCAAAGAATAAAATAAAAACATAAACAAAAAATTAAAGAATATAATATCCATAAATATCAGGGATTTTGCCTGTTTTTGCTTTCTGCAGTGTTTCCAATGCTCGGCCAGGGTCTGACACATAGAAGCTCCAAAAAAATATTTGTTGAATGAATGGAAAAAACAAATTTTACTGTGGCATACAGGATACACAAGGTCAAAGAAGGGCCAGGGAAAAAAGGGATCAAGTCAGGGAAATCCTCTAAATTTTGTTATCATATTGGAAAAATCGAAACTCAGATATACTAACGAGTTACAGAAAATCACAGTGTGGCAGTCATTAATAATGTCTTGCTGGGCACATGATAGGATCCTACTTTCTTTCCTTTTAACCATATGATTTTCTCTAGCAGGTGAAATGTGACAGAAATTATGTCACTTCCAGGTAGAAATGTAAAGAGCCTCTATGATTTGCCACATTTTCCTTTCCACTATTGATGCTGTTTAAAGCAGGTGTGAAGAGAGAGCCTCCACAAGCCCAGGTCCCCTAAATGACCACCCCCCCCAGCAGAAGTTCCTTGTTAAATCACCGTGGAAGATGTAATGTTAGTGACATGTATACTTGTGCTGTGTTATGACGCTGAAATCTTGAAGTGTTTTTGTTTTTTGTTTTTGTTTTGTTTTGTTTTTAATTGTAGCACAGCTAGACTATTCTGTGTGTCCCAACTGATTTACTGATAGCTATTAAGTGGAAGGGCTGGGACACAAATACTGTGTCTCCTTTCTATCATTCTAAGCAGCTCTGTGACAGTAGACAGAGCTTTGTTACAGAAGGAAAATACAAGCCCATAATGGGCTGTTTTTATTCACTTGGAAGTCTCATACACACCTCATTTCATTTTCAAGGCTAGGAAATAAAGAAAGAAATCTTTAAGCAATATGACATGAAATGTAAGTCATTAATCAAAAGTTTCTGAATTCAATATTTAGAAACCACTGTCTCAACTACTTACATGTTCATTCTTTCTATGTATCTAATCCATTTTATTTAGATACTTAAATCAGCAGAGCACCAGAATTATTTTCCGTAGGATTTTGTTTCAGTAAAGATTTGATTATCTTCTCTTCTCACCATAGAAAAATCTCTGTAAATCGGCACTTGCATAATGTTATAAGAGGCTGACAATTTCTAATGAGTTTTCTACACTAGGAGATCCTCAAATACCTTCTGAATCAAACATAGAATTTCATGTTGTAGGGTTCAGTCGGTTAAGCGTCTGACTTTGGCTCAGCTCATGGTCTTGCAGTTCAGAGTTTGAGCGCTGCATCGGGCTCTGTGCTGACAGCTCAGGACCTGGAGCCTGCTTCAGTTTCTGTGTCCCTGTCTCTGCCCCTCCCCTACTTGTTCTCTGTCTCTCTCATGACTAAATAAACATCTAAAAACTTTTTTAAAAAAAGAACTTCATGTTGTATATTTTTAGTATTAGGAAATACACTGTTTTTTCAAAAATTTTTAGGCTTCTATGTTTGGCATATGGGGAAAAATCAGGTACTATTTAATTATTATATTTAATATTGATCTAAAATATCACTTCCTAGTCCAAAAGAATATCAACAAGTTTGTTCCATCCTAAATGAAAAAAAAATACCTGACAATTATAATTTGGCAGAGAACTGAGATGCACAGAAAAATGGGAAGGGACTCAAGAATCCAACAAATTATCGCCAATTAAGTGCAGAAAAAACACCCCCACCCTCCATATTCATATTCATTAAGCCGCTGAAACCATCCTGAAATGTAAACTATCATACAGTTTACTAAGCAGCCTTAATATTATGGGATGTATTCCTTTATGTGCTCACTGAAACCCCATTTACTGAAACCTTCCTTTTTCCCTCACCCAAAATGTAGACGAGCATGTTTAGGGGCAAATGTTGTGCTTCATAAAGAAAGTAACTGGTACATTAGTCTTCTCTGTTGCTTGTGTTACATTATTACCATATAATACTTGTAATCTGTGGTTTATCTATGTTATCTATTAATAAGAATACCAAGAACTAAAACAGAGATGCGGTAGAATTCCAAAATCAAGGATCTGAATTTTTACCACTTGAGGAACAGATAGCTCCAAATCTCAATAAAGAAGATCTTTTAGACTGTTGCTAATAACCACCTCAGGCTTCAGGCAAGGCAGAACCTCATCCAATTTGTACCCAATGCTTCCTTCTCCATTTAATTCTCTGTGGAATTTGATCTCTGCCAGAGAATTGACAAAAATACACTCTCTAATGCAATAATGAATAATGCTGATGTAATTTTCTCTAAGGAACAATTTTCTTTGACTTACCAGCTGAAGATTCTCTGGCATTACAAACTTTTAACCAAGAGAAGTTTGATAAATGCTACACCATTCTATAAAAGATGCTCATAACACAGAAACTGCTGTAAGCAAAGCTTTGAGTGGTTAGCAGGCTTTCTGGGTATCTTCAGACTCTGTGCAGTAACATCACACATCGGACTAGTTACTCACCATCAACTCTGTAGTTCAAAAAAGGGGTTAGTTTAAACTAACCAAAATGATGAAGAAAATGACACAAGGATATATTTGGTCCCTAGGAGAAACAGATTGCCCAAGGAGGACTGGAGATGACAGTGCTGTGTGGCAGATGATGGCTCACAGATTCTGTGTTCAAATAAACTAGTTTAGAATACTTACTCTACCATATACCAGCTGTATGACCTTGAAAAATAATTTAAACTCCAATAAAGGCCATGGGGCACCTGGGTGGCTCAGCTGGTTAAGCGTCCGACTTCGGCTCAGGTCATGATCTCACAGTCCATGGGTTCAAGCCCCCTGTCAGGCTCTGAGCTGGCGGCTCAGAGCCTGGAGCCTGTTTCTGATTCTCTCTCTCTCTCTGCCCCTCCCCTGTTCACTCTCTGTCTCTCAAAAGTAAATAAACATTAAAAAAATTTTTAAACTCTAATAAAGGCCTTAGTTTCATCATTTGTAAAAATGGGAAAAACATGGAACCTTCAATTAGTGACAATGTCAAGGCAATGGCATAGAAAGGCTTTAGCCAAACCTCCAACCACATGTTCCATGACACCCACATGTCTTAAACAGAAAACGGATAGGTTCCAGGTCTTATGTACAGTGTGACTGAGGTATTTTTAGGAAATGTTATTTATATTGATCTATAACATATATACCAAGGAACAATTATGTGCTTAAAATGAACACTCAGCTTCAAGACAAGCTCCTTAGTCTACTTTAAAACCAGATTTGTGAGTGTGTAGAGTATCTACAACTGCCACTGACTAAGCCAGTTTGAAAACTAAAATAGGATACTGCACACAAAACACTTAGCACAAAACACCTGGCTTGGGTACATAGTAAATACTCAGTAAATGCTAACTGTTATTATTAATAATGTATTCTATTTTACAGATGCAAATGTATTTTCCTTAGACTAGAAATTACTCCTAACGCCAGGAAAGAAAAAAAAAAGCAACCTTGGGAAAAAGAAAACAACCATTTGAAAATGTTCTTTAAATGGGAAAAGTTGTTACCATTAATAACTGCTTAAGGATATTTGTTCAGCTACAAAACCAAGAAAGTAGACCTTTATCTCCCCATTTGTGTATATTTTGGGACAACACTTGTACCTATGTCCTGTACCCTTGTCCTGGCTCTTCATGCACAAATAAATACATCAACTAATTGAAATGAGTTGTAGGGACTTAGCTGCTGGGAGCTATTATATTTATTTGTCTTTAGTATCTAATTTCACTGAATTTCTATTAAAGCTACATAGGTTTCCTGGTATTTTTGAATTATGGAGCAAAAGTGATACACACATAAAATCAAGGAAGGGGCGGTGGCCTCATTGCACTTCAAATGCCATATTTAAAAAATATGTATGTAAATATGTACACATACACACACATACCCTAAATTCAATTTAAACTGGTAACACGGAATTGAAATAGGTTCCTAAAAATTCCAATCCTTGGTGATTAGAATGTTGAGAGGCAAACAGAGTTTGCTTTGATTTTCTTCCCTCTTTCCTCTTTAAAGCATTTCCTGCCTTAAAATAAGCCAGAAAACTTCCTGTATAATAAGGATAAGATGATTCAGAGTGTGCAATTGTACTTGGTAATACCACTGCAGTTTACAGAGTGTGTAACTACTCAGAGCTCCTAACACTGCCAACTGGGCTCAGTGATAGGACTAAAAAGGTTGTTCGGTGACACAGCAAGTAAAAATTAAAATCGGAGGACCAATCATGTTTGATACTGGGAGTCACTAAAGGGAGCCGGAAGAGAAGCAATAAGAAGCTGCCGGGCTTGAAGCACCCGCTGAATTCAGAGTATGTGGCAACCTCAAAATAGCCTGGTAAGGGAAGGCTGTAAAAGAGAATTACAAAAATCAATTCTTGAGGCAACCAAAGCATGAATAAAAATTTCAGCAGCTGCCTGATTAGAACTGATGGAAGCAAAAAAGTTCATTAGGTAGGGGAAGGGGAGAAAAAAGTGACACACTGTAAAGCTTTCCTCCTCCATGTAGGTTGTTCAAGTGTGTTCACTTTCCATAGTACTTGTCAAGTCACAGGATTAGATGGGGACCAAGAGTGGCGGTTTTAAGGGACTGGTGAACACTGTCAAGTCATTCTCTGACACTTCAAGCTTGATAAAGTCCGATTTTCTCTTTGGTGACCCTTTGATATATGTGCATCTATACACTGGGGAATGGTTCAGATTAAGTCTGTACTGTGTTTACACTTTTCTAGGTACTCAGCGCCACTTCTCAGATGTTGTCTTTCATGTCTTCAGGCTGTTGATTCTTTCTTTTACACCTTTCCAGGGAAACAGCTGGGAGGCAGTCACCAGATACACCATGTTGTTAGAGTCCTATGCTGAAGTTATACAAAATTATGACTCATGAGCCCCATGTCAGGATAGAAATGCCTTGGTATTTTTATGACTTTTTACTATGGCTCTCTCACTCAAACATAAGGTGCTCCCAGCCAAAGACTCTTTAAACCTCCCAAGATTTCCTTCAAACTGTTATTACTGAACCTAGAAGGCACATTACGGATTCAGAAGAGGCACTGTCCCGTCCCTTGCAACACAGTATTGTGGTCTTTACTGAATTTATAACAAAGTATTGCTTTGCTGTAATTTTTACAACAATCTCTGCAATGTTAGCTCTGGAACTGGTAAGAAAGAAGATTAGTGAAGTACCATTAGCTGCAAAAGAATGTAGACTGCCTTGTAAATGCCTTGGAAATGACAGTAGCTGCCTAGAATAGCAGCAAAGCATTTGCAAACTAAGCTTCCAGGTGACCTGGTCTTTTATCCCTTTAACACTACAAAGTTAAAGATATTTTGTTCATTGAGTTCCCTAAATAAACAATTTTTGAATGCATATTTGCTATAGTGCAAGTGAGATAACTTCCAATAAGAAGATATTATCAGAAACGTTTTCACTTAACATTTAACTATGTCCTGTACATAGTGCCAAAAAATGGTATGACTGGGATTCAGATACACACTCAATTCACTGTAGATTCACCATCCAATCTTTCCAAAAAACCTCAGTAAATAACATTTATGAAATAAAATTATATCTACAAGATGGTCTTTCAGTTTTGGGGGATAAGTCAGTACTGAATAGAGATAAAAATCAAGGGGCTTTCAAATCCTGCTTCCACTAGCAGCATGATGTAGGGTAAAAAGTTGAACTTTTCTAAGTTTCCTTAACTGGAAAATAGACATACTCAAAGAATCTACCTTGCTGGGTTGGTGTGTAGATTAAATGAATGTGTGTGTGTGCGCGTGTGCACGCGTGTGTGTATAAGTACATATATATAACTCGCTTCTTTCCCACAACCAAGAAAACACACCACAAATGATTGCTGTTGCTAATGTTATTATAATAATTATATTATAATTACAGAATACCTTTATCTTCATGAAAAAAATAGAAAAAATTTGGAGGACAACAAACGTCCACTTTACAAGTCTATTAAAATTAAATAAATAAGCTCAATATGTAAGCTGTAATTTGTTTAGTAAATTAATTTGTATGTAAATCAACGTGGGCATTATATATAATTTAATATGCTTCTCTCCAAGGAAATAAGTAAATCAGGATGGTTATAAGGTCTATTTTAAACATTTAATCCTATCTACCACCAAACTGCAGGATTCTTAAAATATTATCACTAAGTAAAATATGTCAGCATATGCGTTCATTTATTTCTTTTAATTCTACCTTCACATGAAGGTAAATACTATAGTCCTATTTTTTTATTAAAAACATGTAGACTGTGACAATGATGTCATGTCATAAACTCATAGAAGAGAAAATCATGACAGCTTCATTTTAAAATCCAGCATTACTGCAATGCCACCTACCTAAAATAGCTGATGATAAATAATTCTCATGGTGTTTACAGTCAGCCTTCCACTAAATGCTGAGACTCTGTGTAGACCAGCTTTGAGAAAATGTTGTATCTGCCTGCTTGAAATGACATAAATCTACTATTATAGTTTAAAAGAGCAGAACTACCTAAAAATAGCCATGGAAGCTCACTTTGCGTCCACGAACCGACCATATGCCAGCTAGGATGGGGGCCACGGCACTTTTTCCCAGTAGAAGCTGAATGCAAGATCAGCTTATTAGGCAAGCAGGGGCTTTATACTCCATACAAAGGATAGTATCACATCTCATAGAGCCAAAAGGTCTCCACGTGCTGGAGCCAGTATTCTAGAACTCCTACAAAGAGCAGGCCAAGAGTCAATCATTCTACTTAGTCTTTCCTGACAAGGTAGACCACTGGAGGGAAGGAACCCTTGACAGGAACACAGAACCACTCTAGGCACAATGCAATCAGGCTAGGACATATTTTTTGGTGGGACGAAAAGGATTAGGGGAACTTTGCCTTCTCTTTTCTTTGTTGCTCTTGACCTATGTAAGTTTTCCAATAAATCCTGTTTTCTAGTCCATGCTGTGTGACCTTGTGAAATTTGTCCTAGTGTCTACACGATAGACATAGATTCAAATGGAACCTGCCATAGAAACTATGAACAAAACCATCTTTAAAATGCCAAAACCAAATCATTTTACTATACAACTTATTGGTATCTGATATAAATAGAAAGAATGCATCAGAAACACTTAAATTATGTAATATTGGCAGATGTTTTGAAGGAGCTAATTAAAAATATGCCAATGAAATCATAAGACAAGCAAAGAAAGTGAAGTGTCACCATGAAGAGATGTACTATTCTGCTAAAATCTAACTTAGATCACATCTCAAGTTCTATATGCAAACTGGTTAAAGGCTGGTCACACGCTCCATGTGAGAAGGAACTGTGACTAATGAGATAAATACTTTTTTCTTTAAAAATCCTGTAATTTTTTGAGGGTGCCTGGGTCGCTCAATTGGTCAAGTGTCCGACTTCAGTTCAGGTCATGATCTCACAGTTTGTGGGTTCGAGCCCCAATTTGGGCTTGGTTCTGACAGCTCAGAGCTTGGAGCCTGCTTCGGATTCTGTGTCTGAGGCTTCTCTCTGCCCCTCCCCTGCTTGTGCTCTGTCTCTCTCTGTCTCAAAAATAAATAAAAATGTTAAACATTTTTTTAAAAATTCCTTTATTTTTCCAGTTACTATCAGATATCAATTGTTTCCACTAACAGACTGAGTTGAGAGGTAAGAAATATGCAAAATTTATCATATTTATCTTTGAAAATTACTAAGAAAACCTACTCTAAATACACAACTATACACTTACGCAATTACACAGAAACACACACGTACACCATTCTTCATCCATCTAATAATAAAGAATTCTGAAAGCTCCATCTTTATATCCTGATCCAGCAGATACTCCAAGGCAAATAATCCTCTACCAAATTATCTATTTATGAGGAGCAAGTAATTTGCATGTTTTCCTGGAATGGGATGGGCATGTATGTACCTTGAGCACAGTACTGGTCTAAAGGGTCTTGATGAGTAATGCTTCAAATTTTCAAAAGAAAACAGTTTCTCAAGAACTTTGTTCAAACTTACTCCAATAAAATGTAGTTTTCCAATAAAATGCCAGATTAAGAATCATTAACTATGTAAGCAACGTGATTATATTATGCTCCCCAAATAATCTCCCCCTTACAGATATTTATCTTGATTATGTGCCAATGGATATTCAAGCAGCCCAATTTGCATGCTGTTCCCAAAATAAGTCAAGGTCTTCCAGGTACTATATTCTTGAAGTACACAATAATGAAACTATCTGAAAACATCTATTTATGTAAAAATAATGTACTTCTTGCCAGATTACAATATTTATTGAAATATGTGACTTTATTTAAATTCAAGTATAAATGTTTGGACTGACCAGGGAATCACAGGAAATGAATATGTGGGACTACTTCAGGTAGTGATGATAATATTGACACAGTTTCTATTTCTCTTGCTTATACCAGATGGTTAAGCTTTATCAAATACTTTTAGCTATATGGCAAGACTAGATCTAAGTACTCAATTCAGAAGTAGATGAAAAAAATACAAAAGCCCACATAATTTACTCCTTAAAATATTTTCAGCACGTCTGGGTCTGCACTGAAGCAGAACATTCTTATGGGACCTTCACCTGCCCATCTAAAATATGACATGTTCCTTTCTATTAAAAATACCTAATCCAGACTATAATCAAATAAAAATTTGTCATCATATGAACTTACAAGTCAATAACCATTGCCTGATCATTTCATGAGCCACAAACTCAAATTTCAATTCAATTCTGCTACTAATAACTAAGGATTAATTCTACCTAAGCCTCAGTATTCTCATCTGTTAAACAGGGATGATCTCAATATATCTACTTATCAGGATAATTGTGAAGATTATGGGGGCAGATTCATAAGCTGAGGTTGTCATATAGAAGGTGCTAAATGAACAAGTAAATATTATTGAGAGTTTCATTGTCAAGAAATATGTAAATGCATATGGCATTCCACTATCACGCCATTTACCTATTAGTTATTGTTCTCCATACTACTAGTCGATAACAACTGAAACATAAAATTAAATCAAACAAAGTTGTGAATTCTACTGTGCTTGGTACATCAAATGGATATTACCACACATTTACGAAGGGTACAGACCAAACATCTGTTATTCTTCTCATTGTATATAGTATACTTGTGCAGGTATGTCCAACATATGACCTCAGAGAATAGTGAATGGGTACCGCATATGCTCAAATTAGGACTTGTAAAGGAAAGAAATCTGCTTAAAGATATCCAAATTCAAATTCAGACTTCCCATTCAGACAGTGATTCTCTCTTCAATACACAGTTCTCCAATTATAACTACTCAATACAATTCAATAAATACTAGAATAAATGTGGACTAAGCATCTATTCTGATGTACTCAAAATATATTTCCTAATATATGTGTGAACATTTCTAAGGCTATGAAAACCTTAAAACCAAACAATTGATGTGCTACCAATTTATAAATGGACTACTCCAGAGAATGATTAAACCAATTCTCTCCTTAGTTTTAGAGAAGTTCAAACACATATTTGGAATGATATTTGCATATTCATAACTTTTCTTCTTTAATAGGAGTGATATAAACCATAAAGACAGGTAAAACAAAGCTTTGGAAGATAATCACGTTTTCTGATCTGCCAGTACCTTATTAATTGTTCTGAAGAAAAGCCAGGATAACCATAAGTCAAGACCCAGCTAAAAACCTTCAATCACTGCCTCTCATCCCCTACTGAAATAAAGAACCAGACTACTATAGAAGGCATTCAATACTTAACTTTTCTCCACCTACCCTACATGACAGTCCAATTGGGATCTTGTTTTTCTTTGTTTACCTCTTAGAAATATGCACCTCATTCTCTTTTTCAGTCTCAGAATGGTTTTACTTGCTGTGTTAAAATTCACAAACCTATTCATATTTAAAAGGAAGCGACAATGCAATCAATCCACACACTCCTAAGGGAATCCTCATCTCCCTGACACTGTTAAATGCCTCTCTACACTATAGCACTTGACCTCTATCTCTTTAAGGGCCCTCATCAGCTAATAATATACTAAATTGTTCATTTATTTAAAAAAAATTTAATCAAACATCTACAAAGTTCCAGGCAACATGACCACGGAATATAGCAATGAACTCCACAGGGGCATTTTCTCTTTATGTGGCACTTAGTTTACTTGGGAGACACATAGGTAAAGTATTATAAACTGAAAAAAGAGCAATTAACAATTATAAATTATAATAAGCATTGTAACTGTAATTGTAAATTGTGTTAAGCATTGTAGTGAACAAACAGGGTTAGAAAACAATGGAGGATGCTCTTTACAAAGAGCCATGAGGCAACTTTTGAGGTGATAAATTCATTATTTTGCTTGTGGTGATGGCTTCCCAATTGTATATGTATATCAAATGTGCCATATTGTACATTTTTGAAGTGTGGAATTTGTTACATGTCAATTATATTTTGATAAATTAAAACAAAAAGAACATGGTAGAAAGGTTCTACTTTAGTCTCATCAGGGAAAGCTTCTCTGATGGAGAGGTTTAATTTAAGTGGAAATCCAAAGGATATGCCAATCATAGAAAAACAAGGGAAAAGATCATTCAAGACAGAGTGATGATCGGGGAGAGGCCCTTGGGCAGGAAGAGAATGAGATGTGTTAGAAATGGAAAGAAGATTAGAATTTCTTTTTTTTTTAATATTTATTTTTTAGAGAGAGAGAGAGAGAGAGAGAGAGAGAGAGTGGGGAGGGGCAAAGAGAGAGTGGGGACGGGCAGGGGAGAAGGGGACATAGAAATCGAAGCAGATTCCAGGCTCTTAGCTGTCAGCACAGAGCCTGACAGGGCTTGAAACCACAAACCGTGAGATCATGACCTGAGCTGAAGTTGGCTGCTTAACCGACTGAGCCACCCAGGTGCCCCAAGAAGATTAAAATTTCTAATGAGCTAGGGAGAGAGTTGCATGAGATGGAGTTGGAGAAGAAGGCAGGGACATTTATGTAGGACATTATACGTTGTGAAAAGTCCTTTAAATTTTATTCCATGTGCAAGAGCAAGCCGCACAAAGTTAAGAAATATGATATGATAGGTTTCTGTTTTTAAATGATTGCCTTGGCTGTTACATCAAGAATGGAAGAGATTAAGACAAGGAAGAGGCCAGTTAGAAGTGTTCCATGTCATCTCAGTAAGAAATGATGAGAGTTTGGCCTAAAATGGAAGCATAGGCAATGAAGACAAGTAGATTGTGGTGGTTTTAAATAAACCACTTCTCTTTCGCACTTTCCTTCCAAAATATGTAACTTAATTCCCTTCCCTGAAGAGGGGCCAGGTCATAGTGACTCACTTTAACAAACAGAATATGGTAGAAATGACATTCTATCACAATGGCCTGTAACAAGGCACTGTGGCTTCCTTTTGCTTCCTCTCTGCGCCAGCTGCTCTTGGAGGAAACAAGGGAACATACCAAGAGGATACACAAGCAGCCCCTTTGGGAGCTCCATGCGGTGAGGAACAGAGGCCACCCACCATCTGCCAGCATGAACTTGCCAGCCATGTATGTGATTTTGCGAACCTGAAAGTACATCTTCCATCCCCAGTCAAACCCCCAGACACCGTAGCTCCAGGTAACATCTGACTGCAACTTGCTGAGGGACCTTGAGTTAGAAACACCCAGATAAGCTGCTCCTAAATTCCTGATGATCAAAACACAACACAACAAATAGCATGAGACAATAAATGTTCACTACTGCTTAATGGAGGGGGGAAAGTTAAGAATGACACTAGCATTCTTCTAATGCATCCATAATCCAGATATTATCTTTGTGGAGGGAAGAGATGGCTTACATAGTCCTGTGTAAGGAGAAACTATACTCAAAAACACAGTTAAAACACCGGAATTATTATAATAATAGCAGTAGATGGCTAAAAACAGAAAGAAGACTGCACCACTTTAAACAGATCAGTGAACACAAAAGCACTTCAAAGAATTTTAAAGATAAGACACTGAAACCAAGGAAACGCACAAGTCATGTTTATAAGAGCCAACTGGGCTTCCTCAGACTTTAAGAATGGTTTCTACCTTAAATGCCACACAACTAATGCTACAACTACTCAGCACTCTCAAAATAAAATGTGCTTAAAGGACCTCTAGTCTTAACAATATTCTATGCCCTGTTCCAGAGCTCCATTCACAGGGAAGTCTGGCTCCTTCATGTCACTCATTGTGTGATATTCTCCACAGGTAAGTAAGAAGACTGCCTATCTTATAAAGCCTTTGAATGCCATTAAATTGAATCATCAAGGCAGTGGTACTGTTACATGTCTGAGCCCACAAATGATTTATACAAACTTTTACATAGTACATGGGGTAACAAATCCAACAGATTTTCCATATATGAAAAATAATGAAGAAAATATGATCACACATATAAATATGATTTATCTGAATCAATATGGTCAGGATGCACTGGATGCATCAGGTTGGGGCATTACAACATTTACTGTGGGGAGCTGGAAGATGTCATCCTTCTGCATTAGCATTTCTTAAAATGAGGGATGCATAACACTGGTATGGGAGGTAATTTTTAGATCATAGAGAGACAAGGCATTAAATAACACTGACTCACTTAAGAATAAATTCACTCCTTTCTTGATTAATTCCCTTTGAATTTTTCTGATTAAAGAAGAAAGTCTCAGTTGATGCCAGCGTATCTTAAAAACCTGTCTACTGTATGACAGTCTTATTTTTGTGGGAAAATATCAGGACTCAGAATTAGAGTATTCTGAGGACAATTCAGGCTTTTGGGTTTTTTTGATGTTTTTAAGAGTGTCTTTTTTAAAAGTATTATTGACAAATAATTGACATATAATATTGTATTCATTTAAGGTGTTCAACATGATTTGATATGTGTATATATTGCAAAATGGTTACCGCAATAAGTGGTGATTACTTAACATTTATTCCCACACAGTTACATTTTTTTCAAAAGTGATTTTTTAAAAAACTTTTTTCGTTTAATGTTTTATTTATTTTTGAGAAAGAGAGAATGAGAGAGAGAGAGAGAGAGAGAGAGAGAGAGAGAGAGAGACAGGCAGAGACAGAGAGAGCATGAGCTAGGGAGGGGCAGAGAGAGAGGGGGGGGGACACAGAATCTGAAGGAGGATCCAGGCTCTGAGCTGTCAGCACAGAGCCTGACATGGGGCTGGAACTCACCAACTCTGAGATCATGACCTGAGCCGAAGTCAGACGCTTAACCAACTGAGCCACGCAGGCGCCCCTCAAAAGTGACCTCAAATTACTGAACAAAGCATATCTTTATGTATTTACTTTTTTCTCTTTTACTGAACTGGTAATCAATTTGGATAATATGAAATCATAAACAATTATGCAGTGCAACTGACTATTTCCTCTTCTCTTTCCTTATCTTTACTGGAATAAGATGGAACAAGTTGATAAAATCATAAAGGGAATGCAAGAAATTTAGAGCATCCACTTCAAATTTGGCTATGTTACTAGTTAAGCATTATATTAAAAGCAAGTTTTTTTGTACAAATATCACACCACTGGGGAGAAAAGCATTCCAAATAGGATGTCCAAAAGTTGTGAAGAGTAAAAAGAGGAGAGGATTCATTTTCACTTGACAATTTTTACATTGCATAGATCACTTGTGTGCAACTCACGTTTGCTACTCTCATCAGCAGTTCATAACTTCTCAGTAAAATTCTTTGGAGTATATCACATCCAGTCCTGACAAAAACTGTTGACCCAGACAAATACTATTGAATTTTTGTTATTTACTCTTTTGCTCTGAGAA
Source organism: Panthera tigris (assembly GCF_018350195.1). Classification (NCBI taxonomy): domain Eukaryota; kingdom Metazoa; phylum Chordata; class Mammalia; order Carnivora; family Felidae; genus Panthera; species Panthera tigris. The sequence continues at coordinate 44,468,365 of NC_056661.1, read as the reverse complement.
GTAAATTTATTTTGTTTTTTGTTTTTTTTTTCTTTTTTCTTTAAATTTTTATAATTCCTGGGGGGAAGGTAGTATTTTATTCTATAGACAAGATTCTGAGTGAATTTCACTCTATCTTCTAAAAGGAGCACAGAAGATAGCACATACAAAGTACATACCACATTCGAATATTTGAATGCATTAGCTTAGTTTTAAACAAATAAATTGTAACTTCACTAATTTCAAATCAGAGGGAGGTGAACAGTTGGGAATTTGAAAGAGTGCTTAAAGACAACTTCATTTGTTTTACATTTGTATTCTAAGGTAAGGTATAATTAGAATAAAAAAGCAAAGGAAGATAGGAGGAAGAAAGAACATACCCAGCTTATGTCAGAGGGAGAGATAATGTATATTACCATAAGGAGTGGAGGGAAAACCAAGATGGCAACTCAAAAGAAAAGAAAATGGGGGAAAGATTCCTCCTTGGAAAGAAAGCAGAGATCACTATACTGTGGCTACATCCAAAAATAAAGCAAATTTGGGAAGTAACATCTGCACAGTTTAATTTGGTCTTGTCCATCATAATGTATCCTATCAATAACTGAGGAGGAAGCTAATGAAGGGGGGCTATGCACAGGACACTAGGAAACCAAGAGTGCTGCTCTAGAAGGAACCTGGAAAAGACTGAGGAGGATGATGACCAGGACAGAGTGGGAGGAAAATATCTGCTACTGGTGAAGCCATACCTCATGACTTTCATCCACTTCCTTACTCTGATTTCTCCCTCTTATAATGCAGAGGTGATGATTAGAGTCATCTAATCTAATGTGATTAGAGTCACATTAGGCCTGCTTTGAACCCAATATTATTTATATAATGTATCCAAAGCATTTAGATGAGAAGGAAGAGGATAGTAATTATTGGTGTTATTATTACTATTATAAAGCAATGTAGGACTCTATTTCATGTTGCAATGGTAAGAAATAGGACAAATCAGGTAAAGTAATAATGATTAACAGTAATGATAATGTTAGATGAATGATACAGTATTCTTTAATTTCTAAAATTCTCTAATTCAAATATTAGCAGATTGGCCAATAGACTGGGTAAAAAAATGCTTACATACATTTGTGTCTATATTGCTATATAAAGAACAAAATAGAGATTTATCCTTAAAATATAATCACATAAGAGAAAAAGCCATCAATATTGTTTTCTTCCTCCATCCCTACCTATGAATAAGGTCATGACCTGCCCCCTTTTTGTCAACTTCAGAACAAAACTAAACACCATCACTTTCCCTACTTAGTTTTATCGATGATAGGCCAGAAGGCATGCCTGACTTCAGCATTCTCTTCCTGTTACACTCCTACTACAGTCTTTCTTCTTTATTCATACTATGTAATTCAAAACCCATTGAATATAAAGTAAATGCAAGTGTTTTGGATGCATTGGGATTCAGTGGGAAAAAGGAAGAAGATCATGCTTCTTTGTTATTAATAAATGATTTCAACAGACATTATTATCATACTCTGATTATAGGTCAGTCACTGTTCTAAATATTTTAAGCCTCCTTTGTTAGAGAATTAACCAAGTTCATCAAGCAATTCAGTAACCACACTTAAGACAGATTTTGAACCCAGATTTATCTCAGCCCCAGGACGATGGTCTTATCCACTGTAGGCTGTACCAAAGCAATGTCTTAAGAAAGTGTAACAGTATGGTTCATTGGGAACACTGTATTTTGCCTGGAGTTCTCACTTAAATCTCTCAGGACACGTTAGTTTGAAACAAATTGTTTCAGCACACAAGATTATAAACTCCTTAAATCCATGGACCAAACAACAAATATCCTGGTATGCCCAACATCTATCAGTACACACAAGATAGTACATGCTTATTAATTTGTTATTACATAGGGTAATAAATTGATAAATAAAACATAGGTAAATATTTTCAAAAGAACCAAAAGATCTAACATTAACAATCTAATCTCTTCTCCAAATTTATTTGCCACTGTCTCAAAAGACTACAGGGTATTATTAGCCAAGTTACCTAAAACTACTATCACAGGTGGGAAAACAGCTGACAGAGGCAATCACAAACTTCTAAAACACTCTTAATAAAATTCCATGCCCATTTACATAGAGTATAGACATGTTTTGATGTGACAAAAACACAGCTATTAAGATCAAGTCCAACTGGGAAAAAATTACTACTATTTTGTTAAAATAGTAAATAAAAGTCAATCAAACATTCCCAATATTTCATCTTTGCTCTGAGAGCAGTGAGACATGTGAACGTGAGCAAATGAATTTATCTTTTGGCTCTTTGGTTTTCTCACCTGCCCAAAGAGAAAGGGACTGGATAACAGCACATCCTTGAAAATATGTGAATCTCTGACTGCTGAAGTAGTGTATTTGCTACAATGGTATGTTAGGTCAACTACCAGACTCATCTTCAAAGCTCCTTAGAAAAAAGCAATGCTTTCTTCTGCATCTCAAATTTATCCTGACTTATTCTGACACTTGTTTCCACATCAACAAGCGGAATGCGTCTCTAGGTGTGTTAATTCCTTTCTGGTATCGATGTCACTTAAGTGGAAGCAATATAGTTGACACCATGGAGTTTATATTGATTTTTATTTCTTTTAACTTAAGTAGTTCAAATAACATTGCTGCGTTCATACCTTTCAAATAATCTATTTAACTTCAAACATTCTTCAGGTACTTTGTATCTGAATATACATTTTTTTACATATGTATAAAGTCTTACTGAAACACAGCCACACTTACGTGTATTGTGTGTGGTTACTTTAGTACTCAAAGGGCAGACTTGAGTAGTTAAAACAGAGACTGTATGGTCTCCCGAACCTAAAGTATTTACTATGTAGCCTTTTGAAGAAAAAGGTTGGGACACCTGACTGAAAAGAAACCTGAGACAACTTCTAGAGTAGCAAGTCCAGTAAAAAGAGAATGCAAATCACACAGGTAATTTTAAATTTGTTAGGAGCCACATTTTTAAAAATTCCACTTATTTAAATCAAAAAGGAAACAAAAAATAGTTCTCCTATTTCTCCTCTTTCTGTCTTCAAAAAGACAGAAAATTTTTTTGTATCAAAAAAGTTTTTTGTATCAAAACTATTTACAAAGCTTTGGCTTGGGACATAATCCTCAGGTAGGTGGAAGTTTAATCACAAACTCAGTGTAGATTTTTAAGTTTTGTATAGACAGGCAGTATAGACAGGCAGTTTTGCATAGACAGGCAGTAAATAAAGAGATGTTCTGCTTCCTAGAAATGCCAACATGGGACAAAATTGATGACAATGCTCATCCTGCTTCCTCAAGATCACTCACACACAGTTGGTCTCTTTCCACCTACATTAGTGCCCCTCTCTTATTCAGGGAAGAAGCCAGTATCACAGAGTCATCTCACCAATGAGATGTATGTTTGTTTATTTTTTTCTCTTATTACAGAATCTACACTTTGGGTGTGGGCTAGAATGAAACCTCCAATGTCCATAAACACACACTAGGAGGTACCTTAATAGAGCAGTGGAAGACAGACTGGGATTAAAATTTGGGAAGCGTGGATTCTGATTATGCCACTAATTACCTCTGTGTCTTTGGCAAAACCAGTTCACTTGCCTAAAATAAGGGAGTCGGGAAAGGTCCACAATCCTGTAATCCTGTTCATCATGTATATGGGAAGTTGGCCCTGAGTAAAGCTGACATCCTGAAAACAAGACAGCCTCTCTCAATAAAATGGAATGTTTAATAAGATATCAAAAATATTTAGTTTTCTTCTCAGGGTTTTTTTTTTTTTTATTATTAAGATATAACTCACATGCAATACAATCCACCCTTTTATAATGTACAATTAAATGGCACAATGATCTGAGTATTTGTTTTCCCCTCAAATTCCCATGTTGAAATCCAGCCCTGTGATGACATTAGGAGGTAGGGGCTTTGGGAGGTGATTAGGTCATGAGGACAGAACTCTCATGAAAAGAATGAATGCCTTGACAAAACAAATTCTAAAGAGATCCTTTGCACCTTCCATCATATCATGAGGACACAGAAAGAAGTTGACAATCTGCCATGTGGAAGAAGACCTTTTTTCAACAGAACATAAGGAAGCTGGAAACTTGATCTTGGACTTCTGGCCCACAGAAACTGTGAGCAAAAAATCTCTGTTGCTTATAAGCCACCAAATCTGTGGTTACTGCAGCCTTAACTTAAAACAAGTAGTTTACAGTATATTCATAAGGTTGTGCGGTCATCACTACATAGTTCCAGAGTATCTTCAACATCCTGAAAGAAACAATATACCCAACAGCAGTCATTTGCTGTTCTCTCCTATGTCCCCCTCTGGGCAACCCTAATCTACTTTCTGTCTCTATAGATTTCCATGTTTTGTATAATTTATACAAACAAATTCATAAAAAATATGGCCTTTTTTGTCTGGCTTCTCTCACTTAGAATATTTCAAAAGTTGGGGTGCCTGGGTGGCTTAATCAGTTAAGCATCTGACTCTTGATTTCAGCTCAGGTCATGATCTCCGAGTTCATAAGTTAGAACCCGCATCAGGCTCTGTGCTGTGTTAAGTGTAGAGCCTGCTTGGGATTCTCTCTCTTCCTCTCTCCTTTGCTCTATCCTGCCTGGGTGTGCGCTCTCTGTCTCTCTCTCTCTCTCTCTCTCTCTCTCTCTCTCTCTCTCTCTCTCTCTCTTTCTCTCTCAAAATAAATAAATCATCTTTTAAAAACATTTAAAAAAGAATATTTCAAAAGTTTATCCCTGTTGGAGTATCAGTACTCCATTCCTTTTTATGGCTGAATAATACTCCACCAATAAAACTCCACATTTTGTTCACCCATTTATCAACTAATGGGTTGTTCCCACTTTTTGACTATTATGAATAATACGGCTATATACATTTCTGCACACATTACTTCTATTCGGGTCAGTGTGCTTTGCTGATTTTTCTGTTAGAAATTCTGCTTTTCAAAGACTCCTCTGGTCTTGAATACTTCACTGTTTTTGCTGGATAGAAGACTTTGACATTCTTTCTTCTATAAAGGCACCTCAGAGGTACTGTGATAAACAAAGCATTTACCCCATTCTTTGAGTCCAAAGTTTAGAAACTTTACATTTTGTACCTCTCCCCTCTGCACCTGTTCCCAGTCAACTTCCCCTCAGGCTCAGGGTTACCAGCATGGGGTTTCTACTTCTACAAAGACAGAAAGAGAAGGGAATTCTCCTCAGCTACAATTTTAAACTAAGGATTAATAGGTTAGTTCCTATACCTTCTATGGCCCTGCTATTCAATAAAAGTATAATGTGAGCCACATTATATATAATTAACATTTTTCTAGCACCTACATTAAAAGAAAAACAAACTGGCAAATTAATGTTTTGTTTAGCCCAATGTATTCATTTCAACATGTAATTCGTATAAGAACGACTAGAGGTATTTTATATGTTTTCTTTGTATTAGGTTTCCAACATCCCACGGCAAACATGGAAAGAAGGTGATGTGAAGGTGCAGGCAGAGATTTAAGTGATGCATCTATAAGACAAGGAATGCCAAGGACTGCTGCCAAAACCAGAAGGTGGGAAGAGTCAAGGAAGGATTCTTCCCTAGAACCTACAGAGTGAGTGTGGCCCTGCCAACATCTTGACTTCAGACTTCCAGCCTCAAGACCCATAAGAGAGTAAATTTCTATTGTTTTAAGCCACTTTGTGGTAATTTGTTTCAGCTGCCCTAGGAAAGAAACTACTACAGATTTGGGAACTGTTTGGACTACTCACACATCAAGTGCTCAATAGCTAACTGTGGCTGGCTTCAGCACAAATTTAAAAGCTTTAGAGGGGGTCGGTCTTCTGTGGCCTTTTTCCAAACCTTGCTGCAGAAAAGAGAACCCTGGACACACATCTCAATTCATATCTGAAGGGGTGAGCTATATCCCCTGGAATTATTTCTTTCCAAAACAAAATGATATGTTTTCTTCCTTAAGGGAAAGGATTCTGGATTACTCTAAGAAGACCAAACAACCTGACAATCCACTAGGGGTTTGCAAAATATCTTCCTCTATCTCTCTAAGCACATAAATCATACCTAATATATGTACATTATTGTTTACCAAAAAGATGAGTCATTATACTGTATTTGTAGCCTCAAGGGACATTTTTCTTTTATTTTCTGCTTTCCCAAGATTCTACCCATAGTGCTTCAAAATTAAAGAACAACATCTTTTCTGAATTCATTACATCATAAAACAGATAAAGAGCACAGGCCAGTATCACCTGGTAGTGGTTCACAGGCAGTGAAACAAGGCTAAGCAGAAAAATTTAATTATTTCAATACTCAGGACATCTCTTCAGCATAAAAAACCCTTACTTTGTATTAGCAGGTATTCAGTAAGGTGCTCTGAAAACTAGACTGAGTGAAAAGAGAGCATACATACCAGGGGGAAAAGTAGGCCACCAGGTTATGAATCACAAAGCTTAGATTCTAGCTTTGCCATCAATGCCAGGCATATAACCTTGAGCAGGTCACTTACCACTCAGATTCCCACACGTAAAATTGGGATAATGACAATTTCTGCCTTACCTGCCTCTCAAAGCATTAAGTGTGGTTCTCAAGCACTCAAAAGCATCAGAATCTTATAGATCGCTTGTTAAAACAAACACTGAGGGGCTCATTTCCACAAATTCTGATTCTGTAGGTCTGGGCTTGGGCCCAGGAATCTACATTTCTACTACATTACTAGGTGATGCTGATGCTGCTGGTACATGAGCTGCATTCGAGAAGTAGTGGTTCATAGTATTTTACAAGATGGTGAGCTCCATAGGACAAGGACTAGGTGTCATTAGATATCATACCATCACAGTTAACAGCCCAGGCTTTGGAGCTGGATAGACTCAAATTCAAATACTGCTTTGCTTCCTTAGTCAGGACATGTAACCCCTCATCTAGGAAATGGGTTATTGTCAGGTTAAATGGAATACTGCACTCAAGAACGTGATACTATATCTGGTACAGATATGCTCGATAAATTTTCACTCATTATTCTTGCAGTTGCCACCAGCCCCTAAGAGGCTTGCTAAACAGACTGTTCAGCAAATATTTCATAGTTAACAAGCAATAAACAGATTAAGGGTAGTATTAAAATAGTGTGGGGCAATATCCTCATCAAACTCTGTTTATCATATGAATGAAGTATCTGGTTGACATCAACAACAGGAGTTTAGGGGGAGAGAAGAATAGAAGGGTATGGCACAGCACACAGTCTTTACACCGGCACATTCCATCACAGTTCATTAGGGGCTTTTATGTGCACCTTTCTTGGTCTTAGTTGTTGTTGTTATTGTTATTGTTGTTCTGTAAAATTTTAGAAATCTTTCATCATTTTGAGCCATCAGATCCTTCTTTCTTTAGAAACCTCATCTCTTTGCAACTTGGTAATTTCTGGAGGCCCCATTACAAAAACCTTCCCAGCACTTTCCCAGGGCCAGTTCCCCAGATATATGGCTCCAACTGGCAACTGTTCTAGGTGCCTTCCCTCTAGGAGGTAGACTCTAAATGTTGTGGCTGCTGTACACGCAAATGGATGCCCACTGGTTTGTTGCTGCTGGTGATGATGTTAATAATGACATTAACAGCAACTAACACTTTGCCTAGGTAACTTAGATACCTTCCTAAGTGCCTTTAAACATACAGATTTAATCAATTTAGGTATTAATTTTTCATAGGTATTCTTCATTATTATTATTATAACCCCTATTTTAAAGATGAGGTCATGTTGCAAAAAGGTGAAGGAAGGGCAACAAATGAGCTATAAACTCTGCTATGCAATCTTCAACCACTGAAGAAGGCCAGACACCAGTGTGCTAAGAAGCTGATACTGGTATCATCATGGTCATTGTCATCATCATCATGACCACGAGGGCCAAGAGGACAGGGACTATGTTTCACTTAGAACTACATTCTTAGAGAACAGTGCGATGCTTCGCACTGGCAGATCCTCAAATGTGTGTTCAATCACTCAATGAACAGTAGCTCACAAGGAATGGTGCTAAGTATCAGACAATGTGTTAAGCACGAAGAACATATACATGATCTCAATCCTCATAAACTAAATGAGGTAAATATACTTATTCTGTCCATTTTATAGATGGCGGGGTCACCAAAGACTTAGGGAGATAGAATCACTAAATTACACAGCTTTTAAACAACAGACCTATCTATTTTATCTCAAAGCCCCATGCTCTTAACTACCAGCACTGTTGGGTCTCCAGGTCACATTTCTGACAAGGTTGGAGTTGCCAGAGGCTATCCTTTTACCTGCTATCCTCAAGCTCTAGGCTTAATTCCACATTTCTACAGAAAATTATTGCACAAGCTGATACGAAATGCATGGTTATATTTAGATTTTCAACTGTTTTTTCCCTTCTTCCTAATATGTTTCATTCAACAGAATTTCTTTCTTTCTTTTTTTCTTTTCTTTTGTTTTTGTAGATACATGTCCTAGACTCTATCAGTAAGAGAGTTTTATATAGTTAAGACATCCAGCTTGGCTGAGCATATCTAATGAAGCCATTAATGACTTTGCTTCCGGAGCGGTCTAAAATTGAATATTTCTACGAACTTTTGGGTTGTATGATGCTACTATATGTCCATGCCTATGGGGATATAAAGCTGTTGCCAGTTTCTCTATTTACCTCAACATCTTCATTACTCATTTTTATTATCCCACCATGAAATGCACTTAAATACTTAAAATGATATTCAAAAGGAGTTTTCCACTTGCTATTTATTATTTTCTGGGCATAGTTCTTCCCATTCCTTTCCTGAATTTTCATCACTAGAGTCACTGCTTTTTAATGTAGTTATTAGCTCTCTTCTTGGTAAATCTTTCTACTGCTTTGGCTTCATTTAATGGCCATGGTTAGAAGACAGCACAGAGGAAACAGGAAATCCATTCTTTGGCTTCAGTCAGCATGACTATAAATGCATTGGCAAACCAGATTCTTAGAAAAAGAAGCAATAAAATAAGAGGTCACTACAAGACTATGCTTTGCAGTAGCTATATGGAAACTGAGATTTACTCAATTGCTGTTTTTTTATCATCATTGAATACTTGTAGCTTTTGCAAAAGCAGAGGCAGTACTAGGTTTAATTTCTATCTAGAACTGTTAACTATTTGAATGTTGCCCATTATTCTGTTTATTCTGTAAAAAAAATATGAGAATATGAAGAACTCAAATTTTGTACCTGGCTGCACTGTGAGCATAAGCTCTGAAACTAACTTCAGTGTGCTCTCCATTCTGGTGAGACAATATGGGCATTATGAAGAAGGGAAGATGTTTTAGGGATGATCCTCAACTTTGTTGGAATGTTCTGATTATGTGGAAAGATTATGTTAACTGAGTTCAACATCAACAAATACTGGAAGTTCCTAATGTGTATTTGTGTTCTCCTACCGTGGAATAAGCTAAAACCATAGACAGTCTACTTTTGTCTTACTGATAAGACATTTCCTGAGCCTAACATCCCTTCTGAAGACCACTGAACATTCTCTCCAAGGACTCTGATTGCAGGTATTGGCAATTTTATTGTCATCGATTCAAGCGACATGAATGTGATTAAACTATTCAATCCAGGGCTCCTCCTTCCTCCACATTTTGTGAACACTTACCAATCCTAGAATAGGTCTCTCCTGAATTATACAGGACCTTTACTCCACTACCTATCTCCAGATGCAGCTATGACAACAGCATGGATTTTGTGAGCAAGTCAATAAAATGCTTGCATTTGGAACGGATGCACTTTCTCAAAAGGAGATAATTGCTGAAATTGCTAAACTGCACCACAGAGATGGGAACAAACTTAGCCTCCCTGGAACCAAGATCAACTGAGAATACAACAAACATGCATTTTTTTTTTCATGCATTCACACAGGGTATTGAAATGTCTTCACACCTCTTGCTGCACATGAACAAATAAATGGACCAGCCATTTTACTCTTTCCTTCAAACTCTGCCAACGTGAACAGAATCAGTAACACATGGTAAGGCACAGGACATATGTAAAATTGCATATTAGTTGAATAAAATTTGAAGCTTAGCTCTAATGCTCTCAGAATCTCTATGCTTCTCAAACCTTGTGTATAGCTAAAAACAAAAACTTTTGAGTTGAAAAGGACTTTAGGGACCACCTGTTTAACAGCCTCATTGTACAGAGGTGTAAAGTGAATCCCAGAGAGGCACATATGACCTGCCCAGCATCTGGCTAATAATGTAACTACTTAACAGTAAGAAGAATAAAAGAGATGGTTAATAGTGAAACTATCTGCTTCCAGGACCTAGATATTACTTAAGATGTATCTATATAAAGGCATATTATATTTACTCATATCAGTACTTGTACACATATACATATATGGATATATATCATAGTCAACACTTCAATAATCTGTCAAAGCTATGTTTCCTATCTGGTTTCTTCCCAATTATTTTTTTTTTAATTTTTTTTTAACATTTATTTATTTTTGAGACAGAGAGAGACAGAGCATGAACGGGGGAGGGTCAGAGAAAGAGAGACACAGAATCCGAAACAGGCTCCAGGCTCTGAGCGGTCAGCACAGAGCCTGATGAGGGGCTTGAACTCAAGGACGGGACCGTGAGATCATGACCTGAGCTGAAGTCGGACACTCAACCGACTGAGCCACCCAGGCGCCCCTCTTCCCAATTATTGACATGACCAATATTACCCTACTGCTCTATTAATTGGTGTGTTCATATTTTTGGTTTGGATTACCTCAAAAGCAGAGCCTGAGGGAAGGATTTGGGGAGGGGAGGAAACATTTATTTGGGAGATGATCCCAGGGAGCAGGAGAGAAGCAGGGAAAATTAGAAGAAACTACTGTGGGCATCTGGGATTCAGTCTTTCTGAGGACTTCTAAGAAACTGTGTAGAATGTGCCTAATAACTGTCCTTCCAAATGACAGGTGGCCACTGTATTTGTTACTGTTCCTCATACTTCATTGGTTAAGGAATGTACCAGAGGAAAGAGTTACCTATGTGTATGTTCATGCTCGCTTGCTCTCTCTCTCTCTCTCTCTCTCTCTCTCTTATTAATGGCCAGTATGCAGCATTCATTTATTTGAAATATATTTATTTACTCATTGAATGGCACTGTTCACTAGGCATTTTGAAGATGCTGGGGATATAGCAGTGGTCTAAAAACAAACAGAAATATCTGCCTTAATAAAGTTTCATTCTAGTGTGGAAAGACATTTAGTATAAAGACAAATAAAATATGCAGATATTCATACATGTATAAGAATTCTAGAAAAAAATAAAATAATAAGAGAGGTATAAAGTATTGGTGAAAGAAAATATTTTCCTTTATATTAATTTGTGTATTGTCATCAAGAAAGGCCTCACCAATTAAGTGACATTTAATAAGGTTAGAGGGAAAGTGACAGGGACATTTAGAGCATGAACATTCTTGGCAAAAGGAAGAGTTATTAGTACAGAGACCCCAACATGTAGTGTACTTGGCAAAGTGTATAATAACAAAGAAAAACCAAGTGGTTGAAATAAACTTTGCAAACGGGAGACCATTTGGTTGGTTTCATGCAGCCTTTTATTTTAAAAATTAATGTGAATGGGTTGGCAATATTAAAACATTAGGAGATTTATGCATAAAAGTCTTGAAGAACTAGAAGACCTAGCATGAAGGACTAGAGCCAGGCACTGGTTTGTAATTTAATAGGATATATTTTCTCTCATTTTCCACAATTACCAACATCTTCTATTACATGTAAGAGTCACTATCCCTTGAAGAATGTTTCACTCACATGTTCGCTTCCTTGTTCTTTCAGGTAGCAGAGTTTTGTGATCCCTAGTTTAAATTCATTAAGAGGCAGAATAATTAAAACCAATTTTGCAGGGACTAGATTTTCAGACTGCTGGCATCAGTAGTCCTTCCTTCCTTCTTATCTTAATTCCTTCCTTCCTTCCTCTCTCCAGTCCTTCCTACTTTAATTCCTTCCTGCCTTCCTACCTTAATTCCTTCCTTCCTTTCTTCCTAAGTAATCTCTACACACAACATGAGGCTTGAACTCACAACCCTGAGATCAAGAGTCACATGCTCTACTGAGCCAGGCAAGCACCCCTCTTCTTAAAAAAATTATTTTCAGAGACTAAGTGTAGCATTTAGCAAAAGAGGAGAACATTTCCACTGTACCATAAATTACTAATTATTAATTGCTAATTAAGTAATTACTAGTCCTCTCGAGGTATATCTCTTATAGAAGTCTGCTTATTCATTTGGATCTTCTTTCTTATGGAACAGACACATTTGAGATTTACTAATTATGGTAAACATAATAGGCATAAATATTTTCCTTGCCAAAAACTTACCATGAAAGCTGTAACTAAGTACAGAAAAGGAAAAGGATGAGAAGCTAAAGCAGTTAAAGAAATCTGTTCAAAATTCAGTGTCAAGTGCTATATAAATTAACGAAATCAAGACAAATAGCAAGAAAACAAAAACATTAATTAAAGCTTGACTTTACCTACATTGAAGGAGGCATATGGTAAGAGAATATTAATGCCATGTGAAACAGTTCACAAAAAAGGCTCACAAAAACAATCAATATACTGATGCCCTACAAAAAGTTAAGTGAAGAAAAAAGATACAGGTACACATCTTCAGTGAGAAGTCCAAGTTTTTCAAAACACAACTGAGGAGATTAATGTCTTCCTCGATTTTCAACTCTTTAATTTCTTGACATCTACTCAGCACAGTGGGTTAAATAAGCACATTGCTATAGTCAAATACTGCGACATCAATTCACTGCCTTCAGCTTTAAAGAATACATTCATCCCAGAGTCATTAGAAGTTAAAGCCAGAATGACTCAGTTGAGGCCTTTTTAGGAGGGTCAAAGTCCATAAAAAAGACTAGAGAAAAGCAACTGAGGCACAGAGCCTGATGTACTTTGCTGGGATGACATGATTTAGGCTCTGACCAGATGAGGAAGAGAAGTGATAAAGTTAAAACAGATGGCTAGATGGCAACATGTCCAAAATCAGGGAATGGTGAGGATGTTTGCAAAGGCAAGAGGTTCAGGATTTAAAGGCAGGGGATTACTTATGAGTGAAGGAGAGTTCGTGTTTAAAAAAACACAGTAAAAATGAAACCCCAAATTTCAAGAATACATTTGCAAGCATGAACTGGACAAATCAACAATATAGCTAAAATACTGTATGTTATAATAATCAAAACTATGGATTCTAGAGTTTGTCTGTTTGCGTCAGAAACTTAACAGTTTCACCACTTACTGGCTTGGTGACCTTGGGTAAGTTTCTTAACTTCTTGCCATTTCAGTAATAATAATAAAAATAGACATGCGAGTACAAATAAACAGTTATTACTTCTCAGTGGTCATGGTGGAATGAGATGAGCTAAAGTACAAGAGTTTAGCATAGTGTCTGGCATGGAGTAAGTGACCTATACATGTCAGTATTACTATTACTACATTTAATTATGTAACAGTTGCAATTAATCTGTTCTATCAAGCTTTCAGTCTATATAGCTATAGAACTCAGCTAATACAGCTTTAAGGGAGCAGTAATTGTGTCCTACTTGCTCCGGATTATATTCTCAGACACTAGAACAAAGCTGGGTCTTTGCAAGGTACTCAGTACCATTATTTGAATGAATTCGTGGATCTGAGTAATGGTGAACCAAAAGTCTTAAATGTAAATATATTCAGGTGTCCCTCTGAAAGGCCTGGAAAGATGCCCACCATGCCAACCTGAAAACTATCAGTGCATGTTGGACTTAGGTTCCATCAACATATGAATTATGTATGTCGGCTGGTAGGCTCATACCTTCCAGAAAATGGAGAAAGCAATAAATAGTATGTTTGAACTCTTTAAAGTCCTTGTCTACTAGTTGACCATGGGCATATGGGGAAAAAATCTCCTGTCTTCTTACTTTCCAGCTCCTGCTAACTATAGGTATATCGAAATGAAAAAGAGAGGACGAAAAAATGGAGTAATATTAACAAAGACACTGAAAGAGCTACCCAAATCAACTTCCATCTGCTGACATCAAAGGAGGTAAGGCTCTAGACTATGTTATCAGTTTTATTGCCCAATATCTCTGTGCAACTGAGCAGTGGGATGAGCAAAAATAACAACTTTCAAACTAAATAATGGCTCAAAGGACTCTAAAAGGACCAGATAGACAGGTGGAAACATCAGTGTCTAGCTCTGGATACTACACCATGGAAAGAGCCACTAAAAGACCATCAGGAAAGCAGATTCAACAGTGTCAGCAAATGCTAGTCATCGTAGCACGCACTCTTACAATTTTATCATGGCCATCGAAAGCGAAGGCCCCCTTTTGAATTAGTGTGAAATACAGTAGTGTTTTTAAATCAAAAAGTTTTTAAATGACACTCTACCTGCAAGGCACAACATGAATGATTGCAGTACCAGCAGTTCCCATGGCAACCTCATCTTCAGTTTCTGAGGTCAAAGGAGTTTCAAGTCCAGTATCAAATGAATAGAATCGCTGCTTCTTTTAAGTTTTGTTCAACCTTTAATCTGTGGGAAAGAAGAAACATCACAATGAGATTTGCAGATACTTCTTTTTGTGGTCTCTGCAAATTTGTCTTTATCTGAAAACAAATAAAATTCACTTGTGGAAAAGTACTATTAAAGAAAAGTATGTTAAATTATGGATATGAAACAAATAAGCTTCCTTTCCTTTTCTTCCAAATAATATTTGGACAGGGATGAGCTGACGTGTCCCTGTGGCTACTGAGTGAAAACAAGAATAGTTCTGATTAGATGTGAAACAATCCAAAGGCAGGGGAATGAACTATGTTTCTTTACAAGGTCCTATCTAGTCCCTTATTCTCCAGTCCCTGTTCTTCTTTATTTTCGAAATTAATAATATGCTAAAAAAGTCAGCATGAAGAGTTCAGCTGTCAGTGAACAAGAGAGGGTTAACACTGCTGGACCATGAGGAAAAATTCCCAAGGTTTGGAATGGAATTACATGTGGGAAAATTATAACTACTCTAACAATTTAAACATTTTTTTTCCTTATGTTCTATGTTTCATCTCTAAAATGCAGTAAAATGTGCAGCTCTTCTGCCTACCAAAAAAAAAATCCTACCAACTATGAGTAGCTGGAAATGAGGTTCTTTTGGAAAAATCCTGAACATGATTTACAAGAGTGATTCTTCCATTATCCAGGAATATTAAATCAGGATAACTCTGTAGTAAAGAAAGGCTCCTTGTTCTGTATTCCAAAGGCTACAAATTAAGTAAGTATGAGTGAAGCAGGCGGGCAAACATGGGCACTCTAGAGAACACAGCCAGGTCCTGTATGAAGCTGGAGGGTATTCCTTAGCTCAAGCTAATGGCTAACATATGGTGCACAGACCCAGGGTGGCAGGACCTTTTCAAAGAAAATTTGCAAATATTATTGTATTTTGAAAAATCTTCCAAGTTTTAATGTTTATATATTTTTGAAAGGTGTGGGAGAAGCAGAGAGAGAGACACATAAGAGAGAGAGAGAGAGAGAGAGAGAGAGAAAGAGAGAGAGAGAGAAGGGAGGGAGACAAAGAATCTGAAGCAGATTTCAGGCCTCGAGGTGTCAACACAGGGCCCAACACGGGGCTGGAACTCATGAACTTCGAGATCATGACGTGAGTCAAGGTTGGATGCTTAACCGACTGAACCACCCAGATACTTTGAGACTCTCCCACGTTTTAAATACTGGGAATTAGTTCAAAATATTTTTTTTAAACAGTGTGTGAACCAAACAAAGCCAAATCATTGTCAGGTGCCAAAGGTTTGCAACATGACCTTAGAAAACAGAACTCTCTACTGCACTTGCTCTCATCTACCCATCCCTTCTCCCTCTGTACTGCCATCCAGCCATGCAGTTGCATATATGGGGCACCCTCTGCTTGCCAAATACTAGGTGAGGCACTTGGACCTGCCAAAATGTGGACAAAAATTCTAGCATCAAGAATCTCTTCCTACTCCAATGAGGGCAGTTGTGCACATTTCAAAAAACTGCAATACAATATGCCATTGGGAAGGAAGGAGGAAACTTTCTGTCCTGGGAGACTTTATAAAAGAGAGGAGCTCCCACTGGGGTTTCAAAGATGAGCATGATGCTTTCTATCTATCGTTTAGTCAAATAAAGGAGAACGCTAGGAAACTGGGGGACTCAAAATCTCTTTACAAGCCTGGCTATAACTAGTTGCATGGTCCTGGGTATGCACCCCATCCTCCCTCCCTCTCAAGATTGTTTCAAGTGATATCTACTTAATAAGTGAGTGAAAACTATATAGTGCCATACAAATGATATTAACAATATGATAAATGTTATGATAAATGTTATGATAAATATGATAAATGATAAAACAATAGATATTATTGTAGCTCCAATATTTTTAATCTGATAATAACCTGGGGCTTCTCATCTCACTCTCAGTCATAAGGAAAACACCGTGAGTAAACACAGGCTCACATGAAAAAATGGACCAGCACAAGCTCGTTAATCAAGGGCTCTTAGAATTAATTTATACCACATGATAACTGAGAAACCTTTATGTTTACGAGAAAGCTAACAGAAAGTGAAGAACCATCATTAGAGAACTCAGCCTTCTTTTGTGCCCTTAAATAGCTAAGTTTCTGATAAAGCTAGACTTAATATGTTGTGAAGACAAAAGGGACTCTTCTGATCTGCTGACGTGGCTGAAAGCAGGCGGCATCTCTAATTGGATATGTTCAGATACTCTTCTGACATGCATGGTGATTAGGCCATTTTAGATAAACAGGATGTGCTGATCAATGAAAACTATTAATGTCTTAAGCAAATGATCAGGGTATTAATAATTAATTTTGTGAGGGAAATGTCATCTCAGACCTGGGGATTGATTTACAATGTTAAGCAGTTTCTTGAAGCAATTAAAATTAGCTTAGAAAATGTACCCAATTTCATGATAAAGATTTAATTCATGATATGATGCTATTTACAGTATGTGTTAAGAGCTGTAGATTTTTAAGGATGAAGGAATTCAGGAATCCTATTGGTATTTATTTACATTGAAGACAGTAAGGTTCACCTTTACCTAATCAGAAATAATGGGGTCATTGACAGTAATTTGTCTAGTGGGTAGTATTAGCCAGAGCACCACGTTTTCTGTATGGAGCTGAAGATTCATGAATCTCATGTGGGACTGTGGTACAGGATACAAAGTTTCATAATTCCAGGGTTTTTTTGCTAAAGCCAGAAAGAAAGCTGCAGGATGAGCCAAGAGTTATGGTGGTAATAGATCTCTCCTGCAGCTCAGAGTTCTCCCTGGTTTATCCTAAGGTGGCTATAGCAAAAGGTAGTATACTCAGCACTAACTTTGAGACCTTGCCCAAGAATTAGACTCGTAAATCCTACAGAGGAAGCCAAACAATGAAAGAGGACTCAGTTGCTTTCTCTGGCTGAGCCGGAAGGAGATTAACTGAGAATTCTCTGGTTATTTTTACACACTGCTAAACAGAGCAAAATGCCTCTAGCCTTCAACCCTTCAAACAATTCTGATACTCTTATACTAACAGTAATACCAAAGACCTCCCTGTAAAGTACTTAAGACAAAAGCAGGATTCAGTTCTCCCTTAAGAGTCCTGGTTTTCAAGAACCTACATGCAGGGTCTGATCATATAATTATTTGATTTAGCACTCTGCTAAATTAAAATTCTGCTGGTATCCAAGTAGCTCTAATTCAGCTCAACAAATAAGGAGATGTGTTTATTGTGAACAGAAATAGTACAAGGTGTTAGGTGTGCAGAGGTAATGGAAGTAAGGTCCTGTCCTCAAGGAGCTCACTGCTGGCTTGACAAGAGAAGGAACTAAACCAGTCATTATAATGCAGTTCAACACACATTATAAGTCTATTAGGTACAAAGTGTTAAGGATGCAAAAGAGTTATCATCTAACTGAATTGTGGGGCAGTGGGGCTAGGGCTTCAAGAAAGCTCTCCAAAGGGCCTCAACAGTTGAACTAAGTTTAAAGGATCAATAAGAGGGAGGAAGGAAATTCTAAACCAAGGGATAAGGAAAACACACAGGCATGAAGCTGCGAATTTAGAGTTCAAGTTACCACAATACAAGATAATGAAAGCAGCAAAGTCTGAAAAGTCAGTACTGTGCTTTAATCTTGGGCCTCCCATTCCCCAGCTAAGTGGCTCATTTGTAAAATAGTGGCAATAATACCTGTCTTCCAGGCTTACTGGAAGAATTAGTGAGAATTTATGCAAGGCACTGAGTTCAGGTTCTTGACACTTAGCTGCCATCCTTGTTAAAAACAGCCTAGCCCCGCCCAGCCCAGCCTAAGTCAGAGGCCTGATAACCAAACTGCTTGAATGTATACTAAAGAATTTGGACTTGAATCTGAAGGCTAAGAGGATGAGGAGAATGCCTTTAACAAGGAAAAGACCTATAAAAGGTTGATTTAGGAGTATGGGGATTTGCTTTAAATGCAATCCTCAGAAGTATAGAATATCTATTCTACCCCATTTGCTTTTTCTCTTCTGGTCAACAAATTAACTAACTCTCTAATTACTAAGTATACTTCCATTATATAATAAAAATGTCAAGTCCTCATGGCATCAAGACAGACTGGAAAAACACTGGATTTGGAATCAAACACATGGAATTCTTTCATTCTGGTTCATCTCAGTTACCAGATTGGGGAAAGCAATTTAATCTTTGAAAACATTTGTCTATAGATTGGGGATCGTGGCATGAACCCTATCTTTCTCACAAGTATGGTATACAGGTCAACTGACATATGTTTTGAAAGTGAATATTAGCTATTATTATTATTATTTAGGTGGAGGTTAAAATCTCCCCCACAAATGAAATTTAAACTTTATGAAGGTAGGGAATCATTGCTTTATTCATTGATATTTAACAGACACATGAAGAGGCGCCTGGGTGGCGCATTTGGCTAGGTGTCTGACTTCGGTTCAGGTCATGATCTCATGGTTCGTGAGTTCAGGCCCCCACATCAGGCTCTGTGCTGACAGCTCAGAGCCTGGAGCCTACTTTGGATTCTGTGTCTCCTTCTCCCTCTGTCCCTTCCCTGTTTTCACTGTATCTCTCTCTCTCTCTCTCAAAAAATAAA
The DNA here is from genome assembly GCF_018350195.1 of Panthera tigris. Taxonomy (NCBI): domain Eukaryota; kingdom Metazoa; phylum Chordata; class Mammalia; order Carnivora; family Felidae; genus Panthera; species Panthera tigris. The sequence goes on along the minus strand of NC_056661.1, from coordinate 44,449,165 downwards.
CATTAAAAAAAATTAAAAAAAAAAAGAGACATATGGACAGTGCATGGCATAGACTAGGCAGTCAATAGTTGGTATGTAAATAAAAGAACATGTAACTAATATCCTTTGTGGACATCCCATGTGCTTTTACATTCTCTTCTTATTTTAGCCTTCATAAGGACCATGAAGATCAAGCATCACTATCTTCTAAAAAATTATAGCTTTGGCAATTAGATTGTGAGAGGCTGTGGAACTTGGCCAAGGCCAAATGTCTAGAAATCAATACAGCCAGTACTCAAATCTATGTCTTCATACTTAAAGTCCTATGGTTTTTTCTCCCAGTGACAAAAATGTAAATAAACTATGTGTCTTTTAAAGCATGACATAAAGTTCTGATAGTGATTCTTTTCTGACTCTGCTTTTCATTTTGTCCTTCTGCAGAAATGAAGTGAGATACGAGTAAGTAATAGTGCAGAATCTGTGTAACATTCATACAGTAAAGCTTCTGAGCTGAGATCTAGTTAGAAGGCTACATATCGCTAGAGTTAATTCACAAACTTCTTACAACAGCACAAATGTGAGTAAGTTCGTTTCCCTCCAAGTGTAAGAGCAACATGAACATTTGTTTTCTTACTAATTATTATTTAGAGGGCAGCCATTCTTAAGGCAGGAATTTTAAAAAGGATTATCCACATTGCCCAGTTGTACAGTTGAGCATTTTTTAACTCCACAATTAGCTAATGAGGGGTGCAGTCAATCACAATGGCGGGGAAGCAGTGAACAAAACTGGAAGCAAGAGAGAAATCTAGCTTCTTTAGAAAGCAATCTGCCAATCAATTCAAGGGAAAATGGCATACAGTCAAATCTTAGTGTTCAATCAGTCAACAGATATTTACTGAGTGCCCATTAATCAAATGGTAATGTGCAGAATGAAAAGAGTCAAGGTCAAGGTCTCTACCCACAAGGGCACAACAACTCAGCAGGTAGAAAAGATTACTGACTGTACAAGTTAGTTTATATGTCAAATGAGTAATACATATAATGCATACTTCCTATGGTTATGGTAGCTGGCCTACAGGTTCTTCTTGGAGAGTGAAAATTCCTATCGTATCACTCAATCAAATTTGCTTACTAGCTTTTCTCCCTGTTTTAGCTTTTTACTCTATGTACTAGAAAAGACACATTTCCATTTCTATGTCCCTGATCCTTTCCCTATTTCTGTGGACACTGCAACAAGTCTCCTTTAGGAATGGTGAAAAAACATATGTTGCATGGTTTCTCTCATTGGATTGCTCATTCCAAAGCATCTCAAAGAACAGAGAGGACAGTGTAAAGAAGAAAAAATATAAAGGGGCTGGATAATACATTTAGAAAACCCCACCTAATTACCAAGAGGTAGGCATGCATAAGATGGAATCCCTTATTTAGACTGTACATCACCTATCGGCTGATTTGGACTCTATATCCATTGTAAAACTTCATTAGAGAAGGCCTTGAGGAATAAGAGAGGGTCAGTTAAAGTGGACAATCTTCTTCATTTTTAAAGCCTTTTTGGACAAAACAATGTCTACCACTTGTGGCAATTCTAACCAGAAATACAATAATTACATTAGAAAGATATCCTTGGAGATAAAAGCCAAGCTAGCCAGTATCTCATCATTGCAGTCACTGAAGGATATATTTTATACACCCTGAGAGACAAGAGACTTCTATACACTAATTTTCAAAATTTTCTTAAGTTTCTTAGAATATATACCCACAATCACTTTCTCCTTATAAAACCTTAATCTACTTTGATGTTGGACCTTTACACATTATTACTTAGGAGACAATTTTCAAAAAACTGAAGTAATCTCAATAATTACAGTGCAGTATTTTAAAAGATCCTTGGATTAAGAGTCAGCATAACTGGGTTATTGGCTCAGTGTTGTACTTAATTGCTTGGCAAATTTCTCCACCAATAAAAGAGGAAGGTGAACTAGATTGCTTGTAAGTAATCTTGAACCCTTGAAGGCCTGGCTTGCACCATCATATCATAGAACAGTTGTCTATTTGAAAGATAATTAGTGAAATGAATGGTAGTCACCATGGCTTTGTCATCATCAAATCTATTTAGAGCATGGCACTATTTCTCAGATTACAGCATGTTCCCATCCCACAAAGTTGTATGAGATATGCTTTTAAATTCTATGTGTGGTGCTCAAGAATAATAAAATACTTAGGAATAAACCTAACCAAAGAGGTAAAAGACGTGCACTCTGAAAACTATAAAACACTAATGAAAGAAACTGAAAGTGACACAGAGAAATGGAAAGATACCCATGCTCATGGATTGGAAGAACAATGATTATTAAAATGTTTATATCCAAAGTAATGTTCACATACATTTAAGGCAACCCCTATCAAAATACCAGTAGCATTTTTCACAGAACAAAAACAAACAACTCTAAAATTTGTGGAACCACAAAAGACCCCCAAATAACAAAAGCAATCTTGAAAAAAGAAAAGCAAAGCTAGAGGCACCACAATTATGGACTTAAGGTTATCTTACAAAGCTATAGTAATCAAAAAAGTATGGTACTGGCATTAAAGTAAACAGAAAGATCAATAGGACAGAATAGAAAACCAGAAATAAGCCCACAACTATATGGTTAATTGATCTTCAACAAACAGGAAAGAATATCTAATGGGATAAGGGCAGTCTCTTCAACAAATGATGCTGGGAAAACTGGATGTGTAAAATAATGAAACTGGACCACTTTTTTAAATGTTTATTTTATTAATTTTGAAAGAGGGAGCATGAGCAGGAGAGAAAGAAGGAGAGAATCCCAAGCAGGCTCTGCACTGCCAGCGCAGAGCCTGACATGGGGCTTGATCTCACAATAATTAAGATCATTACCTGAGCCAAAATCAAGAGTCAGATGCAGAACCGACCGAGCCACCCAAGCACCCTGTAACTGGATCACTTTCTCATACCATACACACATACAAAAAAATTCAAACTGGAGTAAAGACCTCTTGGGACTACATCAAAATAAAAAGCTTCTGCACAACATAGGAAACAATCAATAAAACTAAAAGGCAACCTACAGAATGGGAGAAGATACTTCCAAATGACATATCCAATAAAGGGTTGGTATCCAAAATATAAAAACAACATATACAAACAAGTAAACAGCTGAAAAACAATGGATCCAATTAAAAATAGCAGAAGACCTGAACAGACCTTTCTCCTAAGAAGATATTCAGATGGGCAATAGACATATGAGATGATGCTCATTATCACTTACCATCAGGAAAATACAAACCAAATCTCATCAGGGAATGAGGTATCACTTCACCTCTGTTAAAATGGCTAAAATGAAAAACACATGAAACAACAGATGTTGGTGAGGATTTGGAGAAAGAGGAATACTCGGACTGTTGATGGGAATGCAAACTGGTTCAACTGCAGAAAACAATATGGGGGTTTCTCAAAAAGTTAAAAATAGAACTACCCTACGATCTAGCAATTGCACTACTGGGTATTTTTCCAAAGAATACAAGCACACTAATTCAAAGAGATACATGCACCCCTATTTTATAGCAGTATTTTTTACAATAGCCAAGATATGGAAGCAGCCCAAGTGTCCACTGATTGGTGAATGGGTAAAGAAGATGTGGCAGATACATACAATGGAATATTAACCTGCCATAAAAATAATGAAATATTGCCATTTGCAACAAAATGGATGGAATAAGAGAGTATAATGTTAAACAAAATTAAGTCAGCCACAGAAGGACTAATACCATATGATTTCACCAATATTTGGAATTTAAGAAACAAAAGGGCAAACGTGAAGGAGAGAGAGAGATCAAGAAACAGACTCTTAATTACAAAGAACAAACTGATGGTAACCAGAGGGGAGAAACCGGCGGGGTGGGGGGGAGGGATGGGGTGCAGAGGGCTTGGATTAAGCAGGTGATGAGAATTAAGGAGTGCAGTTCTGATGCGCACCAGGTGATGTGAATAAGTGTTGAATCACTATATTGTACAACTAAAACTAATATAACACTAATAAAGCTTCACTTAAACCAAAAACATACAAAATTAAATTCTATGTATGGTGCTATTACCGGAAATTTAATCCTAAGCCACAAATGCATATTCACTGTTCATAGCCTCCATTAAATAATCACTTATTGTGCTGCTGTTCAAGTTTTATTTAATCTTTATTTTTATTAAAGTAATACATAAACATAGCTTAAATACTTATTTCTACTCCCTGGAGGGAACTACTTTCCAGGGAAAACAAGTTACTTATATATATATATACATACATATATAATATCTTAATATTGATTTAACACAAATGTTTAAACTACTCTTTCTTGATTTGGGGGCTTAACGTATTGTTATTTTATGGATAGTGGTAATTCAGATCTCTTATACAATCAGTCCCAGTGACAGACACAAGTGGACAAATACAGGCATACATACCTCGTTGCAATGTTGTCTGAATTTAGTTATATTATTTAATTTGGTTAACAATTTTTCAATTAAGCCCCAGAGTATACTGCTTTTATTTCCTTTTTTATTACTTGAGATTTTTTTAGAGTGAATAATTTCTTCTTTATTTGCTTAGGTTTCCAAGTATCTATCACAAATTTATCCTAAACATTCTACGGTATCTAATACTTTCAATATATTCAAACAAATCTTATAGACCATCAATTTTAATAAATATTATTTACAACATATCAATACTGAACACTTTATAATTCAGTTGAAAAATAAACTAAAATGGTACCTGTCTTCTAGCATGAAAGCCATGTATTCAAAACTGTAATTACATATTCATATATATATGGATAATTGCACAATATACATAATATAAATGGGTAAAATATACATGTTTTATATGTTTGTGAGTTTCCAATATAACATGTGTAGTTAACAAGGAACATAAAAGTCTATGTGCTAAAACTATTAAACAATGTTGGAGGCAATGTAATTGTAGAATATACTATAAAAACTGAGGAAGTAATAAACAATAGATATCATCTACAGAGTATTTATTATGTCTATGTAGTAGTCTCTTATAAATATTAACTCATATCATCTTTAAAAGAACCCTTTAGGGGGTACCTGGGTGGCTCAGTGCTTAAAGTGTCTGACTCTTGATTTTAGCTCAGGTAACGCTCTCATGATTTATGAGTTCAACCCTAGCTTTGGGCTCTGTGCTAACAGTGTGGAGCATCCTCGGGATTCTCTATCTCTCCCTCTCTCTCTAACCCTCCTGTGCTCTCTCTCTCAAAATGAATAAATAAACATTTAAAAAAAATAAATGAACGCTTTAAGGTGGACAATACTATTTTCATTTTAAGTGTTAAATAAATTGTCCTTTGTTAGAGTTGAATAGTAATAGGGAACAGGATGTGAACTGTGTTTCCCCCAAGTTTACTGAAGTATATTTTGCATATGCTGATGTGCATTATTTTAGTGTAAATTTTGATGAGATTTCTAAAATTCATGCAGTCATACACCACCACTACCATGAAGATGTAGGTATCTACAATACCCTTAAAATGAACCCTGAAAGTTTGAGTTCAGAGTATAGATATTTAAGCACTATGTTACAATGCAGGTTTATTAGAATAATAGGCAATTATAGCATGTAAAAAGTATATAGTGTTTTCCTCTTATTTAGACTGCTTCTCAAATATTTCATCCTTCCCTTAGAATGTCATTCCCATACTCCCATTCATATACTCTCATTACAGTAAAAACAAGAACAAAAGTAGATCATAGCTGAACACAGGGAAATACATGGCAGCTCTCTCCTCCTTCCCATTCCTATGGAAAGCAAACCTAATTGAGTATGGCACTCTTTCCTGCTTAGCCCAAGGGCAGTCCCAGAATCTTTTCAACATAACATTTCAAGTAGACACAACAAAATCAATATGGTTTGCATGTAAAATTAAAAATTTCTTTGCCTTCCCTATGGTGGTTGAAAACATTGGCTTCAGAATTACAAAAGCCAGGTTCAGATCCCAGTTCTACCATTTAGCTGTTGACCTCAGGCAAGTCATTTAACCTCTGTTGGCCTCATTTTTCTCTTTGGTAAAGTGACAGGGATGATACAGGGTTGTTGAAAGGAATGTAAGAGAAAATCATTATAACTGGATTTTCTTAGAAAAATTTGAGTGTGGGTTTTGAGTAGGTAAACTTGTTGGGAAAAGATAACAAGTGGTGGAAGCTTCTGGCTTTAGGAGGCAATGGATGAAGGAAGCACACTTAACAATGGGGAAAACCACAACCCTTCCTAAGTGGTAGAGGAGAGCATTTGGAGAAAGACTGGGGGAAATGAAACTGCCCAGAGACTTCAGTCTCAGTCTTGCTTTCTGGGTATTGGGAAGTCAACTTTGCAAACTTTTTAAAGGCTCCTACCATCACAGCAGGATAGGTTTTTTAGCAACCATCTCACGTTTGTTTTCCTTCTGCCCACTGGTGTGCTGCAGAGTGCCAATTCTGCTAAATTCCCAAATAAATCACTGTTAATGAAGCATGCTGCACATATAGACAGCAACAGGCATTTTTTAATCACCTAAACTAAAGAAGAGCTAAAGGTAAGCACAAAGCACTCTAATACCTAATATATTAGCTGTCAGATTTAAAGTGGCAAGAACCGTATGACTTTCAGAGCTTTTACTTGGATGCACTTAGTGGGTAAGTAAAGCTTACTAGTATATTCATCATTATGCACAGCTTGACGAATGCTTGGACAGCCAAATCAGATATTCAGTAGCTTGAAAGTGAGTCTGTATCTACTTAACCAGAAGCAGAAATAAGACCGCAAGCATAAATGTACAAATTATGATAAGCTATAAAAATAAAGGGGCTAAAATCTTTTACACTCTCTCCTTTATTCACACATTATTAATTAAACTCCTAGTAACTGACATGTAATATGATACAACAATGAATAAGCCAGAAACAATTTGCTCTTATGAAGTTTATTTTATTCTACAGAAGAGTAAGTAACACAGTACTCTAAGGGTGTTAGAACAGCAGACAACCAGGAAAGTGCACCAGTGTAAGTCAAGAGTATATATATGGTCTTTGGAATCAGACCGAAGTTCAAATGTCAGGTTTTTATATCCAATAACTGAATTGTTCTGTAAAAGTTATTTCTGACCCCTAAATTTTTCATCTACATAATGGAGACATTGTTACTTACTTTATAAGTTTATAGAGAAGTGTATCAGCTAACGCATGTAAAACTGTTAACATCATAATAACAATCTTAATAAGGGCTTTGTCTTACCTGAGGGAAACTTAGAAGTTTCTCTATAGTAAGAAGAATCTGTGAGGATGAAACCACCCTCCTGTTCAGTGCTATGAGAGTATATTATAAGTATATTCATAGCTTTCCATCTCATGCAAGGGTAAACTGTGCATTCTAGATCCTGTGCTATTCTTTACATAAATAAATACTATATTAGGACATGTATCTAAAAAAAATTTGTTGAACAGCTACAATATTTCAGGCATGGTGCTAGGCACTGGATATCATAATATAGTTGACAAAGTCCCATCTTCATAGAGCTTGCCTTTTAGTGCATTTTCCTGTTTATTTACCCATGAACTCATTTCCTTGAAGAATAGATTACTTTCCTGGGAAGCACACCTCAATATCATTTTCCTTTATTCTGGGACAGCATGCAGATTATAGGATGTTTCTTTATTATTTGAAAAACTCTTTTGAATCCTTATTTGGTATAGAACAGTTTATCAGAAGTCCCTGCATATTAAACAAAACTATTTCAGCAAGCAATCACCTGCATTTGTCTTTTGCACCAAAATCTGTACCTCAGGCATGAAAAATGGTACGCTGATAAAATGACAAGCTGCTTTTCCTCGAGTACTTACTACATGTCAGTTTCTATCTAAGATTTTATATATATTATCTAATCCTCACAATAACTTGAGGAGGTAGATATGTAATAATTCCCATTTGTTAAAGAGGAAATGGAAGCTTGGAGAGGAATGCGAGAGACTTAATTCTTTGGTATTCCTTCTCCTGCTTTCTTGTAGAGCTATTAAGTGACCAATTTCCTCTCAGTGTATCATATCAGTGTAGATAGCACTGACGTTCAAAAGGAAAAATAAAGTTTAAAGCTGGTAAGCCTCTTTGAAAAGGTTGTCTTTCTCTGCATTGGTGGGGATACTTAATCACTGGATGCAAACTAATGACTGAATTACAGCCTATGGATCCAGAATCATTAGCATGTCACAGGATTATTTTTTAGCTCTTTTTTTTTTAGCTCTTATATCAGCAATGGAAATTGTGAATGTGACCATTTTTAAAAAGTTTTATGTAACCCTCATCAAAGGGTAGGTTATCCATCCTGTTAGTTTCATAACCAAAATAGGTAGCAAGTGATCAACATGTTCTTTGTTTAATTAGGTTGACTTAGATTGAACTGGGCAAACACTAGTTGGTTCTGAGAAAACCACATTTCAGGTCTGGCCTGTCACATATATAACAGATGTCCTGTAGTTCTGGGTGTGAAATGAGCACAAGCTTCCAATTTACTTTTAGCCATTCTATTTATGTTCTTATTTAAAATGCAATAGAGTGATCATTTCCAAGTATAAAGTAGTTTTTATCTGAGAATCTCCAAAGGACAGTGTATGAATTCTCAGCACACTGGTTGGAATCAAAGTAAGGTTCCTGCATAATGGTTTCTAGGAAGGGAAACTAGAGCATAAAAGAGTAAGGTGACTACACAATATTTAATATGTTAAGAGGAAATACATACATTGTTGTCTAAAGTTAACACTGTGGGGGGTGGGAATACTAATTTTACAGGGGAGAAACTCAGCCGACCCTCTATTAATCAAGTGATCAAGGTTAACATGACCATTGATAAGTCATACTGGCCCAATGGGCCCTTTGCAAGTGGTTCACTGAGAGGGCCACAGTATTCTTCTGTGGTTTCTTTGCCAACAATGCCTAACCTCACTGTAATTGTCAGAAAACATCAGACAGCTTAGTAAGATTTTGAAATCTTCAAAAGTGTCAAAATCACAAAAGGAAAGCAAAGACTAAGAAGCTAAAGGACCCTGAGAAGTGAATACTATAAACCATGTGGGATTCTGGGTTCGATCCTGGAATAGAAACAGTACATTATTAGAAAAACTGATGAACATCAGATAAGGGCTGTTATTTAGTTAACTGTACAGTACCAATGTCAGTTACTTGGTTTGGGTCACTATATAATGGTATGTAAGATGGTCACATTAGGAGAACCAGAGAGAAGGACATAGAGGAACTCTGTACCAACTTTTTAACTTTTCTGTATGTTTATAATTATTTCAAAATAAGGCCCCAGTTGTATCAATCATGTCTTAGCCTGAGAATTGGATTTTAGAAAAAATTTTTTTTTTTGTTTTTCTAACAGTAAAGCTATCCTCCAAGAAAGAAATGTGCATATTTCATACTCATGTAGATGTTATATTTATGATTTTCTGCGTCATATCTGAGGGAAGTTCAGAGATCATGAAAGTTTGCTCACATAAGACACAGTGGTCAGAGTGGGGCGTCTGGGTGGCTCAGTCGGTTAAGCGTCTGACTTCAGCTCAGGTCATGTTCTCACACTCCATGAGTTTGAGCCCCGCGTCAGGCTCTGTGCTGACAGCTCAGAGCCTAGAGCCTGCTTCAGATTCTGTGTCTCCCCCACTCTCTGCCCCTCCCCTGCTCATGCTCTGTCTCTATCTAAAAAAATTATAAAAACATTTAAAAATTAAAAAAAAAAAAGACACAATGGTCAGAGGAAAAACTATGTGAAAAAACATTATGTGCATGTCCAGACTGCAATTTATATTGTCACTGTTGTTATTTTGTGTCAATTTAATTAATATTAGACTGCTAAACAGTCAAATTAAGGTAGGAAAAGAACCAGGCTTACCTTGTGTTTCTTAATGATAAAAAAATAATGCCACAATTCTGTACTTCTTATATACTAAAAAGAAAAACAGCATGTAGGTTTTTCCTTTATTTCTCATTGACTATCAATGTGAGCTCTTTGCAATAAAATGTAAGATCTATGTAAAGACAGAAGAAAAACAGGAAAATGGGAATAGCTGTAATGCTATATACATTTTTCATTATATCAAACTCTCCTCTTAAATTAGTAGTCTGGGCATGCTGTTGGTACAAGAAACTATAATTCCAGTTACCTGTGGAAACGAAGAGCTATCTTGTGTTATCTACAAAAGGATTTCTGAGAAGAATTCTAATTACTGACAAATTCAGAGGCTGAGGCTGATTCAGAGATGTGGCAAAGGATGAAAGAAAGATCTAAATAGTTGAAGTTACCTTAAGAAAACTCTATTCCATGGTTTCTATTAAAGTCCATGCCTACACAGTTTAAGTTTTTATTTTATTGCCTCTCAACTCCTCACTAACCACATCTCAGCTATGAGTTTCAGGACAGTATTTTCAAGTGTAGCAAAAAACTTGATGAAATATGTCCTCCCGGTGCTTATGTTTATGTAACTGTAAATATGCATAAGCTTTTATCTGACTTTTCCTAGCATCACATTTCAGGCTCGGATTGTATGTCAGGTTGCCTTATGGAAACTCCACCAGAGGGAAACAGAAAAACTCCTTGGGAAACAGCAACCCTGATGAATGGAAAAGAATAACCTGCATAAATACAATGAAATAGTCATCCAAGTATCTAGCTGAGTGCAAGGAAGACAAAATTTTACCAACCAGAAATAAATATTTGTATGTCCTTTAACAGTGTTCTGAGCTTAACAGAATAAGACCTTAAGTGGGGCTCGGGGTGATGTCAATGGATATGCACCAGATTGTAATGTAGACTTTTATCACTTCTATGCTCTGGCATCCATTCCTCCTAAAAGATCCTGCTTTCTCTTAAATTCATACAATTGAGGAATGAGTCTGATAGCCATGATGAGCATGGTAATAGTGGTTAGGGGTAAAAAAATGTACAATAAATGTATGGTTTCTGTCTGGTATTAACATGGCCTGTATGGAAGTCATTCCTTGGTCCAAACCCCTAAACCTTAACAGATGGCTTTGTCCCATCGATTTTAACACCTGATCTTCCATGACAACTGCAGTAGCCCCTAATTAAAAACTCCACACCCTCAGTTTGGATATTAGAAGTTGCATTTCCAAGCAATGTTAAATAGCCAGAATAAAATATATAAGTACTATATAATCCATATATATTATATACACATACATACAGATACAATATCCCAGGGCCCAGCTGTCAACACATAATAATTTGTTCTATAAAAGAAAAAAAATTAAAATAAAGCTTCACCTCTTTTTAAGTGCTTCACTGTGCCAGACAGGATAAAGCAGACATACTTCATATACTGTCATTTAATGAACACAATATTAAACTGCATTCAAATTGAAAATAACCTCCAGAAATACATCATGCATTTGCAAGTAAGCAGTACAGGTGCACAAGGAAAAGCAGGGTGTGTAATCATATGTGTGTATATTTATATGCCCACCAGTTCTGTTGTCTTAAAACAGATCTAAGGCAAGGCGCTTCTAGGTTAATTGCTGTTGCTAAGGAAAAGGCTCAGGTTTGTCTTCACAGTCAATCATTTCCTTCAGGTGTAACAATCAGGTTGGCCTCTTGGTGCCAATTTTTGTCTACCTACAAAGATGTAATAGAGTGTCTTTTGAATATTCTAAAATTATTTTTATTATTCACTCTTTACAATTTCTCTAATACGCCCAAATGAAAAGACAGTTTAAAGTTTTCAATAGCAAGCAAATGGTTTCAGGGGAAAATATCACCTGGTTCTTGGTTTCTTAACATAACATAGGAGGCCTGCCAGTATGATACCTGCTTGAAGGAAGAATCTGAAACAAGAAGTCACCAATGGAAGATTCCATGGGAAAGCTACGTAGCAGCTTAAGGCAAGTCCCATACCTGAGCAGCCTGGCTCCCTCTAGTTCATCCCCCGCATTCCAGCTCGCTAGATATACATCACAGTGCAAATATGATCAAGCTACTCAACAACCTTCCACCTATCGTCAATAATTTTACAGAACCAGGAAATAAGGGTTTCTTTCAACTCCCCTATATCTCTGCAGCCTACATCTACATTACAGCTATATTGTGGGTTAGGTGGATAAGCCTGGCAATCTTGCCTTATTATCTGTGTATGTGCTTCTTCTCTATTTCTCTGGCAAGCTTTAAATTTGTGCTTAGACAAACATCCTCTGGAAGCTTTCTCTGCATTTGTAATTATGGTTTAGTACTCTTCTTATGTACTTTGACAAAATTAAAATTTTCTCTTATTAGAGAAGTTGTCACATATAGTATTTAATATGTATATACAGTTAAATCTTGGATTGCAAGTAACTTGTTTTACAAGTGTTCCGCAAGACAAGCAAACATTTCTAATAAGTTTTAATTTGATAAACAAGTGATGTCTTACAATACAAGTAGTACATGATGCTGAATGTCACATGATCACAAATGAGCCAATGGTTCTTCTTTCTCTTTCTCACTTCAGGATTGTGGGTGATTGTCTCCCATACTCGGATGCTTGGTCTCAGGCCATAATGTTTGGCAGAAATCAGTGATTTTTCAGAATGATGCAATGTGCCCACAATTGGCATTAGTGTACTTTTTGTCGCTTCCAAAAACCCACGGACATTCCTTTGTTTTTCCATATAAGAGTAAGCTGAGGAAGGCTTTGCTTTATTCTAGGTTAGGCTTCCTGTAGATATAGACCCTTTCCTCTGCTGCCTTACTGCCAGTTACATTAAATACAGTATATAAGAGTTTATTAATATTGTAATGTAGTCAACATCTGTGTGAGTATATACAATGGGCTCCATGCAGAAAAAGATTCCACTGAGCCAACAGATGGTAGTGATTCCATTAGTGATAGTGAAAGTCATCCTACACAATAACCCTCCTCTCTCTCGTCTCCTTCACACCAGCCACAAAGGTTTTCAAAAGTAAGTGCAGGTTAGTTTGTTTACTTTTCTTTTATTTGTTTATTTTCTTTATTATTTTGTATTATATTATATTATTGTAATAATTTTTATATGAATATTTTTGGGTTGTGGAACGAATCACCTGAGTTTCCATTATTTCTTATGGGGAAATTTGCTTTGATATACAAGTGCTTTGGATTACAAGCATGTTTCCAGAATGAATTAACCTCACAAATCAAGGTTTTACTGTATAACTTTTGTCTTTATCCCCTTTAGCCATTATAAATTCCCAGAAGAGACAGAGTCTGATCTCATCCACCAGTGTGTCTCAAAAGTATGTACATGTGTAAATATATGGTCAATTAATTTAAACTATAATGCATTTAACTACAGAATAAAAGTATAGTAACTCCAAGAGCTCAAACTGCCAACAAAAAGTAGTATGATTAGAACCTAAGAAAATAATAATCAGAAAATTACTCAGAACTAGTTAAGGTTAGGACTTTACCCTGGCTAGCTTTGTAGACAAGAGTTTGTGAGTTAGCTTGGGATTTAAAAAGATTCCAATGGGGCGCCTGGGTGGCTTGGTCGGTTTAGCGTCCGACTTCGGCTCAGGTCATGATCTCGCGGTCCGTGAGTTCGAACCCCGTGTCGGGCTCTGTGCTGACAGCTCAGAGCCTGGAGCCTGTTTCAGATTCTGTGTCTCCCTCTCTCTCTGTCCCTCCCCTGTTCATGCTCTGTCTCTCTCTCTCAAAAATAAATAAATATTTAAAAAAAATTTTTTTAAAAGATTCCAAAACGGGTGCCTGGGTGTGGCTCAGTTGGTTAAGCGTCTGACACTTGATTTCAGCTCCGTCATGATCTCACAGTTCATGGGTTTGAGCCCCACGCCGAGTCCCACATCTGGCTCCATGTTGACAGTGAGGAGCCTGCTTGGGATTCTCTCCCTCTCTCTCTGTCCCCCCCCACTCGTGCACTCTGTGTCCCTCTAGAAATAAATAAATAAACTTAAAAATAGTTTCCAATAAAGATTTGCATATGATGACCTATGTGGTAATCAAATGATCAGTCTGATAAACTTGCTTCTATATCATAGATTCTCCAATATGTATAGAGGTAATATGATAACAAATTCCAAGGTCCACATCTGTTTAGGGAAAGTGAATTAACCAAAGTAGACAGATCACTTTATTACAAGACTTCTCATGGCCTTCAATAAGATACCTGGAAATTATCTAAGAGGAAAAGTATTCTGGGTGGTGCTTCCCAGAATTGCTTGACCCAAAGTTCCTCTTCATTCATGAATATCTCATCTCATCCTCAGAACTCACTTTGGGACATGTCTGCTATCTATAGAAATGACTGGCTATTTAAGGACCACATCCAGTCCAAAACCTGTTTTTGTAAATAAATTTTGGTGGAACACCAGTATGTCTACTCATTAAGGTAGTGTCTATGACTGCTACTGTGATACAGTGGCAGGGCTGAGTAGTTTGTAACAAAGATCATATGGCCAGGAAAGTAAAAATACTATTTTTTTATAGCAAACATTTGCTTATCCCCAATTTATAGTCATATTTTGTTCTTAAGTATCAATGTAATTGTCAGCTGGACCCACTGCCAATGTGTTCTTCAACGTTGTTCTAGAAATGCAGTAAGAAAGGATTCACAAAACTGGAGAGCATCACATTTTCCCTATACACAGGACTGACGAGCAGCATTTTCTACTTTGAAGCATGAACTGACCAAAATAGGTTTGGATTGTCCACTTTAAACCCTAATTAGAAGCCAACACATACTTTTAAACAAGCAAATTAAAACTTACAAATATAGGCACATTTACTACAAAGAAGTCTGAAACTAATAACTTAAAATATTTTATGGATAATTTATTTAAAAACTAACCTACTGGAAATCTTACCAAAGACAACTGAACCTTTATTTGATAATGTAAAGATATCATACTGATAAAGTACCTAAAGTACTTAATTACAAAGATTAATTTTTTTACAAAGATTAATTTTGATCACACAGGCCTAGAGCAGAATAAGGGTTTTGATCTAGATTTGATCTAAATAAAACATCAATTCATGTATAGTACATAGAATACTCAGATGAAATGTTTTTTTTTATTCTAGTGTAATAGTTAAATACAATACATAGCTTTAATTCCTAGTAGAAATGATCTTTTTTGTTTCCTCAATTGTTAATCTATACAACTAAACTAATTCAAATATTTGTTTGGTTCAGGGCATATTCAACATTATTTTGTAAATTGGTAGAATCAGCCTGTTTGGTCATTAGTTTACTAAAACACAGTGAAATGAAAAGAAACAATTCAGTTAGCAGTAGTTCCTGGTGAAAGTTATTTGCAGAAATAAGTTTTCTTTATTTCTATAATTCAGCAGAATCAGTTCGAAATCCTGTTTTACATACTTTTTTTTTTCTTCCATCCTCATCCTTCCCAGTTTCCACATCCCAACAACATTGGACAGATACTGCTACTAATTTTTGACTCTGGTCTCTTTCTCCCTATGTGCTAAAAACCATCACATTTGACATCTGATGCCCTGGAGAAGCTATAAAGTGCTTTTAGGCTCATTTCACAAGCAAAAGTTGATAGCTTTTTTTTTTCACTTATGGTAAGAACACTAAACATATAGGGGTTTTGATATTTGTTTCAAAGCAGCCCTTTGACTAGAAATACAGAACTCTGCTTTCTATGTTCTTTTTCATGTTGGGGTAAATGACCAAAATGATCAGGCATAAATGAATTCAACTAAATGGGCTGTAATGAAGAAGAAAAATAAACTAATAAATCCTACATCCAGAAATACAATATTGTAAACAGAATATTCCCAGAATGAGTGTCAGTTGGGATATACAAATCCAATGCACTATTTCCATGGGAGAATTCAGGTCTTGATTATCTCTCATAGTGTAAGCATTCTCCCAGGATGAGTATGATTCTTCTACTTACAGATACAAAAGCTTTACAAAACATGGCTCCTAAACACAAGTCGTCAACTACTTCATCTGGTGTCCAACCAATAACTTGATCACCAACCCAAACCTAGAATAAAAGTACTCTGTCTAGAATCACTGTGACAGGACACATTGGTTCACGAATGGACACCATCATTTACAGGTTGAAAAATACATCGCCAGGAAATTAAACGATCCTCAAGAAAATGCACTGAGTGAGTGGCAGAGACAAGAGTGGAACTTCAGTCTCCAGACTCCTACTCCTTGCTCCTTCACACACTGTAGGAACTTCACCATCCTTGTAAGACCTCTCTTGTCAAATCCCAACTGACTTTTCCAGCCACAGACCCCAATCTTCTTGTCATTCAACTGTGCTTCAGTCAAATGGGGTTTTCCATGCATGAGCCTACTGCATATTATACTGGCTACACAGCTTTGCTTTCACTATTTTCTTCATTCCTCTACGGTTGAAAATGAAATTCTCTCAACTATCACCTTCCAAACAGGTATCTTTTCAAGATGCCCACAGGTCAAAGCTACCACTTCTGCACTGAATAATAAAGCACCTTTTCTACATCTTGTCAATGTTACTTATTAAATCCCAACTATATTATAATTCCATGTTAACTCCTTGATTGAGATGTAAGCTTGCTGAGGTTAGGTACAGTCTATAATTTATGAATTTCTATCTCTCATAACACACTCAGAACTCATCTTGTTCCAAACCTATGTTTACTAAGTCACAGGGCAGAAAGATGCCTCATCACTAGCAAAAGATGAACATCTGTATTTTATGGAATTTATTCTTTAACCTATCTTTAAAAGTCAGAACAACATCAATTATTGTTCTGTCAGCCCTCTGGAATTCTCCCTGATCTCCAGCATTCCTAAAACACTATTCTAAGTGGTTTCTACCAAAACACCTGAATGTTCTTGCTTTTTATTTTGTTATGTTTGTAAAAGTACCATGAGTTTTAATCCACTGAAACCTAGATGTATGAATCCATTTAAGTGGGACTCGGTGCTCTTTACTCTGGTCTCACTTATTTTAGGATTCAGTTCACCTTATGTATGTTTTCTCTTCACTTTATATATTGAAAAAATCATTCCCTTTGAATGAATAGATAGTGAAGACAGATAATTTTGTCTCATTGGTCAGAAGGTAGGAGTTCTGATGACTCAGAACAAGAAATTCTGAGTATCCACTTTAACCCATTTTTATTTCCTCTCTGATGCTTTACTGTTTCCCTAAATAAAAAGAAGACAACATGTGGATTACAAATGAGGGGTTCTATTAATAACTATAGAAAAAACTAAAACTAAAAAAAGCAGTTGCAAGCCAATAAATCCAGCTAAAGTTGGCCATTCAGAATGCTTGTGAATAATCCTCTAATAGAAATTGGCATGGAAATAAATATTTATGAAAGAGTTGATGATCAACATGTATCTGTACATCTCCATTAGGGAAGATATTCATTTCCTTTCCTGCATTATTCAAAACCCTCACATGCCTGACAAACTGATGTTCCATGGTATGTCTCTTTCTATTACTATTAAAGAAAGTGGTTAGTGTCTTTTTTTTCTCAAAAATGTTTCCTTAATTATTTCAAAATAATACTGGTGATATAAGCAAATTACTCCACCTTTCACTTTGTCCTAACATAAGTTTATGAATAAGTTTAAGTCTGTATATTTTTGACTACTACAAATCATCCTGATTCATTATCATTGTGGAGTAATAATAAACGTGTGTGTGTGTGTGTGTGTGCACGTGCACATGTGTGTGCACGCAGGCCTATGCAGACTCAAGCATATAAACTCTTAAACGTATACATATGTACACACACACACACACACATTTTATGTCTCCTACCATCCATACATACTTTGGATTTTCTAGGTGAAGTCCTACTTTCCTCAAAAATATTCCATCAGATATCAGAAAAAAAAAAACACACGCAGATGATTTCTTGATTGATATGAATCTCCAGTAAGTGATACCTTTTCCGGCTTCTTAAGGAATCAACACAAAACCTTATAACATGTTCCACTGATCTCTGGAATAAAAAGGGAGCTCATAGATTCACAGTCACTTTATTTTACCTTTCTCCTAATTGACTTAATCTGTGTGTCCCTGTGAAAAGAAGGAATTGTTTCTTCTGGATTTGTGGACCTTTGATTAGTATCTTGAGAAACCTGGTTGTTAATAGATTATCTTTCCACATAAGAAAAGTGAAAGCCCACTTTGTTTCACTAACCCTTTGGATGTAAAATGTCCCCAAGGGCAGCCCGCCACCTTTGCTCTCACATACACTCTAGTGACTTGAGCTACCTCCTCTAAGCAGGACTTTTAACTTTGTTTTTCTCAGGGTGCTTCTCCCTGGAGTTCCAGGTCACAAACATCTAATTGCTCACTAAATATTTCCCCTTGAATCATCTTATGCAATTCATTAAAAATCATCTCATAAAGAACTTGTGCTTTCATCTCCCAAAAACATCCCTTTAAATAAACCTGATATTTCAGTAAAATCTACACTTTGATCTTCCAGTTACCCAGGTTTAAAGACCTGGGGTTATCGGTGACTTCTCCCCATGTGTATCTTCCTAATTCCCTATATACCTCTATCACCTACAACCAGTCATGGAATAAGTCCTTCTATTGGCATGTCTTAATTTATTTTCCATGTTGTGGTGAAAGTTAATTGATATTAACTTTATTAAGTTATTATGTTATTAAGTCATCAAGTATTAAATAAAAAGTTAACTTCTATTATCATCATCATCATACCTAAACTTTCAAATTTCCCTGCTTTCATATGTGTGCATGTTAGGACTCTTTTCTCCACTCTGGACTAACTGTTTAAATTCTAAAAATGTTTTAGAATCCTGCTCAAATTAATTTTCTTCCATTTACCTTGAAGTCCAGGGTAGTCCATGACCATTTCCTCTTCTACTCTCCTAGAGCACTTATTATTTCTAAAATATTTTTTAATGTTTATTTGTGTGAGAAAGAGGGAGACACAGAATCCAAAGCAGGTTCTAGGCTCTAAGTTCTCAGCACAGAGCCCAATGCGGGGCTCGAACTCATGAACCATGAGATCATGACCCGAGCCAAAGTCAGACGCTTAACCAAGTGAGCCACCCAGGCGCCCCAGCATTTATTATTCCTACTATTCATTTAAATAAGTGTTGCTTTATGACATCATCTGTATTTAATTGAATAGCTATTTGTCTCTTACACTGGCACCCTGTTCATATTGTATTTATTGTCTTTTACTAATTACATTGTGAATTTCATGAGGACAAGAAATAGTCTGTATTCTCATATTTTCTGTATCCCACCATAATGTCTAGTAAAGTGTTATATAAAGATCCTTAAAATCTATTGCTGATTTCTTGATGACCAATAATATTCTATACAACTGGTTTTGGTAGGATCAGTCCTGTATAAAACATATACTTGGATGGTCACATTCTAGTTACAATTGCCAAAGGATAATCTTACTTCTCATCTTTTCCAAGGAGAACTAAGGCATGCAAAAGTGTGTCCCCATCACTTACTAAAATACTTAAGCCCAATCCATGAATAATTCTAAACAAAGGACCACTAATCACTTCCACAGGACAATCATAAATATTGGCAAGTGAAGTCGAAAAGTAAGATTTAATCTGGTTTATTAGGATAATAATGTTAGGTCCAGGATTCATGAAACTGAGTTTGTAAACAAAAAAGTGTAACTTATGTCAAGAAAAGTTTTTGCATTTATAATTTAATAAAGTAACTATAGGGATTATCTTTATGTCCTCAAAGGAAAAACCAGGACAGGTAAATCCAAAATATGCAAGGCTGAATACTTAGCAGAGAGAGGCTTATCCTTTCCTCATCTTCCTATCAAGCTAGCTCTTGACTGAGACAGGAACACCGAAGTCCAATGTGCAGGAACCAACAAGATAATTCTTTCTAATGCATATAGTTAGAACAAGGCTTAAGGAAATACCACTCGTTAAATACTCAACATACACAGGAAAAGGATGTGTTAACGAATGCAGAAAGCATGATTCTGATTCTTAAGACAGACTTGGACCATTTGTGAACACAGCAAGGTATTTCTCATTATATGTCCCTTGAATTCTCTGCATAGCTAAAATCATATGGAGGTGGGTGTAACTGAAACAATGGAACTATCTTGTTTGGGGTCCCTGTTATTCCTTCTATAGCCAAATGGATTAAGCCGTGAAGTCACCGAACTTCAGTTGGCCTGTGGTATCTCCACATAATAATATTCAGAGCTAAGCCCTTATTCACTGTTATCCTCTCTCAGGGCCCAGATCCCAAGGTTCCCACTGAATGGAACCCAACACTAAGATGGAAACACTTGATCATACTTGGACTATTTCTCTAGCATGCTTTATTATTCATTTATTAATTGAGTTTCCACTGGGTTTTATTTTAAAAGGTTGATTTTGAATCTGAGAGCTTCAAGTGAACAGCTCTGTCCTCACTCAAGGACTATTTCAAACAGCAGTTTAGATGTTTCGCTCTTTATTAAAGATGCAGTAGGATTGGTGTTCTACTCTCAGGTCAGAATATATCCACCCTTATTTTTCCAATTAATGATAGCCAATGAGCCACATATTTTCTGTAACTGACAAAAAATACATTTCCTAGAGCAACTGGGGTTAATAAATAAATTACAATGATTTTGGCACATTCTATGGCATGGCCATGTACACAATCCGGCTGTGACCCTCTGTAAAATAAACCAGTGTTAATAACGATTATTTTAATTCCAGTTCTCCCAATGCACGTTCACTGCAGTGATAACAGAATGGGCGGATACACACACACACACACACACACACACACACACACACACACACATATATGTATATACATATATGTGTGTGTGTGTGTATATGTGTATATACACACACACACACATATATATATTTTTTCCCCGCAAGGCCATTTTTGGTCACAGGGGAAACACAGGGGTGGTCAGGTGTTTTCTGACCTTCCAGTTCCACAGAGAACATGGAGTCCCCTTCCTAAATCCTGACCTGCTATCCAGCCCAGGAAACATGACACTCACTCCCCAGGATACCTAACAAGAAAACATTTTGACTTCTTTCCTTTGACTCAAGAGGCAATTTTGCCACTTCATTTATAAGAGAAGAAAAAGTGCCACAAAGCATCTCTGTGATGGCAGAGGCCTCATGCTGGGAGTTGATCTTGTCACCCTGAAACTAATCTGGAAATATTTGTACCTTAATCTCCTGCAGAAATAAACCTTCTGGAGCTCTCAATCTGACATTCAGCAAAAACTGTACTATATCAGCTGTTGCTAGGCAGACCTTAAGAATAAAAAGAAAATGTAGAGGCTTAAGTCCTGTGTTTGGGAGATTATTTCTTGTTTATACTTTTCCTCTGCAGAAGATTTCTTGGTGCTAGTTCATTACAGCGATTCTGTTTCCCTTCCTCTACTATTCTCTCTTTGCTACATCTCTTCCTTTGGCCTTAAATTGTATCTCATAATCAAACATTTTAACCTGGGTTCACAGAAAGCCTTGTTTGCTTATCTGACTATTAGAGATTCTCAAATGTAACTGCATGCTTCACATTTATCCAGGAGATAAGGCTGGTGGCTGAGAGGCCAGCGATTTCCCACCCAGTCTTTTGTCTAGCTTCCTTGCTGATTTATCAGAAGGAACAACTCCCCCCATAATTTAACCTTCCAGGATGTTCAGGCTCAAAATAAAAAAAATAATAATGTTGCTAAAATGGTATTAGATGGCAAGGAGTATGGTGCTACAGGCCCAAAGGTAGGCTGATACCTGCAGGAAGTATGTCCTGCACTGGTCACTGTATACACTGGTAATCAGATTTAATGATCTATAGTCTCCACATTCCTGCCTCAAAATACTTGGAAACACCTGTGTAATGTCCTTGAGTTTTAAAACTCAATTCTACAGACATAAATATTAGACTTGCCAAGGTCACTGCCCGGCCTAATGCTATCCCTCACAGCCAGTCAGGATGGCATCTCCACTCATTGCAAACTAATTAAGAGTTGAAGGAGGCCTCCAACATAGTCACACCGTACAGCCTTCCTCAGCACATATTTTTGCCGTTGGCATTCTGAGAACAATGTGACATGTATTCTGGTAGATGTCACTGTGCTTGCTTTAGCAAATTTAAGTGACTCTACCCTCTGCCATTGACTGCCAATTAATTTTAAACTTAATGTCCGGGAGAGTTTGTATCAAGTATTCTGAGAAAATTCTATGTGACAGATGTAGGGTAAATAGCATCCTGAACAGTGAATAGTTTTACAATTCCAAAGTTTATCTTCCGTTATACTAAGGAAGTGATGCTAAATGCTTTGTGATTTCTAAGTCAACCTGTTTATCCTGCCCAACTCCTTCATTTGGAAAAAAGTTATTTTTTTCTTGATTTGCTTGCAAAATAATGTTAATAAAAGTTCCATGAGAAGTTTTGTTGGCACAAGAAAATGATGAACACACAAATGACCAGATGGCTTACTATTATTTCCTTACTATACCCTCACTTTACTCCAGAAAAACAAAAATAAGGGAAGTACCCTAGAAGTCCCCAAAATCCATATCTGCAAATTGCCATTTGCCAATGTTGCCAGGTTTAAGAGCTCCTTCAAGATATTCTTTTTGAGATCTTTCATAATTCAAATGAGTTTCAACATACAAACAATTCTCCAAACACCCTAAATCTGATCTAGAGTTCTAGACAATAGCTGTCCACAGTTAGGAGGTAACACCACAAAACAAAGACATAGGTACAATTTCCTCCTCAGCAAAATAGAAGCTTTTTTTTTTTTTGTAACATTTTACTCTTTCAAGTAATGTCTACATATAAGATGGGGCTTGAACCTATAACCCTGAAATCAAGAGTCACATGCTACCACTGACTGATCCAGTCAGGCACCCCTAAAATCTCTATAATCCTAAATCATTGTTTTAATATTTCTGTTCTCTCAAATAAATCAAGTGCATAAATATTAATTGATAATACTATTTCCCTTCTTCCAACTTTATTCTTTTATCCTTTTAGTATCTCTACTTTGTTAATGGGCAAATAGACAGAAAGCTACAGAAGCACAAGCTTAATAAGGCTCGCATCAAGAAAAATAAAATACAGAAAATGTTGTTAAAAAAATTCACTTTTCCTTGTAATTGGCCCTGAATATTTTTTGAGCTGCTATTAGTTATCAAACTAAATGTTTATGGAATTGGCTACTTTATTAACTATGTTATATTTGAAAATGATTCTTTTTTAGCACTGGGTAATATATGGAATTGTTGAAGCACAATGTTGTAAACCTGAAACTAACATAACAGTGTATGTTAACTATACTGGAATTAAAATAAAACAAAATACACTAAAATAAAATTAAAAAAGAGAATTACATTTAGAATTTCTACAGACAATGAACACTTCATATTGAAACATCTGCTATTTTTATCAGACCACTGAAACCACCTACAGCAGTAAACATTAACTTGTAACATCCAGTACCTGGAGAGTGGAAGCAGAAAAAACACAGTTGTAGCCTCAGCCCCTTTTCTCTTCTCTGCTTTACAACCACACACGTCTACTCTCTCAATTGACTACTTTCTATTGTTACAACAGAAATTAAAACTCACTGCCCAGGAGAAATGGATTTCTAAACTAACTGTTAACCCAGATGAGTGGGGCCAAGCACTGATGCAACTCCACGTAACCCACAATGATCTGGTGCATTTTAAAATGCAACCACATCTACCAGGTAGATGAATCATAAAAGAAAATAAATGAATCATATGATTCATAATGAATCATGAAAGACAATAAACTTCGTAAAGAGAGGCCAAGAAATTGCATGGCTAGTAATTTATGTTACCTTCGTTGGACTGCTCTTGCACCTCTCAATTTTTTATTTTATTTTTTTTTATTTTTTTTATTTTTTATTTTATTTTTTTTAGGTTTTTTAACACCTCTCAATTTTTTAAATCATCTCTGAGCTCAAAGCATATTCACAGACACACACGCTGATGATGCAGATTATGGCATATTATCTCTTCCTCTGCCACTTTCAGTTTTGATACAAGATCTGTATTTGTTTAAAGACATTCTCTCAATATAGTTATTGGATCTACAAAAAAAAAAATTAGAATAACTCCAAATCCCCTCCTAGCTTTAAACTGCAAGGGCTGTGAGAGAAGTGGCAATTTAGAGTATGCAAAATAGCATTTCACGATGCAAAAATTTTCCCATTCATTCACATCAGGTATCAGAAGAAAAAAGCCACTATTTTACTTCAAAGATTTTACCTACATTTTGGAGTATGTAGATGTTCAGCATCCAGGAACAAAGCTTGGGAATCTGTTTACTTATAACATTAATTTCATGTTTCCTTTTTATTGTGAAGAACATTAATTTCATGTTTCCTTTTTATTGTGAAGAAGATAAAAAGAAATCACGTTTGGGAAACTAGAACACCTCATTGATTTTTGCATCAGGACTATGTGGTGAAGGACAAAAAGTCAAAGTTTATTTTCTAAGTGTAAATAACATACACTTCTTATATTGAATCTCTTAGGGGATTTATACCTAGGGTATTTCCAAATACTTTTGTTCTCAACATTATTATCTCAGGTGCAGATTAAAGGGAAAACAATAAAGTTGGTGAACTAAGAAAAATTTACTTTTTTCCCCCAAGACACATATGTGAAAGGAAGTTAGTGGCAACTGACAAGGATTCTAAAGACAAAGTTTTATGTTGCAGACATGGGATAAGTTGAGGTTCATATGAAAAGCTAACGCATTCAGCTAATAAGGTACACAATGTATTCAAAATTAAAATTAAAATTCTGAAATTCGAAAATTAAATTTCTGATTAAAATCCTGATGAAAATTAAAATTATGATGATGAAAATTTAGCATTAGAACTGAATCTTATCCCTCTGTTACTGTTTTCTATCCTACCAGTTTATGTTAATTTTTAGGGAAAAAAATGTCATCCTAAATTAATCAATTTCAATATTATTTTTCTTATGGATAATCCTTATGGAAATAATTACCAGAAATCAACAAGATGTCATAGTCTTTGATCTACTTTTCAAATAGATAAGTATTATTCTTTATTTAGGATAGTCATAGGTACCACAGAATGAATTCCAAAAGCTTAATGAAGCTACCAGGAAACTAAATGTTTAGCAATGGAGAATAACTACGTCAATAATATTTATGGTATATAAATTTTATGAGAAATTTTATGGTAATTCAAAATATTTGATAAAGGTAATATGAAAACAGAATGTTTTAATATACAGAAAATTCCATACATGTATATATGTAATATTCTATAAATCAGAATTAGAAATATGAAAAATACATATGTACATGGGCAAACACTAGATAAATACAACAAAAGAAAAATAACTGCCATTAAGGATTACATTAAATTTGTTAAATAATTCAGTCCTCTTTTTAAAAATTAGCCAAATTAAGAACTATACATAAAGTATATAAACCATAAAACAGCACTTAAGAGAATTAACAAGAATGACAGCTTTGAATCTAAAACAGATAAAATCAGGATGTATAATTTTAAACTTTAATGTAAGTTATAGAGAAGTTATAAAACTAATCTATTGTTTCGTGAACAGTTTAACATTTGTGGGATTTTTTTTGGGGGGGGGACAACTGCATTCTAAAACTATTGGAAACAACATAGAAACAAATTTATTGATATAGAACAATATCCAAAAGGTATAGCTAAGTCGTTCAAAAAGAGTTTATACAAATTTGGGGAAAGATACAAATTTCATGGTTTCCTCTAATAGTTTACCAGGGATGCCTTAACAAAGTACTACAAACTGACCTGCTTAAACAAGAGAAATTCATTCTCACAGTTCTGGAAACTGGTATCAAGGTGTCTGAGGAGCCATGCTCCCTCTATACATAATAGAAAAGGGTGTGTTCCAGGCCTCTCTCCTCAATTCTGGTAGTTCCTTGGCTTGGGGCAGCATATCTTCAATATTCATATGACATTCTCCCTGTGTATCTATTTGTGTCTAAATTTCCCCTTTTTATAAGTGCAGCCATTATATCAGATTGGGGATATAGCTTACTCCACTAGGACATCATCTTAACTAATGATACTTGCATCCCTATTTCCAAATGAGGTCACATTCTAATGTACTGGGGCTTAGGACTTCAACACATCAATTTTCAAGGGACATAATTCAACCTCTAACATTGACTTATGGAGAGTAAGGAGGGAAGGAAGTGACTTTCATTCTACTACCAGGAGGAGTGCTATTAAAGATGTACATCCAATCCCCTTCTGCTCAGCCTTTTCACTTCCACAAGTGGAATGGTACTTTGGCTGAATAGTGAGCTCAGAAGAGAACACTAAGCATTCCTTATTGGACTCTTGAGTGACCTATTGCCAGGTGCCTTGGCTTTTTCCATCTGAGGTGAAAATTTAGCATGAATAAAAGAATGAAAAAGAAAACAAAAAAGACAAATCCTAACTGGTAAAAATATAAGCCGAAATTTTAACTCTATTTAACCTGGGTGTTGGCAATACATGATGATTATTTTATTATTTATTAGTATTATTTATAGTATATCTCTTACATTTGTATAATTTTAAGTTTGAAAGAAAGATGCAGCTTCTCCCTCCACACATATGCATACTGTATATTTTGAATAGGCAATAATTATAACTAATATCTACTTACTATTTTCTTTGTACCACACAGTATTATAAGTAATTTCTATGAAACAATATTTATGACGGTAGATGAGTAGATTGATGGAAAAACGGATCAATAGATGGCAATTATAATTCATCTTTCTAAACATTCTAAAGATATGGGTTCATGTAACAATTGGTATTGATGAATCTGGTATCTTGGGTCAGGAGGTATCAGATTCCCCAAAAAGTGTCTTAGTTTGCTTCAAGCAACCCCCATGCCAAATTATTTGAACAATAAACACTTTTCATCAGCTATACACTAGCTTTTTACATTCAGAGAGAAATAGGAGGCAAGAAGGAGATGAACAAACAGATATGGACAGCTATTATTGAATAGCGGCAAAAACAAAGAAACAAACAATAGGGGGGTGGGTGGGACGATGGTTTAAATAGGTGATGGGGATTAAGGAGTGACTTGGCCTGATGAACACAGGGTGATGTATGGAATTGTTGACTTACTATATTGTATACCTGAAACTAATATAACACTGAATGCCAACTGGGATTAAACTAAAAACTTTAAAAAAAAGAAACAAACAAAACAACAGAAAAACTCTAGTGACCAATGGGGAAATGACACACTTAGGTCTCTCACAAATACCAGGATTCTAAATACTCTGTCTCTTTAAATCTTAAGACCTATATCCTGATATTACCCTTTAGATTTCACAGGCACTAGCTTAGATCTACCAGTTCTAGTCTTTATCTTCTGTCCTAATGGATTTACAAATACCTCTGTGACTCAAGCAATTATTTACCTTTAAGACACTATTCTAGTGGTCTATGTGGCCTTGATACCTATACCAAATAGGGTACAGAAATTCACAGTACACAGTTTTCTAAATTTCCTCTTGAGAATGTATACATGTAATAGATAATTTTCACCCCCAAATTTAAAATCCACCACATCGTTCCATACGCTATAGTAGCATACAGCACAGGCTCCAGGTGGTGGATAGGATATAATTCTGTTGTGCTCACTTAATATGCACAATAACACCACATGGTAGATACAGTTATTACCTTCTTTTTACACATTAGAAGACTAGGTGCAGAGAGGCTAAGTAAATTTCTCCAGGTCATGTCCAAGCACCAGAACATAGATCTAAAGTATGTAGTAGGATTCTAGACCCAGACTCTTCAACATTATGTTCTATAACACCTACTTGCATGGTATCAAATATGCACTTCTGAGACAGAGAAGGAAGAGAGCTATTTTCACCGACCTAGAAAAACTGCTATACTTTGATGTCTTAAAAATACATTCATTTAAAAATCTTCTGGGCTCAAACTCAGTGTACTACTTTGATATGACCTCACCTCAATGGGGTCAAACATTTTTATGATATGTATTTGAGAAAGCTAATTTAATGCTTTCAGCATAGGACATTGATTTTCAAGTCAAGCTCTTTAAAAACAGTGAATTAAATAAAAATTGGTCTTAGCTTATGAAATCAAGTATCACTAATAGTCATTGGGGAAATCCAATAATGATTTTAGCTCTGTGAATCTGAGTCAGCCTAAACCCAATAGGATTAGGCTTAAAAACAGGGATGGAGAAATATATTTAAGTAAACTTTCTACCCAGTTGAACTTTGTAGATCTGAAATTTACCCATTGATCTAGATAGTTTTTAAAAGGCTTCCCGATACATAAATGTCACCTTTGACTTACAAGGTAGTAGAGGTAGGTCTGCACTGCTTCACCATCTCAATCTATCTGAGAACCTTCTGGATAGTTTCCTATAGATAATAAAGTCTCAAGGTCAGGCTGCTGGCACTCAGCTCTTTTGTCTATTGCTTATCCTTGTGACACAGAAAACCAACTTCTTGTTCTTCTTTGTCATTGATAGCACATATAGTGGACTTGCTCAGTGAAGAAGTATTCTAAAACACAGTCTCAGTAAAGTGCAAGATTCTTCATGCTACCAGGCTGTCAAATAGTTCTATATTAGCCCTTTCTTATGTAGGGGCCCCAGGATGCGCCACGTTAGCAGGAACATCATATCCGTTAAAAGCAATCAAAACTCAGTAGGTACAGGAAAAGCTCTTTACCTCCCCCTCACCTGCCTGCATGTACCAGGAAGAGAGCTATTAAGAGAGATTCCTTTTTACCTAAAAATATATCTATATTATAGGAAAAAACTTTGTTTTCTAAATATTTCCTCTCACCTTCTGCTAATGGTCTTTTTCCCCTTTGTATCTCAGACCCCTACTCTTCTCCTTAGCTCTTGTAAGTTTCATGTTGCCTAAGTATCTCTTGGAATTTCCATATCAGGGTAGATTCCTCATAGGTACCTTACCAAATTTGATATTCTCCTGCTAATCTGTCTAATGTCACTTTGATTCTTACTCCAGATAGAAGGACCTTGAAGGGAAGAGGGAATTCTTCCTCTCCAACAAAAGTCTGAATACCTTCCTACCATTGGATGAGAAAAAACAACAAAAACATGAAAATCTACTAATTAATTGAGAAAGGGCAAAGAAAAAGCCTATCATCAAAAAAAGGGGGAGGGAATTCAACACTGGAATTTAGAACCAAGGGGAGTTATCAGGAAAAGACATATAATGGGAAATGGGAAAGGCAGAAATCATTGAATGAGAAAGGAGGAGCTTCAGAAAGAACTTAGAATTAAAAGGGGTGGGCTACATATCCAATTGTGAGGGAAGTTATGTCATCAGCAATATTAACAAAGTTGCTCTCCTTTTTGAAGTTCAAGATGGAAAGGCATCTTTGGGCAACTAGCTCTTAGGAAATAACACTAAAATATTATCTATAAATTGACAGCTACTCTGAAACAATTCTCAAGAAGAGAACCAGATACAACATAAGAAAGATCCAACACTTGTTATCATATAGATATTTAACAAATGAGGCGAGGCTTGGAAAGTGTGCTTTGCTTGCCTAGACAGAATAAGCTGAGATATGAAGATCTCCATCTCCCCAACACGGTTTTTCATTTAAGATATATAAATCTTTAAACACATGTGCACACAATGACCTAGTCCTATCCCATCAAATTCCAAATATGTTTCTACAAGGAGAAGACAACAAAAGTCAAAGTTTTTTTTTTTTTTTTCTCATTTAGTACCAGTCCTACAGAGTAAAATGGCAGCTCTTAAAATGCATTTCTAAGGTGACAGGACAGGGAGCAAAAAGGAGGACAGTACAACCAATTAAAACTTTAAAGGACATTTAGATAAAAAGTTGAAATAAGACCAGGCTCTTAGGTCATAGCCCTCAGCTGCACAACATTGCCAAGGGACTTGTAATGACCAGAAAGAAAACCAGAGTTCACATCAACAATGCATGGCTAAGATCTCTGTCAGGAGTTTCTCAGAGAAAGCACCAATCCCTAGCACACCCACACTGCAGCTAGAAGCAGACTCATTCTAAAAGAATGCCAAAACTGGAACAAATCTTAAAGCAATCTAAATGTCTCCATTTTCTGAGAAAGAAATCAAAGTCCAGAACAGTTAATGTCACATGGCCAAGGTCAACAAAGAAAGTCAACAATGGAAAGAGGTCTCAAAACCAGGAATTTTATACAATGATTATACAAACCGATTATAATGGGCTGCCCTGATTTCTAGTATTCTGCCATTTTAGTACCTTCAGAACACTTGTAAGACTATGAATGCCAACTTTTTTTTTTTTCCAGATCAATATATGACCTGCCTTCCCATAGTCCTCTCCCACCCAATGTGCATATTTGCATATTTATGGAGATATTAAAAAAAACAAATCAGGAGGATACATATATTTTTTCTACCAAAATATAAACAGCTGATGAATGTAATAAAGATTATGGAGACTCTTGTAGTTACTCTTTTAAAAAGTCAAACAAGGTTTGTTGTGTGATGAATAATTACTCTGATTTCCACTTATGTTTTTGTAAATCAAGTTGATTAGAGAATAATACATATATATGTTTAGATTCCTCTTCTAGTTACCTATGTACAATATGAGGAGTTTTAAATTGTTGGCTTTACAAAACTCCATGTCTTTTATTAGTCAATTTCTACTTTGAGTACTGTGATTTAAAAATACAGTTGCTAGGAATGACTCCTACTTTTACAGTCTCTTCCAAGGATGAAAATTTTACCCATATAAAAGATTTGTCCTTTCTACTTGCCATAAGACTTAGGAGAAACTATCATACGTTCTGCAGAAATACCAGCTTCTTTTAATTCTCTTAACACTAGAAACTGTAAGAACTACTGGCACAGAGTATTCTCAGTGTCTCCAAGAATAAATTTTGAGACAGAACTGAGAAGATGGACAGAAAGGAATGTGGGGAGATGGGATGGGATGGGAGGTGGGTAATTGGAGAAAAATACTCATAGTTCCAGACGGGTAAAATTTGTCAAAGGTGTGGGTGAAGAGTATAAATGAGAAGCTCACAAAAATAAACAATATTTTTAATTTCTAATTCTACTTGATATTCTGTATATATCGTCCATCACCACTAAAAATACAACTAAATGATACTGCTCAACCATTTTCTTCATTACTGAGTTTATCTGTCATATTCAGCTCTGAATAGACATTTCAAACTTTTTTTAAGTTTATTTATTTATTTTGAGAGAGAGAGAGAGAGAGAGGGAGAGAGAGAGAGAGAACAAGATAAGGAGGGCTAAAAAGAGAGGGGCACAGAGGATGTGAAGTGGGCTCTGTGCCAACAGCAGGCAGCCTGATGTGGGACTCGAACTCAGGAAGTGCAAGATCATGACCTAAGACAAAGTCAGACACTCAACCAACTCAGACACCCAAGTGCCCCATATTTTTAACCCTTCATGAAAGCTGGAGGTCAATATCAATTGTATTACAGATTATACATTTATTAGTAGTAATATTTATTAAGTGGAAGAACTTGGCCTGTATAAAATGAAAAGCAAACAAAACATTAATGACCAGATTCTGGAAAGTGTAAACTAATGCATCTTTCTCCTTTGTGTTCAATAACTTTACAACAACATACAATATATAATAAAGCCATGGTGGGGGCACCTGGCTGGCTAAGTTGAAAGAGCATGAAACTCTTGATCAAGTGGTCATGAATTCAAGCCCCACATTGGGTGTAGAGATTACTAAAAAATACAAATAACAAAAATAATAAACACATGGCAATAATTTGTATTTTAAGTAAAATAATTGTTTACTTGACTTTGGAGCATATTAAATAAAGCTGACATCTATATATTTTACAAATATACACAAATTTTAAAATGTTCATATTCAGTCAGCTGCTTTTATCATATTATCTTTCAACATTCAGGTCAAGGAAGATAATTTGTGTGCAAGTATCTTATCTTTATATTTTTCCGTTTGAAGCACTAACATGTTTATGTCTTTCCTCTAACCTATTTTCAATTGGAAAAAGAAAAGCAGTCCCCATAGAATACTTGCAAAACAGTGAATACACAGGAGTGGTAATCAAAAGCAATCCAAACAGCTTTCCAAGGTGCACACTGCATGAATAACATCACTATCCCCAGTGCATTGATTCAGCCTCCTCTCTAATAGGGGTTCCCATCCAGGTTCTCATATTCAGTGATACACAGTAAAGATTTAACTCCAATATGGGCATGCCCTATGTCTCCTGATTTCAACTGGCCCTTTTAGGTCAGGGATGAGAAAATACAAACTTGATCTATTTTTGCATCTGCAACTTTTGGATTTTACAGAATGGTTGACAAAGTTCATGCACAGTTGCCGATCCTACAATGCAAATATCTTGAGCCTCCAAAGGTTGATCTGAGATTCAAATGGATTTTTTTCCTAAGTGCATACTAAATTATTTCATATATATATATATATATATATATATATATATATATATATATACACACACACATACATATATATATACATATATATGTATATGTGTGTGTATATATATATATATGTATATGTGTATATATATATATATATATATATAGAGAGAGAGAGAGAGAGAGAGAGAGAACTAGGGAGGGGCAGAGAGAGAGGGGGACACAGGAGATGAAGCAGCCTCTGGGCTGATAGCAGAGAGCCTGATGTGGGCTCGAACTCATGAACCTTGAGATCAGGACCTGAGCTGAAGTCAGGTGCTTAACCACCTCAGCCACCCAGGCACCCACAGATATTTAAAAGAAAATTATTTATCTTGAGATATCAAGCTGGTGCAGCCACTCTGGAAAACAGTATGGAGGTTCCTCAAAAAATTAAAAATAGAACTACCCTATGACCTAGCAATTGCACTACTAGGCATTTATCCATGTGATACAAGTGTGCTGTTTCAAAGGGACACATGCACCCCCACGTTTATAGCAGCACTATCAACAATAGCCAAAGTATGGAAAGAACCCAAATGTCCATTGATGGGTGAATGCATAAAGATGTGGTATACACACACACACACACACACACACACACACACACACACACACACGCACAATGGAGTATTACTTGGCAATCAAAAAGAATGAAATCTTGCCATTTGAAACTACGTGGATGGAACTGGAGGGTATTATGCTAAGTGAAATTAGTCAGTCAGAGAAAGACAAAAATCATATGACTTCACTCATATTAAGACTTTAAGAGACAAAACAGATGAACATAATGGAAGGGAAACAAAATACAAAAACAGGGAGGGGGACAAAACAGAAGAGACTCATAAATATGGAGAACGAACTGAGGGTTACTGGAGAGGTTGTGGGAGGAGAGATGGGCTAAATGAGTAAGGGGGAGTAAGGAATCTACTCCTGAAATCATTTTTGCACTATATGCTAACTAATTTGGATGTAAATTTTAAAAAATAAAAAAAAAAATTAAAAAAAAAAAGAAAACAAAATACAAAAAAAATTATTTTTCTTAGTAATCTCTACACCCAACTTGGGACTCAAATTTGCAACCCCAAGATCAAGAGTAGCATGCTCTATCGACTAAGCCAGCCAGGAAACCCTTCATAACTATTCTTTATTCAACTTTCATGCATCCTTCTCCTAATAAGTAGAGGGAATACATTCTTTGTTTTTATTTTTTATAGACAATTTAACTTACTGTTTGTTATTCAAATATTTAATCCTTGTACGGTGTGCCACTAGAGTTTGGAAAGAGGGACTAAACATTTAGGAAATATTTATCTTCTAGAGATTAAAAAATTAGAAAGATTATTTAGATTAGTCAAATATTCACTGGGAAGCATTTTTTACAGCTTTTACAAATTCCTTTTTTTTTTTTAAAAATCCACTGTTTTTCAGGATTGGTGAAATTTAAAAATATACTGGTTAAGAATTGTCAGTTCAGACCCATTAATGCCATTCCTAGGTATATGTCCACACAAACACTGTACATGAATGTTCATATGGGCATTATTTATAACAGCCAAAAAAAAAAAAGTTTAAAGCACTTCAATGCCAATTATCAGAGCAATGGATAAATAAATGAGGCATATACATACAATGGAATATTATTTGGCAATAAAAAGTAATGAAGTACTGATACATACTTGAAATATATATAAACATGGATAAACCCTGAAAACATGATGCTAAGTGAAAGGGGAAAGTTCACCTATGAGATCATATATAAAACAATTCCATTTATAGGAAATATTCAGGAGAAGTAAGTCCTCAGAGATAAAAGGTAGATGAGTGTTTTTCTATGGTTGGTGGAAGGTTTAGGAGAAAACAGAAGGGGCTGCTAATAGGTACCAGGTTTCTTTTGAAAATGATGTATATAATCTAAAATTGTTTGTGGTAATGGATGCACAACTCTGAATATACCGAAAACACTGAAAGATTCATAAAATGTGTTAATTATATTAAGAATAAATAGTTCAAAAAAGCTCTTTAATAAATGTTTGAGAATTTTTCTTTTTTTTTAATTTTCACAATGTTTTCAACAATGTCCCAAACTTATAGTGGGTACTATGGCACTGTGACAGAAATCTTTCAAAATGAGGAAATATATGTTAATGGATATTTATTTATAAAATAAGGATTGTTTTGATGAAAATTAAAGAAGGCAGGCGTTCATCTTGATTTCTAAGTACCCAGATGACAACCTAAATATCCACATATTTTCTAAGGATTCTGGGTAAAATAAAGCTAAAGAAATATACACTGTTCATGATAAATGCACCTCTTAGACAGAATCTCTGTGCCGTTGTTTACTTACTCGCTGTTCCCTTCCTGACTCTTCCTACTGACTCTGGATTTTATTATAGGGGGTGGCTTTCTGTAAGTTCAAAGCCAAGGTCGTGTCCTTTCAGCTCAAATCCAGACTTGAGGCATAAATCTTTCAGAAAAGATCCTTCCACACTTGCATCACAAAGACTCTGACACATGTCACAATGAAGCAACTTTCATTAAGTTACAGCAATAAATGTACTTTCATTTCAGAGTCACACGGACTCTGAAAAATTGCTCTATCTTTCCCCATTCCCATGACAGCTGTCAACATGTCACAAATGGAGAAAAGTTTAAAAAAGAAAGGACTTTCACGTCCCCAACAGTTGTCACGACTAGCAGCAACATAATATGCAATGCTACCAAGGGGAAATAAACACTGTATAGGAAACTAGAGCATGCATATATTAGAAAAGTCACATTTCACTTTCATAAACTACAAGATAAAAGAGAAACAAAAAAACAATAGTATCATTTATAATACTTCAGAATGTTGCATATGGAACTTATCTGTCCTATCTCTAGTGTAAATCTCAATTCCTCTAATTCTGGAAAAAAACATTTATCCTAATTTCAACATTAAAAGTTTTTTACTTCACATGTCTTTATATAACTAACCACAAGAGTCGGGTGTCAGGGAAAGATCTACCAGATCAATTTAGGACAGAAGACAAAAGACTGAAGGCATAAAACAGTGAAAATATAAAATCAGACACCAACTTTTAACTTGACAGGCTGATAGAATTGTTGATCTAGTTTATTTCCTTTTCAGATTTCAAATAACAATACAGTGAGAATAAGTTTTTGAAAAAAGATACCCAAGAAAGAATTCCGTATAAAATTCAATGTGTGAAGAAGGAATTCAAAGTGGTCTTTACTCTTATTTCTCCAATGTGATTCAGATCCCCAACATGAACATCATCTTAGAGCTAATTATAAATACAGTCTCTGTATTTATACAGAGGCTTGTGACAAGCCTCAGTGCTGTCCTACTAAATCAGAATCTGTTAGTATTTCAGAAGCACTGTTGAGCATTTTCCCACCAGTGACATTATTTACTATTTGAACTCTTGGACACTGAAATAATATATTTCTTATTACCAATATCTATTAAGTAACATTAACACAAGAAAAGAAATGTAATATAACAAAATACATGTTGTATTACTAAATTAATTAAAATTTCAACACATCAGATTTCTCCTGTGAGAGCTTTGCTAAAGCCTTCATATTGATGTCAGGTTAAGAGGTATTCTAAATCAATTGATATTTAAGACTGCATCATTTGTTAGCATCTCTGTGGAAAATGCAACAACCTTGTTAATACTGAATACAGACCTTTAACATTAAAATAGTATATCAATTTAATGCTGAGGCATGCTGGAACTCTGCACAAGAAGGTGATGTTGCTACAAACTGATGGTTACCACAGGAGTGGTGAGTAAGGGGATAGGTGAAATAGGTGAAGGGGCTTAAGAGTACACTTATCATGATAAGCACAATGTATAGGATTATTGAATCACTAGATTGTAGAGCTGAAAATAAATTGTAACACTGTATATTAACTATAATGGGATTCTTTTAAAAACACGGAAAACATTAAACATGTAATGATTAAGAAAAAAAGAAAGTTATTTCTAGACTATGAAAAGGCCAAGAGCTTCTCTTGTGATGGTAGGCAAGGTGATGCATTTTGAACTAGCCAATATATATAATAGCTGCTTTGGCAAACCATACGCTTACCAAATCCAGTTATGTCAACAGATGATTTGCCTGCCCACTAATGGTGAAATAAACCTTTGAGTGCTCTGTGGTTAATTGAGGGAATGAAGCCGGAAAGCCATGGAGTCTGAAGGCTCTGAGCATTAACAATCATCCCTCCCATTACTTCCTGGGAGGGGATCAGGACCACTTCACCAAACCTCAGAACCAAACTCTCTGCAGTACGAAGCACTACCACTTTTATGCCTCTGAAAAAAATGACATCCCACCCAGTTACTCACCTCACAGTTCTCAGACCTCAGAAATCAGAAAAAAAAAAAAAAAAAAAAAAAAAAAAAAAGGCAAAACTGTCATCTACTCAGTAAATACCTCTAATTGGCTACTTCAGAACTCAGGTAAGCTCCTGTGTAGCCCAAAGGGAAGTTAGAAGGGAGAGAAAAGTCAATAGCCTTTGGGAAAAAAAATTGCAAGGCAGACAGACACTATAATTTTAGTACCAATTTTCTTTTTACACATTGAAATGAAAGAGTGTACTAAGAGCCCCTTGGCACTTAGTTGCCCTAATATTTACTTCCAAATTATTATCTTTAATACTAACAGCACTTTGCAGTTATAAAACACCTTGTTCCAAAAAGCTCAAAATGCTTCCCCACATAAGAATTCAACTCTACTTGAGAACACATCCAAGGGAGGGACAGTTATACCCCTAACTAGGTGTATCAACAGGTTTATAAATAGGTTTCAAATTAGCTCGTTCAACTCAATCTTTTAGGCAAGTGGAAAGGAAAACATCTGTGAATGACCTGTTGGGTAGACAGAGGTCCAATTTTTTTCAGAGAAGCGAAAAGAAGGGGAGGGCTGCCGTGCTAAACCAGTGGTTTAATCACAAAAACCTAGTCATGACCAAACAAGCAACCAAACAAAAAATTGGCTATTTTAGGCCAAGATAATTCTGGGTCCACAAAAATATCTGGAAAATTGTTTTGTTCATCTCCTTTATATGGTCTATATAGGATCAACTTAAAGAACACAGGACTTTTAGCTGGAGACAAGAGCCATTGGAGCTAAAGGAAGCAATGGAGATGGAAAGATAGCAGAGCTGCTCTATACCCCAGGGTGGCCGACAGAACATGCCCTTCCCTCTTCTTCACCGATATATGCCCAATTACAATGCATTTAGTTTGATAAAGGCAAAATTTTTTTGGTTGTTTTGTTTACTGCTGTATCTCTACACCCTAGAAGAAGGTTAGATAAATGGTTGACATTTAATATATAATTTCTAAGTGAATGAATGGATATAGGCCAGCATTCGTGAAGGTGGACCCAATCTGGTAATGCTGTTTGCTGCACAGGTCTCCTAGGAAAATGCCTATGCCTATGCATCACAGCATGTACTCCTTGCTCCTTTACTGATACAACTTCTAAAGTACCTTCTGTGAAACTAAATAGCATATAGGCTGTGTCTTGAAGTCAAAACAACCAGAAATGAGACCATCTTCTTTTTGTCCCTCAAATGTGATGAAAACATCAGCAGATTTCCTCGTGTCTGATTAGATACATGCTCAGCCAGACTCTATAGAAAAGTTAAATTTAATAATAAAAAAAAAAAAGGGTGCCTGGGTTCCTCAGTCGGTTAAGCATCTGACTCTTAGTTTTGACTCAGGTTAAGATCTCACGGTTCGTGAGTTCGAGCACTGTGTCAGGCTCTGCCCTGGAGGTGTGGGGCCTGGGATTTTTTCTTTCTCCTGCTCTCTCTGCCCCTCCTCTGCTCTCTCTCTCAAAATAAATAAATAACCTTAAAAAATGAAAATAAATAATCAACTTACTCCTTTTATTTTTAAAAAAAAATTTTTTTTTTAACATTTATTTATTTTTGAGACAGAGAGAGACAGAGCATGAACGAGGGAGGGGCAGAGAGAGAGGAGGACACAGAATTGGAAGCAGGCTCCAGGCTCCGAGCCATCAGCCCAGAGCCCGACGCGGGGCTCGAACTCACGGACCGTGAGATCATGACCTGAGCCGAAGTCGGACACGTAACCGACCGAGCCACCCAGGCGCCCCAGCTTATTCCTTTTAAAGCGGTATAAATTGTGCGGTAATGTTAGTGCCCAATTCAAATAAAAATACTACAAGTTAATTAAACCAAAAACTGTAATTGTAGTATACTAAACCAAATTACTCAGGTATAGCAAAATGTATTTATGTATTGAATTCTGTGTGATTTACTCATCCTTTTACCGGTAAAACAGGAGTTCTTTTTTTTTTTTTTTCCAATGTTTGTTTATTTTTGAGAGAGAGGCAAAGCACAAGCCAAAGCAGGCTCCAGCCTCTGAGCTGTCAGCATACAGCCGGACACGGGGCTCAAACCCACGGACTGTGAGAACATGACTTGAGCCAAAGGTGGACACTTAACCAACTGAGCCACCGAGGCACCCCAAAGAGGAGTTCTTAAATCCGACCCCTACTAATGGACAGTTCATGAGCATTTGTAGAGTTTAAAACAAGCTTTCCAGAAATGTCAATGTGCTTTGCTCCATTCTCCCCTTCAGTTCCTCCCTACAAGTACACACATATATTGCCAAGTGCACTTTTCATCTTTTAGGTAGACTACATGCCACCTCATGTTGTAAAAGCCTATGTTTTCTCCCCCATCAGTGAGTAGTCTTTCAAATGGCTTATAATAAAGTATGTAAACTGGACAGATATGGGTGTGATATATGTTTTGGCTTCAAATGTTTCAAAAATAAGTAGTAATATTTAAAATTTGTGACATGTGGCAACACTGGGCCCACGATCCTAAATAATGATAGCATTTAGGAGAGACACTTAGGTGCTATTCTGAAATGACCCAGTGGATTCCCTGTCTTCTGACACCTGGTCTACTCCACTCATTCATGTTTTCTATCTGGCTTCTACAGGCCTTTACTTTTGGATTCTCTGGCTCTCAGAGTTCTAACATTGTTGAATGTGCATAAAATCTTAAGAATAACTCAAGAGTGAATCTCTTATCAGGGAAAGAGCACCATATGGGGCTCTGGAAACACTAGGATCCATTCCTAGTCATACTACTAGACAGCCATTCTATCTTCAGTAAGCCTCCAAGACCAGTAGAATAGAGTCAGTTGAGACAATCTGTAGATAACTTCCAGACCAGGAATTCCATGCTTTCATGTCCCTGTCTCCTTGGTTTGCTAGGCTGGCCATTCTCGAGCACACAGGAAATAACCTACAGTACTGTCACTTGCATGAGACAACTCCTGCTACATTCAAGAATGACTTCTAAAACTGCTTATCAAAAAAAAGTTAATACCTTAGCCTTGTCCTAAGCAACTGTATTTGTAAAATAATGTATTTTATTTACTAGTTACATAGTTTGTACTTAAAGTCATCACATATTCCACCAGAAGTATTTGTTGCACACTTTGGGAAAAACTCCCAAGTGAACTCTAAAGTTTATTAAAACAGTTACTTTAGAGGAATTGTCAGAGCCTTCACCAGACTTTCAAACATGTTCCTGTCTCTACCTGACAGATTACTTGGAGATTGAAAACTGCTATGTACAAACTCAAAAACGTTACTCAGGTGAAATATTTTACTCCATCACTTTACACAAACATCCTGAATATTATTCACATGATATGAAAATGACTTGGAAAAAACACCACTATAACCAATGTTATCATTCAACCATGGTTCTTGATGAACATAAAGATTTGCAAAGATTTTAGCTTAGATACACACACACACACACACACAC
Source organism: Panthera tigris (assembly GCF_018350195.1). Lineage (NCBI taxonomy): Eukaryota > Metazoa > Chordata > Mammalia > Carnivora > Felidae > Panthera > Panthera tigris. The sequence goes on along the minus strand of NC_056661.1, from coordinate 44,408,775 downwards.
ACACACACACACACACAACCAGTTAGCCTGAAAAACTGTTTTTCTCCTAATAATTTTAGTAAGATGTTTTAAAAGTAAAGTCATTTTTAAAGTTTCACATCTCTTAAATTTACTCACATGCTGCAAAAGGTACTTACAGCAAGAAATATAATACTACAATAGAGGTTAACAACAGCAATCAACTGAATACCCTTGTGGATTCCTGCAGGGAGAGGTAGAGGGTGAACTCAAGGGAAGAAAAGCGTCAGTCTAAATTTGCTACTAAATTTGAGCACACAGCCAGACAGCTGGATAGGAGGAAGAGACACACACCTTAAATTATCAGATTCACACTTAACACACACATCATAAAGACGCGAGAGACCATGTTTGAACACATAATTTGTTCTTTTCTGGGAGATAGTGGTTGTTTCCCCCTCTGGCATCAAACATGATGCCTATGTGTGAGCAACTCTCCCAGTCTGAAAGGTGCACGAATGCAATGAATTCTAAGCAGCTTGGAAGTAAAGTTCTTGCAAATGACCATGGGAAATAAGTGACATGACTCACTTAGAGGGTCATGTCCAGTAGATAAAGGTATTTACCTGAATGTTGGGGAAACCTAAACATTTTACTTTCAATATGATGCTCGGTTGAAGAAAAGTGAAGTCGAATAATTTCAAGAAGTCATTCATTACTGTGGAGTAGTACACCCTACATTTACATTTATCTCCTGAGCCACCAAGCGGATTTAACAAAACCAACCTTCTGGGATTCAGGCATCTACTGCATGTCCTGAGATGTTTGGGGTAACACAATAAATGGTATGTAAGCGCATTTTGGGAGGGGGAGATCATAAACACAGACATTGGGAGAAGGATCAAGGAAATTCACTAGCAAGTATACCAACAGCTACACTTGTATACACTTGTGTGCCAACATCTACCATACTAAACAGAATATCCATATATAGTCCTCCAAAAATCTTCATTAAACTAAGACAGTCCTCTGGTATCATAATACCCACTTCATTTAAGATCATTATATTTTTAAATCTTGCTGTGCCGGTACATTAAAAGCTAAGAGCATTCCTTCTTCCCTCTATCTCTTCATTGATTTAAATTTCTTAAACATCTGCACAGTAACGTAACAATACTTATAAGCCAGGTCTCTTTCAACTATAATACGCTCATTCCTCTATTTCCCTATTTACATTTTTTTTTTCCAGAGAACTCAAATTCCTATCCCTTGATATAGGGTTTCCTTCTGGCAAGACTTAAATCTGTCTCCTTTAGTCCCCTTTGCCAACTGCCTGGCACAGGCAGCATCTCTAAATTCTGTCATATCCTCAGAATCTGTAGCTGTGCATTTTATATCTAACCATAGAAATACTTTATTCCTTTGCAGTTTTTTTCTGAATAGCTCCTCTCTGTATTAAATCATCCTGTTCCTTCCTTGAAACAACAGAGAAATTTCACACTAATATGCAGAAGGACTCTTATTCCTACTCTGGAAGATAGGTGAAGACATGTGAAACCATGTACAAAACCCAGAGCCATGTCTAAATCCGATTTATAACTCTACCTTTTTAACTACACAATAAAACAGTCTGATAAACCACTGGAGCTATTAACTAAGTGATATTGAATTGAACATCTCAAGTCATCAGAAGCTGTGGTTTAAAAACCAAAAGCAGTGCCCCTGGAGCCACCTGGTAACTTTATATTCAAGTGTTTGAAAGCCACAAATTATCAAACATATCTGTCACCCTTAAATTTTTTGCATAGAAATAGCCCATAAGTACAAATCATTTTGGTCATGGAAGGATGCACGACTATAAAACAGAGGAATTGTTTCACATTACTGATTCTACTTACCACAAGGCCTGCTGCCTCAAAAGCCAGGATATCTACCCAATATTAAGAGATTTGGAAAATTAATTTTATACTCTGCATGGATCACATCAAACACAGTCTACAAGTTCAATAAGGAGCAACATTAATATTCAAACTCGAGAATAGAAAGCCACATATACCAGGATTTCCTAATGGTAAAATTTGAGAGAAAAAGTAATATTCCAAGTTACATTTAAAAGCTGTCATAACACTACTCTTTTCTGGAATAAGAAGTGGAGCCAATCCAAGCTATTACTGTCATTAAATGGGCACTTACCATGCATCTTCAAGTACACTAGTTGTTAAAAATATATACAAATATTGTCCACTGTTAAGAAGAATATTAGTCTGCAATTATTTTGTGCCACTCAGCTATCCATCTAATGTGTATTTTTAGTTCATTTCACAGTGAAATAGTGAAAAAAAAAAACCAAAAATACTGCCATCCTTGAAGCTAAATTAATTTCTGAATTGATATTTGTAGTACTTCTCATATTTGTAGTAACGATCCACAAAGGAAATTTATTCACAATTTGGTTTGAGCACATCAAGAAGCCCCAGGATCATTAGTGGCAAGTTTAGTAACTTCACAGATTGTTGTTGTTAACTGAGAGTCTTACCAGCAATAAACAGTCTGAGTTTACAGAAAAAAGTATCATCAAGAAAATTTTGCACGAATTTTTTTTTTTACCTGACTTAAATTCCACAAAGTTGCTCACTTGATTATGTTTCTCAGTTATATACAGTTGTTCCTTAAACAACATGGGTTTGAACTGCATGGGTCCCCTTATATGTGTTTTTATTATTATTTTTTTATAAATACAGTATAGTACTGTAAATGTATTTTCTCTTCCTTATGATTTTCTTAACAACTATTATTTTCTCTAGCTTACTTTATTGTAAGAATACAGTATATAATACCTGTAAAATAAAATATGTGTTAATGAAATATTGATGTATCAATAAGGCTTCTGGTCAACAGCAGACAATTAGTTAAGTTTTTGGGGAGTCAAAAGTTATATGTGGATTTTTGACTGTGCAGGAGGAGGTCAGAGCCCCTAACACTTGGGTTGTTCAAGGGTCAACTCTATTTATTAATGAAATCATTTATGGCTTTTCTTTTCCATGTTGTTAAACAAGACTGTCATTTCTTGGGGAAAAATTAAATCCTTCAGTTCAAATTTTTTCTTCTTTTTTTTTAAATCAAGCTCTTTAGTATCCTGCTACATGAAAGTGTACATTCAATTGTGAAAATTTTGTTTTATTTCTAAATTAAATGTTGTTAGCTTAACACATTTGGATAAATCCTGTTTTATCAACTTCAATTTGGAATATAAGATAAATTATTCTCTTACTTTAAAACTTAATATGGGCAATCTATACACCCAAATATACACATCCATAACTTTCAGGTCCTGTCTGTATACACATGCCTACGAGTAAGTAATTGTTAATACACAGCAGAGCAGGACACCATTATACACCTTATACCTCGATGATCTATCATAAGAGTAGATGGCAAACAAACAGATTAGTCACAAGAACAGACATTCCCAGCTTTGTTTCTGTTTGATTTTAGAACAACTCGCTAATAAAAAAACAGGGAGAGGGGAACTAGGACAGAGTGGAAAGGGAGGGAGTACGGATAGAGTGAAAGAAGAAAAAAGGAAAGAAGAAAGGAAGGGAATAAGGACAGGAGAAGAGGGAAAGGAAAGGAAGAAAGGAAAGAATCCCAGTAACATTTTGCTTCAGATGACAATTATATCACATTTCACTCAGTCCCTGGGCAATTTGAAGGGCTTTCCAGGAGTGAGGGAGAGATTAGAATGAAGTGTCATGAGATCATAGACTTTCGTAACCCTGAAAGTCATCTTAAAAATCAGACCTCATTTGGGGTGCCTGGGTGGTCCAGATGGTCGAGTGACTGACTTCAGCTCAGGTCCGGATCTCAGGTTCACGAGTTTGAGCCCTGTGTCGGGCTCTGTGCTAACAGTTCAGAGCCTAGAGCCTGCTTTGGATTCTTTTCTCCCTCTCTCTGTGCCCCTCCCCTGCTCGTATTCTGCCTTTCTCTCACTCTCTCTTTCTCTCTCTCTCAAAAATAAATAAAACATTAAATAAATAATAAATCAAACCTCATCTTACAGGGGGAATACTGAGGCACAGAGAGGTAAAGTGGCTTATTAGAGCTTGCACAGCAATTTGAAAAAGCTTAACTCAAGCTTCAACTGTTATTACGGATAATCCATTGAGAGGATACTTTGACAATGCATAGTAGTCAAGGCTTGTTAACATTTAAAATCAGTCAAAATTTTCAGGATTATTAAATTCAGTTTTTGTTCCATCATATTCACTTTGAAGTTATTGTAGAGGGAGTTTATAGAGGTCTCTTCCGCACCTCACAGTTGCTGATCCACCCTGTCAAGGAAGGCTGGAGTGCAGTTTGTGTGCAAACAGGACATGATTACAAGTGTGCTGAGGATGTTGTGAAGTTCTCTTTGCGCTTAGCCTTGCACCTCTGGGCACAGACAAAACATTTGCCAAGGGCCCAAAGCACACCCTGCTAAGGGCTTTACTCTCTACTGATGTGTCCCTTGTCAGGATTCTTTCCACTTTGTTCAACATCAGCACCTTCTCGATGCTGAGGGGTTACCGTAGTCAGAAGAGCATAGAAACCACCTACCAGGGTGATGAGTAGATTTGCACACATGCAAACACATACAGAGACATAAGACTTTTTTTCCTTTATTATCTTTTATAACACTTTACATTCATTTTGAAGACCAAATAAATCACCATGGCTTTAAAATCACCTCTTACAAGGTATATGTGACATCCATCTGGCTTCCCCATCTGTCAAGTGACCAGACCCTAAACTACCCCTGGAGCATCCAATCCCTTTTCTACAGATTAAGCACAACTGGGGAGAGAGTGTCCTAATTTTTAGAAAATAATCAAAACGTTTCTAAAGTAAGAGGAGCACACTATAAATCTTGCAAATACCTCTTACAGCTTTGTAGTGACCAGCCATAAAAATGTTTATCATAGGAGTTGAAATTTCTAAATGTCTGAATGGAAAATAAAAAATCAAACTTAAACTACTTCAGTAAAATACTCCTGTAAAAAGGGGAAAATTCCTACTATCTAAAAAAAAATAGAATTCAAGACTACCGTCTCTTGTCATTTTAAACAAGTTAACATCTCTGCAAGATCATATACTTGTACTAGTTAGAAAACACCAACATTTTTATTTTTCCAAATATAGCTGAAGCTTCCTCAGGAACCATCGCTTAAACGTCAGCTTGGTTTTGGAAGAAGACATGAAGCCATTCTTTTGTTTAGGGGAAACATGACCATCAAAACTACTTGCCTTCATTTCAGATTTCAGTGTTTGAACATCCTTAAACACACTTGCTTTTTTCCAGAAACAGACTTCTCTGCAAGGACAGCCCTGGGATTGTTCGCTACCCAGAGGTAACACAGCCATTCTGCTTTTGCTCCATCTGGCCAGATGTTAAGCGTTCTCTATTAGCTTGTTACTTTTTCCCTCCAAACCTCAAGCCCTGAAAATGTCTGACATCACATAGACAACCATCTATTTTGCGTCTTCTCTCTCTTGCATTGTTCCTATCAAGCAAGTCTAATGAGAGCATACTCTGTCCCCACCAGTGAGACACTTTTATACTTCACAGCCTGTGGTTTTCCTCTGCTTTGGGACCTACTGTCTATTCATGAAAATTGTATTTTCACTCTGGAAATTATGGGATCCTCTAGTTCGATGGTCCCAAGCTCACTGAGGGCACTCTGATTCCCCTTTTCAACTATGAATGATTTCAAGTTCATTTTGGTCCACCTCAGCTCTGGCTATTGGTTCAAACTGTTCAAGCCTCTTATATTCAATTGTTCTATGTTCAATCCAGGAAGAAAAGTGTGATTTATATTTAGGTTAGGGAAACCTGGAAAAAAAAATAACCACATATCCCTTTCCATAGTGATAACAATCTTTAATTTCACTAAGCCATTGATCATTTGAGAGACACCATGCAAACATTATCAACAATATTAATTTCTAATATCATTTTTTATGATCAATTCATCTTGCATGGATAACAAGTATTAATTTGATAGACTGCATTGGGAGACACATGAAATATAAATGAACTGAGATTTGAAATGATATTTTTTGGCTTTTTTTTAATTAACATTACTTCACAAAAAGTGGCACAAACACAAAATAGAGCTAAGAAATAGATTCTTATTTTGAAACACAGACTTTAAGCATGAAAAAGGAGATGTAGAGTTTATATTTGCAAATATTCCTAATACTTACTCCCACCCCCCCTCACCCCTGGCAAAGTTTCTAAACAGCATGCAACTGAAAAACAAGAGAAACTTTCCTGTTTCTGCCTTTCTTAGTGGCAGCAGAGAGCCACAAAATAAACTCTTAAACAAATTCTGCAAATACTGACACATGCTTCTTCGATACAGAAGTGCACGTAAGATGATCTCTTTACATACACATTACTTTTACTTACATTTTTCTTGCAATGGCCAGAGATACAGAAGATAAACATATGCTCTAACCATCCTGAGCACAAAAGACACTGTGCCCATGCTTCCAAATTAAAAACAAAACCAATAATTTTTAACTTCTATAAAAGCATTCTGAAAGGTCTCTTATTTTCCTGTATGAATCAATTATAAAAGAGATCTGACAGAAACAGCAAGCTCTAAACAGATGACACTCTGTCTCACCAGCTTGTTTCAACAAAGAGCGAAGCAACACCAAATCAAATGCAGCTTGCAAAGTCACATTCCCATGGAGCTTTAGGGAGAAAGAGGGGGGAAGAAAACCTGGTACTTACAGACTGTAAAGTAAAATGTCCCAGTTTCGCTTTACATATTACAGCAAATCAAACAGAGATTTCAGCTCTCAGCAAGTCCCTGCTTCCACTACACTGATCATCCACGCAGAACAGGCCCTTATGGATTGCTTAGGCAGCTGGGAGATAATGGGACCATATTCTCAGCTGGGACTAGAGATGCTGAACTGCTCTCTGCTGCGTGCTGCATGGCTCTCAGCCAGCATTAATCAAGGAGGACCCAGCTTCGTGGCTGTGTTCCCCAAAGGATCGACATAATTAGCGCATGAATCAAAGACGCACACTGGGAGAATCACACACATCTCTAACTGGCTCTGCTCATATTGAACCTGATTAGGAAATCAAGTTGGTTCCCCGATCAAATGTGTTCAGCCTTTCAAAAACAGAGACACTCACACAGCTGTTTATAGATTTCAAGGGAGGGGTAGAGATTACGGTTTCCTTCCCAATGGGCAATTTATGTAATTCCTCAACTACAGAACATAATTACACTGGTTGTTCAGTACATATGGTGGATTTGCCCTGTGATTTGGCTTGTCTGTTAGGGTTTTTTGCTGCTCTCAGGAAGGTTACAGGCTGCAGTCTCATTTCCCCTATGGATTTTATGAGACATACATTTGTATATTTTTTGCAGGTCTAGACATTGGAGAGACTAGTTGGACGAAAGCTGGTCTCTGTGGGGGCATTTTATATCCCCAAAGATATGCTTCCCCTTGAGTACTGGAAGTCCAGTGCATTCAAAGCATAGGGTTTGGCACAGTATTTGGGACACCAAATATGGTAAAAGTAACTGTAATGTTGATTGTGCTTACATAACTGAAAAAATGTTCTTCACTACCTATCCATGTGGTGATGCAGACAAGAGCTGCAAAGTTGTAGCCTGTGGACAGGCTTGGTTTGGCAAAACAGAGATTTTAGTATTTGAATGAGAACATTTTTAAACAGAACGTTTTACCAAATGGTGCCACCCCACTTTTGCTCATATATGTTACCCACTGGCAAAACAGAGATTTTAGTATTTGAATGAGAACATTTTTAAACAGAACGTCTTACCAAATGGTGCCACCCCACTTTTGCTCATATATGTTACCCACTAGCCCCTGAAGACATTTGTTTATTTAAGTTTGACTTTAGTTAAGCAAATCTGAGTCAGGGATGTAAAACACTCCATGTGAGAGAAAGGAGACTCCTCTCTTGTGTCACTCATTGAAAGGCAGTGATCAAGGCACCCATGCGGTAATTTAAAGTTCTATACCCACATAGCAGCTAGTAGTTAGTAAGTCCATGTGATAAAAATCAGGTGTTCTACAGTATGACATTTTTCCTTTCTGAGCCCTAGTGTTCTTATGTGTATAACAGGGCCTTGGTCCAGACTTCTGAGGGCTCTCACAGATATGACGTTCTATATGTTCTAAGAGCTAGAAAGTAGACCTCCATTAGCTTACGCTTCTAACAGAACCAGAGGAATGAAAATAAAAGTATACTTAAAAAAATATCCCAAATGGGGGGCTCTGTTACCTTTGAGGGTCTCATGATCAATTGGCTAATAAGCAGCTATTTTAGAGAACTGGAGGCATCCTGATCATGAGGTGTGGGTAAATTATAAACGTGTGAAAGAAAAAAAAAAGACTGATGAGTTAGAAAATAATTTTATCTAATTCTACATTAATGATGTCTACCTGAAAATAAAACTGGACAAAGAGCCAAAAGTCCAGGTAAATGTTTGTCTTCATGAGCCAATAGCTAGAGTTCTTGGGGAAAGAGTCTTTTCATATTTAACTGGATTATTCCATCTTTCTTATGCTCCTACTATTCAAAGGTAAAGAAAGGTAGGGCTTCTCACATTATCAGTTACCTTATCTTTTGTGGAAAAATGTGTATCATCACAGTCAAAACAACTCAAGTTATCTTAGGGTTTTGGTACTGGCCTTGGGGAATAAAAGGAAAATGGACACTTTTATGATCCTTCACTCAGTAATCAGAAAAGTAGCTCACTAAAAGGACGCAGGATCTCATGTAAAATGCATCCTGCCAGACCTTTTCATATCCTTTACCGACTCAGTTATTCCAAACCAGATATAAGGCCTCAAGTAGATTTATGATCAATAGTCATTAGCAATAAAACAAAGTGGAAGATGATGAATCAGTATAATGAAACCTTTTACAAATTTTAGTTAACTTTTGAGCAATTTTGTGTTGGTTAAACATGTTTTTATAAGTATTTTACTGAGAATAAACTGAGGGTTGATGGGGGGTGGGAGGGAGGGGAAAGTGGGTGATGGGCATTGAGGAGGGCACCTGTTGGGATGAGCACTGGGTGATGTATGGAAACAAATTTGACAATAAATTTCATATTAAAAACTAAAATTAAATTTAAAAAACATGTTTTTATAAGTATTTTCGATCCAATTTCTCTAAGATAACCTGTTTCTTCACTTTGTTGGGTATTGTTGCAATTTGGCATAAGATGTAAAATGGCATAAATTTCACGTCTGTTGTTTTCATCTGGCTCATTATTACTGAGACTTTAGCACATATACTTCATGCAGATCATGTGAGGTGCTGACAAAAACAGGTTAAATACCAATTGTGCATCCCAGTCATATTAGCAAGCATATTGCTGAAGTAAATGAAAATAGGAGCAAATTAAAATACTAAAGTGTTTATTCAGTGGTATAGTCAAATTGGTTTTAAGTTCTACGCAATCCCTGTTTGGCTAGTAATTACTTTGATTCATCTTTGATTACGATATGTGATAGATTTACTTTGACATCATGTGATTTGCACTTGTTTCTAATGGTAGGTGATAATTACTAACTAAAAATTTCTAACTTCCATCAATTCTTCATACATTTCTCCCCTGAGACATATCATTTAAAATATGAAGTGGTTTATAATAAAAACCTAAATCTGGGAAATGTCTGATAGTTTTTTTTTCCTTTAAGGTCAAAGCCAACATTAATGTCAAAATAAATATAGCAAAGAGGAAGGGAAATAGAAAAATGATTAGCAACTACAAACAGAATAAAGTGTCTTCACAAAGACAATATAATCTGATATATTACCTCAGAATCTATTTCAGAAGCCAAAATATACACAGAGATTGTTTTAGACTTTGCATAGAAATTGCAAGAAAAGGCATCTCTTTGGGACTCTGAGGAGTCTGCAATTTTAACACACTCTTGTCAAGGCTAATAAGAACCTGGGGAATGGGGCTCTTGAGGTCTCTTTCTGGCCATAAATACAAGATTCAGCAAGTTAAATACAGCTCTGAGCCTCAGCAAATCTAGGGGAAAAATGAAAGTTATGGCAATAATTTCCCAACAGGTTGAAACTTAATCAATATGTTTTAATGTTTTGAAATCTTCAGCAGTAAGTCGCCTGATGTGCATACAACTGCTCATTGTTTCTTCTAGAAAGTGTTATTTCCTATTCCTTGCTTCTCTTGCTAAAAGTCAGAGTCAAAAGCTAAGACAACTGTGACATTTCTCCAGCTGAGAACAAAATTTCAAAGGAATGAATGGTTCAGAAATCACTGCCCAGGGCACCCACTGGAATGATAATCTTAGCAGCTTGACTGGACTTTCTTTTCCAATCAAAAGCAATGGAGCCAATAATAAAATAATCGAGAAGCGAGACAAAAGTAGAGATTCACATGAGAAAGTCTATGGCCTAATTTGTTTTCCAAGAAGTAATCAGATTCCTGTAACAATGACCCAAATAGACCAGGGTGACAAAATTAAAACAGCCTAGGGAAGAAAACCAGCCCATTTTGAATATTATGTCACAATGACATCAAATTGACCTACAAGCTAGATTAAAAATGTAATATGCCTCAATATTCATCTATTGCCAAATGCTCAGACATTTGGAGTAATCTTTAGCAAAAAATGTCTATTAATTTAAGGTGTGCATGTGCTTGCCTGTATGTGTGCAGAGAGAGGGAGAGAACAAGAGAGAGGGGTAGGGAAAAATTGTAGAAAAAATGTTTTGTAAGTGGAACTGCTCATTTACTTTTTGGGGAAGAACTGATTTATCCTTATTGGATTGGCTAAAGAACACACACACATTTTCTTATCATCTAAAAATAAAAAAATCCTTTCACTCAGAAGGTTCTGATTTTCCTTCTAACAAAGACAGAACACTTTCCAAGACTGGTTTTTAACTGTCACAACTGAGGGGGTGGGTGGGTGCTACTGGCATCTAGTGGGTAGAGATCAGGGATGCTGCCATCCAGCCTATAATGCACAGGACACACCAATCCTGCAAAAAAATGATGTGACCCAGTATGTCAATAATGCCACATTTGAGAAACCCTGACCCAAGGGGGAAGCATGTGGGACCCTCATAGTTAGAATTCCTGGGAATTTGGAACTGAGGTTAAAAACCGGCCAAGTTTACATGGTGTTGTTCTAAATACAGCAGCAGTACCAATAGAAAACACCATTTTGCCTGGAAAGTCACTTTAGACTTTTCAATATGCTGCCACAAAAGTTACCACATTCAGTATAATAAACTAGTTCAAAAACCAAGAAAGTACTGTAACTTAAAGTGCAAACAAACAAGCAGGACCTTAGAACAAAGGGCTAGTGACATGATCACTAACTAAAAAAGTCAAATCCTAGCAAGTACCCATTAGGGCCCTCTCCTCCCTGTCTCCCTTCTCACAAAACCAAAGAGAACAAATAAAAATGAGTCTCAATTCAGTATCTGTTACCCACTACCACCAGACCCTGCCATGGGAACCAAGGGGACAACTCTTCAGCAAGTTGAGCTCCATGCAATTCTATATACGTGTTTTCTTTCTATCTCTCTGACTCTAAACAGATGAACAACCTTTCTATGTTCCGATATCAGGAATATGATCTTATTCTTGAAATACATGCAGTTTTAATAGACAGTTGGGATTAAATGAAAATATGGGCTTTCATTAGGAACTCAGTTTTTAAAACCCTTTTGTCTATTGATTGAACAAAAATTTATTGAGCACCTACTAAATTCATTGTCCATTTAAATTATTGGGGAGAGAAATAAAATCTCTCAGCATCTGCTTTCCTTACAAACTTTATATGCATTTATATTGTATCCCCTACATCATCTTGTCTGGCTCAGAAAAAGTTTACCACATTTCTCATCATCCACTAAGGTCATTATTATTTATAATCAGCTTTATCACTAATGTAGTGCCCTGTAGACTCTTCAACTCTGGTGCTGTGCTCTTCTGCTGGCTCCAGAGAGTGTAGGCGCTAGGTAGATGGCAGAGGTTTTTCATTTTATTCTTTGGCATACCTTCCACTGAGTGCAAAAAGCGTTCTGCAGGCTTTTACATGAGGGGACTCAGTTCACCTTTGTTTCTTAAAGAGAAACTATCTCCCCTTAGATCTGCTGCAGATGAAACAGGATAAGGAAGAAGGTGTTCAAGAAGTAAGAGAACCAAAACCAAAAAGGACTCTATTTCTTAAGATTACCACGATGTTACATTAGAAGAAAAGTGAGTAACTGCTTACACTAAGCGAAGTCTGTTCTTAACATTTCATGGAGTGACAAAGAGGAGTAAGATGCCTGCTTTCCTTCCTACATGCTTTGCAGAAAATCGGTTAATGTTTTTTCTTTCTTTCTTCCCCCTACCCCACCAAATGCATTTCCAGATATAGAGGATCGGCTTAACTTTAGAACAAAATGCATCAGAGATTAAGGCAGAATTCAAGTCTCTCTTTAAGTAGAAATTTTAAAAGTTATTTTCAGGGAAACCACTGTCTAAATTCCTATCCTTCTATCCTCTATCAAACCAATATGATGTAGAAATATTGCAAACAAATGACAAATATAGCAAAAGCAACCTTTAATTCCAAGAACCTAAAATCTAGGTAATCTAAATGATATAGCCACAAAATCACATGTCATGTTACAGTATAAATCCATATTCATGCTAAGTAATACGTCTATTCAGGTCTTTGCAATTTTAAAATAAATTTGTAATTTTCCTGATTTGGGGGGAATGACATCACAGATTTAATTCTGAGCTGTGCAGAATGCAGAAGGAGAACTTCTGTCCAGATACATACATACATATATATATATGTTTTTTTTTTCAATCGTACACTATCATTATTTTGGATGACTGTGTCAGAAACAGTTATGCATTTTACAATGATTATTTACTTTAATCTTTACCACAACCCTATGAGGTAAGTGTCTCTACTATTCTTGTTTCATAGATAAAGGCACTGAAAACCAAAGAGGCTGAATAAGATGTCGGAGGGCTCATAGCTAACATATGGTAGCTTTGAGTTTTCTAAAACTTTATCACGCGGAACATTTATTTTTCTTTGTTGACGATATTTTCTTTTCCAATCACGTTCACAATCAAAAATGGTCCTTGGTGTGTTTGCTTAGAGTAAACCAGTCATTCTAACTTTGTAACTTTAAAACAAGCTGGTATAGGGGTGCCTGGGTGGCTCAGTCTGTTAACCATTTGACTTTTGGCTTTGGCTCAGGTCATGGTCTCACAGTTTCATGAGATCAAGCCCTGCATTGGGCTCTGCGCTGGCAGTGTGGAGCCGGCTTGTGATTCTCTGTCTCCTCTCTCTCTCTACCTTTCTCCCCCCCACCCCCACTCCCATCCTCAGCTCAGGCTGTCTATGTCTCTCTCAAAATAAATAAATAAACTTTAAAAACCTTAAAAAAATAAAACACGTTGGCCTAAAGTGAATGTATTAAACCTTGAAATTGTTGGGAAGGAATGACCTAAAATAACATATAAAATGTAATAACTTTGGATAAGATTATAGAATACTCAGTTTAAACTTGACTATGTTAATTACCCTTCAGCCAGATTTTCTTTCTTTCTTTCTTTCTTTTTTTTTTTTTTTTTGGAAAAATTTCAAACTTACAGGGAAGTTGAAAGAATGGTGTAATGAAAACCCATATGACTATGACTCAGAACTAATGTAAACATTTTGATATTTGCTTTCTCTTTTTTTGAAGCTTATTTTTGAGAGAGAGAGAGAGAGAACAAGAATGAGTTGAACAAGAGAGAATCCCAGGCAGGTTCTACTCCATGGTGGGCCTAAGGCAGGGCTGGAGGTCACTACCATGAGATCATGACCTAAGCCAAAATCAAGAGTCGGATGATCAACTGAGCCACCCAGGTGACCCTGCTTTCTCCTTTTATTCCCTCTCCTCATCGTTTCCCTCTGTCCTTCTCATTCTGTTATACTTCTTTCTTTTCCTGAATCATTTAAGAGTAAGTAGCAGACATTTGGGAATTTTATCCTTAAATAATTCTCCAAAGAATTCAATAAATAATGCTTTTTCAACTTCACTGATATATAATGGACAAATAAGATTGTAAGCTATCTTTTTAAGTTTATTTATTTATTTTGAGAGAGAGAGAGAGAGAGAGAGAATGCACACAAGCAGGAGAGGGGCAGAGAGAAGGAGGGACAGGATCCCAAACAGGCTCTGTGCCATCAGCACAGAACCCAATGCAGGGCCAGAACTCACAAACTATGAGGTCATGAATTGAGCAGAAATCAAGAGCTGGACATTTAACCAACTGCACCACCCACGCGCCCCAAGATTGTAAGCTATTTGAAGTGTATGATGTGATGATTCACCAAATAATGTTTTTCCAAAGAACAAGGATTTTCACCTCCATAACCACAATTTAATTAACCAATCCAAGAAATCTAATTGTGATAGAAAACTGTCATTTACTGTATTTTCTGCATATAGGTGACACCTCTTCTTAGTGCACTGCATGAGGGGTAGGTATTTCCAGTTTGTCCTGTTATGGATGGTATTGAATTTACTCCCCAGACTACTCTCTAGTAAATAAAGGTATCATTTTATTTTTGTAACTAGTAAGTAGCATTTGGAGAACACTTTGAGAATGTCTAAGTATCATTTTCTCCAAGAGCCTTCTACCAGGTCATGTTAGCATACACCAATGAACACTGAACAATCAATTATTGTAATGATGGTTACAAAACACCTGGATTCATAAACCTCAATAATCAGCCAATTTCGTTTTGAAAGGATCCTAATCCACTCACTCAATCCTCTCACATAATATCAGAATGGTGGTAATGGATGCCATTCAGAAAATACTAAGTTTCTTAAGATTTCTTAGAAACCAAGGCCAATGACAATTCATCAAGCTATTCATGAAAATTTCTTACTATTTCCAGAAAACATGAAGATAGGTGTAAAATATGAAATAAACCACTTCTTTTTAAGGGAAAGAGGGAAACTATAGAGTAAACCCGGATATCACTCTTCATAGTAATGTCTTAAGTTAAATAATGAGACACCCTTCTCCATATCTACGAAAGTTAAAAATACTACACTTCTCAGAGTAGAATCACTTTCAACTTCTGCAGAATGCACTCTATATTAAGGAGCCAAAGAGTTCCTTTCAGACATTTTAAATTGTGCCATTTATTGATCTATAAACCATTCTATTTTGTTGTAGCATTTTTCACCTGGAAATGAATAAAAAGTGAAAAGCCCTGGTTGAAATCCATTCTCCACACTGATGTCAGAGTGCCCTTTCCAAAATAGAAATCTAAACACATTATCCCCCATTTAAAATCTTTCAATGGATCCCTATCAATTACCTGGTAAAACCCCAACACTACCAATTCATACAAAGTTCTCTCTCTAATATCATCCCTTGCCTTATGACCTGTGTTTTATATCACATTCATCAATCAGGATGTTTCTCTCTTCCTTCAAAGCCCCATGCTATTTTCTCCTCTCTGTACAAATATATTCTTTGCCTATAATGCTTCCGTACTCCTACAAGCTTTATAAGGAAATAATTTCAATGATTTAGAGAACTTAAATACAAAATATAAAACCATAAATCTTTTAGAAAAAGCACTGAGGAAATTTTCAGGATCTAAGGCTGGGCAAAGAGTTCCCAGATTTGATACAAAAAGCATGGTAAATAAAAGGAAAAACTGATAAATTGGACCTTAGCGCATTAAAAAAAAACAAAAACAAAAACATTTGCTCAGAGAAATAAGAAAATGAAAACACAAACTATATACTGAGATAATAAATTTGAAAACCACATATTCATTAAAGAATTAGTATCTATAATATATGAAGGACTTTAAGACTAAACAGTTAGTTAAGAAATAATGGTTAGAAAATGGGCAAACCGCCCCCGCCCACCATGAACAGACATTTTATTGAGGAGGATAAACAGATAAGAATATGAATGGATATTCATTAGCTATTAGGAAAATGCAAACTAAAATCATAATGAGATTTAATACATACCTATCAGAATGACTAAAGTTAGAAAAAAAGGAAATATTCAATGTTGGGGAGAATGTAGAGAAACTAAATGACTCATCCATTGTTGGCAAATATATAAAATGACACAGCCACTCTTAAAAACCTTTTGTTAATTTCCAAAACAAGAAAACTATAATTACCATATAACCCAAAATTTGCTCTCCTGTTAGCACTGTTAGCAACTAATATGTTGCCACAAAAGCAATCAATGTTTTCTCTCTCTTTTTTTGGCAATCAATGTTTTCTAAGCATCTATCAAATTCCACGTAATACACATTCATATGTACTTGCAATAAATAAAATATAAAAAAAATAAACTAGGAATAGTTAATGAATTGGCTTCATGTTCAAATTTCATTATATAAACAAACATTTTATCAATATTGACTTACTACATTCCAATGGATTATTTGAAATTATTTCACCTGTTTGTAATTCAAAGAACAATTCATTATTAGTAGCATGGAAAGGTATAGAGAGGGAGAGAAAACAAGTGGGAAAGTAAGTAAATGAGAAGATGCATTCATCCAACCTATATTTATTATTTATTAGGTACTAATCACTGTGTTGTGTGCTGGTGAGCCAAACAGATGACAACAATTATAGAGTTTATACCCTGGGGAGGGAGAAAGACAACAGAGAAGTAATCAACAAGTAAATTCAATAATTATAGATTCTGTAAGTGTTCTATAAAAATAAGAGAGTCATAAGACAGAGAATAACAGGTTTTGGCTCTTCAGTATTCAATACGCTTGGTGAGATCATAAAAATGGTATTAAAGAAGTTATCACTAAAGGCAACATTAATAGGAAACGTGAAATTTTTATATGCCATAGTGCTGGTATATACATTCATCTGGGTCTTGTTAGAATAAACCCAGTTCAATTCCCAAATCCCTTCTTACTAAAATGGCTTGGGTTTCTACATGTGTACACTCATGAACAGAGGTCACTAAGTCATTCACTACATGTTGTCAATGTGAGAACCACTTATGATATATATAAAAATGTACCAAACTCTGGATTTTCCAAAGACATACTTTGATGAGCTAAGTCATTTGAAGGTACAAAAGGTATGGGAATGCAACCAATGGAGTCTATATTTTAGGTACCGTGGAGCCAGTCTGGAGGGATCTTGGATGTCCAGTTAAGGATGTTGTATGTGATTCATTAAGGGAAGACACCTGTTCATTAAAGTTTCTGGATTATTGATGAGTAAAAAAAAAAAATGAGACATTAAACAGTTGTACAGAAACACAATGGAATACATATGTAAGAGAAGGAAGCATATACACTCATGCCATATGTTCCCATTTGGAGGGATATGGACTTTTCCCTTGAGTTTGGAAGAAGAAATAGGATGCAAGCATCTCAACTCCTTCTCATATTCTTCCTAAAGAAACCTATACTTTATGAAAGGGTGCCTTCTGTTTTGCTTTCTGAACATGAAGTATAGTGCCCATCCTTTGGAAATAACTATAGTTGTCCAGGGATACAAGTAACTGGGTGGAAAAATCTGTATAATTCAGAGTTGAATTATTGGCACTATTTCAACAAATTTAAGCTATATTTTCCTTTCACCAGGATTAAGTGTTGTATTTTTATCTGAATTAGTGTGATTGCTAAATATGCCTTGTAAGTGATTCTAAACTTTGCATGGAAATAAGGGCATTGCTCTTAAATTCCCCAATAGGTTTTTCCTGGAATGTCTAAGAATGTACAATATCCCAGTAAGAATGAAATGAGCTGATGAAAAACAAGTTTAATTAAACCAAAATTTTCTAAAAGCATATATGATATAATCAACAATAAATGGCTTTCTTTCTTAATTTTGCAGTGCCAATATATTTTTGGATAATATGAAAAAGCTGAATTTGTATCTACAGGAAAGATGTGATTAAGTTTTCTTCCTTTTGTAAGTACTACACAGAAAGTATAGTATGGTAACAATACATATCTCCCATATAGAAAATTGCTCATATCTTTTAAAATCTAACTTTTCTGAGCAAGCTTATGCACAAATCTCATTCACATTGTCATCTGGAGGGGTAGGGACAGAAGACAATTGACAAGATCTCCATTTCAGCCATGCACTGAGGATCACCATCTGCATCCTCCCTGTGCCATGTTCCAATGGCTGAACTCTGGATCCAATCTGAAGCCCTTCCTATTCCATTACTTTTAGAGGCTGAAGCGTGCTTTTTAGAGCAGGGTTATACAAAAAATGTACTGTATACACCACTAAAACAAGCAAATATTTTCAGGAATTAATTCATCTATCAAGTATTTACTGAATAAGTCAATACGTGTAAGTGGTTGGGGATTTAAAACAGGTCTAGACTTGATGCTTGCTTTCTAGGAATCTGAAGTCCAGTGGAGAAGTATAATCATACACGTAAGTATTTTAAGAGAGTATTTATTAAAGTCCTTTGGGAACTGAGAAAAGGAAAAGATTATTTCCTACTTGACACTTTAAAAAATGCTTTCAGGGAGAAGTGGTATTTGAAATGAGAACTTGAAATATCTGTCAAGTTTAGATATTCAGAGATGGTTACTAAATGTTGATTACGATGTTGAAGAGAGGATTTAAAACAATCCATTTTAGCTGCTCCCCAATAGAAGAGGTCCCCTCTAAATAAATATTACCGTCCCATTCTGGACACAGTCTCTAATATCTAGATTCTGTTGAGGATTTAAAGGACCATTTACGCAGAAAAAAAAAGCGTATTCAAAATTTGAATTTTTCACAACATATCAATGAATTCAAAGACTTCCAGCTAAGAAATGCTGCTTTAGATCAAGGGAATATTTTTAATAAAAATATATTGCATATAAAAAGTATTTTATACTTTTTAGAGACCTTAAAATTATGAAGCAGTAGTAGGGCTATTATCATTGCCCCCATTTTTCAAATAAAATATATAAGATATAGAGAAAGCAAGTAAATCTTCCAATATTATGAATTTCTTTGGGTTTTCCTGACATTAGACCAGTGTTTCTTGTAATGCCTCCTTAATCTGCTGAAATTCTACATTTTTAATACCATCATTCATTTGAAATTCCCTCTATCCAAACTGGTTCAATGACATGTGAGAGAAAAATCAAAGTAACAGCTTAAATGAAAGAGAAGTTCATTTCTCACTCACAAGGGGGGAAAAATTCCTAACAAGCAATATACGGTTGTTAGAGCATTTCCATAGTCATCAATTAGGAGCCAAGGTTTCTTCTCCCATTTCCCCCCACTATTCTAGCATTACATTAATCAAGATCACTACGTGGTTCATGATAGCTTCCTAAGAGCTCCAGCAGTCAAGTCTGCATTCCCAGCAGTGGAAAGAAGGAGGTACACAGGAGGACAAGAAAACATAATTTCTAACTAAATCATCTCTCCTTGAAGAGACTTCTCAGAAGTCCCTCCAAATATTTCTGCTTATATTAGACTGCATAAGACATAGTTACATGGTCATGTTGGTTGTAAACACACTAACAATTACAGTATTCATGCCCTAAATGATACTAGTGTTTGATTATTAAAGAACAAAGGAAGAATGGATACTGTTGACAACTAGCAGCGGAGCCCTAATCACAACCCAACACTAAATACTCAAGGCAACAATTAAACTGTAGTGGTAGAAATCACTGAAGGAAAATTCTGAAGACAGGATTTCTAGTTGATGAGAAAACATCATCTAGATCTGTGTGTGGTTTGGGTGTCCTGATTTGTAAAATAAGAGAAAGTGGAGATTAGAGCGCCCCTCAGGTATCCTCCAGCCACTAAGGTTCCAGGAGAGCTAAAATGTTACCTCATCACCTCATGCCCTGAGCAATGTCATTTTCTGCTATGTTAAATACCCATACGTGTGAGAATAACGTAGCTTGGACTCTGAAAGGGTATTAGAGTAGTCCCATGGGTTCAATCATTTTAGAACAGATATTCACAGAAAAAAAAAAAAAAAGAAAAGTAAAGTAAAGAAAGAAAAATAAGGAATAAAGAAAAATAAAGAGAATTTTTTTCTTGGGAGTTGAGTGTGTATGTCAATGTATCACCTTGGTACTTGGTACTATGGTATTTGGGTGGGGAATGGAAATTCACAATCAAAATGAAACATTTATGCTTACAATTTAAAAACTTTAATACTCTAACATTAAAATGTGCAGCTGTTTATAAGAACTATAATTTATGCAAGTAAAATATTCAATCAGTAGAAACAGTTCTTAATACCCCCAGGGTAATCAATTTTTTTTACGTTTATAGAATTAAATCTGTGTAACAATATAACCACCAGTCTTTGTGCCATCTTCCTATAAAGCCTGACAGAAAGGAAAAGACTATAGACAATATTGCTTGAACTATAAACTGCCAGCACACTTCAGATTTGTTAATTAGGGTACCGGCCTGTGATTCTTTCTGAGCATTACCAACGAAGACAGCTAATCCAAGTTTATCTGCTTCATTGTTCCTCTCCTTCATTTATTGCAGTTTCTTAAACGGAAGGACCCAGAGTGTCATAAAGAGGAATTAAATAGAAAACTAAGTAGAACATTTAATAATGAGCCAAATGACTATGACTTTTCTTTTTAATTATCTCACCAAAGAAGAAAAAATATCTATGAACAACAATATGGTCACCTATGTATCTGTGAAATACAGGAAACACAAGGGAAAGGAAAGGCCGATCCCAGGTCTGGGATATGGAAACAACATACCTGGGAACAGAATCTGCTCTCATTCTGCCAATGTGGAGCACTGAACAAGATCTCCCTCATGTTATTCTCAACTGGTCATGACATCTCTGTTCTAGTGTCTTCAGACCGCCTCCGCAGATTTGAGATCAGCTTCCAGGACAAAGCCCGGCCACCTGACTCATTATCCTAACCTATAATCTTTCTGAAATTTGGGACATGTTTAGAAGATAGGACTCACAAATGCAATGCAAAAGGTGTTATAGTAAAAGAGTATGTAAAACTCCTGCAAAACATATGATCCATCTCTTGCATTAAACTCCAACAATATTTATTAAGCACCAACTGTAGGCAAGGCACTGTGGCAGGAACCCAGAAGGCAGTATTTCCTTCTCTCAGGGAACTTTCAATCCAGTGACTGTTGAATAAATTTAGAAGGGTGCCTAGAGATTTTCTAAAAAACAATGAAAACCAAAACATGATACAGCCTAAATTGTCACATCTTCTAATTCACATGTAGGAAATAAGGTATGGAAGACTTAAAAATAACCCTTGTCTGAGAAGCTACAGTATAGATTTGTGAGACAAAATATAAACTTTTGAAATGGTTCAAAAATAGTCACAGAGAGGATTCCAGTGTAAAGCACCATGACAGGCAGTCTGCTCCATGATGGAAGATTCACCTCCTCATTCTTTAAGACAAAGTGAGGTCCATTCCCAACAAAAGGATTTGGATTATGGGAATAAAGATACCTTTTGGGGCATTCCTATCATACTGAATCTAAGAAACCATAAATACTAAAACTACAGCTAGAGAAATCTTAAACACACATGAAAATATGCATTAGATGACATAGTTCAAACCAAATAATACAAAGTTTAAACATGATTTTTAGAGGCGCCTGGGTGGCTCAGTCGGTTAAGCGTCTGACTTCGTCTCAGGTCATGAACTCGTGGTTTGTGAGTATGAGCCCTGCATCGGGCTCTGTGCTAACAGCTCAGAGTCTGGAACCTACTTTGGATTCTGTCTCTCTATCTCTATCTCTGTTCCTCCCCTGCTTGCCTCTACCTCTTTCTCTCTCTAAAAACTAAATAAAGATTAAAAATATTTAAAAATATGTTTTTAAAGCCTATGAGGGTCTATAAAATATTAGATAACAATATCTCTTTTATTAGACATAGGCAACATTATCTGTTTTCTCCCAATATTTTACCATAAAAGTACTTACACATCCACAAAATTTAATTTCAGGAAAGGGACTATAATTACCAATACAGTCACCATCTACTTTTAACAATGGTTGACATTTTACCATACATGTGTAAATTTCATTTGTTGACCCACTGGTGAGTAAGGCATCTGGTAAGGAGGACATGCTAGTAAAGAGATTTTTAAATGTGTTACACTTTTCTAATTGGTTGTTTAATTTTTAAAGCTAACTTTATAATGATAAGTGAATGGATGAATGTGGAGTGGATTTGTTCATGCCATAGTAAGCTGTTTTCTGCACACTTTTTCTGAGTATTTATCATGTAGTAGGTGGTTTAGAGGGTAAAAAAGTTAATATCAGACACAATCTCTACCCTTAAATATCTTTTTACATTGATTCCCCAGATTGACTTAGGCTCTGAAGAAGCATATTTCTATTCTTCATGTAGAAGATCCTACCTTTTGGAAGCTTTGAATTTTTCCTGCCATTTGTTCTTTAGAAAGAAGTTTGTACATACTAAGAAAAATAATGTATTTATGTCTAGATCAGTAATGGGAAAGTTGATATTGTTCTTCATGTTCATGTTTTAGTGTGGGATTTTTCCTACTGAATACCATTTTCATTTACTAATACACACAAAGATAAAATGATTCCTAACTGTAACAGGGTTCAAGGCATTTTCCACATGTTTTCATAGATAATGGTGCTTAGTACACAAATATGAAACTGTAAAAAGGTTCTTTATTAGAATAAAAAATGATAAAGCAGGCATTTCTGCCATTCCAAGATATATGTTTGTGAAAGACCCTCAAACTTTGTAAAATTATGCACTAAAGACATGGCTTAAGGGAAGACAAATTTGAAGTAGATCACCACCAAAAATCCATGGAACTTCACAACTAGCACATTAACAAAAACGATTATTGGTGCCTCCCTCAGAAATGATCTTGGATAACCTATGCAGGCAGCTGAGCATGGGTGGATAAGAATTGTGATTAAGAATACACAAAAACATGAGAAGGGGCATGCAGGTTTCCTGAGCTGAGACCCTGCAGAAGGCAGCAGGCATTGGGTGTGTCGGGCAGCTGCTCAGGTGGGTCCCAGAGGAAGTGCTGCATGCCAGGGGCAGGAAGTTCCCCTCAGATGGGAGTTTGCCCTTCTAGGGAAAAAAGTCACTGTGTGCAGATGCTTGTCTTTTGTCTTTACTGTAAACAGAGTTGAGAATGTTCTTGTCTATGCAGCTGTTACCTGAGAGCTTTTTCCTTTCCTGGTGAAGGTAATTTAATCCTACTATTTTAGCAACCTTTGCTTAGGAAGATAGCATATGATCAATTATGATTTCTACATTCCCCTATTTAACATTTGCTTATGTGGTTACTGATGTTCATAGACACATATAATGGCAGAACAAATGGTACACTTTAGATACATACACATATATTCTTTTTACAATCAAGGTCAAATAGGCAAGATGGATGAAAACAATATTCCTCAGAATAGTCCTTGTTCCTTAAAGAAACTTTTCCAGTTTTTCTTAGAGAAGATGAAGGAAGCAGAAGTGGAAAGCTGGAAGGGAGTGAAGGGAGAGGGAGGGGAAAGAAGATTAATTTCCCTAAGTTTCCCCAAGAGCTGGTTATGTGGTTATTCTAGGCACAAACATTATGCGTTCTATCCGCATCTTTAAAACTTAGCAACACATACAAAAGGCACCCTTAAGAGTGACTAACTGGCATTGTTTTGGAGTGTGGGGGTTACAAATTAATACATAATGCTCCCTAAACTGGACACATGAAGTTACTCCTTAAACTCACTCAAGTCCTCAGAACATGGCACTTTGGAAATTAAGAAATAACTTCTGTGTTTCTCTTCATTTTAGCTATAGGAAATGGGAGATTTCAGCCAGCAGGGAACCCAAGGTCTAGGCTAAGGGGATGGGAAAATAAACAGTGGCTCTAAGAGTGTGAGTTTCCTGTCCTTGGCACCACCCCCTCAATTTCACTCAAGTAAGGAAAATTAGGCAAATGATGGAAATTCTGTTTTGTTTGGTACTAAAATTATGGTGGGATCTAGGAACAGCCTTAATCACTATGGATAATTCTAGAATGCTTAAACATCTAATGTCTTTTGTTGAGAGGGCAAAAATAATTTTCAACAAGTTTCTTATCCTCTCAAGATTGGCAAAAGCTCCCAAACGATCCGTTAAACTGAGCTATTTCAATATTTTGCCAGAAATAAAATGAGTCAATACATGCTAATGTGGAAAATATTTCAACATAAAAACTCACAAAAAAAAATTGCAAAAACAAAGCAAGACTTGATGCCAGGAAAATATCTGATGGAAATCAACATGTCTCTGTAGAACGATGCAAAGATGAATGATTTGGGTCCTATTGTATTATTTATCATTCCTTTTTATCTATGATTCCAGACTATCTATTATTAAAAATGGAGCCTGCATTCAATTTAAATAACATTATGCTAGTTGCTCTTCTCACTTGTAAGCATTCGTTTCAATTGAAGAGAATGATAATGCACTAATGCAGAGAGAAAACGAAGCATTGGCATTGAATGCTACTACACAAGCTCTCAAAGTTCAGACTCATTTTATACATATTCCTAGCAAATGTGAATTTAGATGGTTAACTGTTAACCCTCTGCATCTAAACACCTTAGATAATTGTCAAAAGTTGTGCTTGAAGGGTAAGTAATTGTAAAACGCACAGTGTGGCTAATGCCCAAAGAAATAAATCTGTATTAGCGATCATTACAGACAGTTTTAATTGCTATGGGGATGTTAATTGGCAAGGTACATGCAAAGAAGAGGAGGAAATAGAAGTGTTTTTCACATGTGGCTGACCCACAGGTTTGTCAAACCTATCTTCTATGTATGTGTCGTCTTACCATTCACTGAATCACAATTCAATAATCTATAAATCTGCAAATGTATTAATAATCTATATAATCTATAAATTTATTTTAATGAACAACTAAAACCTACTGGTACATGTCACTTGTTTTTGCAAAACTTAATTCACTGCCAAATGCTGATACGGTTTCTTTCCAACTCTCTGTATGTGGCAAATCTCATAGATTTGGGATGAAGCAAGAGTAAAAAAGAGTTTTGATATATTTCTAAAATTACTAAGATATAGGAGAAGACATCACTATCAAAGCAACATCCAGCCAAAAGCTTTTAAATTTTCTTGACATCACACCATCTACTGTATGAGGGGGAAAAAAGGAAAATTTTCATTAAATGCTAACACATTTTAATGTGTTTGTATGTATTTACATTATGAATATACACAGATACACACACATATTATTTTACTTTGAACGAAATCATCTATGGTAAAGAGTAACCAAAAATGCTGATATTTATCCTAGGACAATAAAGTTGACCATGAAGCTTCCTAAACATTAGGACTATGTATTTTCATCTCTAAATACCCTGCCATAAATAACTGTTGCAGAGTAGATGCATAAATGGATAGATGGATGGATGGATGGATGGTAAGAAGGGAGAGAAGAAGAAGATGAATTGCTGTGTGAATATATAACATTCTTTCTTGTTAATTTTTTAGGTTTAAACAATATGCCCCTCCCCCACCAAGAAGTGGCAATACCTATACAAGTCAGTACACTTAATCACAAATAAGCTGAGAAAAGGGTCAGGTTCAGAAATAATATGCTTATATAAACTAAAACTATTTTTAGATTAGAAATTTCATTAACAAAAACACACCAGCTAGAACCCCAATAATTGCATAATTGCATAAAGCAGTGTTTTTACAAACCGTTTTCTATGGATCCCTAGTGCTCTAAAGCTGCCAGAGGAGAAGAAAATGGAAAGAAGATAGCAGGCATTTGGTGCAACTCATTTGTATCCGATTTCAAACAGGCTACACATGTGTATCTGATTTATATCAAGAGAGGGTCTCATACCTTAACTGTTTTAAATAAAAACAAACAATATAAAAATGTCATTTTATATAATCTTGGGATTTCATGAAAAACAGCTTGGAGAAAACCCAAACTTTAAGTTCAGCAAAATCCTCCAAATGGTTAATTTTGACCCACTATGGCAAGACGGTTAATCTGTCAAAGGTACCCCAGTGATCAAAAATCAAAGCTAATCCATTCCTCTATAGCTGCACCCAAATGAAAATGTTATTATGGGAAAAAATATGGAAAAATGACAAAACAGTAAGCCATATTGGTACTCAAAGAAAGCACATGATTATGAGGTATCAATTTTCAGTTTTTAAGTTGGGTTTTTGGTGCTTTATCAATTAACGTATCCAACGCTGATATGGGGTGCAAAGCCACAAGAACTAAGTTTGATTCTGTGCTCAATGCACCAGTGATTCCAATTAGTGAAGTGCACAATTGCTTCGTACCATCATATAAAGTCATCTAAACATCCAAACTTTTCCCTCATTTGATCATAATGTTCTATTCAGGTGTTTACTATGTACCAGAGGTTACTCTTAGATTCCTCTGGACATGAGACTCATAAGACCGAAGGCCACACATGACATCAGGCTACACAGAAGAATACACTTCAGAAATACAGCTAGCCAGCAAGGCAGTAGCAGTACCTTTTTGTGAACATCCTTGCAATAGTTCACCAAGGGCCTTCCAGGACCCATCTCCTCACCAGGAGATATAAGAAGGTATGTGGAGGACAGGTCAGGTGTCAGAAGGCAAAAGTCCCATTGGGCAAGTGCTGGAATCATCCTGGCCTAAAAGTTTCATGTCCCAAAGGAGCCAGCACCTCTTTTAACAACTCCATAGTAATTGCTTCCAAGGGATACACAGTTATAAGAGTCACTGCGGTCCAGAGAAGCCCAAAGCATCACATCCCCATCTAGTACTCACAGGCCATTTATATTTCCTCTTAATGCAGACACAATTTACAAACCACATGTTATTTTTACCAAAAACAATGTTGTACAGCAACAGAATTTTACTTACTTACTGTCTTACCACTTTAGCAGGTTAACACAACTAGGGTAATGAAAGGGAGAATTTGAATGTCAAAGGAAAAGGATTTTGTTAAATTTTTACCCTCAGATACCTATCTTGATAGTAGTCACTTCAAATATGTTATTCTTCTATAGGTTAAGAATTTAGAGGCAATAATCTGAGCACTGATAACTACCATCATCAATTGTCATGCAACTGATGGCAGTCTTTTAGAAATTCCATTTCCCCATTCTACTAACATCCATTAGACACCAAGAAAACTTTGGTCCAAACCCAAATTATCCAAAACCATTATGTGACAGAGTGCTCAGGATAAGCTACTAGTTGCTTGTTATTCACTAAGAACTGAAAACACCATTCCTATGCTAAAGGATTTCGGCAAACACATTATGCAAGTTAAAATCCTATATGCAAGCAGCACACATTGGGTTTTACCTAGAATTAGCAGCTGTTTATAGAAACGAGCCAGATTGATTTTGTTAAATGTCTACGTGCAGAATTTAATGGGGAAGGCTTAAAAGTAACTTGTTTTCTGGATCAAAAAGATAAAAAGGTAAAGGAAATTACTACCACAGGTAAAATCATCTGGATATAGTAGTCCTCTCCCCTTTATCCACAGGGGATACATTCCAAGACTCCCACTGGATACCTGAAACCATGGATAGTACTGAACCCTATGTATACCATGATATTCCCTATACAAACAGACCTATGATGAAGTTTAATTTATAAATTAGACACAGTAAGAGATTAACAACTGATAATAAACCAGAACGATTATAACAATATACCGTAATAAAAGTTATGTGAATGTGGTCTCTCTCTCAAAGTATCTTGTACTCACCCTTCTTTCTGTGATGATGTGAGATGATAAAATGCCTACATGATAAAATGAAGTGAGGTGAACAACAGAGGCATCGTGATGTAGCGTGAGGCCACTCTTGACCTTCTTATGATAGTCAGACATGAATCATCTGCTCAGGGACTTCGACTGACTGTGTGTAATTGAAACCACGGACAGTGAAACCATGGAGGAGGGGGGACTACTGTATTAGTTTTAATCTTTTCCAGAGGAAAAAGGAAATCTTTGTTCATTATGTATATTTAAAAGAAGAGACAAAGCAATTCCAGAGAAACAGCTTCTAAAACAGGTGGAGCTTTCTAGTCATAGATTGTTGTCAAACTAACAGGAAGATGGAAAGGATGAACAAAGACTTAAGTCCTGCTGGGAAGGGGGGTAAATCCTGAAGGACAGAATATATAATGAACATAAGTTTCCTTTATTGGTATGGAGGGGGAAAAAATAAAGCCTCTTGATAAAGCTGTAACAAGGATTTTACTTGGTAACAATTAATGTTTAAATAGAACTAAGAGCTAAATAAGAAAAGATACTTATCTATCAGGGAACTTACATTTTTCATTCACTATTTTTAAAAATTAATTTGAGAGCTACTTTTAGGCCATACATACACTCTGTAAAAGAGCTAGCAGGTGGATTTCTAATCCCAATCCTCAGATTACATTGTACCTCATACTAACTTAGATCTTAGATCCCCTGTGTGTATGACCCTCTAAAATAAGAAAACACCAATTATGTACTTTTCTGACTTTGTGTGGCTGCATTTTCCTTCTTCTTGAAAATGAAAGGGTTTCAAGTCAATGCATTATCTATTACACTTTTCATAAACACATGGTGACTTCCTTTTCGTTCTCTTCAGATTACTGAACATAAGATAGGACACAATATCCAAAAGTAGACTTCAAGGTAGAGTATTTTCTATAAAACATCAACTGTTGATAATTCTCTTCCATATCAATGCCCAAGCGATTATTTCAAAGTAATTTAAAAATAGATTATACGTTTCAGCAAAATCTCCTATTTGTTTTCTGGCCTACTAATAGCCTTTTATTAGGCAGCTGTTCCTACTGAGTTTACTGCCTTCTTGCTCAAATGGCCATAGCCCCTGATACCTCAGCATTTTCACACAGCTCATTAGACGTAGCACAGTTTAGAACACAGTGATGGAAACTGGTACTTCCCAAAGGATCAGAGCCAAAATAAACCATCCTGGTATTGGCCAAACCATCAGTGATTCCTCCCCAAAAGGGCATGTGCTGTGTATCTCTTTGTTTTTTGCATTTTTACTTTACTAAAGTTCAAGAACTATATTTTATTTATAAGGGATTCTAAAGGTAGATCACAGAGCTTAAGTATTGAAAATATGGGCTCTGAATTCTGACTGCTACCTAACAGGAGCTGGCATTCACTAGCTATTTAACTAAGGCTCATTAAGATCAGGTCTGTATGTGCAAAATGGGATAAAAAATATTCTTTTGTTTGTAGGTTTGTTATAAGTACTAAATGGGCTAATGTGTATAAGGCATTTGTCACAGATCTTACAACATTTTAAGTGATAAATTTTATCATTATACATTATAAATATTATTGCCATCATTATGTGAACATAAAGCATGGGATATCCAGATCGGTACATCCCCAACATCGACCAAAAACATAATGTATTGTTTACATGTGAAATCTCCATTTTGACCTGACTCCCCTCTGACATTTTCTGGGGATTTCTTTCTTACAGGCAAACACATTTTTTATAAGGGTAATAACTACTTTAGAAGCTGGCTGCTAATATCTCTTTTGCTTGCCTAAGAAAGCTGGCTTGTGCCAGATTTTACTTTTTTTTTTGTTTTTGTTTTTGTTAAATTTTATTTTATTGGTACCAGCTCAGCCTTTCAGGATGTCAAAACAATTCCAAATCTTGGTTCTGGGTTCTTTTATATTAGTTATCTCTCTCTGCTGTGTTATTCACAAATCTCTCTCTGCTGTGTTATTCACAAATTTGAAAGTGTGTCTTCATTCAAAAAGTTGATAAAATGTTGATGAAGTCCAGCCAAATACAGCATCCTATGGCATATCCCCAAGAATCCCTCACTTTAATTAATGTGGATGATAAAGACTCAGTGATGGGTCCTAAACACTAATAAAAATAATAAAAAAGATCTTAATAAGGATTAAGTATACTAAATATTTTTAGGTGTCGTTTTTTAACAGTATATTGAGGTATAATTTACACAGCATAAAATTTACCTGTTTTATAACAGTACAATTCAACAATTTTTAATATACTTAAAGAAATATAATCTATAAC
Organism: Panthera tigris; assembly: GCF_018350195.1. Lineage (NCBI taxonomy): Eukaryota > Metazoa > Chordata > Mammalia > Carnivora > Felidae > Panthera > Panthera tigris. The sequence goes on along the minus strand of NC_056661.1, from coordinate 44,378,666 downwards.
CTTTGTGCCCATTCTTAATCAGTCCTCATGACCATCTCCAGTCCCAGGCAACCACTAATCTACTTTCTCTTTCTCTCTTTTGGCCTTATCTCCCCATATTATATAAACAGAAGCATACAATACATTTCAGTCTTTTCATTTAGCATCATTGTTTTGAGGCGCATCTATAACATAAGATGTATTAACAGTCTCTTAATTGCTGCATAGTATACTGTTGTTTGGGTATACTGTGTGTACAGGGTACAAACATTACCCCATTTTAACACTTAACAGCAAATGTAGGAGGTGGATGCCACACATCAACATCTTTATAGCAGAAACAAGAATCTGAGCTATGGAGAAACTAAGATATTTACTCAAACACTAAGTTTGCTGTGGGAAAGCCAAAATCTGAACCCAGATGGGCTAACTCCATTCCAATATATTTAACCTACCCTGCCTCCAGTTTCAGGAGAATGATCAAGCATCTGAGAAAGTACATGCCTATAATATCATTTAAACCACTCATTATTATTTTCCATATTTTCCATAAGGATGTTATTACAATTTCTGCCCTGCATCTTGCTGAATGACAGCTGTCCCATCCTAAAGCAATCGCCTGGGGTACCAGTAACAAACATAAAAGGAGATTAATTTTTTGTGATTTATTTGGAGTAAATCCAGACTGATTCTCAGGCCATTTATTACCTATGCCTTCCAAACTTAGCTGTTGTGGGGATTTGGAAAAGACTCTAAAAGTACCATTACAAATTAGTCTTCCAGAACACTTTTGATAAATTTCGTAGCCAATGCTTCAGAATTTCACCTGAAACTACTTGGAATATTAAAAAAAAAAAATACTTGATCCATTTTGCATAGCATGCAAGTTAAAGGCAGGAAAGTCAGAAACCAGATTATCCAGATTTAAATAGTAGTGAAGTTCTGGATAAGGTACTTAACCACCTTGTGAGTCAGTTTTCCATTCTTTGAAATGGAGACAGAAATAGTACCTACCTGATAGTGTTATTTGGAGGCATATATGAGTTGATACTAGCAAAGCACTTAAAATTAGGTATTATTATTGCTATTTTTACATTATCATTGTTACAACAGAGAAGTAACATCCTGAACGACAAACAGGTGAATCATGGCAATTAAACAAGCAAACAAAAACAGGTAATGATAAAAAAGAATTGATATGGGAGACAAATGGAAGGAAATGTCTATGGGAGAATTGCAATGTCTGTGTATTATCATTTGTCATGTTTCAAAATAATACATAATGTAAAATGTCTCTGGAGAAAAAATAAGTCTACTGCTTCCATCAAAGCTAAACTATGAATACATGCTTCATTTATGCTCTTGAGCTCACCAGATCCTCTCCCACATAGTGATGTGACACTAAAGTCACACCTTTACCCTCTCGAGTAGGAACACCTAAGAACTCGAGTTTATAAAAGGGATATTAACTTTGGTGCATGAGAGGTGAGTGATTTCGTTTAAAGAACTGAGTAAAATAAATGGCACCTTTTTCTTCTTTGAACTCGTTTCTTTCTCAAAATGATAGTAGTTATCTAAAAGAACACTATAGTGTTCCAATAAAAAATTGTATTTCCCACCTTATACTCAGCTTTAAAATCTTTTCTATCCATTTTGTATCTGTCAAATTAACAAAAGAATTTAAAATTGTGACAATACCCCAATCTAAGGAGGAAATATTTGGTAAAATTTTTCAAATACCATAAACACCACAGGTTTTTAAACTAAAGCAACTTTGTCTAAGGTAAATTATTTCTCTCTCAATAAGAAAAACTGGTTAGGTAAAAATATTAAATGCACTGCTATTTAAAATAGAAAAACTGAAAAGAGTCTAACTGTCCAAAAAGTAATAAGGGAAATTTGAAGTAAATTACATTGTCATTACTGGGTAGAATATTGTGCAACCATTAAAAGTAATTATATTGTCCATGTTGTAAACCTATGATGAAATATGAATGTGAAAACTAAAAATAGAAACTATCCTAGCTATGGAAGCAACTGTAATATTATATATTCATGTGGTCAAGGGTTAGAAGGCAACATAGAAAAATGAGAACAGTTGATTTGCTCTAATTATATTAAATAATGGGCTTCTCATGTGCATTGTCCTAAAGCAGACTGTGTTAAATGCAGTTGCCTTTTCCTTAACTGGGGGTGAGGCTGATAGTTATTTTTCTTTAAATTTCCTGTTATGAAGATAACGATTATGATGAAGATTACTACCACTGTCGTCGTCATCATCACCATCATCACTGTATGGTGTGAGCTTAAGTATTTTTAATATAACTAACAAATCTTTAAGAGTAACTTTCTAAAGGCCAATTTCTAAGAAGATTAATCTCTAATTTTATAATGTAAGTCAAATAGTAAAGCTTAAATCCATAAAAAATTATAAATAGATTTATTCTGTTAGGAGTATCTGCCTATTTCAAATAAAATAAATATTTTAATTAGTCCAGTAATTAATCCAAAATTTATAGAATGCTTGCAAACTGTCAGGCACTAATCTATATGCCCCAAACATGAGACTGAACAAGAAGCACAGGTTTAAAGGGTTCAAGAGGATAGAGACAAATAACCATACCCTTAGAACATATGTGATTCAATGTTATGCTAAAGGAAGTCCTATGTATAAAGAATGGCCGAAGGGAACCTAATCAAGTTTGGTAATTTGGGAAGGGAGAGGAGAAGGTGCCCTGGCATATAGTCCTAGAGGAAGAAACACCTCCTTATGAAACTAAGGAGGAGTTAGGTGAATAAGTTTAGCTTAGCAAAATAAGAGTAGTCAGTTGCCTAGTAACTGACTTGTGAGAAGGAGCAAAGATAAGGGAGGGCGCTAATCTTTGTAGCACTGCTGTCCAACTTAACTTTAAAAGATGATGGAAATGTTCTAAAATCTGTGCCATCTAATAGGGTAAACACCAGCCACTAGTGAACATTAAGTATCTGACACCAGACTAGTGTGATTTAGGAACTGAAATTTTAATTTCATTTGATTCTACTCCATTTATATAGTCACAAGTGGCTAGTGACTACATTACTGGAGAACACAACTTTGGGATAACTAAAATAAGCTCACTATGGCAAGAGCAAAAGGTGTGGGGTAGCAGCGAGGGAGCAAAGTGCCAAAAGCAAGGCCAGTAGAGTCCAGATGATGCAGGGATGTGTCTACCATATAATGTGGCATATGCCACCAAAACTGTGGTGTAAGAAGACACTATACACAGGAGTATGAGCAGTCATCCACAGAAGCCAGTCAACAAGGCACTTACAAACAAAGATAGCTGCCTTCTGTCCCCCTTGAAATCATATGTTGGATAGTTGCAGACTGAAACTAGTAAAGCTTGCCTATGTAATACACTGAAGCATAGGGAGTCATGAGGGGTGTGTAGGGAAGGGAAGGGAAGGGAAGGGAAGGGAAGGGAAGGGAAGGGAAGGGAAGGGAAGGGAAGGGAAGGGAAGGGACAGTATTTTGTTTGTGTTTCTTTGCCTATACATTTCTGAGATTTCCATGCAGTTGAATTTTTCATTTCTCTTGTAATGGTGTCCTAAACAAAAAAGAATGCCGTGCTTTTGAGCTTCTGGTCTCCTGGTTCATTCCTGTTATGTAACGGCCACATATAAACAAGAATAATGCAGTGATTTCATGATCAAGTCTGCACTGTAGAAATATTTCTGTTGAATGGAATTGAGGAAGCCAGACTAGAAGCAAGAAAACTGGTTAGGAAGCTACCATAGTAATAGTGATGTATTAGGGATAAATCAAGCAGCTACAGTCAAGTATCTGCTAAATGTAATAGCTAGGACTGGGGAATTAAGTGAATGTGCACAGAGAGGTAGTGGAGTGCTCAAAAGTGATACGCATGTTCCAACTTGGCTAGAGTGGTCAGTGGTACCACTGGTAGAGATGGAGAAATGAGAAAACATAGATTAAGATAAAAGATAACTCTACCATAATTGGGTCCTGACTCTGCTACTTATTAGGTGGGTGACTCTAATCAGCTTAACTTTTTAGGGTCACATCTCTCCTCTGTCAAACAAAACGATGGAGGAGATGACTGGTGAGATTTCTTCCACCTGATCTTAGGAGTACATTTCTAAGCATACTTACTATCAAACACTTGTATCAAAGAGAACTTGTTTTTCAAAAGTATTTATCATTGAAAAATAATATTATGTGTCATGTTTCTTCATGTGACTTCAATTTTGACTGTGGATGGGGCTCTAGGATTCCCCCTTTTTTTTGTAATTTGATATGCTGAATTATATAACTAAACTACAGACATAGATACACGTCATAGAGTACATTCTTATGTGTGACAATACAAAACATTATGCTCTATAATAAATCAGACATGTCAGAAACAAGAAATTACAAAGCACATTTATTTTCAACATCTTCCCTTGACAGCAGTATTTTTGTTCAAATTCTGCATTTATTCTTCCTTTTTTTTTCCTTAAGTAGGGATAATAGTACCTATTTTGATTAAAATATATCTCAAATCAAATGGAACTGTCCCAAATGAATTTTCACACAGACACTTGTTAGTCTAAAGTTTTCAGAAGATTGCTACTTGTAGATCCAGTCTGGATGACATCCTTCGTCACTTATCTTGAGAAAACAAGGTTTAGGAATGACACTGTAGAAGTAGGAAACATACACATGTACACACACAAGCATGTGTGGATCTGCTCTTAAAGCTGGAGAAATAAAAATAACTAGAGTGACTGCTATCTTTTTTTTTTTTTAATTTGGAAATTTTCAACTTGACCTGAAATTCTCAACAGAAGACACTCAGAATGAGACTTGCAGAAACAGAAAATGTAGTAATTAAGGTATCTGTGATTTGTTTCCTATCAGAAGAGGAACAAGTCAGATGACGAACTAAACATGAGGATATAGAATATAGCATCAATATCCTTGACTGTCAAAGCAAGCTCACTGGGTTTGGAATTCCAACTATACCAATTATTAATGGCCACTTTGGGGCCAATTGCCTACCCTTTTAGAATCTCATCCACCTCACCTGTAAATGGGAATAATAAGCAGAATCTATCTTCTTACATCATTGGGAACATCATCATTCTATCTATCATATTATTTATGAATTAACAGATTTTGTTACATATTTTTGTTGCATCAACCAACTGCAGCCATTATTGTCATTAATGGTCATATAAATTGTTCTATTTGAGGTCACAGGGGAGCCCAGCAAATTGACTCTGTGTCGGGTCCTTGTCCTTATCCCACTTGTCTTTGAGAGCAGCTGCCTTATGTTCCGGCATGGCAAGAAACAAGGCTTTTTTTTGTACATTTCCTAGAAGTAAGGGATAATTCATCTGCCCTGTTCACTGATATATCCTAATTGCCTAAAAATATGCTCAGTACACATTCCTTAAGTGAATCAATTAAACAGCACTTAACAAATATTCAATAAAGGTTATCTATTATTATTTTTCATTGTATAAGAATTTCTCCTTCAAGAACCTGACTAAGCAATTATTTCGCTACAATTAATCTAATCACTTTCTGAGGACCTACAGTGTGCATCCCAACCTGTGACAATTCACAAATATTTTAGTTGCATGTATATAAGTTCTATTAACTAGGACAAAGTACATTATAAAGAACGTGGAAAGAATGTGCAAAGACTAAAACAGGCAATCTTAGGCTTTTATTTAACCTAAAATATTTTATTTTTCTTTCTGTACCATTTTCCTTATATTAGAATTAGGGTATTCTAATGTCAAACGTGTTTCTGGAAGAAATCTTGCATTTCTTCTGCAATGTAGCCTGTTTAAATCTTCACTTCTATTTTTGTTGTTGTTGTTGTTGTTGTTGTTGTTGCTTTCATTGCAAAGCTCTATGTTCTCTCTGACTTTGTTTTCAACTTTATCTCAAATGGTAACTTAGCTTTAATAACATAACCACCTTTATTGCACTCTACCATTTCCAAAATAATTTCTTTCACCATCCAGGTAAAACTTACTCTTAATTTATCTGTTGACAAGCTAAGGAGAAACTTTTAAACTAAAGATTCTTCCTTTTACTTAAATTTTAAGTAGCTAAAGAAATACTTAACATCTTTAATACTCTTGGCATCAAAACATTTTATGCCACATCTGAGCTTTTTATAACTAGATTTTCAAATGTGCATTATATCCTGCTTTGCCTAGAATGATGCATTATATAAAAGTTCTCAAAATGTAAACCCCAAGACTTTAATACAAGATGAAGGTAATGTTTTTTTTTTTAATTTTTTTAATGTTTATTTTTGAGAGATAGAGACAGAGCCCGAGTGGGGAAGGGGCAGAGAGAGAGAGGGAGACTCAGAATCTGAAGCCGGCTCCAGGCTCTGAGCTGTCAGCACAGAGCCCGAAGTGGGGCTTAAACCCAGGAACCATGAAATCATGATCTCAGCCGAAGTGGGACACTTAAGTGACTCAGCCACCCAGGCGCCCCCGAGATGCAGGTAATGTTTTTTTTTTTTTTTTTTTTTTTATTATTATTATTTTTTAATATATGAAATTTACTGTCAAATTGGTTTCCATACAACACCCAGTGCTCATCCCAAAAGGTGCCCTCCTCAATACCCATCACCCACCCTACCCTACCTCCCACCCCCCATCAACCCTCAGTTTGTTCTCAGTTTTTAACAGTCTCTTATGCTTTGGCTCTCTCCCACTCTAACCTCTTTTTTTTTTTTTTTTTTTCCTTCCCCTCCCCCATGGGTTTCTGTTACGTTTCTCAGGATCCACATAAGAGTGAAACCATATGGTATCGGTATCTGTCTTTCTCTGTATGGCTTATTTCACTTAGCATCACACTCTCCAGTTCCATCCACGTTGCTACAAAAGGCCATATTTCATTTTTTCTCATTGCCACGTAGTATTCCATTGTGTATATAAACCACAATTTCTTTATCTATTCATCAGTTGATGGACAGAGATGCAGGTAATGTTAATGAAAAGTTCATCGGCAAATGATTTTGACGCCATGACCTACTAATGCTTAGAACACTTAGATGAGAGATTTCTTAATTTGCCATGTTGGCACGTGCCACTATCACCTTGTTTTGGAATACTGTGAACCATTACACCTCTGGAGAGACAGATGGCCTCCAATTCAACAAAGCCTGATGATTTACAAGTTTAACATTTATGTAGCACAATCACAAGATTAAACAAGCATTATTCCTAGAATTAACTATTTCAGAAGGGAAATGCTAATGTTTGCTGATTAAAAAGAGAAAACACAGATGTCACTCTCTTCTAAGAAAAAAAAAATTAACCCCTCTAGCTGTAGATGTATCATTTTAGGGAACATAAAGCAAGACCATGGGAAGCAGAAAGTTAGCTCTCTACCATCTTCCTTCTCTCCTCATAATGGAGAGATTTATGTTTATTTTTCTTCAAATATAGCTACCAAATTAACATACTCATGTTCCCTATCCCACTTCCCCAATTTTCCCCCTTTGTTTTTGTTTTTTTCTTCCATGCCTTCCTGAATAAGTCCAGTCTGTTGGTCTCTAAAAACAAATCCTGCTTCTGCCAATAACAAATGTGTAGTTCTCTGAAAATCACTATTACTCTCTGGGACTTACTTTGAGACTTTTCTTTATCTGTAAGATGAGAGAAATAGGTGACCTCTTCAAGGTCAAACATTCTGTAACCTTTTAGTCTTTAGCTCACAATGGTCTGAACTTCTTATGAATTCTTAGAGTTCTTGTTACTGGTGCCATACTCAATCAAGAAAAATGATTTCCACCAATAACGCATAATGAGTCCTTCATGCAGGTTATTTTCATATCCACATGCCATCCTTTCCCCTGTAAATGTGCCAGTGTCTAGAGGGCACTGAATTGTACCTTCTTTGCATTTCTCAAAGCATCTATCCCAGAACCCTATACTTTTCAGGGGCCTCCTAAACACTTGTCCATTAATGTGCTGATAAAATTTGTAAATTTTCCACAGTTCCACTTGAGAGGCTCTGCAAATACAAATGGCCCGAGTAGTGTATATTCCTAACAAGATAGCCAGATCAAGTCTGTTTTTATCACAAGTTCAAGTGGACAAGAAGTAACACATTTTTCTTATGGGCAAAGCTGTTAAAATAGAGTCCTTCAGAAGAACATAACAGGGAGAAACAGAGATTGAGCTATAGTGCCTGCTGGCCTCTCATGGTAGCAGAACAAGAGTATTAAAAAAAAAAGTCACAATATTAAGACAGGATCAGAAAGGAGAGTAGGTGTGAAGCTAAGAGGAGTATTTACTACCCACTCCAGAATCAGCAGGAGTTTGGAAATGAAATATGGAATCAAAAATGGAATAAGCAAAAATTTATCAAAAAAGAGAAGGCAGTGTTGAAAAGATAACTACCCAATAATCATGTTTTCTAAAAATAAGAAACATAAAACTAATCATAAAAACATTTCATACTCCTTTGAAAAGCAATATTACTCCTATGCTATATAGTTAAACTAGTGAATAACTGTATAAAAACATGTATTTCAAAAATTTTCAGTCAAAAATTTCATCCCACTTATGAACACAAATACATCCTTGTACTTCCACTAGGTGAATAAGCACACTTAAAAAAAAAGTTTATTTATTTTGAGAGAGAGAGAGAGAGAGAGAGAGAGAGAGAGAGCGCGCACTAGTGAGGAGGGGCAGAGAGAGGGAAACAGAGAATCCTAAGCAGGCTTTACCAGTCAGTGCAGAGCCCAAAACGGGGCTTGATCTCCCAAACTGTGAGATCATGACCTGAGCAGAAATCAAGGGTTTGACGCTTACCCAATGGAGCCACCTAGATGCCCTGAATAAGCACACTTTAGATGTGTAAATTCAGACAGTGAAAACTTACTTAATTTTTTCAAAAAGATATTAGGAATTAGATTCTCATAAGTCAGGAATTCAAACACTGATTTTTCCACTAAGCCCATCAGCCAACAGATATGACATGATGGATCAAGAGAATGGAAGGTCTATTCTTCTATTCACTCACAAGGTATATACAGCTTCTATAAACTGAAAAACTGTTTTAAAAATGGGCTATACCTCCAAAGAGCAGATTTTGTATTCTGATAAATTCCAAAATGAAGCTCTAACCTGACCTAGCGTTAGAATATTCCTCTAAGTGTATGACAGACAAGAAAAGTAAAAGACTATTGAGATTATCTTATGCATTTTTCCTTTTAATAGTTAACCTAAAAGTTTCATAAAGGATGCAAAGTCTACAAAACTGGGAGCAGATTAAGTAATAAATATAGCATCAGGTTCAGCTATACCACTGTTCGAATTAGCATGGCTAGAATGAGCACCTGCTGGAAAATCAAAAAGATCACTTAAAGGCTTTCCATAACTTTGTCACTTACTTAATAAAATCACTCCTGTTTTCTTGGTCTGAATAGTTCCAACTTAAAAAGTAGAATATAGAAAATAATTGCCATATTTAAGAGGCAAAGAACTAAGTAAGTGGTTATTACTTAACACGTTGAAATATTTTAGGAATGACAAGGTATTTCTAAATTTAATTAAAAAAAAAGTAAAACGTGGTTAACTTACCAGGATTTGTGGAAAATTATCAAAATAAAGTGAGACTTGGGTGGTTAGTGAGCTAACTGCCAGCCTACCCTTTTATGTGACAAAAGAACTCTGTTTCTCTTCAGAGCAGCAATGAACACAGCCACAGTACTGGGTTATGTATAGCCTTGCTGAATTATAGCAATCTTGGTTCTCTTTGCCAGATATTAAACAGTCACGTGAGCCAGTTTAACCTAAGAAATATAAGGAAGTTCTTATATGGGAGGGGCGTTTCTGGAAAAACATTCCCTTTTTTAATAAAAAATGACAGGAATATGAAAGAGTCTATGGATGTATCCCCTTCCCCATTTTTTCTTGTTTTTAAGACTGATATGATTCCTAGAGTAATGACAGCCATCTTGAGATTATCCATTGAGATGCATGACAACTAACGGCCAAGAAAAGAAGGACAGCAAAGAGGGTAAAAAGAACAAGCTGAGGTCACTGCTGTTAGTAATAAGCTTCTGAACTAAAATTAGACCCACCTAACCTACCGTCTCCCAAGCAAGTGAGAATAAAGTACTGTCTAAGGCAAAATATTCTGCAGCTTAACACATTTCCAAATGATGTAGTCCTTCCTGCAGAATCCATTCACAAGAGCACACCACAAAAGTCTGCATTTCTTAATGTAATATATCCCCTACCTAAAGTGATACCCTGGTGGCTTGCTCTAGCAATCTGCTTATCTCATATGCATGTGATATCCTTTTCTTTTTCTATGCATAGAAAAGTAGTCACAGACTTCAAATGTGATATGCCCTCTGTCCTGGAAATGTATTGATAACATGCAACATAAAACACACAATTTCATGGAGGTTTGGAGACCTTCCTGGAAACCATCCATGAATTCTTGGTGTGGTCTTCAGAGATGTCCAAATATAAGAATCCTAGATTTAAATAATTTAGTATTTCTTTACTCTATTTCTTTTTTATTTCCTTTTATAAGAAAAATTAAATACTAGTGTTAGCTTTATTTACAGAATTATCTGTGATCTGGTTTCTTAAGAAGGAAGGGGCTCAGGGGCGCCTGGGTGGCGCAGTCGGTTAAGCGTCCGACTTCAGCCAGGTCACGATCTCGCAGTCCGTGAGTTCGAGCCCCGCGCCAGGCTCTGGGCTGATGGCTCAGAGCCTGGAGCCTGTTTCCGATTCTGTGTATCCCTCTCTCTCTGCCCCTCCCCCGTTCATGCTATGTCTCTCTCTGTCCCAAAAATAAATAAAAAACGTTGAAAAAAAATTAAAAAAAAAAAAAAGAAGGAAGGGGCTCAGTTGATAAGGAGCAGCAAAGTGAGGGAAATATCTCTGGACTAGAATTCAGGAGAGATTGTGTCTGGGCATGATTCTGCCCCATTTGCAGAGTGACCAAGGTTATTTTGGATTTCCAGTCCCTCATCTGTAAAATAGGGGAAATGATACCAATTTTATCAAACCTTTTTGAAAGTATAATGGGTTGTCATGTGGGAACTGAGGGAATGGCAAATTAAAGGTAGTTTCATTAGTGGGCATAGTCTCTACATGCAGGAGGGACCAGGACACTTAAAACCAAGTTCATGTCTGGTTTTGGCCAAAAAAGATTGGACACTGTTGTGCTTTAAAAAAGAATATTTTGTTCCAAAAGATTTATATATTTACTAGGTAATTATAGATGATGATAAAAGTAACAATAATGTTAAGAGTATTGTTTACTACAGTACTACCAATTACCAGGCATTCCACCTTTACCTATACTATTTTATATTATCATCACCAGCCAGATCCTATTATCTATATTTGAGGTGCTTGGAGACATTAACTTATAAAGTTAAAGTTAATGTTTAACTTAAAGTTGCAGCAGCTTAGAGACATTAACTTATAAAGAGTAACAAAAACGTAAGTAGAGAGGCTGAAATATGGTTTCAAGTCTATTCCACAATGGAATCTCTCTCTCGATGTTATGTTAAAATGCATTTCACACATAGAATTCAATTTCACTATGACCTAGCTAAAAAAAATATGTTGGAGATGGTGGGAAAGTGGAGGGGTAACTGTCCAAAGGCAAATATAATTAGCATTCACAGTTTTCCAGGTCTCGAACCTAGAGGTCAAACTACAGAAAGGGCCAACAGAGATGCTAGCTAGAAACTAAATTTAGGATTCAGTAAGTAACTATATTAGTAAAACTGTGCCATTTTGGAAAATCCTATCAGTACTCATACACTTGGTATTTTTGGTAGCCAGGGCCTGACCAGGATTTCTTTTTCCTCAAAAAATAGCCTAACTTCAGTCTTTCGGCCAATGGAAACAATACCTATCGGTGATACTGTAAGAATTTTTAAATAAGGCAAGACTGGCATCTACTCCATATGTGAATACTAAAATTAGATCAGAGCTTTGGCAGCTGGAAATAAAAATAAATTTTTTTAAGCAAGAAATAAAGATTTAGGGCTTTGTCAAAAGAACAAAGGGGCCTCCACTTCCTCCCATAATAAACATAACAGCTGCAATGAAAATAGTTAACCTTTCCTGTTATTAAAACAATTAACATATAAATGCTATTTAGTTCATTTAATATGTTCATTTTTGGTAGAGTCTTGCATTAAGTAAATAATTTAATTTTGAAACATAACACATGTCAAAACAACCCAGCCTTCACATGGAAACAATAGTCAAAATGCATGTATAATGTCCTTCTAAAATGACCAGTTACGGCTGTGAAAGGCAATGCCAAAAGCAATGTTCAGAGATACCATAGCAACAAGAGACTTTCTGCTACAGCAGCAAACTCCAAATGAGAAGTTGAAGAAAGGAATCATTTCAGAGCTTCAAAAAATTTACTGTCAAAAATTAATGCAATCCCCTCTCCTCCAATGAAAATGTCTTCATTTGTTTTGAATTTCTAATTTTAATTAATGCTTTAAAGCATTCTTTCCATAACTCCTGTAGATCTTGGCAAAAAATAAAAATAAAGATGAGAGCAGCATTGAATACTTAAGTTTTGCTTCACATTTGCAAACTTCTTTTCCAAGACAACAGTCTTAGATGTTCAGGACTTTTAGGATATATTTGTGTGACAATCATTTTATCTTTTGCATCAGGTACTCAAAGTGAAATTCTCTTATAATTCTCTCTAATGGCCTCAATATTTCAACAGAATGATGCATCCTAATATGAATGTCCATTTTAAATGATCAGGATACACCTGCAGTAATTACCACAGTGAGATTAGTGAGGCCATCCTATGCTTTGATGGCTTCATGTAGTGTTGGTTTAGTGCACTGAAGTGCAGGTAATAGATTGAATTTCCTGATATATCCGACAGACAGCCAATTACAAAGTACTTGCACACTTGATGCTTTTGACCTTGCTCATAACAATGTGAATGCATGTGCCATGTCACTTTCAAATAACAACGAAAGCTTCCACCCAAAACTTACCAAATATGAATTGCATACCTCATTCTAGGTGAAATATTCCTTATCAAAATGTTAAATTACATCAGTAAACTGAAGTCCTACAGAACTTCACATCGGGAAAGAATCAAGACCCTATTGACCAATTCCGGAAAGAGACTTTCCAAATTTTCACCAATAATGAAGGCGTTTCAAGCGAAACACTGTCATTGCTATCCTATTAATTTTTTTTAATATTTATTTATTTATTTATTTATTTATTTATTTTTTATTTTTGAGAGAGAGAGAGGGAAAGAGAGAGAGAGAAAGTGGGACAGGGGCAAAGGGAGAGAGAGAGTATAGCAAGCAGGCTCCACATTCTCAGCATTAATCCCAAAGTGGGGTTCAAACCCACAAACTCTGAGATCATGACCTGAGCCAAAATCAAGAGTCAGGTGCTCAACAGACTGAGCCACCCAGGTGCCCTCTTTTAATTTTTTTTTAGGAAACCAAATTGGGGGTGGCTGGGTTGCTCCATCGGTTCAGTATCCAACTCCTGATTTCCACTCAGGTCATGATCTCATGGTCCTCAAACCCAGCCTCAAGGCTCTGCAGTGGGTCTGGTTGCCTGCTTGATATTCTCTCTCTCTCTCTCTCTCTCTCTCTCTCTCTCTCTGTCTCTCTGTCTCTCTGTCTCTCTGTCTCTCTCCCCCCCCCTTCCCCATGGTTTCTCTTTCTCTCATAAAATGAAATAAAATAAAATACACCAAACTGAACATCATTCATGTTTCAGATCTTTGTTGAAACTGAAAAAAACAAACAAAAAACTGCCAAAGACTTTTTCTATATTAATGAACAGTTAATATTTGTGGATGTTTGGCTCTTGAAGTCCTCATCAAGAAACATGCCCACAAATTACTAAAAAATTCTCAATAGTAGCAGTTAGTGAGTAAACAAAACTGCTGTTGTTTTAATATATACAGTAGTGACGTATACATAAGATTGACCTCTTAACCATTTTTTAAGTATAAAATTCAGTGGCATTAAGTCACATTGTAACACAAATATCTCCACTATTTACTTCTGGCACTTTTTTTGTCATCCCAAAGAGAAACTGTGTATCCACTATATAATTTTTATTTTTATTTTTATTTTTTTAGGAAACACGAGTAAGATTTTTCCCCCTTTTATTCTTAACTGCTCCAGAATCCAACTTTTGAGATTTATAAAATTATTAAAGCCTGGGGTGCTTGGGTGGTTCCGTTGGTTAACAGGCTGACTTCGGCTCAGGCGGTGATCTCACAGTTCTTGCATTGGAGCCCTACATCCAGCTCTGCACTGACAGCTCTGAGCCTGAAGCCTGCTTCAGATTCTGTGTCTCCCTTTCTCTCTGTCCCTACTTCACTCAGCACCTCTCTCTTTCAAAAATAAATAAACAATAATATTTCTTAATTATTAAAAAATAAAGTTATTAAAGCCTTAATAGGGATGCCATTTCTAGGTGGTTTACACACCAGAGAAGGAGGTTCAATAAATGCAGCTGTCACAAAATAGCCATCAGTCCTGGGATTCTCTGCTGTTTTCACAAGTAAATAAAATATAGGATATTTCCTTTGCCTCTAGAGCAGAGTTTTTCAAGTTGGGTGTACCGTCCTGGGATTCTTGATAAAATGTAGTTTCCCAATTTCAACCTGAGACCTAGTAAATCCAAGCCTCTTTGGGAAGTGTATAGAATCCCAAAGTATCGTTGTACTTAGTCCCCAGGTGATGGCAATCCACAGCAAAATTTGCTAAGCACTGCTTGACTGACTATAGTGGTGCCTGTGCTTGCCTCACTCAGCCATCCCTCCCTACTCCCCTCTCCTGCCCTCCCTTTCTCCCTTTCTCTTCCCTTTCTCTCCCTCCTTCTCCCCAACCCCTCCCTCCCCACCCCAGTCTGCCTTGTGATACTCTTCACCCCTCTCCCTGACCCTCCCACACACATCCCACCCCTTCAACCATGTACAGTGTCTCCTTATGCCTTCCCTGTATTCCTAAACATTCCTTGAAGACAACCTGTTCATGTGTGAGGACAGACAGTGGTTCAATTAAAGGGAATTATAAGAGTTTCTGTCTCAATACAAACCCAAAAGACTACTTCTTAGTGCAACATGTCCCACATTAACATTTAGAAATAATTAGTCAAAGGAAGAAGTAACTATGAATTCTCTTGCTTGCCATGTTGACAATCCTGACCAAAAGAGAAGAGGGCATGTATATTGAATAGTTTTCTTCAGTGGCAAGTTATGTTTGGCAGAATTCAAACATAATGAACTGCTTGAGGTACACAAATAAGTAAAATTTTTGACTTCCCGAGTATCTCACAAAGTAAACTCTGAAATTACCCAAGCATAGAACTTCATGAGTATCTCTTCCCAATGGCCTGTGGGTTGAAAACTGTAGGGTATTTGGTTGAAAACGTATATCCAGAATATTAGAACATCCCATAGATGCTTTGCATGCATAATCACAATCTCCCTTCTCTGTGAGTGATATAATAGTTTTTAAGACCTCGCCAACACTTATGCTGCATTTCCTTTATTAGACTATGAGTTATTATGTGTTATGTACCTTTCATAAACCTTAGTCAAAACATACTTACTGATGGAAGAAGAGAAACACTAAGATCTGGGAAAAGAAGACTTCTTGTATCAAGTGATACTAAAGCCCATATCTTGAACCTCACTTTAACCAACCCAGACACAAAACAAAATGAGACAAAACTATAATAAAAACTCTGCTACCAGGTGCTAGCTAGCAACCATGCTTGATTCTAAACCTAGTTATTTTCCCCAATGTGTAAGATACCATGCTTACTCAATTGGTTTTTGTTTTCAGTAGAAGCAGATACATATTTTACTTTTGTTTTTGATAGATTTATTTCTATTGTGACTTCAGTTAAAGTTGAAAGATATTGCAGGGTGCCTGGGTGACTCAGTCACTTAAGTGTCCAAGTCTTAATTTTGGCTAGGCCATGATCTCACTAGATCATGAGATCTAGCCCCATGAATGGCTCCGCAGTGGGCCTGGAACCTGCTTAAGATTATCTCTCTCCCTCTACCTCTGCCCCTTCCCAACTCACAGTCTCTCTCTCTGTCTGTCTCTCTGTCTGTCTGTCTGTCTGTCTCTCTCTCTCCCTTCCCCCCTCCCTTTCCATCTCTCTCTCTCTCTCTCTCTCTCTCTCAAAAAAAAGTATACTACTGCCTTTTAGAGGAAGAAGAATAATGAATAAAGATAGTGTGCACATTAATTCTTATACATACACAGACATATATTTCAATATATTTCAAATTACATATATATATATAAGATAAAAGCTTCAATTACAAAACAACTTTATGTACTAAAAAATGCTTGAAATAAATAAAACTAAACATATAGCACAATGAATTTCTGTAGTTTTGACCTTCACTGTAGATCTTTCATTTTCTTTCTCACATTAGACAAGTTACTTAATTATAGAAGCTATTTCAGGAATAATTAAAAACTCCCCTTTCAGAAGCAGCCAAGTAGTTTATGTGGTCATCTGTAGAAGGTTATAACTTGCATGTATTATTTCTTGGATGGTTAACCTTTTGGGTAGCCAAAAAAAAAAAAAAAAAAAAAGATGGCATCCATTCCTTTTATGACTATTCAGTCGCACCCAATATTTATTAAATTCCAATAATATGTGTGTCTTGTCCAGTTATAGACACAGATTATCCAAGTCCTGAATCCAGTTTACCATTTAGAAATTTACATTTAGGGGTGCTTGAGTGGCTCAGTCTGTTGAGCATCCGACTTTGGCTCATGTCATGATCTCACAGCTCCTGAGTTCAAGCCCAGCATTGGGCTCTGTGCTGACAGCTCAGAGTCTGGAGCCTGCTTCAGATTCTGTGTCTCCCTCTCTCTCTGCCCCTCCCCTGCTTGTGCATTTTGTCTCTCTCCCTCCTTCCTTCCCTCCCCCCACCCCCGTGCTCTCTCTCTCAAAAACAAATAAACATTAAAAAAATTTTAAGGAACTACACATTCAGTATACATGCAGAAACTTGGTTTCTGAATTGAATTTTGAGTTTCAATAACACAATAAGGCATTTCTTTTAAAAACAGCTATATAGTGGGAAAGTTAATTATAATGCTGAACTTACAATCTAAAAGACAAAATTAAATAGACATACCCAGAGTGTTAGTCGACTACCTAGAATGGTTAGGGCAGAGTAGTAATGAAGTTGTCTTCAGTGGTTCAGTATAAGTTAGAGACAGTTAACTTCATGTAGCAATTAAACGTAATGGTCTGAGAAGAAGAAAAGAAAGGCTAACTACAGGTAGGGTTGCAAACATAGTTTCAAAGAAGATTGGACAGGATAAGGAACAGTTCAAGGCATTCTATTATGAGGCTTGGAAAATGAAGCCTAACTCATGAGTTCTCCTGGTTCTAGGTCATAAAATTATCAGCTTCACACATAAAGGCAGTATGCTCTTCTCCCTCAGCACACGACTGTCACACTATTGTACTTAACACCCAGAAGCAGAGTTCAACAAAAAGCAATTCATTCCTCTTTTAAAAATACCTTTCCCCCCAAAAAATAAAAATAAAAATACCTTTCACAAATACCAAACACTATTTTTTATGTGAAGGAAAACTGTTGGTGTGCTAAAAGTTTATCCTGTACCCTAAGGATGGCTTGTATTCATTTAACTTTTATAGTTTAAATTGGTAGGTCCTCACATAAGCTTTTATTTCAGCTGAGGCACAGAGAAGCTGAAAATTGGGTTTATTCTGTATTATGTTTTTACCTCACAAGCATACTCTAACTTTAAGGATTTATCGGTACTCTTAAAGTCAAGCATTTAAAACACTGTCAGGCCATTTAACAGATATTGTCTTCTATTTCTCCAGTTATATATTTGTCTTTCACATTTTGATGTTTGTATTCAGACAAGACACTTTATTTGTCATCATCTCTAAGTACCAAAAAAGTTACAAAGACATGCGAGGCTAGCAATTTCATTTCTTAAGAACAAAGGGCAAAAGAATGGTTCCCAAATATAGCTGAGTTTCAGAAGCAGTGATGTGACTAATATAAATTGAGATGTGCTATATTAATGCACACCAAATTTGAGAGATTTAGTATAGGAAAAATATATGAAATATCTCAATAATTTTTATATTGATTCCATGTTAAAATGATGTCATTTGGCTATATGGATTAAATAAGTAGATTATTAAAATTAACTTCAATTGCTTATTTTTATTTTTTCTAATGTGGCTACTAAGGCATTTAAAATTGGATATTCCTGGCATTATATTTCTGTGGAACAGCACTGCTATAGATACTGTTATAAATAGTCTGGAAGACATGTGAGAGAAAATGGTACATGGTTTTGTATGGATAACTATGTGGATTCATGTAAGTAAATTTTTTAATGCTTTTTTTTTTAAGTTTATTTATTTACTTTGAGAGAGAGTGAGCAGGGGAGGGGCAGAGAGAGAGGGAGAGAGGCAGAATTCCAAGGAGGCTCTGCACCATCAGCATGGAGCCCAACATGGCGCTCGAACTCATGAACCATGAGATCATGACCTGAGCCAAAACAAAGAGTGTGGCACTTAACAGGAAAAGCCACCCAGGCACCCCTCCTGTGAATAAATTCATAACTATATCGCATCAATCCTAAAGTGTGAGGAGTCAACAGCAGTAATAATAGCTGATATGCAAATGTACCCAATGGTTTACCTGAATGTGCCTATTTTATAATCAGACATATTCTTATTACATATGTTTCACAAATGAGAAAGTTGAGAATTAAAATAATATTCCTAAAGGAACAGAGCTTGTGTGGTAGAACCAGGATTTGAATGCAATTCTGACTGTATGTAGACTGTGGGCTTTTACCCATAAAGGAAAATGTCTCTAAATAAGGCCTATTTCTAAAAACAGTAAGTAAAGAGAGAGAGAGAGGGGGGAGGGGAGGGGAGGGGAGGGGAGGGGAGGGGAGGGGAGGGGAGGGGAGAGGAGGGGAGGGGAGAGGAGAGGAGAGGAGAGGAGAGGAGAGGAGAGGAGAGGAGAGGAGAGGAGAGGAGAGGAGAGGAGAGAAAAAAGAAAGGAAAAACAAAGTCTATTTCTGGTGCAATGCCAAATAATGCCCCCATGTTCTATCGTGCTGTTCTTCAACCTACCATCTAATTCCTTAAGCCCATGTGACTGCACATATCCACTTTATCTTTCAAGATGTAGCTAGAGTTCTTAACTATGTCATTGTCTGAAATTGCTATTATCAGTACCACCAGCCTAAGGGTTCACAGATTTTTACATGTCAGGTGTGTTAATTCTATTTGACTTAGCAATTTCATGAAAGGAGAGGTTGTATCTCATTTCTTTTGTGGTCTACACAAAAGCTAGCACATAGCAAATAGACTAAAAGTTATTAAATGAAAACACAGTGAAGGAGGGTGGCTGGGCAGGCAGGCAGTCCTATGTATGATTACCTGGATGATCATAAACAACATAAATCCTGGGTAATAGTAATAAGGACATTTCCTCTTGCTTGTAATTTATGACTGCCTCTCTAAGTAACATATACAGTGGACTTATACCCAATCCTGAGTAGCCAGTAACCAAACATTAGATTCCCATAATTCAAGATTTCTGGGTAAAATTCATAGATAATTACATTTGGGAAATCTTGTGAGAAATATACAATGTAGGTATAAAAATATTTTTATTCCTCTTTTTAATTTTATTCAAACTTTCTGCCTCTACTGTAACTGAGCTGTACTACTGATAAAAGGCATACTAAATCTGCAAAATAGATTTTAGTGAAAAGAAAATGCCCAAAACATTAGCTTTCTTACTTTCCAAAATAATGGATTTTTTTTCAAATAACAATGTGGTTGCTTTGCTTCACTGAAGCCAAAATCACCACTAGTCATCATCTGTTCCAACTGGGTTTCCATTCTCACATCCAAAATCTAAACATGCCAGTTTGTGCCTTGATTATAATAATTAATGGGCCCCCATAGGTTCTTGCTGGGCACAATGCTAGTTTTGACCCTTATGAAGTACTTGAAAAAAATGTAATATTCCAACCTAGAGTTGTAGTCATGATAAAAGACACACTAAACTGAGCATGAACACTGGAGGCTACTGTCTTTTTTCCTGATTTGGAAGGATGTATGTTTCCGCCCAGATCATACTGGTAAAGAGAGACAGCACAGCATAGTGGCTAGAATAGTAGGTATAACATTATTGACATTTTGGAGCAAATAATTCTTTGTTGTGAGGGGGCTGTCTTGGGCATTACAGGATATTTAGTGGCATCCCTGGCTTCTACCCACTGGATTACAGTAGTATCCTCTCCAAGTTATGACAATCAAAATGGTCTCGAGGCATTGCAAATGTCTCAGGAGGAGGAGGTGAAGCCCTCTTCTCATTCCAAACCACTGGGTTAGAACACAAACTCTAGCACCAGACTGGCTGAGCTAGAATTCTAACTTCTTAACCTGGCAGCTGTGTGATCGTAAGCAATTAAGTTGGTCTCAGAATGCAGAAGTTTCTTGATAAGTAAATGGGAATAATAATAGTACTTCCCTCAGGCAGTTGAGGTAATTGAGTAAATGAACCTGTATAAAGCATTAGGAGAGTGCCTGTCATATAGTAAGCAGTATAAAAGAGTTAGCTGTTGTTATTGTTATTATTTTTTTAAATGAAGACATATGTTTTAGTCTTAAGTCTTTAGCTAAATAGTATGTCCACTTGGCAAGTCAAAAATAGCCTTGTTCCCAGTTTTCTCATAAATACAATAGGGGCTAGACCAAACATTTACTAGTGATGCAGCACAGTATTGTGGCTAAGAAATTCAGGTTCTAGAATCTGACTGCTGGTGTGGGAATCTTGGACCCATAACTCACTACTGTTTAGCCTTGGACAGATCACTGAATTTGCCAGAAACTTTGTGTTC
Organism: Panthera tigris; assembly: GCF_018350195.1. Lineage (NCBI taxonomy): Eukaryota > Metazoa > Chordata > Mammalia > Carnivora > Felidae > Panthera > Panthera tigris. Next base: position 44,357,724 of record NC_056661.1, on the reverse strand, counting down.
TGATTCCATAAAACACCAAACTCAGGGGGGTTATTGTGAGAATTAATGAGATGATGTAGATAAAAATCTTAAAATAGCCAATAACACTGTAAATCCTCAACATATGTCAGCTATTATTATTACCATTAGTCTTTCTAGCTTTTAAAGTACATAATAACTCAAAAAGCAAGACAAAATAAGTCATTTAAGAGTAGCCTCAGTGGAATGTGTAGAAAAGAAACATGAAGCCAACTCATATGTATTTACATAGCTTTCATCCCTATTAGGTCTAGACTTCCCTTGGGTAAATACAGTGGCCTATTTCCCTGGATACCTCAAAAGGCAAAGGATAAGGACCATCTGAATAGGGCTTTGAGAGTCCTCAGAATATGACTAAGGTGGGCTACTATCCTTTTCAGATAAATAATCACAAGACTGTGTAGATGGATTTCACTCTTCACCCAGAAAGGAATGGGCTCACTAGGTATGACAAGGATCTTCCTTGTTCAGAGACATCACAACGACAGATATATGTCTGTCTTTCTCTACAAGCAGAAGATGCATGAAGTGCTCTCTCCCTCTTACCAACTGCCAAATATATGTACTAGTCTAATCTACAGGGAAAAGCATTACCTTAAATCCTCTTTTGGGGGACCATCCATAACTGTAATCTGTAAAGGTCAATTAATTCCACTCACTAGAGGCCAGAACTAATCATGAACCTTTTTTCACTTAAGAAAGACAAAACCATAATCTTCATCATGACAACTCCAAGGAACATCAAGAAAATAGAGAAGATTCAGTGGTTATAGACTGCAGGGATCTGTTCTTTCCTCCCCACTATTTGAGCCATAAAAAGGTCACATTAATGGCAAAGTTTCAGACCTCAGTCTACTGATGGCATGAGGCATATGTTGGAACCATGATATGAACGTCCAGGAGTTCCAGAATACAGATATTCATCTCTACTGACTTTCCAGATCTCTCGCAGGACATGTTCAAAGAAGAAATTGTCAGAATATCTCAGGGAGTGATTTTTGGAAGATGACTACAAACTTGAGAAACAATAGTCAGAGTTAGAGTTGACCTGGGAAAATCAGAAAAGATTGTATTGAATGACTGTGGGGATAAACTACACATAGGATAAGAAATACAAGGAACTTCTATTACCAGGGTAACATACCATGAAAAGTGAGAGACCTTTAACCCTATAATTGACCTATCAGAGATTGCTGAAGAGAAATGTGGCTGGCTATAACTTAACGCAGAGCTGGACGCCCAGAGCAGCTGCATATCGTGTGACACCTCTGATCCAGCAACAGCGGCTTTCTTGAGGGTTATATTGAGAAATATTATGAAGCCATATCTGAGTTTAGCAGAAAAGATTAGCAACAAATTAGTAGCAGCAATAAATTAGTGATGACTGCCATAAATACAAGGGAGTGATAACAAACTATATATTTGCTCTATTTGATTCAGAAACTGAAGTTAACTCATAAAAATCAAGTCATCACCTGACAGTTATTTCTTGCCCTGTGGACCCAGTGACTGGGTTACTCAGCCAGACAGGAGCCAACTAGTCTTTTTGTAGCAGCCGAACGTTTTTGGTAAAAGACATACTTTTTGAGCTTTGAGATGTTTTTAATACCATCTCTCAAAGGTGTTTCCTTTCCTCTCTGCTTGCCACTCTGCCACCACCATCACAAAGTAATCCTAAAGGGTAACGTCAAGATGAAAAGCTTGATCTACCATACCATGGGAGTAGTTCTGCATCTAAAAAAAATTTATGGTTTAATTTGAAATGCCATAGATAACTTGTTCAAAATATACTTAGCATTGGAGGTACACTGCAGATGGAATAATGATGTGACTGCAAATGCAATGGGATAAGTAGGGGCATCTCTGAATGATTCCCATAGTGCCTGTGCATTTTCCAGTTTTCAAGTTCTTTTGAATGTTTTCAGAAGCTTTATGGAATGTGTCTGTATCTGGATAATCCCTAAGGAATGTTTCCTTTTAAAGATGGGTATGACTCATAAAATTGGGAGGGGGGAGATTAATGTTAAAAACATAGGAGTGCATTCAAATGTACAAAGGATCAATCCTCATTTATGATTGCTCCGAGGAAAGTGTTAACACCACTTTTGTAGCACCAAGGAGGCATATCATCATTTAGGCATTTGCTGAGACCACAAGCCACTTGCCTTAGGTATTAAGTGTATGTAATTTTCATAACCACAGGGTATCCATTAACTAGATTCGAAATGTATAACGGAAATATGATGCTAACGCTTGTTAGCTTCAGCTAGGATAGAATGGTGTGTGTGGTGTGTGTGTGTGTGTGTGTGCGTGTGTGTGTGTGTGTGTGTGAAAAGGTGGTATACAAGCCACACCACGTGGGGAATAAGAATTATAGAGTCTAATGTACAGATGAAAAATCCAATATTACATAAGTCACTAACACAAAGAAAGTGTGCTTGGGTAAGTTTGATAGCAAAGCCAATAACCCTGCATTATAGTCACCAGGCCAGAAATTTATGAGCACCACTATTACTTCATTTGCATTTTCTTCCTATCACAAAATCCATTTAAAAAGGAAGCCAAGAAGAATCTCTGCCTATATAAAATACTCTTAATAAAAACAAGACTGCAATTTGGCTTGCCTTTATTCCTATGTAAAGAAACCACAGACATTTATGGGCACTGACCTGGTGGGAAAAAAAATCTATTCTTGGAAAGCTCATTAGTAAGTTACATAATTTTAATAAGCATGTCCACCCCTCAATGATCACTATCAACATTTTATAAAAGAGAATACATAATAATGCCTAATTACTATCTTCAGACTTAATGAAGATATCACCAAGTATATATACCTGATAATTAAGGATTTCTATTCTAATATAAATAGTTTATTGAAAAAGCTTACCTTGATTTACATTATAGGACTGTTATATGCAAGGAAGATATGTATCTCAGGGTCAGGTAAAACACATTTCACTCTTTAAAAACACATTTCATTTTATCGGTTAACATTAACTTATATTGGTATGAAATGGAGTCATACATTATAACTTTACCATTTGGTTTAATTCATAGCAGCTTAGTGAGATTAAAATGTGGTCAAATGCTACTAATGCAGACACCTCTCTCAGATAATAAATTATACTGAGCAAGAGATTGTGCAATTCAATACTCAAATTGAGAATTGCATAGAACCTCTGGTTTCAAATGCTATAGTTAAAACTTGATGAATATCTCTTCATTCCTCCACACCAAATCCTTACAAATGATGTCCTGGTTCTACAACTGCAATACTCTGCATAACTCCATGGCTGCTGGAGATGTTTGGTCTGAGCAGAAATCTTTTAGGAATAACTGCAAAGTAGACATGTTTCTAAGGTGATAAAAATTTTCTCCAAACTAATAATGCCAAATACACTCACTAAAATGAACGAAAAAATCTCCAGCATGGTCAAAAGTCAGAGTTCTTTGTAGTTTCTCAACTGAGAGTGGCCATAAGCAAAATGGGTATCAGACTTGGGATGTAAACTTACCTTGATAAAATGGCACCATGACAAAACATGCCTGATGAATTACATAATGATATTGAAAGTTTTGCATTTACATTAAGAAAATCAACTGCGTAAGCCAGTATGCCAGAATAGTGCTCATGGCATGGCAAGAGATCATAAGGACAGTACCTGGGAGTTTTAATCCACAACCAGCTCACGAGTTCTAGTTTGGTATATACCTATGTATCTTGTATACAAGCTACAACAAAACCTTGAGGAAATTAACAAGACTGAATACTACCAGTGTCAGAACACAAATGGAAATATATTTGAAAACATACATAAGGTCGTCTTCCAGACAAAGGTCATAATACAAATTTTACATATTTGTTTACTGTTTGGATGTCTAACTTTGCAATGTTCTGTGATTTTCTTATTTTTTTTAAAGCTTATTTATTTATTTTGAGAGAGAGAGAAAGAGAGGGAAGAAAGAAGAGGGAGAGAGAGGGAGAGAGGGAGGGAGGGAGGGAGGGATCCCAAGCAGGCTCCACACTGTCAGCAGAGAGCCTGATGCGGGTCTTGATCCTGCAAACTGTGAGATCATGGCCTGGGCCGAAACCAAGAGTCACATGCTTAACCAACTGAGCCATCCAGGAGTCCTGATTTTCTTTACTTTTAATGAAATACTCTGCACTGTGAAATTTAGGGCTTGTTTTTTACTCGTTTTTTCATTATGTAATTTTTGTTATTTAAGGGGGGAGCTAATAAATTGTATTTTACAAAAACTAACACCTACGTACCTTTCAAACATAACCAAAATATCAACAATGGTAATGATAATAGAAATAATTACTCCTGAAATATTATATCTAATACTGGATTCTGCATGTTAAAAGGAAATAACAAATCAGAGGGTGATAGGGGAATATAGGCAATGATGGTATCAGAAATGGTTCACCTGAAGCAATTGTGGGGGTTAAGTCTGAAACTAGTAAGACACAAAACAGAAAGAATATAGTGTACAGACTCTGGAATGTGGTTGCTTGTCTTTGAGTCCCAAGGCGTGATCAAATACATGGTATGTTAATCTCTCTACGACTTAGTTTCCTCATCTGTAAAACAGGTATAATAATAGTATTCACCTCACAGGGTTGTGTGAACTCAGAGTTCCTATATATAAAGCACTCAGTTCAGTGACTGGCACAAAGTAAATGATCCAAAAGATGTAGCTCCCAGAGAACTGAAAGCAGTTACTCAAACACTTAGAGGTGAATGGTCATAGCAATACTATTCACAATAGCCAAAAGGTAGACACAACTCCAATGTCCATCAAGAGAAGAAATGGATGAATAAATTGTGGTATACAGAATATTTTTCAGTCATAATAAGGAGTGAAGTGCTGATATATGCTACCACATGGATGAATCTCAAAAACTTGATGCTAAATGAAAGAAGCTGGACACAAAAGGTCTTGCAAGATTCCATTTGCACAAAATATCTAGAACTGGTAAATCCAAAGAAAAGAAAGCAGGGCACCTGGGTGGCTCAGGAGATGAAGCGTTCAACTTCGGCTCAGGTCATGATCTCACAGTCCATAAGCCTCAGAGCCCTCCATGAGTTGGAGCCCTGCATTTCCAGCTCGGAGCCTGGAGCCTGTTTTGTTTTGTTTTGTTTTGTTTTGTTTTATTTTATTTTATTTTATTTTATTTTATTTTATTTTATTTTATTTTATTTTATTTTATTCTATTTTATTTAAAAATGTTTTGTTTTTTTTTTTTAATATATGAAATTTATTGTCAAATTAGTTTCCATACAACACCCAGTACTCATCCCAAAAGATGCCCTCTTCAATACCCATCACCTACCCCCCCCCCTCCCTCCAACCCCCCATCAACCCTCAGTTTGTTCTCAGTTTTTAAGAGTCTGGAGCCTGTTTTAGATTCTCTGTCTCGCTCTCTCCCCTCCCCTGCTCACACTCTGTTTCTCTCTCTCAAAAATAAATAAACATTTTAAAAAATTAAAAAAACAACAACAACAAAGAACAAAAAGCAGAATGGTAATTGCAAAGAGCTGGGGTGAGAAGAAGCAATGAGGAGTAACAAACCACTTAAGGGATACTGGGTTTTATTTTAAGGTGATGAAAATATTTTGAAGAAAACAAAAGTGGTCTTTGCATAACATAGTGAATGCAGTAAACACCAGTGAATCATTCACATAAAAATGGTTAATCCTATATTATGTGAATTTTACCTCTGTAAAGAAAAAAAAGGTAATATTTATAATAATGAATAACAAAAATAAGCTGTTGACATATTCCTCCTTCATCTTTGTGGATGGGGATCTCACTCCCTTACATAAGGCAACCCATTCCATGTTCAGGCAGGTCTGCTGTAATGAAATATCAATGAATGGGCTTATACACTTATTAAGCCCATTTCTCAGTTCTATCTGCTCATATCTGGGCCGGGTTGGAAAGTTCCATGGACTCTCTTCACCTCAATTACTGATATTTAAAACAGGGATGCGATGCTTATGGAACCAGTCTGTAGTGTGGATTAAATAAGATAACTAGCCTATACTGTGTCTAGCATAGTGTCCCAACAGACAGTAGGTGCTTACCAGAAACAAATATAATCTGAATTTAGTAGATGTAATTGTTGACACTGATTTGGAGGGGATTAGAGAGAGGAAGAGGAGAAGTTTTGAAGTTCGCAGTGGCTATGTTTTGACACTACTAGCTAACTAGATGTTGACTCAAGAGTTAACTTTGTTATTAACCTTGTACCAATGGCCCTCTCTCCAAAATGTGGTTCTAGTTCTCCTTTGGGGACAAAAAGTAATACCCCAAAGGATACACTTCAACAATGACTACTTCAAGAGGCAAGAAAGAGAGACACGCCAGGCTAAGCACACAATTTATTAAAACACAGAATTTAATTTTTCACACTTTTTTGGAGGTTTCCTCCTCCTTCACTGACAAAATTGTAAAACTTTAATAGTAAAATGTACTCATCTCCTCACTTACTGACCAGAGTGGTTAAACTAAAGGTTACTGAAGAGAGGCACCTGGGTGGTTCAGTCTGTAACTCTTGATATTGGGGTCCCGAATTTGAGCCTCGGGTTGGGCATAGAGCTTATTTTTTTTTTTTTTAATGAAGATTAGTGAAAAGATTTCCTATTATGGAAAACATGCAAGCAAGAGTGTCTTCCATTACAAAACAGACCAAGAAGTAGACAAGGATTCACTATCTCCCTGTTCTGCCTCTCTTCCTTGTACTGTAGTTTCAACACCTCAATAATTTATATCACCCTATGGAGATAATGATCATCTTGGAGGGCCGACATTCACCTAGAGTGGCTGTAACAGGTCATTACATGTGTTGTCCTAGCCTTTAGAACAATCAATAACCCCAAATGAAGAGTAATGGTCATTACAAAGCCAAACACAGGTTGATGATCCTTCCTTATTGATATTAAATTTGCCTATTGGTTCCTGCATATTTGTCTGCCACTGCCCCTGCTGCATTCAGCTGCAGCCCTTTCCACCCCTACCTTTAGGTGAGTCTCATACACCTCCTCTGAGCAATCCAGCGATGATCATTCATTTCCACACTGTATTTACTGATTTTATTGTCTCTAAGATGCAGTGTGCTTGAATGCTTTTAGTTTTTTATCACCAAATATACTCAAGACTCTTTTTTTTCTACTTCCAAAAGGCTTATTTATACCTATTGGCCCACTGCTCCTACTCCTGAGTGTAATAGCTCTATTTTAATCTCACTTCAGTATAAACATGATCCAGAAAGGTTTTGTTTTAATTTTTTTTTCAGGGAGGGAGGGGTAGAGAGTAAGAGTGAGACAGAGAGAGAGAGAGAGAGAGAGAGAGAGAGAGAGAGAGAGAGAAAGAGAGAGAGAGAGAGAGAGAGAGAGAGAGAGAGAGAGAGAGGGGAAAGGGGCAGAAGGAGAATTTTAAGCAGGCTCCACGCTCAATACAGAGCCGTAATGAGCCACCCAGGTGCCCCCAATAACTTTTTTTAAATGTTCACACATTCAGCCATTCAGTCATGAAGTCATGAAGTATTTACTGAGTACCAAATTAATGTGACAGTTAATATGGCATACAGATAAGATCATTAATAAAGTAGACAACAAGCATATAGACTTTTAAATTAGTAATACCTAGACTTGAATTCTGGCTCTGCCATTTTCTTGCCATGCGACAGTAAAGAAATTGAGTCTCAAATTTCTTGCTTACAATATGGGCTCATTATATATACTTCCTTAGAATGTTATAAGATATAGAAACCCATGTGCATAAATCACTTAATATTTTCCATATTTTTCATATTCACTCTATGAAATTGTGATTTTTCTTTTCCAAATAACTTCTAAACTTTAATTAGGATTTATAAATATATTCTCATATAATTTATTGCTTTCAAGTCAAATCATCCTAATGATGTTGCATGTTAATCAAACTATAATTCCCATTGCATATTTATTGTAGCTTTGTCTATTTTTTAATAGCAACCTTCAAGTTAGGCATACTTATCTATGACCCTCATGTATTATTTGTAAATTCTGAATTTAATTCATAGTCAAATAAATGTACTAAAAACATTTCAGAACCCACATCCCTTGGATTTTTCATTTTTGCTTTCTTAATGATATAGTGAAAAGAACATGAAGCGTACAATAAACATGTTAGCTGTACTTTTGAAAGGCTTTGTGATCACGGACGTGTCTCATCTTTAAAAGGTACTTGATTACACTTCACTTCACTATGTCATTTATTTTTTGTAAGATGGGTTTTATGTATGCAGACATGTTTTATAAACACTAAAACTAACCAAAAGCAGCTACCTTACTTTTTTTTTTGAGATTTTTGCTATTTTTCCTGACTATTCTTTTGAATTTTAGTACCAAATAAATGAACATCTTTCTCCTAGAAATATTTTGAATAATATTTATGTGTAGAATTGACATGAAATCTCACTGTTGGTAACAGATTAATTTGAAAAGTTCCAGACATTTTTTGATTCTATAACCTGACAATTTGGACTTGATTGACTTTTTTTTTCTTGGTAAGTTAATCACATAATTACAAACTAGTAGATTATTTTATGCAAGAAGATTGTTCCACAAATTAGGTCACTGTCATTTATCATTACCATTTCTTTTCAAAATACATCAAGTCTTACAGTATGTTAACACCTGTCTCAGTGTATATCATTTTATTTCCCTCAAATGAACATTATGAAGAAATTCAAAGATCTAATCAGGAAAAAAATTACAAATTCATTGTAAAGTACAACCATGAATATCTGCAATGATCTAGGGCAGTATAACATCTAAACCAAAGAGAACGTTTCAGAGCTCCAAGAGAACAGGGGAACAGGCTTATTTGGGATTGCCTTTTTCACAAGCCAGGACTTCACATGACCTTTTCCTGCCATTGTTTCATATTTGTTGTGATTTTATCTTCACAGTGAGATGATGATTTAAGCTATTTTTTTTTTCCAACGTTTTTTATTTATTTTTGGGACAGAGAGAGACAGAGCATGAATGGGGGAGGGGCAGAGAGAGAGGGAGACACAGAATCGGAAACAGGCTCCAGGCTCCGAGCCATCAGCCCAGAGCCTGACGCGGGGCTCGAACTCACAGACCGCGAGATCGTGACCTGGCTGAAGTCGGAGGCTTAACTGACTGCGCCACCCAGGCGCCCCAATTTAAGCTATTTGATTAAAGATGGTTTATTCTATACTCCCTTATGTTCTAATCCCTTTCAGCTTTGAAGTCTATCAAGGGCATAAATACACATGACTGATTCTAAAGGGACAGAAGCCTGACAATCATTAAAGATAAACAATTCAATGAAAAGTATAAGGCTAAAAATATGGATGCATTTAAGTTTTAGGAACCTCTGCCCAAAGGCCCCCATTTCCAATGTAATGTACTAAGGGGAAATGAATAACAAGCTCATACTGTAATTATAGATGATGATTAATTGGTACTTTGTAATTACTAGGTTGCAATCAAGTCAGACTGAGTCCCATCCCAACAGTATCTTTTTCTGAAGCCACCAGAAGGCATATAAGGACAGGACCATTACAGCAGAAGATGGCTGCACAAAGCCTGGGTGACTATGCATGATGCATACACAAAGCAAGTAACACTTGGTGTCCCTGCAATAACTAACTTTCTATAGTGCTAGAGCTCAAAAGGATACTGGGAATGTCCTGCTCAACTATTTCATGTTATAGGGAACTCTACTTGGGCCAGTTTCCAAATCAAACATCTAATCAACAGTAAAGCCCATACATAAATTTCTGACTCCTGTTTCCATTTTGTTGGCCCTCTATAGAATGCTGCCTCTTCTTATCAATGATGTATAGATTTTTCTTTCCCAGACTCTGCCACAGAATGTCACCTAAAAATGTACCTTTTTAGTAGGTGACCTAAAATTAAGAATTTGACTAACATTAAGAAGACAACAAACCAATAATTTCTCTCTCCCCTTACGAGCGTATCTTATATAAAATAGACGTTTAATTCTTGCCCCAAATTCCTGGCCTTTCGGCTTTTAAGGGAAGGAGATAAATGGTTTAAAATTTACGAAAGTGTCTAGCACATTGCTGTGGTGACTCTAAAAAGTTGAACAGACATTTCTATTAATTTAAAGGATTTGCTGGAACTGGGAAGGCATATTACATGAATAATAAGGGTCCAGTACTTAAAGGAAAAAAAAAAAAAGAAACATTTCATAACAAAAAAACTCAGAAAAATATAGACATTAAAGAAAATAGATTGCATCAAAAAACAGGTATCTTAAAATTGTTGTGAGTATATATATACATTTATATTGTTACAGTCTAAGTATAAGAAAATCAATTTTGATAAAAGTAAAAAAGTAGCTGATGCTGGTATGTAACAGTAATATTAGTATGTAACAAATATTTTTAAGATAGACAAATACATATAAATAGCATGTATTTGTATTATTTGGTTCAAAAAAAGAACACTGATTTCAACTTTCTGGGGTTAATTTTAAGTAAAGACCCTAAATTTAAACTGTTTTACCATGCAAAATACCTCATTCCTGCGTACTTCAAATCATAATGAAAATAAAATGTATGAAGCTTACTGGTGATGTCCCAGATTGTATAATCCTACAAAAGACATTAACAGAAGCTCTAAAAATCTAATTAAATTTTAGAGAGCTAGTAATGTCGCCATAAGGCCCATGTAAGCTATTATCTACATTAATAAAAATTAAATTCAGACTATATCCATATCTGGATAATAATATACCTAGTTTCAAGGTCATTCTTATTTCCTTACTTAAGGATGTTTCTTCTCTATTCTTATAAATAAAAATTGATTAATTCTGAAGGGGCAAACCAAATCCTTTCTCTTTATCTGCACATTCTTCTTTTAGGCCATGTGAGAGATTAATAGCCTTCCCGCTTTGGGGGACAGAACTAAGACAATGGCGCCTCTCCTCTCTTGTACCTCGAAAGAAAGGAAAGTCTGTGTACTGGCATACTTCATGTTACTGTGCTTTGCTTCCTTGTACTTTGCAGATTATGTTTTCTTATTTTTTTAACAAGGTGAAGGTTTGTGGCAACCCTGAATTAAGCAAGTCTTTTGGTGCCATTTTTCTAATAGTTTTTGCCCACTTTGGGTCTCTCTGTCACATTTTGGTAATTCCTGTGCTATTTCAAATTTTTATTATTATTTATTATTATCGTTATTATTATTATTATTATTATTATTATTATTATTATATTTATATTTATGGTGATCTGTGATCTTTGACATTACCATTGTAATTGTTACAGGGCACCAAAGACCATGACCACTTAAGAATGGTGAACTCAGGGGCACCTGGGTGGCTCAGTCAGTTAAGCGTCTGACTTCAGCTCAGTCAGTTAAGCGTCTGACTTCAGCTCAGGTCATGATCTCACGGTTTGTGGGTTCAAGCCCCATGTCAGGCTCTGTGCTGACAGCTCAGAGCCTGGAGCCTGCTTCAGATTCTGTGTCTCCCTCTCTCTCTGCCCCTCTTCTGCTCTCTCTCTCTGTCTTTCAAAAATAAATAATAAACACACACAAAAAAGAAAAAATTGAACAACAAAGTCTGAATGACACCACATCTGTTTACAATGTGGTTTACTAAGTATTTTAAGCCCACTGTTGAGGCCTACTGCTCAGAAAAGAAGATTCCTTTTACAATTCACTGACAATACACCTGGTCACCCAAGAGCTGTGATGAAGATGCACAGTGAGAGTAATGTTGTTTTCATGCCTGCTACACAACATCTATTCTGCAAACCATGCATCAATGAGCCATTTCAACTTTCCAGTATTATTAAAGAAATACATTTCATAAGGCTATATAGCTGCCGTAGACAGTGACTCCTCTAATCAATCTGGACAGTCCGTTGAAAACCTTCTGGAAAGGATTCACCATTCTAGATGCCATTAAGAAAATGTGTGATTCATGGGAAGAGATCAAAATATCAAAAGAAACAGGGGTCTGGAAGAAGTTGATTCCAACTTTCATGGAGGACTTTGAATGGGTTCAAGTCTCAAGTGGAGGAAGTAACTGGAGATGCGGTGGAAAGAGCAACAGAATGAGAACCAGATGTGGAGCCTGAAGATGGGATTGAAGGGCTGCAGTCCCATGATAAATAAAACCTGAATGGATAAAAAGCTGCTTCTTATGTATGAGCAAAGAAAATGGTTTGTTGCGATGTAATGTACTCCCAGTGAAGATTATTTATATGACAATAAATAATTCTTTATTGTGGTAGTCTCGAACTGAACCCTCATTATCTCCAAGATATGCCTAGAATCTCTCTCTTGCTCTCTCTTTCTTGAACAATTTGTGTGCTGAGCTCAGGGTGGTTCTAGCCTCGATATGTGAAGCAGGTCTTTTCTCTCTTTGCTCCATCATCAGTGACTGCAACTGGTTAGGTTAAATCAGGTAGACTCTTCCTGGGACAGGATACCTTTAATTCAGAGTTAGAGGTGGAGGGCTTTCATTCAAGCCAAATTCAGTAGTTGCATTTTAGCAGGGAGCCTGTACTGTGGGAGTTACTCAGTCTTCATTAATAAAATCGTGAGTGGTATTTGACTGAGTTCCCTTACGTGGTAAAAAAAAAAAAAAAAAAAAAAAACCTTGACAGGAGGCAGAGTGGGACTGAAAAGACCTTCATGCCTTCAAGGAATTGCAGTGCCAAATTACCATATTAAATCTGTCAGCAAACTACTATTTGAATGTGCAATACCAAGAATTAGCATAGCCCCCAAAATTTCTGAAAAAGCAAACACATTTCCTCTCTCCACCCCTCATACACACACTTGACTGATATCTTGACATATGTAGAAAATATACATTATTTTAAATGAATTACAGTAGGAGTGCCTGGAAACAAGTCAGTTTTTTTCTAACTCAAACTCTAAAATTTCAGGTATATTCTTGGTTTTCTCCTATGTTTGGCTGCACATCATGGTCTTACCTTCTATCATTTATCTCAGATCTTCTCAGCTCCTACTTTTCCTCCATCTGTTTGGTCTTTGGCCTGTTGATAGCATCTCTGGACCCATCCCGTCAGGTTCATTCTACACTCCCTGTTCCCTATAGTCCAATCTACTCTATTCTCAGTCAATGAAACGATCCCTAAGCACTGATCCTAAAAAGAACAATGCCTTCCTCTATTAGTTTTTCATTCTTTGAAATATGACACGTCTGAAACATCATTCTATACATTCTACAATGTATAAAGGTTCTAGGCTTTCCTTAGCTCCCCGTATCACTCTTTGACCAGAGGATCATATAATATGTACTCTTTTAAAACCGTGATTTTTGTTTGAAAGTGAAAATTACACTTACAATTGGAAAAAAGAATATAAAATTAATTGGGAATTTAAAGTAAAGACATCTGGAGATAGGAAGGCAGTCGTGCGTGGCTTGGTACTGATGACAGAATAGCATCTCCTATTTATATGGTATTTCATCACTCAAATAATATTTTCATTACATTCTCATTTAATCTACATACCTTATACAAATTAGATTGGATCATTCTCCATTAACAGATGAGGGCATTTGGGCTGCTGGACAACCAGCGTGGACTTAACAGAGGAAGTGATGTATTCTAAATCTTGTCAGATTGGTGTTTAATTTAGATGCTGGAGCGAAGGATGGTAATTCTCAAATTTATTTGAGTCATGTTTCTTTCTTTTGCAACTGAGAAACACTGTTGTTACATACATCTCTCTATTACTCCAATGGTGGAAAATAGTGTCTGAATGCTGTGGGTTATTTTTCCATCCACCTGTATACTCATTTGTTTCCCCCTTTTTGAGAGATAAGTATATTAAACCACATTAACTCAACACATTCGTCCATGGTTCTCTGGTTACTCAGATTCTGATTAATGACACTTCCTATTGATCACTACATTTTCTGCTGCATACTTGGTACTAAATCCTTTTACATCTCCCTGAGCTTGTATTTCACCACTAGGCTTCACTGCATGATGTGAGCTTGGCTATGCTCACCTCATAGGGAACCATATGGCTGCTTGATCTTACTCTGTTAGTGCCCATAATCCCACTGGGCATAATTCTTCCTACATGTTCATGAAAAATTTTCCTTAAGGCAATTATTTTAGGGCAAGTATATAAGAATGGCTAAGGACATTTGCTTTTCTTTCAAACAGCCTGGATCTAAGTGATGATACTTCCACTTATGACCTGAGTACCCTTCACCAAGACATTTACCTATACTAAGCCTATACCTCCTCATTGTTAAAATTAGGATAATAACATTATCTACTTTTATATTGGATTGAGAGAATTGAAAAGGCTAACACATTTGAAATACATGTGATAAAACCCAAAACATAATATGGATTCAACAAATTCATTCAAATGTATTTACTGAGTATAGAGATTACATATATGATAATTATATATATGGTTATATATCTCATGAAATATATCTCATTATTACATATATAATAGTGAAAGTAGCTCTCCTACATTCCCCTAGGTCTTGAGATATACATAAAAAGACCAAAAATGTAATGTTCTTATGGATATTAACTGTAATAGTAAAGACAGAAAACAAACAAGCACATTACAATAATATATAATGTAAACATATAAATGCAACATTTTATAGTATGGGAAGTTCGTTGTAAACACTGACTTTGGGAGTATTTGTGGAGTTACTTCTTCTGATACACTGGTATGGACTTGAATGACAGAAAAATAATTATTATATCTTTATTACCACACTAACTCTTAAAGACACTAGATAATTAGAATATGCCAACATTTATGATTGGTGAGCAATATTTCAACCTGTTAGGCATGAACTTAAAATCTAGTATATTCAGGAGGTTATGCTTAGGTTCCTTCGATGGGAAGGTAGATATATTAAGGCAAGTTACACCTAAGAACAACTAGAAACAAAAGCAATGTTGAAGGGAGACACATATAATGTGTTGGCTGAGGGTGGGGGTAGGCGATGTGTCATAAGACACATTATTACAGAAGTCAACTAGTGAAGCAAAGAGGATAGTATGAAGCATTTGAAACCTCAAAAATATATTAAAACGGCAAGACTAAATTACAACATGTCTTGTACTGCATAAGCAAACTATAAAATTAGTGCTTCATTCTGTACCAATGAAAAACCATCAACAAAATTCAACCTGTGGTTACGGAAAGGTCTTGATAAAGAAAATCAACTCTAGGAGTGAGAGACTGAAGACAGAGATTAATTAGGAGGTGATTGCAATAATCCAAGAGGATAAATTATGGGGTTTGAAATTCAGACAGGGACAGTACTAGTACAGGAAAATAAAATGAAGGGAGAGTGTTTTTGCAAA
Organism: Panthera tigris; assembly: GCF_018350195.1. NCBI lineage: Eukaryota > Metazoa > Chordata > Mammalia > Carnivora > Felidae > Panthera > Panthera tigris. Next base: position 44,342,327 of record NC_056661.1, on the reverse strand, counting down.
CTTTTCCCTAAGCTTAAAAGGTTTTCAAATTTCTGGAAAAAAAAACAATTGACAAGCACTCTTACTTCTAAAACTATACCACTGCTGTAATAATTTTGAAATAGACAATAAGATAAAACAATTATCTTGAGAGGTATAAATGCATAACTTCCTTAAATGTATGTACATTTAACCCTACAAAGATAAATTATAAGCACACAGCCATAGATACACACAAATATTCCCATATAGTGAACAAATCAACATTATAATCACCAGTGCTTTGCAAACACTGTTGCCCTGTCATAGAAAGATATACAGCTTTGGCAGCAGTAATTTTCTCTTGTTTACTGATTAAGAGACACATAGTATATACACAGAGACAGCAGTATCCCTTCAGTGGCTGGACACTCTATGGAGTGCCAGATTCTCACATGTATTTTAATAAAGCTGTAATATGTTCTTTAAGTGTTATTGGTCCCTCCAAGTAAAATACCATTTCTGATATAGTAGAATCTGTGCCTGATTAACAGATGCCATCATTTAATTGCATTTCCCATTATTTTTGGTGTTTTATGCATCTCTTTATAAATGAAACACTAGCAGTGACTTGATCACATTGTAATTATGTTTAAGTGCCCATGCAGTAAAAAGTATACTAGGTCCTTTTTAGTGGTTAAAAGCAGCCTCTGGAGCCAGACCATCTAATTTTGAATCCTGGTTCCATCTCCTAGTGAGTTAAGTAATCTCAGGCAAGTTACTGAAATTCCTTGTCTAAAATTTCTTTTTTCAAAGGAAATAAGAATATATAATATACATGTGATAAGTTTATATTATACCAAAAATGTTTTATATATATACATACATATATATACACACACACAAATGTGCCTGTATATATATATGTGTATATATATATATGTTTTATATATATGTATGCACACAATACATGTATACACACACTATATATACACATATATATAGTGTGTATATATGGTGTGTGTATACATATATATACATATACACACACATATATATACACATATATACACACATATATGTACATATACATACACACACACACACACACACACACACACACATATATATATATATATATATATATATATATATATATATCCTAGAATATTCTATTTGCATTTTAAGCACTAAAGAACTATTTTGTTGTCATTAATATTACTACTACTGTTTATTACAGTTTGCCATGTGATCTTGGGCAACTCAAAGATAATATGACAACCAGTTATTTTCCATGAGCAAGACACATACCAAGATTCTAGGTTTGGTGTTTCTTTAATTGAGGATTTTTCTCAAGGTAACTTGACAAAGGCTTGGGTACATGGTATTCACGATAACTGGAGAAGTAAGGGCCAGAAACACAACCTTTTTGATACTGTTTATATAATAAACAGTGACATACGATATACTGAAGGGGTCTTATTCAGCTCATGTATTCAGTGGTAAAGAGAACAGGTTCAGGAATCCTGTGAAGCTGGTCCAAATCTCAACCCTATTTCTTGCTACATATATGGCCTTGGGCTAGCTACTTAACTCATTTGAACCTCAGCACTGTAGTAGTAGGATAATATCCAGCACTGTAGTGTAGGATAATCCTTTACAAGAGGCTCTGAAGCCAGACTGCCAGGGGATCTTTGACACATTAAGCTGTGTGACCATGAGTAAGTTCTTTAACCTCTCAGTGATTCCTTATTTGTGAAACAAGGGTAGTATTGGCTACATCCATTGGGTTGGGATAATGCTTGAATGAGCTAATACAGATAAAGACAAAGTTGTAAATCAGTACATAGTAAGCACTCAAACACATGCTAGTCATTGACATTAAAATGGGACTCTCCATAAACCTACAATTTTGAAACACAATCCCAAATTAAACCAGGAAAAAAAAATCCCTACATTCTGAATCTAGGTGCTAGATCATTCTTCAAGGAATTGCAAATGGGAAAGCACAAAAAGGTTCTGCCACTGTAAGCAAACTTGCTAAAATGGATTTTCTGTTTATTTCCTCATGAAAAGCTGTCAGCTCACTGTATACTCACAGTCCTACACATGCCTAAACCATGGGTAAATGGGCAGCTTACTTACCATAAGCCAAGTGATAGAGATTCATGGAGGGTTTAAACTCTAGATTCAGAGACTGAAAGCCTGGATTAAAACCCCAATTCTGTTACTGTATTGCTCTGTGACTACGGATAAGTCATTTACTTCTGAGGCTTAGGTGTTCATCTATGAAACAGGATGAAACTACTTTGTTGTTGGTATTTTTCACCTTCGCTTAACTACTAGCCACTAGTTTATTAACCTAGGACACTCAAAAATAAGGAGAATTAAAAGGGAAAAAGATTATACTTCTTTCGTTAAACCACTAGGCTCGCTATAACTTGGTTCTCTCCAATAGTCACAGAAAGGAGAGTTTCCTGAGCCTGCCTTAGCCCCTCAAGACATATTTAGCACTGTCACTTTCAGAGTAAAAAATGAAGAGAGCTCAACCCACGAGATGCTGATAGCATGAAGCAAAACATATGCTGATGTGACTCATCTAGTATCAAACTTAAATAAACTCCATGAATTTATTTATAGCAGGAAGTGTTTTACACTCAGAGATACTAGCTCCAAATCAGATTCTGAATTGAATTCAAGGAGTGAGGTTGAAGGTATGAGCAAGTTGCAGGATGATGTCCTGGAATATGAGACTTACTGAAGTCAAGGGAAAGAAATCAAGAAGAGAATTAGAAAATAATTGGTTTGAAAAAAACCAGCCCTTTAAGAAAGATGCCAGTTAAATGGGACAGTGACAAAATTCTCTGAAGCTCTAAAGTGCTATGGAAGAGAAAAACAGACCCTGTGCTCAAGTCATATTAACATCACATTTGTTTATTTTCATACAAGTGTGGCAGGGCTCAATGTTACATACATACAGCAGTCTACTTGGGTACACTAAAAAATACAACCATATTATGTTTGAGCATATTATATGGACCTGTTACAGAAAGTGGCCACAACTGTTTTTATTTTTTAAATCTAAATTTAGTCTCTTTAAGTCATGTGAATTTCAAACATACTTGAATGGCATAGTTAAACATTTCTTGGATATTAGAAGTAAGTTCCAATTTTCACTTTTTCTTTTCAAATCGCTGTTTCCCCTGAATAGACAACCATGGCAAAGATTTTTAAAATGTTATTCTCCATAAAGTCTTTGATTTCACTTCTATATTGCAGACTGATCAAGAACTGCAAATGGCTGTCATTTTTATACTTTCAGGTAGTAGAACGTGGATTTCATAGAACTGTTCTCCCTGAGAGAGACATTGCAAGGATGCTCAGGTCACCTCTGCCCAGCAAGGAGTCTGTTTCTAACCCCATTAACACACATACAGGCTCCACAGACCTCCTAAAGGGGATTAACTAGGTTGTGGTCATTCTGCCTATCCCATCTCATTGTTTTAGAATAGCTAATGTCTGATCCTCTGACCTCTGAACTGGGAAATCTGGTTTAGCATTATCCTTTAGGATTAGTTATCACATGTTAATACAAGTAAGCTTAAGTGGACAATCATGTTCAAGCCATCAGGCCAATCAGATTTTTTTTTGTTTAACCAAGCACAAGGAAGAAAAAGGATGTAACATTCAAGGTGTGAGACTCAGTAAATTCTAATTATCTAGATGTAATAAATTTTACTTTTTAATGTTTATTTATTTACTTTGAGAGACGGTGTGAGCGGGGGCAGGGGGAAGAGAGAGAAAATCCCAAGCAGTGTCTGCACTGCCAGCACAGAGCCTGATGCAGGGCTCAATCTCACAACTTTGAGATTGTGACCCAAGCCAAAATCAACAATCAGATGCTTAACTGACTGAGCTACCCAGGAGCCCCCAGATGTAATAAATTTTAAACTTATATTTGTGAAGGGATACAAAGGCAACACCTAATAGTTACACTATATGTAAGTCTGATATTAAAAAGGTAAAGCAAAAAAAATGAGCAAAAAGCCTTACTTTTTTGAAGGCATCACTTATGTAAAAGAGCCACAGGGTTGGAGAGCCATTAATTCATTTGTCTGACATCCATTCACCCATCCAATATGAATTAAGTGTTAGCTTTGGGTCTGTAACAGTTAAGTGCAGACTCTGTCCTCATATAACTGGGATGGTCTAATAGATGAAATACCAATTAAAATCCTAACATGATTTCCAGTGAACTTTAAAAAAATACATGAACTTATGGGTGCCTGGGTGGCTCAGTCAATTAAGCATCCGACCTCGGCCCAAGTCATGATCTCACGGTTCGTGAGTTTGAGTCCTGTGTCAAGCTCTGTGCTGACAGCTAGAGCCTGAAGCCTGCTTCAGATTCTGTGTCTGCCTCTCTGCCCCTGACCTGCTCATGCTCTGTCTCTCTCTCTCTCTCTCTCAAAAATAAATAAACATTTAAAAAATCTTTAAAACAAATAAATAAGTAAATAAGACATGAACTTATGTCAGCCAACAAGGCCTTGACTGATGTGTCAGCCTCTATAATACCCATTTCTACCACTTTCCCTCATTCACCCACACCCAGCATCACTGGCCTTACTCTAAAATTGGGTCCCCCTCAGGGTTCCCCTCTCTGCTTAAAGAGCTATTCCCATTAATCTTCACAGGACTGGTTGATTCTTGTCTTTCAGTTTCTTGGCTGTACATCATCTCCTCAGAGGGGTATCTCCTAACTAGCATACTTAATCTTATAGAGCAGCCCCTCCTAGGCAATTCTCCATTTTTACCCTGCTTAATTTAGTCTGTAAAGTACTTTTTATTAACCTGACATTGTAACACCCATTGCCAGCCTTTTGTCTTGATTACTAGAATATAAGCTTCACAAAGCAGTGGTTTCTATACACTTTATTCACAGAGTATATTCACCATGGTCAAAGTATCCATATAAAGTCATCATTTGAAAACTACTTGATAAAAAAATGAAGAGCACACAGGTATATATAAAATCACACTGCCATGAAGGAAAGATAAATGTTCCTATAGGAGCATAAAATAAAGTGATTGGAGCAATCCTGGAAGAGGCCAGAGTTTCCTAAGGAAATAATGTCCAAACTTAATCACACATTTATTTATCACATAAACTATGTAAACCAATTTGGTCCTTCATTACTTAAAATCTAAAAGAAAACAAGATAAACTACAAATGGATCAAGTTATACATACATTAAACTGGTTAATGAAATTAAAACTGACTGCTAACCTAAATGAAAAGAAAAACAATAAGGTGGAACCATACCTCTGGATGAGCAGTTATCACTACAGATGAACTGGCCTAAAATGCTGGTCCTCCAGTTGACCAGAGAGCCAGCCTCAGTGAATTAGGGGAACATTTAAATACATATTTAAAATTGACTTAAGTGGTTTAAGTCTGGAAATACTTTGGCATGATATCAAAATGACAGATATACTCTTTCTTATTGAACTCTTGTGATTTTTAATAATTTGTCTTTTTTGCTATTTAAGGCCAATACAAATGTAGATCTTTTTTTAAATTTTTTTTAACGTTTATTTATTTTTGAGACAGAGAGAGACAGAGCGTGAACGGGGGAGGGTCAGAGAGAGAGGGAGACACAGAATCTGAAACAGGCTCCAGGCTCTGAGCGGCCAGCACAGAGCCCAATGTGGGGCTCGAACTCACGGACTGCGAGATCATGACCTGAGCCAAAGTCGGCCGCTTAACCGACTGAGCCACCCAGGCGCCCCACAAATGTAGATCTTTAAGAACTAATGCTAAGATGCTATCAAAAGGGCAGTCACTCTAGTGGTTTAATGGGACAGAAAAACACTGAAGGGGAGAAGGATGGGTGGGGAAGCATGAGAAAAAAATGGAAGGAAAGTCAGTTGTCCTACAAGAAACTGGTGGCCCTGCCTGACAAATGAGACCACAATATTCATTTCCTGCATCATTTCCTTCTCAGTGCTGGATGGGTCACCAGGAACTAGAATGGAACCAACTCATCAATTATACTGAAGAGTTTTGTCAGAAGAAACTCTCTCCTACAATGCTGTCCTTTAAAACCATCCCTCTCTTACAGAGTTCTCTTAAGTAAATTACTTTTCATCAATAAACTTCTATGTAAACTATTTCTTAAGGAAAATATTAAAAAGAGTTAAAAGTATTGTTTCCCCTATAGGATCTATTTCCTCAAAGTGCAAATATTCACTTAGGAATGTGACTTGGGAAAAAGAAACAGGTGCACTCTCCTTAAGGATATCAAAATGTTTTGTAATTCAGGATTGCCATCAGTCACACAGGGCTGGTTAATTTTATGCACCAGTTTGATTGGTAAAAGCATGACCCAGTAGCTGGTAAAACATTATTGCTGGGTGTGTCTAAAAGCTATTCCTGTAAGGGATGGGTATGTGAATCAGCAGACTGAGTAAAGAAGACAGCCCTCACCAATGTAAGTGGCCTTATCCAATCCAGTGAGGACCTGAATGGAACAAAAAGACTGAGGAAGAGTAATTTATTCATTATGGTTCTTCCCTGCTGGCTTGAGTGGGGACACTTCATCTCATTTCAACTTCTCCAATCCTTGGACTGTGATTCAAACCACAGCCCCCACTTAGTTCTTAGGCCCTCAGACTTGAACTAAATTAAATCAATGGTTTCCCTGGGTCTCCAGTTTGCATGCGGCAGATCATGGGACTTCTCAGCCTCCATAAACAGGTATGACAATTTCCCATATCTCTCCTTTCTCCCTCTCTCCATTTCCCCCATAACCTGCTCATGCTCGCTCTCTCTCTCTCTCTCTCTCTCTCTCTCTCATACACATACCTGGAAGTAAGCTTCTGAATCTTATCTATCACACAAATAGTAGTAATGGATATATCACTATTTAGATGGCATTATTTAAACTACTCAAGTAGTTTAAAGTCCATTTAATAGAATAAAATTAACCAAGATAAGTATTACCAAGGCCCTAAATTATAGTGCATTTCCTTCCTGGACTAAAAAGTCTCCTAAGATAAGCTTTACATGTGTATTGGGTGGTGAGTGTGTGGGGGGGAACGGATACACAGGGGTAAGATAAATGTTAAGTTTATAGTCATTCAATATTTAAGGAATGTGACATAAAAGAATTAGAGAAAAGAAATAAAAGTGTTTTGTAATTCTGCTTCCATGCAAGAAAGTGTCCTGAAACTCAGCAGGATGTGTTGTAGACAACAAAATAATTCTCCATATTAGCTAAGACCTGGGATTTCTTCATTTCACGCTTAGAAACAACCCACCTTATCTTTTGGGTTATATCTGCTGAAATCTCCATGGTCCATAAACGGTGTATTTTGTTGTTTTTGTTAGGGCTTGGCCATTTTAGATAGTCATAAAAATGTAACCACCTGATAAATCCCATCCTGGATCTTGGATTACATTTAACAAAAGTATAATAGAGACAATAATAAAAATCATAATCATAATCATAATCTTAAATGACACAGGAAGTGGGGCGCCTGGGTGGCTCAGTCGGTTGGACGTCCGACTTCGGCTCAGGTCATGATCTCGCGGTCTGTGAGTTCGAGCCCCGCGTCGGGCTCTATGCTGACAGCTCAGAGCCTGGAGCCTGTTTCAGATTCTGTGTCTCCCTCTCTCTCTGACCTTCCCCCGTTCATGCTCCGTCTCAAAAATGAATAAATGTTAAAAAAAATTTAAAAAAAATGACACAGGAAGTATATACTTTCACAATGCTTCTCTCACAATGTTGCAAAAATCTGACTTAAAGCTCGAACTTCTTATTTTATAGAAAATGCTTCAATACGTACTTTCATTATAAATACATTATTCTTTACATATATTGGTGAATTCCCCCATATTCCTTTACGTTTTATTTATTATTTACTTTGAGAAAGAGAGGGAGAAAAAATTCATGAATGGGGTAGGGACAGAGAGAGAGGGAGAGAGAGAGAGAATCCCAAGTACTGACAGTGAGGTGCACGATGTGGGCTCTGGGGCTCCCACTCACAAACTGCAAAATCATGACCTGACTCATTTAACCAACTGAGTCACCCAGGTGCCCCTTCCCCTTATTTCTTTAAATGGCATACTGAATACTAGTTTATAGAACATTAGTTACTGGAAAGAGGAAAAAAGCAAGAGATGAGATGGAAAATTACCATAGTGGTAAGAGCCAATTATAAATGGATATTGAATCAGATATGAAAATAAAGCATTATTTAGAAGAGCATGTTTTCACAGAGTTTTCTATTTATGTAAAAAATCACTTCACACAAGGCTGTTCTTTGAACTGAGACCCACCTGTTTTGGAATATTGCACACTTGCTAATGATTTCTCAATGGCTATCCTATTCCCAGCTGCCGTTCCATGTTGCTAAGGACCCTGCACAAAACATGATGGGGAAGATCTAGAGACAAGCCTTCCCAACCCCCTTCCTATAGTCAATTACTAGCAATTAGTCACACTGGAGGGTGAAATAACTCTCTCTGCACCTGCAAAACTATGTTTGAATGCCACAGCTGAATCCACTGTAGAAATCAAAATTGCATGTGAACTGAAAATCTATCCTAATACCTTATTTATTACCTGCTACTACGCAGAATAAGATATGTGGAAGACGAGGCCCCCAAAGGTTATACTTTATCTTCAGTTTGTTAGACTATCTCCCTATGAAGAAGAGTCTCTTTTAGGGACAGATAATATTGGGAAATACAGCCATATTTCCCTTGGACCTTATTGTAAGCAATAATGATTCAATCAGATCACAAACACTTGGGAGGCTTAAATAAGACACCTTCCCTTCCTTGAAAACATTACTTATTGAATCATATGTATTAATATGTTTATTAGTTCAAATCATATTCTACCTACCTTAATAATGGGCTTCTTTGCTCTCCTGAATTTATTCAGATGCCTGACTCATTTATTTAGTAATCACCAAATGTAAAATACAGTAACTCATTTGGATTTTAATAGTATTATTTTATAAATGAATTAAAAAAACCCGCACAAGTGAATGTTGCCTGGAATACACAGTAGGTATACTGTATCATCAAGCACCAGTTGAAATCCTGAATCAATTGTTAATCATATAAAGGGCCTTGAACTAGCCACTTAACCTCCTTTTTTATCTGCGGAAGGGATGAAGGAATAAAAAAAGAGAATGCAGAATGTTTGGCTTTGTAACACAGACATCCAGATACTCAAAGAGAAACACACACAGGATTCTCAAACACACTCATCATATACATGCATCATTTGTTTCCTTTATCATAACCTGCTCTGACTTATGTAGACATGTTAAAAGTGAACTGAGAAACTGTAGCTCCTGAGTATTAAAGGAGATAATTCACAAATTATCTGCTCACAATATTTACCAAAGTTGTCTCTAATTAAACAATGGCACACAATAGCACAAAATTTCATACTTTGTATTTAAATATCTAGGAGTGATTTTCAAGGACAGTCCTAGGATGTGAGGAATGTGTCATTTAATTCTTCAGCAACTACCTTTGCCAATACAAAAGGAAAAGAAGAGGTGGAAAAATAGACAAATGTGACTGAATGCCAAGAATATCTCTGCAAATATAATATTGATGGAGAGAAAAGAAAACTGCTGTTCAGGTTTGTAAAACTTCTGTGGATTTCTCTTAGCTTTGGTTTGTTAATCTCATTTATTGCCAGAGACTTTTGCTAGCATTAGTTTTGGCACTACTAAAGGCTAAAATGAAAAAAATTAACCTCTACAGATTTTTTTTTCAAAAGGAATTGCTTTTAAAATAGTCAGGTCCAGGGCATTTACTTGGGTGGCTCAGCTGGTTAAGCATTCAACTTCAGATCAGGTCATGATCTCACAGTTTGCGAGTCAAGCCCCACGCTGGGGTCTGTGCTGACAACTCAGAGCCTGAAACCTGCTTCAGATTCTGTCTCCCTCTGTCTCGCACCACCCCCCTTCAAATAAACAAACATTAAAATTTTTTTAAATAAAATTTTTTTAAAGTCAGGTTGTTGTGCTAAAGAACAGGTAAACTTGAGGGTCTCTGTGCTCACCTCAGTGTTAAACGCCTCAGGCACTGGAAATGGAGAATCATAACCAAGCCCTCCAAGAGAACAACCATGTCAGTATTTGTCCCTATTTTATCATTCTTCTCCACAGTCCCATGACTCCTTTTCACTAGTCATCCAATTCAGATTTGTCATCTTCCACTTTAGAATCACACACAGACACACACACACACACAACACACACACTCCAAAACTTATTAGAAAGAAGAAAAGTCAGATGACTATAATCCCAGTTAAGACATTCCTATCTCCTCTCCAGTTCTTTCAACAATGCATAATATTGTATTATCACCTATATGAGGGAATGTAAGTGGGAGGAGCACCTGATTTTTTTTTTACAAAAAAAAATCACATTATTATAATACTAAGTAATGAAAACAGTAAATCAGAAAGGTAATGGTTTGCTAGATTCAACAGAACAATGTTTCTCAAATTTCAGTATGCAGAATAATCTGGAGAGTCTATTAAAACAGATTGCCTGGGGGGCGCCTGGGTGGCTTGGTCGGTTGAGCGTCCGACTTCGGCTCAGGTCATGATCTCACGGTCCGTGGGTTCGAGCCCCGCGTCAGGCTCTGTGCTGACAGCTCAGAGCCTGGAGCCTGTTTCAGATTCTGTGTCTTCCTCTCTCTGTGACCCTCCCCTGTTCATGCTCTGTCTCTCTCTGTCTCAAAAAAAAAATAAACGTTAAAAAAATAAATAAAAAATAAAAAAATAAAATAGATTGCCTGGTCCCATACCCAGTTTCTAGTTCTGCAGGTCTCCGGTAGGGTCTAAGAAGCTGAATTTCTAACAAGTTATCAGATGATGGGAATGTTGGCCACCTGAGGTTCACACTTTGAGAACACTGGTCTGAAGTTCTAATGCTTTAATATGCAATTATCTTGCTTTGTTAAAACTTCCCAGGAACAGTACATACTGCAGACTTCCACTCTACCCCCAGGAATTTTTAAGTAAATCTTAAGGATGTGCAATTTTAACATACATTTCATGTAATTTTAGGGATGGCAGTCTAGGAATAGACCACTGCCACAGTCTATCCAGAACTATCCTGATTCACACTTACTGTTTCAGTGTCGATCTAGTTACTTTCTAAAGAGTGGAATTGAAGATTCAGTATATTCTCATTCTATCTGTGAACCATACCTTGAGAAACAATGAGGTATAGGTATACCAAATCAGTAAATTGCCAATGTCTTCACACCCCTTTTAAAACACCCTGTGCATCCAATGAAAACCAGACCTGCAGACAGTGTTCTAGATTCCTTAGGCTGCCATTACTGCATTTTTCCACTGCTATATTCGTTAGCCTGCCACTACCTGCCATTACTGCAAAAAATGCTCAGCCAGCCAATGGTCTACTACCATATTTTGAGATAAGCATCTTTGGAAATATATGTTATTAGTGCACTGACACCTTGCTTTCTGTCTTTTATTTCTAATTTTGGCAAACATTTTCAAATAGGAAGTATGAATAAAAGACATAGGTTGCACCTGCCACAAAAAGTAAATGCAATTAAAAAACAAAAGAGTAAGAATATCTTGAAAATTTTAAATCCCTGGACATCTTTAAAGAATGAGTGAAAGCAGTATAGGGTGAAGGTAAGCAAGCAGATAAGAAAAAGGTGATGAAGTCTTTGAGCTTGTCAAAGTCAATACAGAGATAACTGCAAAAAAGGAGTATTAATAAAAGCAATGTAAGATAAGCAAAACAAACTGTGGCTAGAGGCATATCATCATCTCATAGACTTTAAATATAATCCAAGTACCAATTTTGATGCTGGGAATGGATCTATTAATACTTACAGACTAACGACTGTAAAGATCCCATTGAACACCAATTTGTTTCCAAGGTGCAGGTCCCCACTGGTAAATTAAGCAAGTCATTACCTCCAGATAATTTACACTATCTCCACCCTAATTCATCCTATCTCCTTCTCCACCGCCAGTATGAATTTCATGAATCTTCAAAGATACAGGTAATTAAGCTTCATGCTTCAAAGTTTCTCAAAGTGTGTACTGGAAGCCACCTGCATCATAATCATTTACAATTTCCATTTTAGAAAATGTTTGAGTCCCCAAGGCAGGATTCTACAATCAGAAAGTTTGAGAGTGAGCCTGGATATGTATATTTTAACCAATATAGAGGTGATATTTATGCACAAATTTTAAAAATAAAATTTTTACAACTTCTTCTAATAAGGCTTTTGTTTTCATGCTTTTTCCTATTGCTTTTAAGTAGGTGGTCCTCCAAAACAAACTATATGGATTCAGAAATATTGGGTTTGATCGTTAGCAAAGATGTGTTTTACATTTCACAATACAAAGGACACTACCTAAAATGTACATTTACGGTAGTGAAAAAGTGTCCTTCAACATAATGTGAAAAATGAATTCAAATAACTGGATCTTTTAACAGATGTTTATTTTACAGTGTTTTATTTTAAGGAACCTTAGTAGAATACATCTCTTAATGGAAACTTTGATTCTAAAATATGTAGCAGTGATTTATATGTATCTAGTTTTTCTTATGCTAAACCAATTTCCAAGAGGAGGGGAAAATCATGAAATTGTGAATTGAACAGATAGAGCCTCCCTGTTATCACTAGAATTGAGACTGAGGAAGGCACAATTCTTAATGTGTCTGACCACTCTGATAATTAACAGGTTCCATTTGTATGAAAACAGGTAGAAAGCAGAGAAAATGTTAAAGATGAAGAAATATTTAACAAAATCCACAAATGAAACACATTTTATGTAACTCAATTTTAAGGGTTCACGTAGATTACCTTCCACCATTTAAGTGTTAAATAGGCAAAAATTAATGTTAGTAACACATTGTTCTCCTACATGATACAAGTGGAATTTAACATCAGGACCTATGAACTCCAAGTACGCCATTTTATATTTCAAAAAAATTATCTTAAAAAATCTCTAATGAGAGACACTTGGGTGACTCAGTTGGTTAAGCATCTGTTGTATTTGGCTCAGGTCATGATCTCACAGTTCGTGAGTTCAAGTCCATGTTGACCTTGTGCTGAGTGTGGAGGCTGCTTAAAATTCTCTCTCTCCCCCTCTCCCTCTGCCCCTCAAACCCCCCTCAAAAAAATTCTCTAACTAGCACCAAAGGGAAAGAAACTCTCAGTTTAATATATACATTTTATTTACAAACTATGAACTTAAGGGCATATTTATTTACACAATGGGAAAAATATATGAAGCTGATTAAAATATGAAATATTAACCTACAGTGAGAATGAACACACACACACACACACACACACACAAAGTGTGTGTGCATGCACATGTGTAATTAGCCACAATAGATGAACGCACTATATTTTGCAGTTAACGTCTTCACCAAGCTCTGAGGTCAAGAAGAATTCCTTTTCAACACTCTATGTCCAATTCACAATGCCAGAGACCAAAAGAAAGTGATTCTAGAAAAATTCAATGAGCTAATAAAAAGCTTAGAAAACACCTCAGAGTAAATACTAAAACAACCTCTTCCTCCCTAAATAGAAATGCTATTCACTGCCTCTTCTGATTAGGAAGATGATACCTCAGTACTTTATTCAGGTGTCATCTCCTCCAGGATTCTCCTCCTACCTCATCACCTCCTTTCCCATCTTATTTACTCATCCCCACGACAGTTCCCTAGAGCTCTCTACTTGCACAACTGTTGGCACTTTGCACATTATCTTCCTCTGTACACTGTGAGCAATTATAAATGAAGGTCTGTGTTTATTTAATCTGTGAATCCACAGCCCTGAACTGAGTTTCTGCCTGGCTCTTAATAGGTATGCACTCAATAAAATGTTGGTTGAATGAATAATTGTTGAAAAATCAGCTGAAAACACTGACCAAAGGATGAAGTAATAATTGGTTCCAGCTACAGCTACCTCAAAGCAATTCAATTCAAACTAATTCAATTCAACTTCACTCAACAGACATTTACTAAGGGTTTAGCCTTTGCTTGTAATAGAGATATAAGGGCTTTTTTAACCTCCATTAGCTTTTCAATTGCCTCAACACTTTTAGTTTGCCAGTAAAGGCACAGTTTGGGTCAACAACCAGAAAGTAATTACAAGGGGGTAGAAATCATAGTAGTGCTCCAAGTTTTGTGAGAAGAAAACATGAGTCCGTACATATAAAATGTTTTCTCTAAAAGACTGTAAAGATTGTACATACGCAGATATTAATGTATATGTCATTTTGAATAACCTGCTAGGTTTTCTTTAAGATGTATGTATGTATGTATGTATGTATGTATGTATGTATTTACAGCAATGGCAGGGGAGTGGCAGAGAGAGATGGAGAGAATCCCAAGCAGGCTTCATGCTGTCACAGAGCCCAATGTGGGGCTCGAATTCACAAACTGTGAGATCATGACCTGGGCCAAAATCAAGAATTGGAAGCTTAACCAAGCCATGCAGGTGCCCCAAGATTGTAAATAGCTATATATTTATGTATAAGTTTTTTATCATTGACCTCACCGAATTGGTAATTACTTGGTGAAATTGTGCGGTTAGCAGTGTAAACATCCATGAGGATAATCCAGGAGTTTCACTTCACTATTAAGCTCTTTGATTTTAATTATATAGGTAATTGGCTTAACTCTCTACATCACACATCTTGGAGAATCACTAATACAGATTTTCAGGAGAAAGTGTTGGAAAAGCCCCTTTCGTGAAATGCTTTAAGACAGGGTTAATCTCCCTTGTCTCAGGGTTTAAGAGAGCCACATAAAATAATAACTTCTGTTAATGTTTCCACCTATTCAGATACCCTGAGTGTAAAGAGGGCTTTCTATTAAGGCATTGGAGGCATAATCCAAAAGCACATAGGGGTAAACATGAATGGTGCTTCTAATGTACTCAGGGTCACCTTTGTGAAGGAAAGAATGCTAAGTCTTTAAATCAATCAGAAAATTGGGTCAAAGAGGAAGAAAAAACCGATTACTGATAGATAACTTCAGCTATTCAGACCTCCAACACAAAGTGTATTCAACAGGGAAATGGTTTGATTAGATCACCTTTAGAGTTTCTTCTATACCTAAGATTCAGCGATTCCAAGAGAAAGAGTGTGGCCTTGGAAGTTACAAAATAGACTCTGATATTTCATTGTCTCAGTAAGGGCTGTGCTTCCAGGATGCCTGGGTAGTATTTTCCCCCAAGGTACTGTACCACCCTGGGGCTGGATCCCTGTGTAATTAAAGGTGTGTTCCTCCATTCACATCCACCTTGTTTCCTCGCTCCAGCACTCCCAAGTTCTCCCCTAGCTCGTGAGTTTTGCACATGACTTTTCCTTAGCTTTTTCCATACCTGATCTTTCTAATGCAAGAATCTCAGCATAGTGCCACCTTCTCAGAAAGACTTTGCTTGAATATACCAAATGAATTAGGCCTTCTCTTCCCCGATAATTTTATTCACAAAATTAATCTCTATTTGCAGTTTACTACTAATTCTGTGTTTATTCCAATGTTTGAATATGAACTTGTAGCATAAGGACGTTTCCTTTCTCTAACATGTGGCATATACAAGGCGCTTCATATATATTTTTTACTGGATGCAAAAATGCAGGAGCACATGGATGGAAGCAGGCAAGGAAAGAGAGAAAGACAGGAGAGTGAGTTAATTCAGGCAATGTTTTAGTATGTCTTTGGGCAATGACAGATGTTCAGTTATCCAAATAATGCCAACAACATTGAGTTGAAGCTCAAGTGGGCTAGGTCTCATAGTGCATCATAAATGAACAAATGAAGATATACTAGCTTCAGTAATGCTTGGCTCATTGCTTGTGCAGTGAGAGTTATAGTGACGGATTTTTCTGGATGGTTTGCCAATAGCAAAGCATTACAGATTAACTGTAGCCAATTGGATAGACTGGATAATCTGGCCTATTTCTTAAGAAATACTCTATA
This sequence comes from Panthera tigris, assembly GCF_018350195.1. Taxonomy (NCBI): domain Eukaryota; kingdom Metazoa; phylum Chordata; class Mammalia; order Carnivora; family Felidae; genus Panthera; species Panthera tigris. Next base: position 44,326,343 of record NC_056661.1, on the reverse strand, counting down.
CTCTTCATTTTTATTCACCTTTTTCTTTAGTATTTCCATTAATTTATCTTCATGAATAGTCTTGTTACTTAGGCCTGATTCAGGTTTCAGATGTGGGTGCAAGAATTCCTCCCTCAGAAAACATTCACTGACCAGATAATTATAAACTTTTCTAACTCCCTGTACTTTTCCTACATAATAATGTATATAACATTTTTATCAATCTTTTTACCTTTGGGCTCAGGACCAGGATGTCTCTTTGGTCTCCACTGTGTTGCCAGTGGCAACTTTGAAACCTGACACACAGAATGGGTGCCATAAATATTTGTTGATCAGATTAATCATGATTCCTCTTGTTTCATGGATTTTCTTAAGAAAATCAATTATTGGGGCACCTGGGTGGCTCAGGTCATGATCTCACAGCTCGTGAGTTCGAGCCCCACGTGGGGCTCTGTGCTGACAGCTCGTAGCCTGGAGCCTGCTTTGGATTCTGTGTCTCCCTCTCTCTCTGCTCCTAACCCACTCACATTCTGTCTGTCTCAAAAATAAATAAAGATTAAAAAAATTTTTTAATAAAAAAAACAATTATTATCAACTACACAAAATTCAGTTTCATGCATTATTTTTGTAAAGAAAACTGGAGACATATTTATCAAAATCTTGTTTTCAATGCTCTACATCTCATTCTCTAAGAGAGAGGAAGATATTTCTTTCTCAAAACTTATTTTGTGCATCTACATACACATATAGAGATATGTATATTTTTATTTTTACTTGTTACATAAAGAACATAATATCCATTATTATTCTACACGTTGCTTTTCTTGTGGACATGCATATACATCCCTTCTATCAGAAAATACTGCCTTATAATTTTTGATGAGTTTATATTCCACTATTGATATGAACCATAACTTTTAGAACTTTTCTCTATTTATAGATAGACTATATGCAGTTTCCCTGCATGACAAAGAAAGCTATAATGAATGATCCTTAATATATGTCATCATGAATATGTTTAATGTTTTTAAATAGTTTCATAGAAACAAAAACAAATGCTAGATTTTTTTTCCCTAAAGATATACCACATTCTGAATGGAATGCTCAATTTATTTTATAAGATTATCAAAGTCTAAAAGTTGGATAGTTGAGACTCTTGGCATTATTATTCAATTCTAATTTTCATCAGCAACTTGGAAAATCCACAAGTTGTTTACATGGGTCTGTAGTATAATTTGAGCATATCTGTCTTTTTAGCTATACACTCTTCCAGGGTGAAAGAAAAAAAAAACTCAACCAAAGAAATATAAACATTGAAATAACAACACATGTAGAATAATGTAACTGTACTTAGCCCTTTCCAAAAACTTATTAGGATATTCTCCCAACACAACATTTTTTTTTTTTTTTTTTTGAGAAAGAGAGAATGTGAGCAGGGGAGAGGGGCAAAGGGAGAGACAGAGAGAATCTTAAGCAGGCTCCATGCTCAGGACAGAGCCAGACATGGGGCTAGTTCTCACGACAGTGGGATCATGACGCAAACTGAAATAAAGAGTCGGCTGCTCAACTGACTGAGCTACCCAGGGGCCCATCTCCCAACACAACAGTTATGAACAAATCATTTCTAAGTATAATGCACCTCTAACTGGGGCAAAGTAATTGAACAGTATTTAAAATTTGTTCCTAATAATAACTGAATAGCAAACAAAAATATCACTCATAAAAAAACACAGTGTCTTCCAATTATAAGATGCTACACTACTCCTTTTATGAGATTTTTGACAGAATGAAAAAATCAAATGGCAAGAAAAAAGTATTTTTCTCACTATAATGTAGGATAATAAATCTGGCACCAATTCATCAATGTAATCAACACAATTTATAAATGGTAAAATGAACAAGTGGGAAGTTTTATAATTGAAAGAATAACTTTAAAAAGAACAAAAAAATCACTTTTTGAACAATGCTGTAAAATGTGAAATAATCATACAGCCATCTAATGACTTTCAAAGTCATTCAAACTTTAAGTAAATACTAGATTCATATTGATAAAACCAGAATAAATTTTTTAATTAACTTTCTTTTTTAAGTGAAATGAAAGGCATGTCTTAGTCTTATTTATTTATTTATTTATTTATTTATTTATTTATTTATTTATTTTAAGTACTTCACTGAGGCTGTTTGCAGAAAAGGAAAGTTTCTACCACATCTTTCAGAAACGACTGACTTGTTTGCAGGATGGAGAAATGTGTCTGAATGAGCATGATCAATGTTCATTAAATGTACTAAACTGACAGGCACACAAAATGGCACCACATGTTTGTGCATCTGAGCTTTCTAAAATGAATAAATGGAGCATGTGATCCCAAAGGCAGCTACACCAGCCATAACTTTGTATTTGACACTTGACTGCCCTTAGGAGTCTGTTTGTCAAAAATCATTCATTTGGAAAAAAAAGTAAGAAGGAAAGGCAAAAACCTGAGAGGCTTTCTAGAGGGCAGTTAAACAGAAGCTTCTCAGGCACTCCACCTCTAGGAGTTAGATTGTTTTGAGATGAATCAATTATTTATTTTATTGGTTATCAGTTCATTACTGTAGGAGTTCATTCAAAGTTCATTTCAGTACAAACTATGGCATCACCCTACATGCTAAAATCCAAAGTCAATTCGAAAAAGAGGGCAATGCTGTTTTTTCCAGTTTGGAACAGGAAATCAGATTCGGCACTAGAAACACAGGACAGGTGGCAAATAAGGATAAAACAAGTTTAGTTCCTGGACAACACAGCACTCACTAATTTTCAGGAAATCTATCTCATTACCTGATGATCCTTCTATCAATTCACATGATAAATCATTCCTTTGAAACCACTTTACAAATACTAGGAACAGCAGGATGTTAACAGCTCTCCCTTTATGTCAAAAGATCTCTAAATATTGTGACAATGAGCTGAAGTCATGCCTCTAAAATTCTAAATTACTTTGAATATGTATAGAGGTTCATGAAATGCTAAAATAAGTTCCTGTATCCCACTTCAGATCAGAAATACCAAGAAACTATAGGGAAGGTGGCACTGGCAGGGGAAACCAGTTGGCTGAACAATGGCTTTAAATTATAAAAACTGATCCAAATCTTTTTTTGTTTTCCTGATATAGTTGTTAGGAATCCAAATAGATCTCGCTATTACAACTCATTTAAATGAAAAGAGGTCTCTGTTTTCTAAGAACAGTGAAGAAGACAACATCTGGGAATGGAAGGAACCTTGGACACTATCAAATTCAGACTCCCTATTTTATAAACACATACACAGTTAACAGAACTGAAACCAAAGGCCCTGGATTACAACTGTTTCTATATTGGAGAAGTTTGAAAGAGGATATGATTGAATGGAAATGGGGTTGGAATTCATAGCAAAGGACAGAGAGGATTCAGTAGGTAACACAAATTGGTCTAAAAATTCAGCATTGCTCTCCCTATTTTTCCCAGGAAGTGATCTTCAACTACAATAACCCTCCCCAAGTCTGTTTAACATTATCTTTGGTGAGAGCCATCTAGTGACTATCTTTATTTCCCCTTTCCTCTTTTTCACCATATTCAGAATACAGATTAAAAAAAATTGTTCATATAAGTTACCTACAGAGGCAGGAAGAGTTAGTGGTTAGGAGCACAAATTGATCAAGTACACCAATGTTCACATGCCAGGTTTTATAAGTGACATCTAAAAGTCCAAATGCTTTGGAGCACATAGGTGGTACAGTCAGTTAAGCATCCAACTTTAGCTCAGGTCATGACCTCATCATGGTTTGTGCGCTTGAGCCTGAGCCCCGCATCAGGCTCTGTGCTGACAGCTCAGAGCCTGGAGCCTGCTTTGGATTCCGTGTCTCCCTCTCTCTCCACCCTTCCCCTGCTCATGCTCACTTGCTCTTTCTCTCTCTCTCGCCCTCTCTCTCTCTCTCTCTCAAAAATAAATAAAAGTTAAAAAAAAATTAAAAGCCTCTTACTTGCTAGGTATCAAGCAAATTACTGAATCTCTCTGTGACTATCATTTCTCATCAGTAAAATGAGAATAACAGTATTACCTCCAAAGATGACAAAGACTAAAATGCCAGATATAGGTTATAAAGTCCTTAGCATTTTGCCTTAGCAAATGTTCAGTACTCAGTAGTTACACTGTAAATGAGCTCTGTGTTTGTTCTTCCTTTGATGTTAAGACTTTGGTAAGAACACAAGTGTTATGCCCAGTGAAGATATGAAGGGGCTTGAAGGGCTGTCTTGTGCTGTGTATTTTAGCAAGCACAAAAAGAAAATTAAGTTTAACATATAAAACCCTCTTAAGGATATCCTCAAGCTCACTCCCTGCTAGCTCTTGATAACAAGGTGTTGATTATTACGAGATGTTGATTATTAGGGTGATATGAGGTGGCTGAACAGAGACTGGATTGTAATGCACCCTAAAGTAAGGGCTGGTTCCATCAACCCTTTCAGGAGGACTTGCTCTTACCACCAGGGTGTGCAGGATGTCTTTTAGATTGGATTCTTCCAGAAGGTGACTCTAAGACAAGTATTAGAACAAAACTAGTTTATTTAGGAAGGGCAGGCAATGCCAGAAAAGAAGTAAGGAAACACTATAGGGTAGTGAGAACAACCAATAAAGAATATTCTATGAAAGCAGTGAGTGCACTGGACAAGCTCACGGAGAACCTCTAGGAAGTGCTGTAAAACACACCTTGAAGAATTATCCCACCTGAAGAGTAAGAGTCCTGGGGTACTGATACAGCACCACTTAGAGCCACTGGTTGAGGGCTACTCCTAGAGGATATTAATCCTCAGCACTTAAACCTCAGCTATACACAGGAGCAGCACAATCTGGCATCATACCAGGAAAAAAGAGACCTTACGAACATGGCTGCAGATACTAGTGGTTGGAAGACTTCAGGAACACAATTAAAAGTAAGATGTATATGGGCAGGGTACCAACAGCACCAGCTATAGGCATGCAGACATAATGACTACCTGTACTGTTGCAGGGTATCAACAAACTCTCCAAAACTACACACCAGGCTGTCTTCCAAACACCATGCTGCCCAGCGACCATGACTTTTGGCAAAATCAACACCTTAGAACGATTCAACCTGCAACTCAAAATTATGGTCATCAAGTGCAGTGATTAAAAAAAACACTTAATGTCATGAAACCATAAGGGAAATAAATATTTGAGCTGATGTGTGTGCTTATGTTTGTGTATATGGGTAAGGGAGATAGACATAGATCCTGGAAACCACTCACATTTGGATACATATGATTATTCCTTTAAAGATTTGGTGAATTCATTTAATACAAGAAGACATTTGGTTATCTGCACGTTGCCTTAACATATCCTTTGCTCCTCATCATCTTCTGCATGACACTATGTTATGATTGTTAGTAGGAGTTTTGAAAATTGGTTCAAAATTACATTTTAGATTTATTCACACAATGCTTTTTGACATATAAGTGCTTTATCTTTTAGTTGCAGACTTTTCTATTTCCTAGGTTATATTATGTCATCCATATTACATTTCACTAAAATGCCAGAATTTTTTGAATCATTGAGCTGGAAGGGACTTAAGGAGATCAGTTTATTCCATCCCATGCCTAGGAGCAAATAAATGCTGGCTATATCCTGAATACATGAGAATCTCCAGAAGTAATCCTTCCACCCACACCTTCACTTTTTTGTAGGACATTCCAAGATCTTTATTAACTTTATTTATTTTAAAAGTTTATAAAATCTTAATGAAGTTGAATATTTTAAGACACTGAACTCTATATTAGAGTAGGATTTACAGGTTAACCATTCGAGACTTTTATCCAATGGAATTTTGGTACATAGTTCATGTCAGGAAGTTATATGTTATGTGATTGATCACTTGCAACAACAGAACGTTCACTATTATTCAAAGCAGCATTTCCCCATTGTTGGAAATATCCAATTTCTAAAAATTCTTTTTAAAATGTTAACCATGTAGCCATTTAACTCCTACCTATTAATTCTACCTCTGAATCCTGAAGCAAACTTAAACAGGTCTACTTTTACCACAAGATCTAAAGGAAATCCTTTATCTCTTTGGGCATCAGTGTCCTTTGTTTTGCAAAAAGACTCAAAACTTCTTTCATCCTATGGGTCTAAGGATTCCTTCATCTCCTGAAATTGTCTAAACACTGATAGAAACATCATGCAGTTTAAATTATTCCCTTCCTTCACATTCCAGGCCAACACTGATTAAAAATGATATTGATTATTTTCCTCAATTCAATGTCCCAGGTATCATATCATGTGTTATTTCTTCTTAATAGAGTACATCCTGTTTTCTATAAATCAGAAATGTTGAAGGATTTCCTTTTGCTAAAACAGTGGATGTGCTTTACAAAAGTAGAATCTCTTTACTGATTCTTTATTTCAGCTTCATCAACTTTATTAAACTTTATCAAACTTTATCAACTTTATTAAATACACAAATGCAATTGCCAAACTATAGCTTTATGCTGACACTAGACCATGGTAAGCAGCGTATTACAGGGCAGGAAGGCAACATTGGCTACTGGAGGAAATTCCTTTGTAGCTAATGATTCAGTAGTAATTTCAGTACCTGAGCTGTAAGCAGTTTTATGTTGTAAACCATGTGTCTTAGTTATTAGTATTTGTAAATACTCTCAAAATATTATTTGCTAGAGGTTTCTCAAATCTCAGTTTGTTAGTTGTTTGCTTGTTTGTTTTAATAATCACTTCCCAAGCAGTCTGCTGGCAGTTTATTAACACGAGAGGATGACAAGGCAGTAGATGTTCACCACCTTGCTCAAGACCCCAGAGCAAAGCATGAAAGAGCTTAGTGCAAACTCAGTATTTCTGAATTCAAAGCTTGACTGAGATTGTGGGATTGACTGTGTGTTCTCTGAAATCAGCTCAAAATGTAGTTGTTAATGTTCTTCGTTGACTCATGATACAACAGATACTGTATTGGATTAACAAGGGACTGGATTCTACTCCTGATTTGCCACCAACTGTCTACCTGACTATGGACAAATAAATCCTAGACAGGACATGCTACATCCTCTCCACTCCTAATGGGCTTATTCTCATATATCCACAAACTTACAGTTGCTTTAACAGTGAAAAGAGAAGGGAAGAGGAGAAATGGAGAGTATGTTTTATGGAAACAAAATGTGCCTCTGTCGGGTCTAGAACAGATAAATAACGAAAGGGAGTGGGCAACATGTCACACAGTAGGCACCTGAAGCCATTATTTATGACACATTTGCCAGGTTAGTTATCAAACTATGAGATTTCTGGTAAAAGCAGCAAACCCAATGCAGGAGTAAGTCAGGACACCACTTTTACATCACAAATCGCATAGTCTTTTCAGAATCAGTAGCCAACTGGGAACTCAAATGAGGAAGCAGGTAAGAGTCAACAAATACATCTACTAAGGGAGGAAGGTAGTCCAGCTGTGGGCATCCTGCTACCTATGATAAGTCAATATTTTCATCTGTAACACAAAATGGGTGAATTAACTACCAACTATCATTTATGTACATTTGAACATTCACATTATATATCACATATGTCACATTAGGCAGGTATTTCTATTACCCCCATTTTAAAGACACAAACTCTGATGGCATAGCCAAATGAAGTAAATTTTCCCTAGGTCACAAAGTCAATACATGGTAGAGTCAGAATGTAAAGTGACATAATCTATAAATTCTTAAATTTAATCATCTTACTCTTTTTGGAGGGTTTAAGCGACTCGTGATAAAGAATGACATGAGAGAATCAGCTCCTCACTGAAAAAAAAAAGTTCTTTTTTATTATGAAAATCAATATTTGCTTAATATTTTTTTTTAATTTGTCTCTTCACGAGATTGTTTTCTGTGTAAGGATGGGATCCTGGTATTGTATATGTCTCTTAAAAGTCCCAAAACATGGAATCTAATGCTTGTTAAACAGATGATAAATGACTAAATAATTCTCACCCCTAATGTACCTTTTATTGAAATCCATGCAGTAAAAATATCAAGAATACAGTAATACCAACATAGGTTATAATGTTGGTTATTAAGCTTCCAGAGTTGGTACTAAAGAAGGAAAATGTGGTGAAATCCAAAACTCTAATTAGACAATACCAATCTAAGTTATAAACAAAATTCAAAGAAGAGGTAAAAGTAAAAAAGGCCAACAGCAACAACATATAAATGGAGTTTCACAGTGCTTAGGAAGGTTATTAAATCCATAGAAATTATGTTATTAATAGAAGAATAAAATTTTAAAAAAGAAAGAAAAAGGTAAAAGCAAAGGAAATTAGTCTAGCAGACTGTCAAAGCAAAGCATTGCTTTGCTTTGCTTATACGGAGAAGTATACCAAGCAAAACTACTTCCCTTATTACTAGACTAAAAATAATGTGATGTGTTGAACCCATTTTCTTCTTTCTTATAAAATGATCCAATGCATCCCTTTACTGAAAATGTTATGACTTTATAAAAGCACCTGACAATTTCCCACACCTGGTTAAGCCCAATGAAACTCTGCACTATTACAAAGCTGATCCATAAACTCCAATTCTATAAAATTCATATAGATTACCAGGAGGCTTCACAGCTATTATGGTTCTCTCATTCAGAAAGCACAGGTGTGATGCAGGGAGAACATTATAAGGCCTTTACAAGCCAACATAATCAATACTTTACAAAATATGGCTGATCCTGGAATGGCCACTCACACTGAGAAGGCTAAGGATAGGCGCCACATAACAGACAGCGGGCTCTCAGTATGAAAGATGGAAGAGTACATTTAACGCTAAAATGTCTGATTAGGTGACAGTCTTTTATGTCATCTGAGAAGTCAGAATACCTCATCTACAGGATTAAGATTGGGGTGCTCATTAAACGAGTTACCAAAATAGAAAGCGACTAAATCTATACTAGTATTACATTTAACATGTTGGCAATAAAGATTTAGATGAAGAGGGAACTGGTTCTCATTTTTAAATACTGGAAGAATTTTCTAACAAAATTCACTCAACATTTATTATTTTCCTTTATATATTTTTCTTTAAATGTAGAAAGAAATTATTGCTGGTTCTAAATAGGATTCTTGAATCTATATTCTTAAATACCTGATCTGAAGTGTTCTTTTTGTGCTGTTTTTGGCACCTATTTTTTGGTTTTGTATTATGGTAAATCACGGCTTTATAAAAAAAATAAGAATTTTCTTCTTTTTCCATACTCCAGGAAAAATTAAATATATATTTTAAAATGTTGTTCTCTGAAGGTGTAGATGTGACCATTTTTTTTGTAATTAATTTTTTAAAACTTTATTGATATCTTCTACACTTAATGTTTCTCAGGTTTTCTTTTGAATCTCCTGTAAGTATACTCTTTTATTTCTGAGTATCAATATCAATAATAAATAATCACAATAAAAATGATACAATTACAAAGAAAAGTGTCATCATTTGAATCCCCAGCCAAACATAACTGCCCATTAATATTTTAGTAAGAATCATTTTACTTATTACTTTAATGCATATATGCCATATGTGTTCTTATATTCTTTTCAAGTAGCCTTTTTATCTCATTGTCCTTTTTAAATCTAATAGGCTTATTCTATTTTTTTGAGAAATATTTATGTGGAACCTAAGTACATGGTCCTATGCTAAGCAGTGTAGAAGAAACTAACACCTAAATGTGCTCCATTCTAATAGATAGGATAAAACACCTATATAAATAATTCAAGTGACTTCTCTGGTATGTCAAAGGCACCCACCAGCTATCCTACATTATTAGAAAAACTTGAAATTCCCCAAGTTGGGACTTTCTTACATCTACCACCTGCCAGCCATGTCTCCATGCCATTTATCAATAATATGCTACAGGCACCATCCCTATTGTTCATGTTAAGAGGGAGATTTAAGTCTCTGACATCCTTGACACCCATTTAATAACACGGATATAATTCTGGATGCAATATAGGGATTAGGCTAAACGCTGAATTGCTAGCATCACAAATGTGAAATGTTTAACAACAACAAAATCCCCAACTGTAGCCAAGATTACTAGGTCCTCAAGAAAAGAAACTTTATTTGAATATTTTTTATATTCAGAGCTTCATGCAGAAATCATTATAGAATGAGAAACATATTAAGAAAACTTTATTTTTCAAAGGTAAAGACACCTCTATGTCCAAGAAATTCAATGTTTATCTTTCTTTCACACCTAAAGCATTCGCCCAATAGCAAAAGCTTAGTGTTTAGTGTTTCAAAAAGGGAGCTTTAAGTTTTCTTTTGTTATGCTTAGAGGTAATATCTGGATTCTGAAAATAAGCAGATGAGAAATGATTCAATCAGCACCATTGTTGAAGTAATTTAAACTGTAGTATCTCATTATTTGTAGTCAAGAAGCAATTTTTCTATGGCTGTTATTATCATTTCACCTTGGATCAGCTAAAATATGGATACAAGAACCAAAATGAGTGAAAAGATTTAGCCCCTTTGTAATTTCAGTTACAGAAAATAGTCAGTAAGTTAATTCCATTCACATATTACATTTTTTACTATATATATATATATATATATATATATATACACACACACACACATATATGTATGATCATATGGAATCTTATACATATTTTGAAAAATGATTCGTGTGCTTGGAACAGTACTAATAATGGCTAGCATTTTGAGTGCTTATTATTTCTCTGAATGTAGAGTCTAATTTAATGACCATAAGAACTTTATGAGGTGGGTTCTAGAATCATTTTTATAAATGAATAAAGTTCCAGTGAATTTAAGTAAATTGCTTTAAGCCACACAATAACATGTACAGTATCTATGATTCAAATTCAAGCAGTGTGATTCCAGAGCTTTCCATCTTAACTACTAATTTAAAGATGTATAAATGCAGGAAAAAAATCTGTTACTGAAATGTAATCAATTATTTACTAACTCAGTTAAACCGTACCAAATACTAACGTATAGTCATGAGAAAGTACAATGTTCTCATTTTAACATAAAAGGCCTAGGACACCCACATTTGAGAAGTCTAATTTCTTGATGTTAAAAAAACAAAAACTGGGGCGCCTGGGTAGCTCAGTCAGTTAAGCATCTAACGTGGGCTCGGGTCATGATCTCATGATTTGTCTCACGGGTTCGAGCCCCGTGGTGACAGTTCACAGCCTGGAGCCTGCTTCAGATTCTGTGTCTCCCTCTCTCTCTGCCCCTTCCCTGCTCATGCTCTATCTCATAAATAAATAAATATTTAAAAAATTTAAAAAACTATACACACATATTCATATATATATGTATATATATATTAAAATTTAAAAAGGAATATGATATTAAAAATATAAGGATTGGGGTGCCTGGCTGGCTCAGTCAGTGGGGCATATGACTCTTCATCTTGAGGTTATAAGTTTGAGCCCCAAGTGTAGAGATTATTTAAAAATAAAATCTTAAAAAATATTTTATATATATATATATATAAAATTTTATTTATATATATAATATATAAAAATATATATATTAAAATTTATTTTATTTTTTAAGATTATCACACACACCTGGAACAAAGAATGTACAAACTTCAAAGTAAGGGTAAATGCATTAAATAAAACGTAAAAGAGAAAAATAAGAATAGAAGGATCTACAGTTGAAACTGAATGTATGCTTGTAATGAAAACAGCAGGATATGGAAACGAGGGGAGACTTCCAGAGGAAAAACATGGACTTTCTAGAAGCACTGACTATCTGTGGAGAGTCTCTGATTAACTGCACTGAGTGAATATTTAGTCAATGTTAATGCTCTTTCTAAACTAAGTACTGAACAGGTTGATTATTTTGAATTCAAATTAAATGCTAAAGAAGTACTCCCTGCTAACATCTGACCTCAGTTCAGTAGGAATGGTCTCTAAACACATCTTATATACTACATAAACTAAATCCCATGGACTTGATTCTTTGAGAGCTTAGAGAGTAAAAATTTTATGCTGATTCTAACATGGTTATTCACTGGGTGTCATAAAAGGAAATCAAAAGCAGAAAATCAGAAGGTTTGAGTGACAGTAAATATGGAAAATATATATAAAAATAAATATAAAAACACAATGAGATATGATAGAAGTATGAGAGAAAAGAAACAAAAAGCTGTAAAAATTAAAAGAATACAATGCAATAATCAGTTTCCAGTGGTATCATAAAAATGATCATATACTTGGGAAAATATCAAAGTATGTAGTTTATTTTATAGTATTTTTAATATAAAATAATTTTAAACAACTCTGACAATTAAAAAAGGAATCCTTTAACCCTTTCCCTTTGGTGTTTTGTTTAAAAGATCTAATTATATTAGCATTTTCATTATAATGTTAAAAAATAATAAAGTATTTGCTGTATATTTAATGAGAACACATCTCTATGAAATACCTGAAATCCTTAAGTGAAATGTATCAATTCATCAAACATCACTTAGTATCTATTAGGTGCCAAAATATGCAAGATTCTCAGAAATCAGGAAAAATAAAGTCAAAGGACTTCTACTTTGGAAAGTAGGCAGGGTAGGGCATAAAAGGTAATATAAAAAGGAAAATGAGTGGTCACCAAGGGAGGGGATTTTGCCACATGGTACAACTATGCCATGCAGATATACACAAGATAATTAAATCATCTGTCTTACAGTCTGTGCTTTCTAGATAGTTTCTGAGATTTCAAGAACATTTAAACACAGCTTTGAGGTTTTTAAAAATAATTTTCATAGCATGAGAAATAGAAAAGTAAACCACTACCCCATATGGGTATGAACAACTGACAGAATTGAGGAGAAATACATGTGGAAGTATGTTTTAGACATGTCCATCACCAGGCAAGTGGGTAAGGACATAGTGGTAAGAGCATACACCTGATACATGTAACAACATGGATGAATCTCAAAAAATATTACATGGAGCAAAACAAGACAGATGCAAAAAAATGCATTCTTTTCTGATCCTATGTATATGAAGTTCAAAAACAGACAAAATCACTAGAGTGACAGAAGTCAGAAGAGCACATGTCTCAGGACAGGGAGGTGCTGACTAGGAAGAGGTAAAAGAGAACTTTCCTCAGTCAGTGAAAACTGAGATTAATCTTGATCTGGGTGATGGTTAAATGAGTACATATATTGAGCTATACACTTCAGATTTTTTTTTTTACAGTGTGTAAGTTGTATTTAAATTGAAAAGGGAAAAATATGCCTCAAAATGCAACTACTGCAGAATCAAAGGTAAAGAGGCACACAACAATGAAATTTATATGACATATGCAAAATAAAGAAACTCAGTATCTTTTCCAAGTGACTTACTTTTCCATAGTAGAATAAAGAACAAAGAAGAGGGAAGAAGGAAGAAGGAAGAAGGAAGAAGGAAGAAGGAAGAAGGAAGAAGGAAGAGGGAGGGGGAAGGTTTAGAATTAAAAAAAAAAAGAAAGCAATTAGTTTAGTGAATGATAGGAAAGGGCACTGTGGAACTCTCAGTTTCTAAAATAAAGTTACCTTCTGAAAAGGTATTCCATAAAACTAAACGGAGTGATCTAAGGTTGCAACTTGTCTTTCTCCAGAACAAATGTACTTAATTAGGATTTTATTAGTTTATGCTTTTAGGTATTATAATAAATAAATCAATATTTGTACAGAAATAAATATGTGTCTCCAAGTCAGTTTGCAAGTTAACTAAATAATAAGGTGGAGATTGGTCACATTATCACCACCATTTTAATGGTAGACTGGAGCTTACTCTGAACACCCAAAATTACAAAAGCACAGCTAAACTAATTAGGGACTTAAGGAATAGTTCTGAACTTTATTAATACCACACATTGGTAAAAACAACATTTAGTTTTGTTTGACCAAGATATCACTACATCTTGAATTACAGCTTCTTAAATATGAAAACACAGAGAGTTAATTTATCCCTAAACTTATTCACATGAATGAACTGACCTAGTCTTTGATTTCTGAGATCTCAGTAAAGGACATGTATTATAAAGCAATAACATAAAAAAATATATCTGAATTGACTTCCATTGTTGACACATTCTGCAGAACCCCAGTTTTCCACAGCAGTTTTCGCCCTTGTTTTCCACAGCAGTTTTATTTTGGCTACCAGCAATGAAATCGGCTATATAATACATGAGGATATGGGAGAGAATATGAAAACAGGAGAGTAAGAAAGGTATCTTCAAATATCCTCTGAGAGGATAAAAATGGAAGATTACCATTTCACAACTGTCAAGAGAAGGGATTAATTTTAGATCATTTTCTATTTCTACTGCCTGATGTGGTAGTTAGATGAATAGAAGGCCATTGTCTTTATTCATTAATTTCAAGACACTGTTAGAAGATGGAAATCTTTTGGAATTATTATGCCTCTGTAACAATCTTTATCTAAAAACTTTGACTCTTAGAAAATACTTTTCTCTTCTAACTGTAAATGTTGTCAGAAGGTTGAATCAGAGACAGGCTGTCAACACAGATTTTCAATGTCTGTCCCACAAAGTTCATTTGAGGGTCTTTTGTCTTCTTACACTTACCAAGATAGCATTTTATCAAAAAGAACATGATTTAAATCAGATAAATGTTTAAATGTACTTATTTCTGATGTTTCTCATTAGCCAACAGTAGATTAAAGACTATCCATAAAACTACCAAATGATGAAACTATGATACTGCTAACTTAGTGTAACCTTCTCCAATACTCGAATTTTTATCAGTGATCCAGTCGAATCCTATCATGATGTGGTGACTAGACACTGACAAAGCCATGCCAGTGAACTAATTCCTGCAGAAACTATCAGTTCTGAGGTCAAAAGAGCAAGAAGACAATGTCCCTATAGGAATGTATGTGTATAAATTATTTTTAAATTAGATAAAAATATTTTTGTAAATATTTAAACATACAGAAAATAAAAATTAAATATATATTTCAACATATGCATACTTTTTCATAAATGTATAATGTATAAATACATAATATATGTGCATTCTTCTTTCAAATAGAGAATAGGTTTCATGAAACATGTTTATGTCTTTGAAATTCATATTGAAATGCAGCCAAAATATTCTTGCAGAAATGAAATAAAAGAGACTGAAATGGGATCTGAAAATAAATGTTGACCACAAAGTTATGAGTCCATAGTTATGAATTCTTTTATATATATTTAAAATTATTATATGCAACCTTTAAAGCAGGAATGAAAAGACACTTGGAAATTTTCAGAACTTTAAAAAAAGGAAAAAAAAGTTTTTGTTAAATAAAATCTACAAGATGAGTAGTGTGCCTTAATTCCCTAAAATTCATAAGATTTGAGAAGATGAACCCAAAGCTATAATTTTGCTCCCCTTAAATTTTAGGTGTGTAAACACAGGTACAGTTCATTTGCTTTTAATGATAGAGATGTGAAAGATATTCTCATAATGCAAAGATCTAATCTGACTGATTAGCTGAAGAGTTTCCTATGATACAAAATCTACCATATATGTGCAAAAATAAATTACAAAGTAAGTCTTGAAAATAACGTTCAAAGCGTAGTGTTTAACATTATGAAATCTTCAGTAAGTTATAAACAGGCATGGTCTCAGTCTCCCCATCTATACAATGAAAGGACTGTTCTAAAATCTCTTCTAATTCAAACTGAGATGACAGTGACATTATCACATTCGATACTATGATGAAGCTATTTTCACTTGCTGTTAATCAACATAGTATTTTTGTCTTTTGTTCTTTATTCTTTCTTACTTTTCCAGTGTGTCATTCTGAGAAAAATTGGGAACTTGTGTCTTAACAATTTACTGAAATGAACCATATGCCCAAATATATACACTGAAGATTCCCTTCATCTACAACCTCTATTTATTATATAAACCACAACCATGTTTCCAAGAGTGACTCTCGGTGTCCTTCCATTAGCAAATTGCTGGCATGACTTTCCCTAAATGAGAATTATAAATTATACCTCTTACTACTTTTTTTTTCTAAAGTACATTTTCCTAATATTTAATTTATAAATCATTTCCCAGATGTATTAGTAATAAATGGTTGAAGGCGGCAGACAGGTCTCCAGCAAGAAAGTATCATGCTTGCTGTTTACTGGGAGGCCTCATTAAAAAGGCATCAAGAGAAAGCAAAATAAAAACAACCTTGTGAACCTTTGTAATTGGTCTCAAGGGATATGTAGCTCTAAGGATATCAGTACAACAATGCCCTACTCCAAACTCCCTCATAGGTTGTACAGAAAATATTTCTTTGGTGATATACTATTTAAATAAGACAGTTACTTATGATCAGAATGAAAATAAGGCAAAAAATAAATGCTTCTTGGTTTCAAGTATTTTATTACCAAAACAGTATTTTTTATAAAATGCTCATCCGAATCCTTTTGAGCTATCACGCTGCTGAGAAATGAAGTAATTTTCAACAAATGTATCAGAAATGTTTCCTATGTATGTAGAAGTATACAGATACATACATACATTGAATATATAATATACACACATATATTATTCGTGGCGTGGTAGTCAATAATTTAGACATATCACATATGGATTATTTCATGAAGATTTATCACTTACAGTGATTAACCTTTCAATATACTGGTTTTTAAAATACCTTTTATGGGACATCTGGGTGGCTCAGTCATTTAAGCGTCCAACTATTGGTCTAGGCTCAGATCATGGTCACACAGGTTCCTGAGTTTGGGCCCCGCATCAGGTTTCACACTGTCAGTGAGGAGACTGCTTGGGATTCTTTCTATCCTTCTCTCTCTCTCTGTCCCTTCCCCACTCACCTCTCTCTCAGAATAAATAAACATAAAAAATTAAAATAAAATAAAACAAAATAATAAAATAAAATAAAATAAAATAAAATAAAATAAAATAAAATAAATAAAATACTTGTTCTTTTGAGAATCTCCCTTGTAGAGATAAGGACAACTTTTTATAATTGCTTGTTACCCACCAGAAATCCAGTGTTCTCTGTATTTGTTTTATGATTTTTCTCTGTTTTAAGACATTCTTCCATGTAGTGAGATACATTTACGGCAGTTATTTTCAGAAGTTAGCAGATCTTGGTTGATCCACAGATCAAGTGGTGTGTAAAATGGATTTCCAAAGGAAAAAAAAAAAAGAAACCCTAAAATATGTCAAATATCAACACGATTCTTTAGATATATATTATTTTTCAGAAGCTGTCTGACAACTGATTAATCTCAAAATTTATTCCTCTTTGTTTTGAGCTAAACATGTTATAATTAAAAGTAACTTCGTTTTTCATGGGCCTTCTCTCTTCATGCAAATGTACCTGCTACATGATTAATCACGCTGATCTATAACCACCAGGTTCAAATACTCACACATGAACCAAACACATGAACTGAACATTTCAGATGCTTGATTTTTAGTATCTGCTTTATGCAAACAAAAACAAAAAACTAACATGAGGTCCTAGAATCCAGAGCACCAGATTCAATTTTTTTTTCTCATCTTGGTTCACCTCCTAGTATAATCATATACACATTTATTTGCTGATTCACAAGTAAATTAGGACTAATAATACTCTAGGAGGTAGTTTGAACATTTTAACTCAGATATTAGCTATACAATTAAGTATATATAACAGTTCTGATCAGGTGATCAAATAAATTTGTTCTTATATTTATATATTCCTTTTGGGAAAATAATACATGTTCAAAATAACAAATACATGAATTAAAACAGAAAAATAAAATTTACCCGTTATCTTACTTTCAAGAAATCATTAGGCAGTGTTTTCTTATAATCCCTTCTGGTTTTAATTCATTTTGTTACATTTAATAACATTATGATGAACTTTTTCACATATAATGTCTTGGTAGAATCTTTGTTTATTAAATTAGACTTAAAAAGCAAATGACCAAGTGGCACCGGGGGCTCAGTCTTTTAAGTGTCCGACTTCAGCTCAGGTCATGTTTTCACATTTGTGAGTTCAAGCCCCACATCAGGCTTTGCTCTGATAGTGTAGAGCCTGCTTGGGATCCTAGATCTCTTCCTCTCTCTCTCTCTCTCTGCCCGTCTCCAAATTGTGCTCCCTCCCTTCCTCCCTCCCCCTCTCTCAAAATACTAAATAAATTAAAAACTAAAAAAAAGCAAATGAACAAAAACCTGTGGAACAACCCATTAACAAAATATTTTCCTCATCATCCAAATCATACAAGTATAGAAAATACTGTTTAGAGCAATAGTTACTGAATTGAAATCCAATTAAAAGCTATGCTGAATAGACACAAAAAGACAAATATTATATGATTCTACTTATATGAAATACACAGAATGGGCTGATTCACTGAGACAGAAAATAAATCAGACATTATCTGGAGGTCAGGGTGGGAGTAATGGAATGTTATTCCTTAATGATTCCCTATGGAGGTGAGGAAAAACTTTGGAAATAGTGGTGATGGTGGTACAATATTGGGAACGTAATTAATGACATTCAATTGTACACTTAAAAATTATTAAAACAGCAAATTGTATGTTATATATATTTTACCACATTTTCAAAAAGATGCATGAAGTGTGCAATGTTATTAGAAAGCTAGTCAGCAGAAGAATCAGATTTCACAAAAAATTATTTTAGACTAAAAATGGCAAAAATAGTACAGAGAACTCCCAAGTATTCTTCATCCAGCCTTCTCTGGGTCAACTGTGTAAATATAGTGCGAATATCAAAACAAGAAACAAGCTTCAAAATTTATTCAGATTTTATCAGTATTTTCCTAATGTCCTTTTCCTGTTCCATGACACAATATAATGAAGAGTACTAGTAAACAATTTTGTACACTGTCCCTTGAGTAATTTTACACAGTGCCTGATATCTTCTCCTGATTAGATTGTGGCTATATATTTTTCTCAAGAATAAAAGTGATGTGCCCTTCAGAGTATCATGTCAGGATACGTAACGGTCCCTATGTCCCAGCATGAGTGATGTAACCATGATCACCTCATTCAGATAGTGTCTCCCAAGTTTTTCTACTGTAAAGCTCTAACTGTCCTTTTTATAAAGAATAAATACTTGGGGTGGGGCATCCTTTGGGAGTAAGAAAAGTTTGTTTTTCCTCAAACTTTTATCCACCAGTTTTAGAATCCATCAGTTGGCCTTGCCTATGACAATTAATCCCATGGTTTCCTAATGATGATGATCCATCTTCTTTATTCCTTATACAATTGAATTCCTCCATGAGAAATACCTGTGTATTCTCTCCTACCTATTTATCTATGTATCTCAGTATTGGCTCCTGGATATTTAGTTGATTCTATGGGCTACAATTCACTATTATACCAGTTTATTGGGTTGCTCTAGTTTTTTAGCTTTCGACCTTAGGAGCTCTCCTATGTTTGTGCCTGTGTGCTGACATGACCCCATCCTTTTAAGTACTTCCTTACTTCTTTGGTGCCAAAGCTGCTCCAAGCTCATCTTGTACTTTTTCTGCTACAGCCCTGGAATCAGCCACTTCTCCAAGGATTCCTTGGACAATGGCATTTAAATACCAAGATCTAGGCTCGGCATGCCCATTGCTACTGCAGTATTATTGCTTCTAAGTCCTCTCAAGTAAAGAAAGCTTGGAAATATATGTATTATACTCCCAAAGAGCCCGGTATTTAATCCAAGCATTTTTACCCTCCCAAATAATCTCCTCACCTATTCTGGATCTGATTTGTAATCTGTGAGGATTCACAAGTCAGGAAGGGATAAAGAAATAATAAGTCAATTATATAAATAATTAAAACAGGAAGAGTAAAATAAAGGCCTCCTTCTCTTTAATCAGGTTAAGGACTAGCAGATGTTCCTTACGCGGCCAGGAACTCCAATATGCTTTAAATTACAAGTCTAGTACATCTGAGAAAAACTTTTAAGCCCAGTGCCTTTGTTTCTGTAACTGTGAAATGGGTTGATTATCTCCGGCCCCAAGAGATATCATGAAAACAATGCAAGGTAAGAAACGTGAAGGTATTTTGTAAATTCTAAATACATGATTTTGAGAGCATATTGATGTCCAATATGAAAAATGCTTAATACAAAAAAACATTTCCCAGGATATGAAGGCAGAATTCTAAATATGTCCCTTTAAGATTCCCATTCCCTGATTATTCCATCAAACATGAAGCTAGGTCCTGTTATGAATGTACTTTGCAGACAGAATTAAGATTATTTATCAGCTAACTTCAAAATAGAGAAATTACTGTGGATGATTACTGGGCCAATAGTAATCACACCAGTCTTTAAAAGTAGAAGAGTCCATCAGATGTATGTGAATAAGATGAGGCCAGAGAAATGAGGCAGAAGGCAAGGGCAGAGAGAGGTGTGAAAAAAACCTGACCCATCATTTTTGGCTTTGAACAGGATCATCAGCCATGGTATATAAGAAGACTTCAAGAGCTAAGAATGACTCCAGACAACAGCCAGCAAGGAAACAGAGATCCCAATCCTAAAATCACACGAAATTGAATTCTGTTAGCAGCTTAAACAATCCTGGAAACAGATTTTCCCCTATAGCTTAGGAAGGAAGGAAAGACAGGAAGGGAGGAAGAGAGAAAGGAGGGAGGAAAGAAGATACAGAGGAAGGAAGCTTGCTGAACCCCTGCTTTCAGCCTTGTGACAATTTTAGCAGAGATCTATGCTATACTCACATTCCCGACCCATGAAAATTGTGAGCTGATACATGGATACTGTTTTAAGTCATTACATTTGTTTTTAAAGATTTTTTTTAATGTTTATTTATTTTCCTGAGAGAAAGAAAGACAGAGCAGGAGCGGGAGAGGTGCAGAGAGGGAGACACAGAATCCGAAACAGGTTCCAGGCTCTGAGCTGTCAGCACAGAGCCTGACATGGGGCTCAAACCCATGAATGGTAAGATCATGACCTGAGCCAAAATCAGACACTTAACCGACTGAGCTACCCAGGCGCCCTGTAAGTCACTACATTTGTGATCATTTGTTACAGCACCAATAAAAACAAACACATGAGGTTTCTACACAAGAAAAATGATTTAGAAAAAGGAAATAATCCTTTTCATAATCTATGTGAGCCATAGTGCCCTAGACATAATGACAACTGGTGATAGATAATATGAGACAGAAACATGTGATGTGAGAAAATTTAAAAAAACCGAGATAGTATTATGTGAACAATTCACACTTACAGGATCCACTCTATAATTTCATTTGTCTTTATTTGAGACCTATATGGGTCACAAACCTATCTACACCCATTTTCTAAAGAGAGTAAAAGAACTCAAGACTTAGATTTGTAATCTCTCATAAAATGTAATCCAAGCTGTATATAGCCCAGGCATTAGCCAAGTGAACTTAGGCATTCCATCACCTCCAAACTTTAATCTCCACATCTTTAATATGGGTGCAAACAGAAGCTATGTGGGTTTAAGTGAGATAACGTAAATGTAAGTTTTTGAAAATGGAAAGTACAAAAACTGTCATGAGGTTTGGGTACATTACTGATTTTCAGAAACTGACCTAAATAGTTGCTGGCAGTCAGATTAGCCTACACTTTTAATATTTTAAGGCTGATTTACAAACATTCATTTTAACGCTGATCTCTTTGCATATTCTCCAACTTTGAAATTATAAATTGAATGTGTTCGGAGGTGGTTTGTGACTTCTAAAGAAAGCAGGAAGGAAGGAATGGAAGGACTCAGACTAACATTATGCCAATCTGAAATCTTCCTATCAGTGAAAAGGATATTAAGTAAGGAAATTAAAAAAAAATTTCCTATGTTGCTTATTAAGGGTTGAGGTATCTCTCCCTCTCCGCCAAGTTCGTGTGTTGAAGTCCTCATTGCCAGTACCTCAAAATGTGACCTAATGAGTTAAAATGAGTTTATACTAGAGTAGAATGGGCCCCTGATCCAATATTACTAGTGTGTTTTTAAAATGGGCATAGTGGACATACACACATACACACAGGGGATATACCATATGGAGATGTAGGCAAAGAGGAGGGTGACACTTCTATATGCCAAAGAACATAAAACCACGACGGCAAACCACCAGAAGCCAGGAAAAAGGCCCAAAGCAGACTGTCCACATCTCTCAGAAGGAACTACCCCTGTAGAAACCTTGATCTCAGATATCTAGCCCTCGGATGTGTCAGACAATAAATTACAGTTGTTTAAACCACCTAGTTTGTGTTATTTTGTGATGGCAGCCCAGGCAAACTATGGCCGTCCTCCATTCATGAAATAAGATACATAGGGAACTACTGCAACTGCCATTAACCTGCAAAGGGTATGAACTTTCAAATACTCTGAGGACATTTAATTCTTTCAAAAAAATCCCTCAAACCATAAAAAAGGTGGGAACTGTTATCGCTGCATTTTACAAGAAAACAGTAGAGGTAAGAGAGTTTGAAAGGCTTGCTTAAAATCAACGAGATGGAGGAGGAAAAGCTTGAATTTGAACCTTTGAAGTTTCAATCCACATTCCCCTTCACTATGTCATTCAGTCAATTTCCATTTGGCTCAATTCCTCATATTTATCCCTAAACTCAGATGGGAGAATCTAGCAAACAGAAATGATAAGGGAGCTCGGCCCTTAGACTGTATGTTTGAGACAAGGAAAAGTCCCATTAAATTCAACTGCAAGGGGGCCAGGGGGCAGAACTGGAAGGCAGGGTCCAGCTGTCCTGGTGAGGCAGTTTCCACAAGCCCGTTGTCTTAATCAGTTTGTCAAAGCAAAACTGCTTGAGCTGTTCAAGTACAGTTCCAGGACAGCATATGTCAGAGACCTCATCTTTGTCCAATTCTGTTTTATTAGATTACAGTCCAGCAGATGTTCTTTCCCCCTGGAGGAGCTCTAACATATTTTAAATTCCCAGCCTCGCTCCCTTGAGAAATACTCAAAATCCAGGTACTATTTTGCCGGTGAACAAAACTGCTTCTGTAGGATTAAAACATTCAACCTCTTGGGCTTTTAGTTAAAGTTTACCTGGTAACGCACTGTGGTGAACAAATAGCCACACTCGTATGTTGAAAGTTTTAACCTCTACAAAGTTTGCAGCTTATCTGAAGAGCAAACTATTAACTATAGAAGCAATGGACTTGTAATCCCTGAAGAAAACATCACAGTAGGTAGGTGAGTAAAAATGAAACCATTCTTTTTCTTATTTGCTTCCCTTCCCTTGAATTACTTGGATTGTCTCCATGCCTCATCCCACTTGAGGAAACTAGAAAAACCGAAATAACAGAAACCTGTTGTTATTTTAGAGGGGGAAAAGGTGGGAAGTTGTGAAATAATTTACACACAAAAGCATATGCAAGTAAAAACTACTTTCTGTTATCTTAACTTCTGGGGTAATACTCAAAATAACCACTATGCACCATTATCCACAAATATATGAGAAATTTCTGAATATCAGCAAGGAACTGTTTATTGATCTCTGAGGAAATATGTTGCACTAAAAAGGACATTAAACAAGTCAGAAGACCTGATCTCTGTATCTGGCTCCACCATTAACAAGCTCTGTGACCTTCATTCCAAGGCCTTTTGATAACTATCTCCCCATTTGTGTAATGAACTACATGATCCCCAAGGTCTACTTCTAATCTAATATCAAGAGATCCAAATAACGGACACTCCAAAGTCTAGCTAAGAAGTAATTCTTAAAACATGATTCTGGAAAATTTGGAGAATAAACTAATTCCAAATATAAACTGATGAAAGTGGTAACAGCCAGATCATTTTCATCGTAACATTTGGTATACATACCTGGCACAAAAATTAAAATTGAATGACTGATTATCATGTGCTATGTTCTGTGCTAGTTTCTTGATGCACTCACACCTATCATGTAAAAATTGTACAAGAGAACTTTAATAATGCTTCCTCAAAAGGGGTTAATTTTAAGATAGTGGAGGAAGAGAAAAGCGGAGAATATATCTTAACTTAGGAATGCAAAGATGGAGGGGCACCTAGGTGGTGTAGTTGGTTGAGTGTTCAACTCCTGCTTTTGGCTCAGGTCCTTATCCCAGGGTCCTGGGTTTGAGCCCCATATTGCGCTCGGCGCTGAGTGTGGAGCCAGTTTAAGATTCCCTCCCTCCCACTCGTTTTCTCTCTAAAAACAAAAAAAAAAAAAAAAAAAAAAAAGGAGAAGAAGTAGAAGAAATGTAAAGTTCAAGAGTACGGGGTGTTTATCCTCTTACATACAGCTTAATTCAAACAGTTGCAAAGTAGTTGTGGAAAAACTTGGAATAAAACTCATTACAAAGATAGTTTCTTTGCTTTGAGACACAAGATATTACCAAATATTTAATTTTTATAATAGACATGATTTTTGTACCATCGCACAGACACAGCCATGTAGAAAATATTAATATTTTATTATTATTTTGGAAACATCAAGTTATTATTAAATCTATGTTATATCTATTTAACTTATTGAAGCAGCAGTTAGAAGTTGAGCTATATTACTTATCTACTTATCTAGAGAAACACAAACACACATCAGGTGGCAGGGGAAGATTCAGTGGTAAACGTGATTCTAAAACCCTGTAATGAAGTTCAGGGGGAAAAAAAAGGATATTACGAAAAAAAGGAGAAAAATTCAAAATAATATAGAAATGAGTTTCTGGTTTTGTCACAATAGAAATGTTTACAGTAAGAAAAATACTTCATTGTGGTATTTCTAAGAAACTTCTATGAAAAAGTTAGGTCTTGAAGGAGAGAAGGTGCTACTGTACTGAAGGCCCAGAATCCGGAAATCCTTGAAGGACTGATTTTCGAAGTGTAGAAGTTAATTATATAAATATTTCCTGGGAAACCTAACCCCATAATTAGTCTCAGTTTGTCTGCCCACATTAAATTATATTACCTGATATAGGCTGTTACATTTCTCCTTGATGTATTTCATAACTAATGAAATCACTCACATGTATTGATTCTATTTGAAGAAAAATGGGAGGCTACTTTTTACAAGTAGATTTCCACCACAGCATGATTATGTGGTGAGTTGGTAATGACAGAAACCATTTGATTTTTACTCTTCATTAAAAATAAATATACATTTAAATAAGATTCATGGTTACTCTACTAAGAATCCATATAACAGACCAAATCCCTTATTACTCTAAACTAGAATTAATTGCAGTGAATTTGGAAAAACATAAACCATGTTGGTACAATACGTGAATGCAGTAATAAATTTATTGAGCATTTACTACATGCAAGGCAAGTACTAAGTATTTTATATGCATTGATTCATTCAATTTTCTCAATAATCAAATTAGATAAGTTAGTAATATCTTCATTTACAAATAGGGAAAGACAAAGTCTCAGAGAACTTATATAACTATTAACTGCTAGAAAGCAGCACAGCTTATTTTCAAAATCAGCTCTTTCAAATCCCAGGCTGAAATAATAAATGGATTCTAAGACATCTCTTATTTAAAAAAAATCATCCAGTACATAAGAGCTGTCTTGAAACTGTGGCCACAAAAGTTATAATGGCTCAAAACTTACATAAGTAAAATTAAACTTAAAGACAGCACCAGACAGGGTCTAGCAAGTGAACAATATTAAAATGCTTATCATGGCTGAATAGGGCCAGAGATCTGAAATCTAGAGACCAACCCCACAGACTAACCCAGAGCCAGGGAAAATCAGAACAGAAAGTGATCCCAGAAAAACTGACACAGATAAGGGGCAGGAACAGCAGGGGCTCCAACCAAAGGAATAGTTTTTCTTCCCCAGTTCAATAGCTCTTTAGTAGAATAATGCCTGGGTTGGGCCAAAGGATACTCTCTGCGAATTGCTTTTCTCCAAACTGCTGTCCTGTTGCTAAGTTATTATCGATTTTAAACTTAACATCTTTCACTGGATAACTGAAAACTTAAGATTCATCTAAAAAACTGACCCATGAAAAAGCCTGACCTCTATATTCTACAGTTCCATTGAAAATCCAAATGCATAATGCAAACCTCTGGTAAAACTGAAGGTAGGGGGTCAAATTTGGTTAGCAAAAGTACAAGGAGAATGAACCCATTATTTGTGACCAAGTCCAGATCCAATCTTATTTCCAAGGGTTTCAAGGAACTCTCAAATTCTGGTAATACAGTGGCCAAGAGAGATGGGACAGAGAGTGTATCTTGGAAATGTATCAGTTGTAAAGAAAAGTTTGCTTTAATATTGAACCAAAGCACACTCTGTATAGCAAAATCCTATGTGTTACAGTAAACACATTATAGTAAATCTATACAGTTTCCAACCCTTTCTGATAATATAAAGGGCCAACTGCTCATACAGAAAATAAAGTCAGAAAACTATCAAAATTTTTAATCATAGTTCATGGCCAAAATATTGTAAATGGGTCTAAAACAGTAGCATATTAACAATGAAACAATTGCATTTAATTGTTACTCTGATACATTTTTGGCCCTAATTTTGCTTACATAAAACGATGTATTTAAAATAGAAAATGAATTATTTCACCCTAAAAGAGAAACATCATTTTGTTGTTGTTGTTTTAATGTGCCATATAATTATGTGATATAATTTCTGTCTTTCAGGAAACTCTCTAGATATATACGCTATCATTCAAGCATACTTCAAATTATAAGCGTTTTCATGGTTTCTGATACATTGTCATTTATCTTTCAAGGGCTGCTATGTGTGACACTTAGCCTCTCTGGCCTAAAAAGAAAAGCATCTCTATTTTTAATACTTGAACGTCAAATAGGATTCAAGCAAAATTTTAACTTGTCAATTTGTTAAAACTGCTACAGAGAAGCAACAGAGCATAATCAAGGTATTTTTATCTCCCAGGTCATTTTCACAGTTAAGTCATTTTTTATAGAATGAATTTACTATCTATTTTTCCTGCACCAAATGCAACCCCACAGAATTATTTTTTTTAAAGTAGTCTGTTTCATTTAACTCAAAAGGATCACTGCAGAGAACTCAAAGTAATAAAGCTACTGAATTTTCTATTAATAATATGAAACTTTGCAGAGATTTAGCAAAATAATTATTTCTAAAATAATCTCTTAGAAATGGCTAAGCTACTGAAGCATAACACATTAACTTTAGCATAGCTAACCACAACATAGATTTCTACCATAGTAGAATTTATATTGATAAAACCACCAATTCAAAATCATTAGATAGATGAGAGCTTCAGTGAAATTTCCTTCTTTAAATTATAATGTTGAGCAATGTGGTATCTGTCATATGGATTAAGTATTGTTGTCTGAGTTTGCTAGATATGTGTATATGTAGAGGTAACTTCTAAAATATTTAGAAATTGCTAAAAAAAATCCTGCAAATGAAATGAGACTAATCTCGTGTTTGCAAAAAAGAACAGAATTTAAGCTCCTATGTTTTTTTCTGCAGAAGGTTTTAAAATAAAATGGCATTATATATTTAAGAGAGAACCAAAGAAGACTGGAAAGCTTCATCAAGTATTAAAGCTAAATATCCTAGCAAAAACCCAAGGACCACATATTCTTAGTTCTTGCTTCTTGGAAGAGCTATAATTCGTATATGAAAAATAACATACTTACTATATCGGATGTCTGCTTTCAACAAATACTGAACTTATCTTTAGCATAACTTCAATCCTTGGTGCATTATTTATTTCATCCTAACAGCAGCAAAGATGCAAGATGTTCCAAAGCTTTACTTTCAGACAGTTTTCTTCAACCACAGTCTTTTACACGTCCTGTTATTTGCTTCAGCATCTATGAAACAACTGCATCCTTCACAACAATCAAAACCCTTGAAGCAATCCACATCTGCTTCCTTATACTGAATTTCAAACCTAGTAACTAAAATAAAAAAAAAAAGAGATACCTTCTTTACTTCCTATTTTATTTCAGAAAGTTTCATGGGTTGAATATTCCACATCCCTGTAACATACCACAGAGCACTAAACGGTAAGAATTACATTACTTCAGCTCCTTAGATTCTAACTGATAAGGTGTGCCTTTTACATTTATATTGAGTTCTGAGGAGCTGATGCCATACCGGTCTAATAATTAATAATTCATGGAGCCAAATTACAGCCTTAGAAGGAAACAGCCACTTTGACTAGTTCTTTCATAATTCTCTGATTTATGTATGACAGCACAGAAGAGTTCTAGGAGAGGTTAATAAAAAAAAAAAAAAAAAAAAAACCAGACATAACACTTGAGTTTTAAAATTAGTACTGCCTTTGCACAAGCTGGGTTTGTCATGGCATCATGGGAGTTCTATCTCTTTGAGCAGAGTCCTTTCAAAGGGATGACATTATCATTTTGAATGAACATCTGGCTAGTGAGGATGTCCAGGGAAAAAATACAGGATGCTGCAGGAGGTTGGGGGAGCAGGTAGTAAACTCCATATGAGGGGCACTTTGGACAAAAAAGTGGGGGGATTTCACCTCACAGTTTCTAAAAAGTGGCCTTTAACAGGATTTCTGAGAAGACGATTCAGGCTTAAATCTTCCCTGTATCTCATTATTCGTCATATGTGGTAACAGCTCAGGCTGGGCCAGTCGCTATACATGTGCTGGGTTTTTGTGCTCATCTGCACATGAGTATTTGGCTGTGTTTAATAATTCACACAGAGCAGTTTCTTTTAGCATAAACTACCTATGATCTGTAAGACTTAATCATTTCAAAGGCCATTTTTAACCAAGGAAAGCTTTACTTATCAAACTGTAGAGATATGAAACATAGATTTCAATCCACTGTCCCACCAAGATACAAAATATTTTCATCATGCCAAAAGTTCCTTATATCCCCTCTTAGTCAACATCCTGCCTTCAAAGGAAGTGATTTCTTACATTACAGATTCTGTTGCCTATTCTAGACTTCTACTTAAATGGAATCACACACTATGTATTACTGTGTGCTTAGCATCCTTCACTCAACATGTTTTGAGATTCATTAACATTGCTGCTTTTTTGTTGTTGCTGAAATGGTATTCCACTCTGTGAACATGCAATCATTTACTTACCTACTCTTTTATTGAGAGATACCTAGGCTGTTACGAGTTTTATGTGATTATACATCAACCTGCTATAAACAGAGTAACACAAAGCTCTTTGTGGACATGTTTTCATTCTTCTTGGATAAATACCCTTGTATATAAATATAGTTGTTAGGTCACGTTGTGGATTCATTTTAACTTTTTATGCAAATGTCAAACTATTTTCCAAAGAAACCACACTACCTCAGATTCCTGCCCAAAATATAGGTGAGTTCTGCTTGCTCCACATACCTGCCAATATATTTTGCTGTCAATCTCTTTTATTTTAGCCATTTACTGGGTATATGGTGCTGTGTCATAGTTTTAATTTTCATTTCTCTCCTAACTTATGATGTTGAGCACTTGTTTCATGTGCTTATTGGTTAAGTCTCAATATTCATTAATAATTAATGAAGTAGCCTTTGACTTAATAGAAGAAAAGAAAGAGATTTTCCAACTTTGGAAAGCCTAAAGCCTCAGCTGTCTTTGAAATAGTGCATCTACAGGGGCGTCTGGGTGGCTCAGTCGGTTAAGTGTCTGACTCTTGGTTTTGGCTCAGGTCATGATCTCATTGTTTGTGACATAGAGCCCCGTGTGGGGGTCTGTGCTAACAGCATGAAGCCTGCTTGGCATTCTCTCTCTCCCTGTCTGTCTCTGCCCCTCCCCCACTAGTGTGCACACAAGCATGCTGTCTCTCAAAATAAATAAATAAACATTTTTTAAAAAAGCAACAGTGTATCTACAAAACACTATCTTTTCACCCAGCTAGGTCTAGCCTGAATCTTTGATCAAATACTGTTCCTGTTAACATGAAGACCCTAAGCCCTGCCAACTCCTCCTTTAGAGCCCCACCCCCCACCCTTTATTGGATTTGATTATGTCCTTCCCTTTGGTCTTTTTTTTCATTCTCAATATTATAATATTACTTTTTCTGTATATGAAGTGATACTTTCTTTGCAGACTCATACTCACTAGCATAGCTAAGAATTTAGCTTTCATTGATGGGAATTGTGGGTATTGGATTAAGAGAGACTGGTGTATGAATACCCATACATAACCCTGATCGAAATTCAAGTCTTTAGTCTTGCTTTTCTGATTTGTAAAATGAGAATAGGTAGGTTCTCTTTGGGTTGTTATACGAACTAAAATATGTAATTGATATGTAACATATATGAACTGATCAAGAGCAGTGATGGTGACAAGGTGGTAACAGTTGTGACTCATACAATTCAATCTAAAAAGGACCTCAGTTCACAATTATAATTATTGTCCTTGAGTGATTGAGTGGATTTATGGTGATCCTTTCCTATCTTTTACCTGATCCTTCAAGTAGATCATTTATCACCTATGTGTTTTAATGATGATGAAGATAATAATAAGTATTTATACTCTACATAAACCACAATTTATATAAAGATAATAAGAGAGAAGGTAATATGATTGAAATTCTCAGTATTATTTCACCTCATATAATCTCACAGTAAGGCAGACTTATACATACACACAAGTATGGAATATTTTATTAACTGCATATCTGCCAGTAAAGATACTTATATTTCTCTATCGAAGTGTAGAAGAATAGACAAAAATAAATGTAACCCATATAAGTCTATGAAAAAACAAAAATGTACCAAAAGGAATGAATGTACCAAAAGGAACAAATTAAGAAGTGTTTATACTTCCTTGATGTCAACTTGTCTTTAGGTAAAATAGCCAAACACAACTGGGAAGGTGAGAAACAGTCTGGTAAGATTTGATTTGGGGTGAAGCAACATTTTTCTTAGCTTGGCATTACTAGTAGGATACAATTTGGAGAAGACCAAGTTCTATTCTGAGCTCGATAAAAGTAGCCATAATGACATTCACATGTTGATTTTTAAAAAGTTGATTAAAAGCTCACTCCATGGGGTGTCTGGGTGGCTCAGTCTGTTGAGTGTCCGACTTCTACTCAGGGCATGATCTCACGATTAATGGGTTCCAGCCCATGTTGGACTCTGTGCTGACAACTCAGAGCCTGGAGCCTGCTTCAGATTCTGTATCTCTCTCTCCCCTCCCCTGCTCATGCTCTGTCTCTCTCTCTCAAAAATAAACATGAAAAAATTAAAAAAAAAAAAACACAACTCCCTCCAATTATTTAATGCTATTAGCTATACTTGACCCACCTAATCAGCAGACTGAGAATCTCTAGCTAAGGGGCTTCACTCCCACTTTTCCAAAACTGATGGATCAGAATTCTTACATTAAACTCTCATGGGTCACAAGATCAATGAAAAGGCTAGCTACTAAAGTTTTTTATGATCAGAGGTGATCTTTCATTCTTAACAATTAGTTCATGGGAGAAGCAGTCCCAGGATCAAAATCCTTGCTAGGATCATACAAAAGTCTCATGCAATGGTTATGTAGCCAGTTATCTTTCCCAATCTACCAGGGTAAACATCCCTTGTGCCTTATCCTTTACTCATTAGGCCATCCACCAAAATGAGGCTTAATTGGCCCTGATATGTATTTTCTTTGGGCACCACATTGGTAGAGTTGAGGTGTAGAACAGGAGCCCAAGTTAAGAAGCATGAGTTTGTACTTCATTTTGCTCTGTTCTAGCTCTATGACCTCATACAGTAACTTTGTTGTATTCTTCATACAACACCAAAGTTTTTGCATTTTTCGCTACGGTTTGCCGAGACTTTATATATGGCATTCACTGACGACTCTCAGCCATGTAAGCCTGAGATAACACAATTGTAAAAATGGTCATAAAAGGGGCTAGCATGGATTGAATCAGGAAATGAGGTGGATGACCTTAATATAAGCATGCACTAAATGTTTCTAACACACTCTTATTACGCACTCTGTTTCACTTTTATGCCTCAGTATTTTTGGATAGGTTGTTGGTTATTATATTTGAAGATATGGGAGGTATCCAACCCAGTAAACAAAGTCAATCCTCCATGCTAGCCATTTTATCACATCAGCATGAATCCCACAGGTAGTGTGGCAGGGAGGTCAATACTGAGCCCATTACAAACTAAAGCTGGCTTCTATATTAGGGTCCAGCTATTCAAAATCTGTAAGGAACACCTGTTATTAGAATTTTAAGCCAAATAATAACCATTATGAAGAATATACTAAAGAATATACTAACCTAAAGAATATACTTAAAGAATATACTCTAACCTAAAGAATATAAACTAAAGAATATACTTAAAGAATAATATTAATCTTCTGGAAGAAAGAAATGCCTTTTTGGAGTTCATGCTATTTAGAAGGTACTCACAAGTGAAAGCTGAGGTTTAGCAACTCTCTGAGCAAAACTTCCCAGTCCAAGAATTACATAAAAAATTTAGAAATTAAAGTGGGTTGATAAAGTCTCAGTTATATGTCCAACATTATTATTATTATTATATTATTATTTGTGAAACTATTCTAATTCTACAAACATTATTTTACATCAAGAAAAGTCAGGTGGGGGGAAAAAACCTCTGAATCCTATTTAGGTTATTAGGTTATTCATTAACCACTAACTGCATGGAAAATACTTAATGTGTGTGTTACACTCAAAGTAGAGCCCATAAGCTCTTCAGGTGACCTACAATAATTTTAACAGGAAAAACAGAAGGCTTTGGTTGTCAAATCAATTTAGCTTATATATATATATATATATATATATATATATATATATATATATATATATATATATCATGTGTTTACTTAAGTATACTTAAGGTTTTTACTTAGTGTGCATCAGTATTGGAAATTCCTTCTTTGCGGCTCTTTTGTTCTCTGATTTTAGAGACAGAAGCTTTGACTTGACACATTTTTCTAAAGTTTATTTTTTGTAGAATTTGGATTTGTAATCTACTACCATATTTAGTAGTAATGTATCACTAAAAATAAACACTAAAAAAATTTTTAAGATTTTAATGTTTATTTATTTTGAGAGAGAGAGAGAGAGGATGTTTATGAGTGGGGGAGGGGCAGAGAGAGAGGGAGAGAGATCATCCCAAGCAGGCTCCATGTTGTCAGTGCAGAGCCCAACACAAGGCTTGATCACATGAACCGTGAGATCATGACCGGAGCCGAAATCTAGAGTCACACACCTAACCAACTGAGCCAACCAGGTGTCCCAAATATTTTCAGTATTTAACTCTCCATTTTAAGTACCTTTTGCAGGGAGGGAATTTAAATAATCATTTTCCAGGGTACCTGGGTGGCTCAATCAGTTGAGCATCCAGCTTCGGTTCAGGTCATGATCTCACGGTTTGTGAGTCCTAGCCCTAGGTTGGGCTCACTGCTGTCAGCCTGTCAGCACAGAGCCAGCTTCAGATCCTCTGTCTCCCTCTCTCTGCCCCTCCCCCACTTGGGTTCTCCCCAAAATAAATAAGTATTTAAAAAAAAAAAAAACTAATTGCTTTCCAAAATATATCCTGTTTCATTTTATTTAAAAAAAATTAGCTCTACTGACTAAATTCACGATAAAAGCCTTTTCCAAAATCATAACACCATACTTAATGATACCACATTTTCATTACATGGAAACCAAAAATGATGGATCCTAAGTATTATTTTAACCATGTTTCAGAGAAGCTGATTGTACTCTTCTAGAACCTTAACAGCTTGCATGGCACAGTGCAATTTTAAAATCAATTTGGTTCACCCTTTGTTCTTGGGAAGACGAGCTCTTTGTTTTCCACCTTCTGATGATACACATAGTTCAGATATAATGTGTGGAACATAAAAA
The DNA here is from genome assembly GCF_018350195.1 of Panthera tigris. NCBI lineage: Eukaryota > Metazoa > Chordata > Mammalia > Carnivora > Felidae > Panthera > Panthera tigris. Next base: position 44,292,579 of record NC_056661.1, on the reverse strand, counting down.
ATAAAGAAGAATAATGGAAGTGTATCCCTTAAAACTAGTATCACAACTCTTGCAGGAAAAACAGCAAAACAAGAGAATCTTTTTTGAAAATTGGCTTTTGGATAAGGGCTTAGAAATAAAAATAAAAGTGAAATTTATCCAGCTATCCACATTTATATTTATGATAATTAAATTATTCATAATTAAATTTCATAATGTTTTAGTTATTTTCCATTATTACATGTCTTCTACCTATCAAATAATAATTAATCCAAATGTCTTAAAATGGAAGAAGATACCACTATTGTTATTATTATTTTGACATCACAGTCAAAACAAAAAACAGAAATCATGTTTCCTTTGATAAAAAATAAATTCACAACAGCAGCAATCCTCTACGCCAATTTTATTTTTAAATATTTTTCTTTTAACTTTTAATAAAGATTTGCACCTTGAGAATGATAGAAATTACTCGCCAGGTTTACATTTTAAAGGTTATTTGCAAACTTTTTCAAGACATCACTGCCATAGACTAGTAGAACCACAATTCTTAGATCACCAAAAGCCTTAAGAGACATATAACAAAAAATGAACTGTGTCATAACTGAAATAAAGATGAAGCAAAGATGCAGACGAGAGAAAGAAAAAGGGAGCTACTCATGGATTTGCTCCCTAAATGACTCATATACGCTTTATCTTTCTCCTTTACTGACCACCAGTAAAGAGGTAATCTTTAAAGTAAATGCTCAGCTGTAGTTAATTCTCATCTGAAATACTTGTGGTAATTATATCCTATGCTCAGTGTAATTTTTCAGTTCCCAATTTATCTTTTACTATCCTATTGATGGACTTTAGTTATAACCCACCCCAAATAATTTTTGAGAGGGATAAATATTATTTAATGAAATATTTCTTGAGATAAATTTCCCCTTTGTTTCTAAAAAGTAAAATATGCCCTTAGCTGTCAGCATTTTTAGCTAAATGCTACAAACAGAAACAGGTTTGCAATTTTCCTATCTCCTTAGAAATATTCTAGCTTTAAGCATGTGAAATGTTTACTGTTATCCCTGTACATAAAATTGTCCAAAAATTGTTAAAAATGCAAACATATTTTCCGACATATATTTTAAATGCAATACAAACATACTTTGCAAACGATGATTTAAACCAAGCCCAAGAAACCAAACTATTGGAGTATGATGAGATATTGGCAGTTAGATGAACTGGCCCCAGATGGTAAAGCATTCTTTATTGTCTGAAGTGGTTACAATACAAAAGGCCCATAGGAAAAGACTATGAATTATACATCTCAGTATTACAACCTTACCACCTGGCCAGTCTGATGCCATCACAAAAGGGTGAACAGACAGCAATGCAATTATGAAGGGGAAAGGGGGAAAGAATCCAGTCAGAATGAAAGCAGAGATTTAGTAAAATAATCATCTGTTTGGCCCTTCCAGGGACCATGCTAGGCAGTGAGATATGAATATAAGTAGTACACAGCCCTTTCTTGAGGAACTCATGATCTAACTACTGACGCAAATATATGAACAAATATATCGTGACAGGACAATTAATAAATAATATTTTAAAGGTATAGTAATATGTAATTACAGTAATATGGAGGTGAGGAAATCACCTCTCTTTTGGACACAGAAAATGATTTCTCAGAAGTGGTAGCTGAGTACATGTACACATATTCATTAACTTACCAAATATTGATAAAACATTGTTATGGTTTGAACTGTGTCCCCCAAAAAGAGATATTGAAGTCCAAACCCCTAATACCTATAAATGTGCTCTCTTTGGAAATAGGGTCTTTGCAGATGTAATCAAGTTAAAATGAGGCCATTAGCACGAGCCATAACCCAGTAAGAGCAGTGTCTTCATAAGAAAAGGAAAATCTAGATATACACACAGACACAGATGGAGTATGGCCAAGAAAAGACAGGGGCAGAGACTAAAGTTCTGTTCCCACAAGTCACAGTATGTCTTAAGTTACCAAAAGCTAGAAGAGACAAGGATGGATCTTCCCAGACAGGCTTCAAAGGAGCATGGCCCTGCCAACACTTTGATTTTGGAATTCTAGCCTCCAGATATGTCAGAATAGATTTCTGTTGTTTAAGCCACCCACTGTGTGGCACTTTGTTACAGCAGCCCTAGCACACTAATAAAGCATCTACCATGAACAACATAGCCCGAAAATTGTTCAGAAAACAGTGCTGAAAAGGACAACGACTCTGCCAGGAAAATGCTAATAGACTGTTCTAGGCAATAAGACTAGCATAAATAAAACACAAATTTATGAATTGGCATTGTTTGTTGTGGAGGGAGAGTTGTATGTGATTTGATACTAATGTACACAAAAGTGAGATAACGTGGCTGGGGAGTAAGGCAGGCACCAAATCATAAAAATTCTCACATGTCATGGCAAAGAGTGTGGGGTTAATCCTATTAACAATAGTGTGGTTTATGGTTTAAGCTAGGGAGGTGATCATATCCTTTTATTTTCCATGGATCACTCTGATAGAAGCAAGACAATCAATTTGTTCTAGGCAATAGCAAAAGGAAAGAGACCACTTTGGAAACTACAGTAATAAGCCAAACCAGACATGAAATCAGGATATGAGTGAAGGTCGAGGGAACAACAATGACTTTCAGTCCAAATGATCTCAAACTTACAGCAATGTAAAAGGGGCTTTGTGTAACTCATATTAAAAAAAAAAAAAAAAAAAAAAAAGAGTAAGGCAATGTGCTACTAAAAAAAAAAAAACACTTCAGAAAAAGGTAAAAAGTAAAATTTAGTCCTTCCATTTGGAAACCAAGGATATAACATAGAATGGCATGTGTGCACACATATAAAAATATGTTGAGTGGTTCCTGGTATGGAAGCCAAATAGGTATCTGTATGTAAGACTGCTTGAAAGCCTACCCTAACAGCAAGGCAGATGTGAGTCCTATATAACTCTCAGAGCATCAGGAGATTTCCACAATGGGACTGCCTTTGATTCAGTCTTGATTCAGCTGGACATTCGCATGTTACTCTGACTTTAGATATGTTTTTGACGACCTCATGATTTCCCAACCTACGGTATTGAAAAAGAAAAAAAACCATTAAAATAAGGATAATAAATGTGTCTGTGCCTGGCATTCTGTGACATTAAATCTAAACAGGAAGAAAATTCCTCTGGCTTCCCCTCCTCCCTACCTGATTTAATCTAATGAAAAAAAATTATGTGCTCCGAATAATTATATCACTTTACAAGAGGCAAGATGAGAATTGAATAGCAGCACAACACTACTGGACTAGAGCATCTTAATTTAGGGTTGTTAGTCCTCACTCTCCAGGTACTAAGAATTACCAAACTTGCATAGGTCACTCAGGACACCGGGCTTAGGTTTAGGATTGTCTTGTTCAATATTTTATTAATAACAATGCTAATAATAATGGTTTGGGGCTAATGTTTACAGAGCCCTTATCTTGTGACAGTTTCTAAGTTAGGAACTCATTGCCTTATCTTACTCCAACTGCCCTCAAGCCCTGATTTTATTCTCATTCTCAAACCAGACTTCAAAAACCAACAACTTTCCAAATGGTGAATTAAGGATCTGAATGCATTTTTTTATTAAGCTATCATAGTCAATCATAGGTACCACATGACTGTAATGTATGCATACATATAGTAAGAGACTATAGTGTTATGATTAAATTCATGGGTGGGGAGCTTGGGTGGCTCAGTGGTTAAGCATTTGACTGTAGTTCAGGTCCTGATCTCATGACTCATGAGTTCGAGCCTCACTTCAGGCTCTGTGCTGACAGCTCGGAGCCTAGAGTCTGCTTTGGATTCTGTGTCTCCCTCTCTCTCTAATCCTCCCCAACTCACACTATGCCCCTCTCTCTCTCAAAAGTAAATAATAAGCATTATTATTTTTTTTTTTTTTAATTCATGGGCTTGGGACCAGGTAGTGTCAGATCAAAATACAGATTTAGCCCCATATCTGCTGTTTTAGCTGAGACAGTTTACCTACTGCTTCTAAGACTCAGGTGCCTCAAACATGAAATGAGGAAAGTAAGTTTAAGACTCAGTTTCCTCAAACGTGAAATGTAGAAAGCACTACTTAGGTATTGTCATTATCACGGTCATCAACATCATCATCATAATAGTAAGTGGTTACTCATTGCTGCAGACATTTAAACAGAGATTGGACAAGCACATGGCATGGATATTATAAAGAAGATTCATAAGCTGGATAGGTAATTTGATAAGATTATCATTATCTTGTGAGTTCGGGTCTGTGATCATATAAGTCTGGGAAATGCTATGTAATATATTCCCTTCTTGGACTTTCAAACTTAATGTCAGGTCTATTAAGAGTTTCAGTGGTCAATGAAACTGTGTATATTGGCTTCAACCCAGATGTTTTTAGCTTTGTCAGATGATGCTATCCTTCTTGCACTGTACACTTGATGATAACTGAAACACATTAGTGTTATTTAAACACATATTGTAGAAAGTACCCAGTCTAGAAGCAAAGACAGGCATTCTTTATTTTTGGTTCTAATCCACCAGTAATTCGAACTCAAATAATAATCACTTAAAAGTACAGGATAAAGATTCAATATAAGCCTTCTAGAGACTAGGAAGTATTACTTAGTAAGTGTTCCTGTTTTACTGATTATGGTTAAGAGTAAACAATGCCTAAAGTGAGAAATCTAAACTCAGATAAACAAATCAACATAACACAAAAGGTGTAAGAAAAGAAAGTTAAGCCATTGACAATAAAGGTACATCTTTTTTTAAAAAGATCTGTGGAGTGGTCCAGGTTTAACATTAACTCTAGCTAAAATCACAGTCATATATATATTATCTCGATAGGCAAACTGACATTATTTTCTGTGTGTAGGAGAAACTGGCTCTGTGCCCTCATTTTGATCATCTTTGCCACAAGCTGTACAAAGAACAATAAACTTTCTCGCCAGTTTGAAATTATATATGTATTTTTAAATTGGAGACAATTTTAAAGAGAACTTTTGGTTTCAGAACAAGCTCCTTTGCTAGGAAAATTTCTAAGTATTGGTGAAAAATACCATACTATATGTTTTCTCATTATTTCCAACCAGCTCAATATATTTTTTTGAAATATGCAATATTTTATAAGGGGTGCATGAAGTCTTGAGTTAAAAATCAAAATGGTACTATATAGTTAAGCCTCTGTTAAAGGAGATTATTTTTAAATGATTTAAAAATATTTATTTTAATTGGAATAAAATAAATCTCAAAGTCTTCAAATGTCCATCATAATCTACAGACTAAGAAAGAACTATTATGTATCATGTGCCATACACTCTCACACACCATGAAGCAATTTTACGTTTTTTATGTCACAGAACTTTCACAATAACCACATAGTTCAGATTTATTAATTTCATATTACAGACAAGCATAGTTCCAAGAGTTTAAATTGTGTTCCCAAAACCTCCCAACTAGTGAGTAACATCTAAGACACCTAAATGAAGAAGGTCTTTTCATTTTCTGCTTCCCAGGTCTAGCCAAGAAACCAACTATGAAACAGAAAATATTGGGGTCTATCTCTCTCTATAAAAGAAAACAAAGGCAAAGTTCTAAAAATTCTAAAATAATTGGTACTCAGGACTCCAGAATACAACAGCAATGAATAAAAAAAAGAGGAAACACATATGATACCTATTGCAGCTGGTCAATTATAAATCAGGAATCTAGAAATCATAAAATTGCTAGAAGTCTTTAAAGTTACAAAGACATGTCTAGCCTGCCCTTCTTTCTTTCAGATCTCCTCACTTGCAGATAGGATTACTAAAATCGACAGAGTTAATTATTCAGTCTAATGTCAAATAGGTTAAGAATAGAAAAATAAACAAATAAAAACCACAAAGCATGCATGATCAGCAACTCAAATCTGGATGTCCTTAATTTGATAACAGTCAGTGTTTTAAATGACTCATATAAATTGGCTAGCTCTCTAGATGTCCACAGGAGTAAAGTGAGCATGTGTACTTAGTCCACTGAAGTGATGTTTAGATAAACTAAAGTTTGAAAACTGTTCTGAAAATATAGGGTGTTGCAAGAGTGGTAAGCTTCGTTACTATTCAAATTAATACCAAATCTCACCTGTTCCACAGAGCTATATAAATGTAAAACAGATTCATTTCATTTTCTTCAACTATTTCCTGCCTCCAATCTTCAACATCTGATCTTAGGGCTCTCTAATATTTTATCCAAATGACTTAAAGAATCAAAAGAGAAAAACAGATCCAGGAACTGACATGGATGTAAACTCTAATGTTGTCACCAGGGCTGTGATACACTGATAATTTCATGTGATATCCAAATTTCACATAAAAAAAAGAAGCGTTACTTTGGAAAACCCCATCTTCCTTTCCCTAGCTTCAGGAAAAACACAATGGACTGAGGAAAGGGAAGGACATTGATATTTCAAATGATCAATGTTTCTTCGATAACTTATGCTGTGTGACAGATAGTATCTAATTAAATTCTCACTGTGACCCTTTGATGCTGATAATCTTATAACCTATAATTTTTTAAGCTAAAGAGGAAACTGCACCTCAGAGAGGTTATATATTTTTCCCAAGGTCACGTAGCTCAATCAAGTAATGACAAGAGATGCAAATCCCAGCAGCCTGTTTTCAAAGATAAGATTTTCACAATAAATAATATCCCCCCCATTCCTCACCCAGTATTTTATTTTAGAATCATCTGTCTTAACCTATTTGTCTTAACCTTAACGCCCCCAACCAACAATTAATACTAATATAGCAATTAGGCAATGTCAGGGAGCAAGAACTCCTGTCCCCTCAGGGGTCCTCGTAGCTGGACTAAAAATCAAATTGGTAAGAGACAGATTAATAGGAGAAAATCAAATTTAATAGGCTCACATACTGGGGATCCATATACACATGGATATTCCAAGACAGTCAGGCAAAATGAGGTATATATGCCATTCTGAACCAAGGAGAAGAGGCTAGTGGTTGGGAATTTCAGAGGAAAGGAATACACTTCAAAGGGCAGTAAGAACAGATATTTGGTAATTAGATGTTTGCCCTAATATACAGATGGGTCAGTCAAATAAAATTTATTTCTGCTAATATCCTTTATTCCAGGAAAGACCTCCAATTTAGATTCTTCTGTGTGGTTAAGTAAAGACAAAGTATCTCTTGAGCCCACAGGGTCTCAAGAGCCTTCAGCTCAAAATAATCCACATGCCAAAGTAGCATATTCAGCAGAGGTGGGGGTGGATCTGTCCTAAACTTCTTCAGTCACAAGGCTGAAAGAGACCTGTGAAACTCTGGATACAATACCCTCACTTTTTAAATTAGGAAAATGAGGTCAACGACATTAATAAAATTAACTGTCCAAGGTACTATCAGAGGTTAGTTTCCAGAGTGGGAGGAAAATATACAGTGTGTAGCCTTAAGATTTTTTGCTCTTCAACCCACAAGAGCTTCATGTTTCTTAAAATATTTTACCCATATTGATAACCATTTGGTAGGAAGGAAGGAGAGAAGGAGGAATAGAGAGATGTAAAGAGAGAGAGAGGGGGAAGGGAGGGAGGGAGAGAGGGAGGAAGGGAAGGAGGGAGGAAGATAAAGAAAGAAAAGAAAAGAAAAGAAAAGAAAAGAAAAGAAAAGAAAAGAAAAGAAAGAAAGAAAGAAAGAAAGAAAGAAAGAAAGAAAGAAAGAGGAGGAAAGAAAGAGGAAGGGAAAGAGGACAGGGAGAGGGGAGAGACAAGAGGGAGGGGAAGGGAGAAAGGAGGAGGAGAAGGTAAAAAAAAAGGGGGGTAGAAAGAGAAATAAAGTAAAAGAAACAGGCTATATGATCTGATTACTAGAAAAACTGTCTCAATCCTTTATGCTCCTTTGGTTGTTATTCCATGATTCCATTTAAAGGCTCAAGCATCATACGTCTACTGCGTCAGAAAAAGTGACAATTAATGGGAAGTACGAGAAGCAGGAGTGCTGCATCTGCTCTATATGACAATATAACCTATATGACAATACAAATTGTTAATGTATGGTCGGTGACTGAATAAAGCACTTTACGTTTAAAAATTTATCAAACCAGGGGCGCCTGGGTGGCTCAGTCAGTTGGGCGGCTGACTTCGGCTCAGGTCATGATCTCGCGGTCCGTGAGTTCGAGCCCCGCGTCGGGCTCTGTGCTGACAGCTCAGAGCCTGGAGCCTGTTTCAGATTCTGTGTCTCCCTCTCGCTGACCCTCCCCTGTTCATGCTCTGTCTCTTTCTGTCTCAAAAATAAATAAAACGTTAAAAAATTTTTTTTTAAATTTATCAAACCATAGGGGTGCCTGGATGGTTCAGTCAGTTAAGCGTCTCTTAGTTTTGGCTCAGGTCATGATCTTGAGGCTTCCTGGGTTTGAGCCCCGTATAGGGCTCTGAGCTGGGAGTGTGGAGCCTGCTTGGGATTCTTTTTCCTTGCTCTCTGTCCCTCTCCCACTCATGCTATCTCTGTCTCTCTCAAAATAAATAAACTTAAAAAAATAATAAAAATTTTATTGAACCATAGTATAAACTTTCCATTCCTCTAAAACCAATAATAAAGAGATGCACCCTTACAAAACACTAATAACAATGCAAATTCTCCTCTTATTAAGATTCAAAGGGCAGAAAAAGAAAAAATAATGCCACTACCAGAATTATTTGTAGCTCTTCCCTTTTCAAAAAGAAAAAGGAGCCAAGCCACAAGTCTCAAGTCCCCATATGCTTTATCTGAAGCTTTAAATTCATTTCTCTCATGTAAGACACAAATTAACTAGCTGTTTCTCTGATGCACTAGGAGAAGGCCAATGAAATGAGAAACACAGCACCTGGCACAATGCTTAACAAATGGACTGTCCCAAAATGTATTACATGAAAAAATAAATGAGTGCTAGTAGCAAAGATTTCTACCTGTTCACGAAGATCCATTTTTCCCTTGATCCAGGCCCCTAAGCTAGATGATATTTTCCAGCTTGTCATGCATAGCCAAAAAAGGCCATGTGACTGACTCCCAAACAATGTGAACTGAAGTAAAGCCTGTGCTACATAACCTCTCACAAGCCACACCAAGTAATTTCCCTCATTCTGACTGGAATGGTAATGTCCAGAAACATTTTGTAAAGAGGCAAAACTCTCACCTGCCTTGATCGCTGGATAACTATGCAGAGCAGAAGACCATCTCCCTCCCACAGTCCTGGACATGGAACCACCCTCGAATTTTAGGAACTTGAGAAACAAAATTCTGTTTTATTGAATCAATGCATTTGGGGCTAATTTATTACATGCATTTATCTTACCTCAAAATAATGCAATGGGTAATCATACAATACAAGCCCAATTCACATTGAGGCATGCAGGTTTTACACTATATATATATATATACACACACACACACACACACACACACACACACACACACACACACACACACACATACTTATTTTGCAATTAACTAAAGATGTAAAAAACCATTGACCCTAATAGCTAGTAGGAACTCATACTTCTAAGACCCCATTCTTCTGTGCTACCATTGTGCTTGCCTGATGTTTATTTTTTTATTTTTTTAATGTTTATTCATTTTTGAGAGAGAGAGAGAGAGCGCGAGTGCGCATGAGCAGAGTTGGATCAGAGAGAGAGGGGGACACAGACTCCAGAACAGGCTCCAAACTCTGAGCTGTCAGCACAGAGCCAACGTGGGGTTTAAACTCATGGACCAGATTGTGAGATCATGACCTGAGCCAAAGTCAGATGTTTAACCGAACGAGCCACCCAGGCGCCGCCCCCCCCCCCCCCGCCGCCCTTTGTTTTTAGATACAGAGCAAGAGAGTGTGTGTGCACACATGAGCTGGAGAGGGCCCAGGGGAGAGGGAGAATTTTAAGTAGCTTGATCGCACAACCCTGAGATCATGACCTGAGCTGAAATCAAGAGTCAGATGCTTATGGAAGTGAGCCACTCTGTGTTTGGTTTTTTTGTTTATTTGTTTTGTTTTATTTTGCAAACTTATACATCATAAATGTTCTGGGAACCTTCAGTTTCACTGTCTTCTTAGCTTCTTTAGGTGGCTTTTTATTTTTAAGAGACTCGAATCTAAAATTGTGTATTAGTGTGCAAAGACAATGAAACTTGCATGACCTTTCCTGTGAAGATATCACATCTCCAGAGAGGAAAGCTTTAACAGTGCATAGGGACAACACATCCCTCAGTGACTTAACAACCTGTGTCTGGGTGAAGGAGAGAGAGAGAGAGAGAGAAAAAGACTGTGCCTCACATATACGGCCGTTCTATTAATACTCTGTATAATGAAGCACAGTTCAAGATGGCATTTATATTAAAGACAGTGTGCTATACAAGCCATTTGCTTCCTGTCAGAGAGAGGTGCCATCGGCAGCACTAATACCACCTTCATGTTAAAAAAAAAAAAATCACTGGCTATAGCATCTAGAAACTGGTAAGAGCTCTCAGTCATTTTTTTGTATGTAATACAGCTAATGCCTGTACACTGTGGAATAATGAAGCAATCCATGATCAGCACAAAACCAAGGTGAAAGGAGACAGCAAACACTGAAACTGGAAATATTACCGCATATTAAATGTTAAACATGTAATTTATATTTTTACCGCCACATGCCCCCTTCCACAAAATTATACAGAACCTAAGAAAATGTGAGACTTGAGAGATAGGAATTCTCAAGGCAAAATGACTTAAAAACAAAACAAAACAAAACAAAACAAAACAAAACACAACTGTGGACAGCACTTATTCCATACGAAATACTTTATCTCAAAGATGGCTTGGTGATATATAAGCACTTACACTTCAAAGTTCAACTTCAAATATTACCACTTCTTTGAAGCCTTTCCTGATTTGCTCATAGCTGCCCTGCCTCAAAGGGAAAGGCAATCTACTTTCTGTGTGCTCCCATAACTCTTGGTTCTCACCATTAAATACATCATCAGCATCACCATTACTACCACCACTAATATTTATTCAGCATTTTCTAGGAACATCGCATAGGTCAACATTCTGATTTGGATTCGGCAACAAACAATAAGAATTATTCTATTATAATTAAATAGTTCAAGAGAAAGAAGAAGAGTGTCACACAGTAAATTGTTTTCTATCCGGTTCATGGATAACTGGTATCTTCAAATTCATAGTGGAAACCCACAACACAGTCCAGAATTACAGTACCTTCTTCAACAATTAGCACTCTATTGTCACTTAGTAACACAATAATGGATACTTGTTATATTTTTATTTTTCATGAGTAGTAGAAAATAGCTTTCCAAGGGTGCCTCGGTGGTTCAGTCAGTTAGCATCCAACTCTTGATTTCAGCTCAGATCATGATCTCACAGTGCCTGAGATCAAGCCCCATGTCGGACTCTGCACTGACAATGCAAAGTCTGCTTGGGATTCTCTCTTCCTCTCTCTGTGCTCCTCCCCTGCCTATGGTTGCTCTCTCTCTTTCTTTCTCAAAATAAATAAATAAACTTTTTTTAAAAAAGAAAAGAAAATAGCTTTCCTATAAGGTAAGGCACCTTTGCTTCCATAAATAATCAACTAAGAGAAGAATGGAAAATATACCGAATATTACGGTGAAAGTGAACAGCAGAGGTTTTGTCAAACCAGCTCCTCTTTCTCTTATTTCTTTTTCAATTGATATATGTCAGGCTGGTATAAAAGGGGTGAGTTCAACATCTGGACCAAAAGCAATGCATTTAACATTTCCAAGCAATTCAGAGGCACGGATGATTTACGATGCTATTCTTAGATTTTTATCATATGTCCTCTCACTTTATGAAATGTGGGCAGGCACATAAACCTGGTGACACTTTATGACATAAAAACAGTGATTGAAGACTGATAAAGAAGAAAGAAAAGAAGAATCATTTTAGTTTGGAGATGTTCAGAACAGGGCAGGCCCCTGGGAAGATGAGTTGAATTTTGCTCCAGCGGCAGTCCCTTTCAGCAATTGAAGAAACTTTGTGTTTAAGCAATCCCCAGCCTCCTCTATCTCTAGAAAAGGCAGAATAGGATCTGTAGCTTAACTGATGTACCTGTGTGGCTTTTTTCACTGGAGAAGCTGAGGCAGTCATATTACTGAGTATTGAAAGGCCCTGAAGAGAATAAGGCCACTGTAATACATTTTCTATCTACAAAATGACCCATCTCCTTCTGCATTAGGCAGACGGGTATGGGAGTGGAGCAGGTAAAAAAAAAGGCTGCAAAAGAAAAGAAGGGAGGAGGAAAAGATAAAATGACTGACATATGAAGGAAAATAGAAATAGCATGGCATTTTATGAAAGCCAGAGCTTGTGTATAAATCACTTCTCTAAAAGATATCCTCGGCAACACAAAATAATACCTCAGAAACTATCTGTGGGTAGCCATTTCTATTTTGTGGAAAAGACACCGCATCTATTTAGAAATACTAGAAACCACCTACTGTCACCAATTGGTTGATCAGTTTCAAACTTACTACTCGATCTCATAAAACCTCTTTGGACTAGAGCAGATTTGCACAATGAGTTTTTAAGACATCACATTTTATGTATATTGTCAGATGGACTTTTCAATTTTTAAACTATGTCACTCAATGTAACAATAATCAAATCATTGCATTGGCTAAAATAAGTAATATATTATGGCATAAATGCTAAATTATATCTAAATATAGACGTAGTATTTTGGAAAAGTCATTAATCTTTTTCTCATTTATTTTATCAATATTTCAACCAGTGACACTGGATTAGTATCTCAGGGCATGACAAATGTGATCTTTCTTTTAATCATTAAATAAAAATTTAAACATTCATTTATATTTTCTGATGCCATTTATGATAGTTTTGGCATTTAAGACTTTTAATTTCCTCATGGTCAATCGTATGTAATGACTCACATAAATATTTTATTGCTTCCAATAATTATTTCTCATTAGAATCATAGCCTTGTTTTTTCAAATAAGTCTTGCCACTTTACAATGGCCCATAAGGAACATGTGATGTTCTACCTTATCCACAGATAGGAGATAAGTGAGCAACAGTTTTGGAGATTTCTAGTTACATGATGATACAACAGATTCACAAGTACCTACTCTGAAGAATACTTCATAGTTACAGATCTGTAACTGGCAGTATTATGAGACAGGCAATATGATAAAGTTCAGCTCTTCATGTAAGCAGCTGATAGGACTGAACAACCCTTCTTTCTGCGTATGAGAGTTGAAGTGCACAGCTTGCCTGCACTAACAAAAGCTCTGTCTGGGGAACAGAGTTGGCAAATCCTGGATTTACCTCACAGGCCAATTAATTCCATGACCTATGGATGGGAGGTTGTAAATAAATGTCCATGCCCACCTTCTGCCTCAGGAGCCCATTTTCTTTCGCTGAATTAGATAGGCACTTACTTACAAAAAAAGGAAGAGGAAAAAAAGAAACCTTTCCTTTAGGGGTGCTGAAAAAGAGCTGCTTAATTATTCGTGCCACACATCCTAGAGAATAAAGTTCTGCTAATCATAGCAGAGGAATCATTATTATTGATTAAAATGTCATTTAAGTCAGAGATCAGGAACCCCAAAAAAGATCATTTTTGCTTTCCAAATTAACCATAAAATGTTTCAACTGTAAGTGAAATGCCATTCTATGCTGTTGCAATGAATTTCCAATAATAGTATCTACTTTATGTTGGTTCAAAAACATTGCCTTAATTAGGCTGACCTTTAAAGAGCTTTTCTAGAACTGAAATTCTTTAAAATGCTTCCGCATCTTATATTCACATGCAATCTATTTGTCCAAATATAATTATTAAAGCTCTAAAATCACAACTTAGTATTTGTTTTAGACACCAAACATTATTTTTGTCATTCTGCTGCCAAACATCAAAGTCCCACTTAGAAGCTATTAACAGATATAAAATTTTTAATACATGCTTATACCAGTTGAGAATTTGTCTAATATTAAAAATTGTCTTCTTGTCTGGAGGAAAGGGAGGGTGTAGATAAAAACAAAAATGAAACCTTGCTTCAAGATATCAAGGAAGGGGCGCCTGAGTGGCTCAGATGGTTGAGAACCTGACTCCTGATTTCGGCTCAGGTCATGATCTCAAGGTTCCCAAGTACGAGCCCCGCATCGGGGCTTTAGATCCTCTGCACCCCCCTCCACCCCTCCCCCATTAGCGCTCTCACTAAATAAATAAACATTAAAATTTTTTGTAAAGATATCAAGCAGTATCTAAGCAATGTATCCACTTCAGAAAGTGTTTAGCTTATAATCATGACATCCACATTTGTCTAATTTTTATCTTGGCTTTCAGTGTTTACAAAACACATCTATGTGCTTTATTCCACTGGAAAAATCAGTCTTCCTGGGAAGTACATAAAAGCAGTCTTCTATTTTAGAGAGGAAAACACAGTTTCCAGCAGAGTAATTAAGTCATGTCATTTGTCTCTATGTCTTTAACCAGCTACTGCCCTCAGGGAGTGAGATTCTCCTCAGGCCATGCAGGAACTAAGCCACAGTTTTTCTGAAATTCTGTAAGAAAACATTGCTTCCTACAGGTGCCATCACTAAATGAGCCTTTGAGATGAATTCCTCTAACCTCCATGCTCTCCCTACCTTAAAAAATGGGTGGGGGTGGGGGTGGGGGTGGAGAAAGCCTAAAACTAAACTGATTCCTCCAAGGTCACACAATTTACCATAGCCCAGCAGGCATTACACCCAGATCTTCTGACTTCTATTTAATTGCTCTTCCTGTCATCTCCTACCTGTTTTCTCCTTTTCCAGAAATGGATAGAGATTTAAAAAAACAAAACAAAACAAAACAAAACAAAACAAAACAAAACAAAACAAAACATTTCTGGTCAGGCTCTGAAAGCCAGTTAGCCAGCTCTGAAAGACAGTGGAACTGCCTTTGAAATTGTTGCCTTTTTAAATTCATGTTTTTCAGAAACATAAACGCTTGGAACCTGGTGTCAAATATCAATTAAGTCCCTGATTTAGAGTTTTTGAAGAATGGGTACACTTCCTCTGTGGACCTTTTAGCATTGTATGTGTCACATCCTGTGCTGACCAAGGAAGAATGTACCAATTAGCCATATATTTTATTGCCCTTTAGATCCTGTATTCTATCACGTATTTCCAGCCACAATGTTCATCGAACTTTTAGCTGATCAATCATATAAAACCACTATTTTCAAAACACTTTACAAAATTATCAAATTTCTGTGCATTCAGCAAAAATTAAAAACCATTTATGTCTCGTTCATATTATTGCTTTAGTCTTTTAAGTTTTAAGCCTCTAAAGCACATGTCTTTAACAAAATAAATAGACAGACAGATAGAGAAGGTTACTGCAAGTGCTTGTTACCACCCACCCCCGAACGAGCATTTCCCAAAAGATTATTTTGAGAATGATCACATTTCTGCACCTTTCCTAACTCTAAGTGGGAAACATAAACCCTTACTACTAGAGCCTGCATCATCACTTATACAAAAAACATGATGTTTATTTAAATGAAATTAAATTCTTCTTGTCTAAACCAAATACCACAAATTAGATGCTGGTTTTAATCTCTCCACTGAAAATACAGGTATTTGTAAGCTTACAAGACTTGGCCAACTGCTGTATTGTAAATGCTATAACTGCAGGCAGTTGATTATTTAGCTTATCTCCACATCACCACCTGCTAAAGAAAATTATTTAATGGAAGTCAGCATCAGATAGCTTTTTTGCTTCCATGAGGATTAAAGGGAAATTTTAACAGCCATGTGAATACTAAAATTCTTCCAAGTCTTCTTCTCGGTAAATTAATTCATTCAAAAATATGTATCACATTACTATTACATGCAACACACTGGGGATATAATCTGAGCACAAAAAGTGAACAACATATCATTTTACCATTCTCATGCATTTGGTCTAGTGGAAGGGTAAATATTAAATAATAAAATAAACATATTCATTCATTAAATATTTATTCCTTTAACAAATATTTACTGAGAGCCTACTATGTGTAAGGCACTTTTCTAGACATTTTAGCTACTTCAGTCACCAAATAAAATCAGTATCTTCTGTGTATTTATATTCTAGGATACAAAGACAGACACATTGTTAAATACTGGAGGAAAGGAGGAAAAAAGAAAAAATGGAGAAGGGCAAAGGGGATATAGAGCATTGAAGATGAGGGCTGAAATATTTTTAAAGATGTCAAGTATAAGCTTTATTAAAGTGACATGTGAATAGACTTAAAAAGTAATAAATGCCCTGGATAAATACTATAAAACAATGGCTTGAAAGACATGCAGGGATCCATGAGCCATAAAGAGGATGCTGGTCTTTACACCAAGGGCAATGGCAGGCTTGATAAGATTAATGACAAGATGTTTTGCTGCATTAGGAAAGAATACAAAGAACTAGAAGGAATGAACTCAGGTATCAAACAATTCTTCCACAAATGCAGTATCCAAGATATGGAAGAGATCAGAAACCATTCCACATGTTTTCCCATTTCTGCATCTAAATTATGTTCAAGAACAAACAGGGAGTTGGATTTGAAATCTCAGTCAATACAAATATGAAATCATGAAATCCCTAAGTACTGCAATAACATTCTCTATGCCTTAGCTTGTTGTTTTTAAATATGGCTTTTCAGACCTTCAGACAGAAATCACTTTTGCCAAGGAAGCTGGGTCTTTACAAATGCCTGCCTGATCCTCTTTCACAGCAAGAGGCAGATGTGGTACCCAGCATGAATTTTGGAAAATAGTCTATATTCACCTCCCAATTGAGAAACACAGGATAAACCTCCTAAAACTCTATGACTGTTTGAATCTATGATAAAAACACATCGACACTGGTAAGCAATTAATCAGATAATCCATTCATTTATTTAAAAATGTCAAAGGATTGCTGTCTTTGAGATTACCACCATGTTCAGATTAAGAGAAGCATTCCATAATCTACAGAACCACTTTCTCTGATGAAAAATATGTAAATGGTTTTGAATCAAATAGTCTCATTAAGCACTTACCCTTCCAAAGTTGTCAGATCAAACAGGAACAGAAGCAGCAGGGGTCATTTCATCACTCTAACACCTCTCCCTCTTCTTTTACATGCTCATTTCATTCCTTTGAATGCCATTAAACTTGACTCTGGTACACTCTAACCTTAGTTTTTGTTTTGTTTTGGCCACTCATTTTCATGCCCATTTTATGATTTCAAGTAAATCAAAGAATCACAGTTACCAAATGGTTCTCTCCAACATAATATTCTTAGTGAGCTTTTTGTTTTTGTTTTTTTTTAATGCATTTAAGCACACCACAGAATGACTGACATTGGTCCTGTATTAAGTGCTTTCAAAGATACTAAATACCATATATGTATTTTATGGCATAAGGTCATTAGAGGTGGGTACTAGGTACTGGCCTCAGGCTGTGAATCCAGTGTTTGCTAAACAGAGCAGAGAGGATGTAAAGACCAAAAGGAGGAAGAGGAGGAGAAAGAAAAAACAAAACCCAAGCAACAATAAATACTTATTCCTATGTTCTAGAACTAAAGGCACTGGTAGTCAATTAAACAGGGCTGGGCACTTGGTCAGTAAGAATGTATATGGGTACTGTGTAGCTGCAATATCAGTGACATCACATGCTCTGTGGAAAATGAAAGGTGAAAAGATACTACCAATATGGACAACTACACCCGGTACCAAAACAGTGTCAACATTATACATAGACTTAAACATTTTCAAGAGGGAAACATCATTTAACTTAGAAGAACTAAGGCTGGATAATAATAAGTATTAGGGTGGATAAAAGGAAGCTGGTTCTAAATCAATGCATTTATTCTTTCTTTTTTTTAAATTTGTGACAAGAATTATAATTTCTACCATGGGATGCTAGACAGGGCTCCACCTCAGAGAAGGACCTTGTGCTTTCTTGAAAATGTAAATACATTTTTTTTTAATTTCCAAGTAAGAGGAAGGAGGCATCAGGTTTCTAATATAGACTGGGCATTCTGTTGCATAGGCTCAAATTCAGAGGATAATGAAATTATGTGTAATAGGGGTCATCACAGTCTGCTGAAAATTACAAACATTTCTGATTTCTGGTAACTTTTCTAATTGCTGCAACCTCTTGCTAATCCCTACACAGCGGAGGCTTCCTTGGAGAATCTCTTACTCTTCATTTCAGCATTTGTCACCTAATTCTTAGAGGGTGTAATACAGGTTGCTAAATAATAATGGCTCTGATTTTTCTTTAATTAACACAAGAACAGTAGTAACAGTATAATTAGAATATATACAGGGGCAATCAAATTATTTTTATCTCCTTTCTGAGTAAGAGTTTAAAATGCTAGCTTTCCAAAAACCATAAGAAATGGGAACAATGCCTATGTTTTAAAACTCAGCAAATCACTATTTTTATTGGCATATTTCCTTACTTTGGCCTTATGATTAGCTTAACACAGAGAGAAAAGTTTAATTCACCATGCAATTTAACAGTAGGATTTTCCTCTTTAATTTTATAATGCTTGAGGTGTGACTACAAGTTAATCAGAGAAGATTTTGTTTTCTTGTTTTGTAGTAACCACCTTACACTTCAATATTGCAAAAGTGATTTCATAATACAAAGATCTTATAGTCTTGTAGTCTGTACAATTAATTCTGTTATTTAAGAAAATGTGAAAAAAACCCAGTCCATTCATATTTTATATCTTAAGTAACCATCCATAATATGTAGAATTCAAAGTTATTAGAGAATAGGCTTCATAATGTATAGGTTTGGCAATAATGGTGACTCATCCATTAGCTCTTATATAGTGGTACAGTACCAAAATAAATAGCAGGAAAACTTACAGATTAAGTAGGTTACAAAAGGGTGGTTCAAGTAAAGGAGTGGTTTTAACTCCACTTATGTACATGTGCATGTACATATATAATATATAAATTATATATAATATATATAAATTCAGACTATCTGAAAACACAGATGAAAAAGAAGTCTCAATATAGGTGGTTGGAAAAAGAGGTCATGTGTCTATATTAGCATATTTTTAAATACTGAATCGTAAAACCACAGTTAATCATTAAGTCAGTTCTTGCTTAAACATATCTGCAAGTTCTATAGAAGTTCTATAGAAAATAAGTACTATGGATCCTGAGGTAAATTTAATGATACTCAGTAGGGCTAAAGAGGCTAAAGGCTCAAATACTCTGACCATTCTTAGTAATTATAGACAAAAAAATTTCAATGGATTCACTATGATAAAAAAAAAAAAGAACATTGGGGCTCCTGGGTGGCTCAGTCGGTTAAGCTTCTGACTTCAGCTCTAATCAGGTCTGATCTCACTGTTCGTGAGTTCGAGCCCCACATCAGTCTCTGTGCTGACAGCTCAGAGCCTGGAGCCTGCTTCAAATTCTGTCTCCCTCTCTCTCTGACCCTCTCCTGCTCATACTCTGTGTCTCTCTCTCTCTCAAAAATAAATATACATTAGAAAAATTTTATGAAAAAAAGAAAAAGAACAACTCAGCCCATGGGCAAGTGAGATTTTTACACCAGTAGTAGGATAATCAACCCTTGCTTACCTACTATACATTAGTATATTTAAGCTTGTTATATTTTCAAGAGTAGTTTGTGTTTTATATTCTTGAAAATAATATAAAAATATGATGGGGGATAATTTAAGCTTTCAAATATGGCTTTATAATTTGCCTTTGTATATCTTACAAGAAAATCTGGAAAGGCAACTTAAATATTATGCATATCCTATCCAGGAGGTTTTCCCAAAGAAAAATAAAGTATGACACTGAGAAATCCAATAATTTCTCTTCTGTAAATCTATGGTACTTTTTTCTATGGTGGTTTTGTTTTTGTTTAATTTTTATGCTAGAAACTATTCTTTCAGGGGTGCGTGGGTGGCTTGGTTGGTTAAGCGTCCAACTTTGGCTCAGGTCATGATCTCATGGTCCGTGAGTTCGAGCCCTGCGTCGGGCTCTGTGCTGACAGCTCAGAGCCTGGAGCCTGTTTCAGATTCTGTGTGTGTCTCTCTCTCTGCCCCTCCCCTGTTCATGCTCTGTCTCTCTCTGTCTCAAAAATAAATAAACGTTAAATTTTTTTTAAATTAAAAAAAAATTAAAAAAAATACTATTCTTAATTATATGTCATTTAGTCTTCTACCAAGATATCCCTATATACACAGATACTGAATAAATATTTTTAGAAAACATAGCTAGATGGTCACATATACTAAATTTGAAGGAACATCATGTAGAGTACATATATTCTTATTATTTGGTGTTTCTAAAAACTAAGGATAATCATAACTACTTTCAACTTAAAATCTATGAATGCAACTTATTAAATATGACATTATTTATGTCATTATTATTTATGTCATTATTATTTATGACATTAAAATTATGTAGGCTTTATCATAAAATAATGCTGACAATAAAACCTCAGGAAGATAAGACTTTGAATCCAAGTTATAAGAAGAGACAGAGATTGTTATCAAGGTAGAATTTGTTGCACATCTTTTTTTTAATGTTTATTTACTTATTTGGGGAGAGAGAGAGCACAAGAGCAAGGGAAGGGCTGAGGGAGAGAGGGAGAGAAGTTGAGAGGGAGAGAGAGAGAGAGAGAGAGAGAGAGAGAGAGAGAGAGAGAGAGAATGGGAAAAAGGCAGGGAGAGAGACAGAGAGACAGAGAGAGAGACAGAATGAACCCCAAGCAGGCTCCGCGTTGTCAGCACAGAGCCTGACTCTGGGGTCAAATTCATGAACAGCCAGATCACAACCTGAGCCAAATCAGGAGTCAAGAGTTGGCCGCTTAATTGAATGAGCCACCCGGGCACCCCTCCCATCTTTCACTGTAACATGGGAAAATGCATTATGAATGAAAAAAGGATATAGATTTCAGATCAAAATCCCCAAATTTAGATCCTAATGTTTAATATCTTGTGGATCACTTATAAAAAGACTTTGTTTACACGCAAAGTTACACATTTATTAAATTAGTTTTCTGAGTTCTTACTTAATTATATGATGTGATTTTTTTTCACCTGTTTAAATTTACTTCTCATGAAAGGGTATAGCCAACAAAGGAAAAGGCTTTCCAAACACAGACAGACTTCCAGTAGAGAAAATAGAGTCAAGTTGAGGGTTAAGGCTCAAAGAATAAGTTGAAAATATCATACAATCAAAACTACTTTCATTCATGAAGAAGTTACCATGTAGGGGATGGACATACTCTAGCTTCCTTCAACAGGTCCAAATCAGACAGATTTTTCAAATTATTTTTTTCCTTAGCATTGGAATAGATCATTGTTTCTCCAAAGAGCACTATACCTAGTTGACTTTTGACTTGTGTTTAAAGGGCACAATGTATAAAATTATTTATATTTATGGGGTGCCTGGGTGGCTCAGTCGGTTGAGTGTCTGACTTCGGCTCAGGTCATGATCTCACAGTTCATGAGTTCAAGCCCGCGTCCAGCTCTGTACTGACAGCTCAGAACCTGGAGCCTGCTTCGGATTCTGTGTCTCCCTCTCTCTCTGCTCCTCCCCTGCTCACACTCTGTCTCTCTCTCAAAAATAAATAAAGATTTTTAAAACAATTTAATTATTTTTATTTAAACTTAAGAATCATACTGGGCATGGCAGGATGTTCACACAACATGAGAACAGAGGGACTAGGAGAACAGATTCACACTCCTCATCTCAGCCATGCTTTGGCAAACAGGATCACTAAGGGGTTATAAGACAGAAATGACCACACTCTGTGTTCTCTCTTCTTTACTCTTTTTCTCTACCCCTTCTCTTTCTTTCCTTGTTTCGTTAAGCGGGCAGTAAATTTGAAAACACACATTTGAATGTAATGTAATTCCACATCCTTAAGATTCCTTTTATTGAAGTAAAAGCAGTGGAAACACAAGGAAAGATAGGAGAAAGGTGAAGTGAAGAAAGATCATGAAGAACACTGAACATCCAAAATCAAACTCTATTTTATAAGTAACGGGGAATATTTTTATCCACAGAAGTAACTAAGAATAACTGTGTTTTAGGAAGATGCATCTTAGAAACAAATGAGGAAGTACAGATGAAAGAAAATGCCAGACTAAACCAAGCAAGGTAACTTGACACTGAGGAGGAGAAAAGACATGCTGGGTATGTTGTTACCTTACAACATACTTAAAACAACTGTTTTAAATCCCTTCGCAGTCTTTTCTCCCATCATAAAATAATAATATTAAACTAAATAACCATTGTAGCATCTCTCCAAATTGAATTTTAGAAATGTGTTTAAGCCACAAGGTGAAATGCACACAATATACTAAACACTGTATTGTAACTTCCTTATCCCCAAACAACAAATAAAAGGTTTGAAAAATGTCTACAGTGCAAAGTTAAATTGCACCATTATTCATAGTATTTTGTGGACTATGAAAATAGTATATTAGAGGCAGGCCAACACACACACACATACACACGAAGAAATTATAAGACTTGGTATTGTCATGGCAATGGCCTAGATTCACCATGGCATTGTCTCTCTTAAAAACAGTAATAATAGAATTTTTTTCTTTAACTTTGTTGGAATAACTAATAGCTGCTTTCAATAACCAGGAAACCAAGATTCATAGGATCACATTTTGCATAATTTTTCCTTTTATTTGCAGCTTCCAAAACAAAAGGCAATATACTATCCAGTGACTTTTTTATTTCTTAAGCTAGGCCTGAATTATAACTATTTAACTGTCTTCCAGGGATTCATCCAGATTAAAAGAGATCTAGAGTGGCTATATTGTCAAAAAAAATGCTAGAAGGTTCTTTTGAAATGCTCTAACTCAGGCTAACATTTTAGAGATTTGAAAATGGAAATTCTGTAGTCATCACTCAAAGATTCTAGTAAACAGCCCTTCCCATCTGACACGCCAGCACTTAGTGGGCCCTGGAAATAGAAAGAAGAACAACAAAATAGAATAAAAGAACAAGTGCAGCAACTATGATGATAATATCATGGCACTTCCTGATTTACTGGCTTACTATCTGACCCTGTCCTAGGCACGTTACAAATATCTTAGCAACCACTCTGAGAGAAGTATTTCCATTTTATAGAAGATGGGTTAGCAGATCAAAAAGCTCAAGTCACATTGTCAGTTGGGTTTTCAGCACGAGAGTTCAAATCCAGGACTGCATGACTTCTGAACTTAATTTAGTTGAAGTCTGCCATGTTATCCACACAACACAAGGGTAAGGAGTAACATTGAAATATTATAGCACCACATTTAAGCAAAGCTCTGGCTCTTAGATGGCTGGAACATAAAGTTGCCTAGTCTGTTATAAATATTCCATTCTTCAGTGATCATTAAGAAGCGATCATATAACTGGAAATATGCAATACGCATTATTTATTTTCTATTTGTAGGAAATCACCTACATTAAGGCTATAGATTATGCGTTACCTTACTATTTATTGTTTCAGTCGTCGGTAGAATTACTACATTCCATGCTTTATGAAGCTTGCTATCAATACTACCTTGAAGATGACTTTAAATTATAACAAAGTCTCTCTTAAGAGGATGCTGACCAGTTATTCTCTATCTTGAAAGAAGTCTATAAAAAGAGGAAAGATATTAGACTTTGATGATGTTTGGAGACAGCAACAGTGTTCAGCAAAAAGAGAATAGGGTTCTGGAGTCAGATCTTGATCCAAACTGCCATTTCCCAAAATTTATTAACCAAGACACCCTGGATAGGTTCCACATACAAAAAATAAGGGCAAAATAGCAGCCACTTCACATGGTTATTGTAACGCTTAAAAACAGAACATATAAATCACTTATCTCCTATATGTTGCAGGGGGAAAAAAGTATAGGTTTAGGAGACAGAGAAATTAGTTTTCATCACATTTACCTAAGGGGTCTTAAACTAGTAGGGTTCTTTAACATTTCCGAGATGTGGTTTCCTTTTTTTGTTTTTAAAGGTTTTATTTTTATTTTAAGTAATCTTTGCACCCAACATGGGGTTTGAACCTACAATCCTGAGTTCAAGAGTCTTATGTTCTCCTGACTGAGCCACCAGGTGTCTGGAGATGTAGTTTTTCTGATGAGGAAAACAGCACTTGCCTTGGAGGAAGAAGAGATGTGACATGCTTAACCTAAAAGTGGCACTTGGTAAATAACCCATACATGTTAGGTTTCCTCCATTCTGGCCCCTGTTACAGAGAAGACATCTGAAAAATGCTGGGCTTGCTTCCTTCACTAACACAATAGTGATGTCTTTCTACAACTTGACAAAACAAAACAAAACAAACCTGGTTCACTAAGGAAGAGTGTAGAATGGGGATATTTGGGCATTTTACATATGAGAGAGTAAGCTACCCTTGGGTGGTTCCAATATAGATACCCACAGCACTTTTCATCTTTAAGATATTATAGATATGCTCCTGTAGGAACTTGGAATATAATGACTCTAGCTGTCTTACCTAGACTTTAAGTGTAAATCTTACCATAGTCACTCCTCTGCTTAAAGTCTCAAAGTCTAATCTTATATTTAGAATAAAGTTATGAACTGTTTACATGGATTATAGATCCTACCTAGGTAGATTTGGGCCTTGCCCAATTCTCAAGGCACTCTCCTTAATTGTCACATTGGTCATATCTGACACCTTACTGTTCTTGGAATGCAACATTCTCTTTCTACCTCTATACCTTCGCCTATGCTCTTCATTTTGCCTGGAATTCTTCCTTGGCCAGGTCAACTCTTACTCTTTCTCTTTATCTACTTAAATGGGAATTTTTACTAGACTTTTCTCAGATACTCCTATAGTTCTTTGATCATCTTGTGTGTCTGCTTAAGACATTCATCTAAATTATAAATTGAATATGCATTTATATATTTATCCAACATCTCTCTTAGACCTATAAAATTATAGATCTAATGACAGCACTATCTGTGTCTACGCTGTTCCCTGAAAGATCCCCAGTCCTATCAGTAAGGTTAATGTTTAATATACATTACTGAATGAAGTCACTAATACCATAATCACACAAGACTAAATGAGAACCTATCTCTTCAGTTATTTTATTGAAAATATTTTATTGGATAAATAGTTTTGTTTTATACAGAGCATGTCATTTCCAACCTAACTACTCAGCTCTTATACCAACATGGTTGCATAAATACTAGATAACTAATTTCCCCTTTATAATGAGGCATAAATGTATGAGTTAACAAGAACAACTTAAGAATATGATACACAGCAGGGATTCCCTATCTTGACCAAACTGACATTTTAGGCTAATAATTCTCAGTGGTAGAGGCTATCTTGTGCAATGTAGGATGTTTACCATTATTGCTGGTTCCAGCCATTAAATACTAGCACCCACTCCCGAGGTGTGACAACTAAAAGCATGCCCAGACATTGCCAAATGTTTCTTGGGTGACAAAACTGTCCCTTGTTGAATGCCACAGATATAGAGTATCTATAATAAAACAGTCTTTGCTCTCTTTGAGTGGCCAACCTAGGTGGGCAGGATTAATACAGGTATACAATAAAAGAGACACAAACAAAGTCTTATTGTGTTTAAAGAAGAATCTCTCCATTTTCAAGGTTTTAACACTTCATCATGTATTGTGTCTCACACTATATCATGGCCATGGTAAAGTCATTTCTTTATCAACATTATGAGCTGGTTAATAAAAGCAACAACACCTTATGCAATCCCCACCACCCAGCCCCAGTAAACATTCATAACTATCAGCACTGTAACTAATCATTCCAGAAGGAATCATTCCAGGCTTTCAGGAAAAGTAAATGTCGAACATTTAGGGATTTTTTTAAGTCTATTTTCAGCATTATGCAAGATGGAATTGCATTCACATTTCATTGAGGAAACACAGAAGATTAAAATACTGGGATAATTATATATGTATTTTTTTTTTCAGTATTTTCATTTCAATGAAAAAAGAAACAGAATTGTTTAGGAAGAAGGGAAAGGAAAAAGACAGCTTGAAAGATTCCCAAAACATTATTTAAATAGGGAGAAAAATATATTTTATTGCTAAAACCAAGGCAATACATATTAAACATTAATTATTGTATACATGGGTCATCTGCCTAAAGTGCCCTGTATCTTATAATCCACCTACCTGCTCTTCACCATCTTGTTCCAATCAACTACACTGTGAAGGTTCCCATAAACTCTGTGCTACATAGGAAAGATCTAAGTTACAATATACAGAGATGATCTGTTCACTTGGTTTTCACTCTGCTCTATTCATTCCCTTAAGTCAGGTTATGTGTTTAACAGTATGTTGCATAGTCCTATAATTTTGGAAAAATTCCCAAGTATCTGCTTAACAAGACAGTGATTAAGTAAATGAACTATCAAACATACATGATTTAAGTTAGGCACATGCTAGTTTGGATTCACCTCATCCTTAATGTAGAAAATGATCATTGCTATATACAATTTATCATAATAATAAAACTCCCTTGATGTTTGTTTAACATCCATCAAGAACTATAGCACCTAAGTTGCTAGTAACATGCATCCCTGCAATTTCTCAGAGAGGGGTTTCTAAGTAAACATGGAGGTGTCATACATTATAATGCATTACAATGCACACTATACATATGAACTATCATTATACAATGTGATAATTACACAGTTGTATTCAGTTCTCTCCAACCAAACAGTAAGCCTGATATAACAACTGAGTTGACTCTATCTGTAAACTGCAAACCTGTGATGCAAACCTGACTGTTGTACATATGTAGCAAAGAACCTTATAAAGTTATAGTTCCATTATATCTGAAAGCTGCCATTGGCTAATTAAAATCTTGCCAATAAATATTTACCATATTTTACTCAGAGAAGATGACTTGGATGGGGTGGAAAAGTCCAGAATGATTAAATGATTTGATGCAAATATGACATATTCATAAACCTACCAGTGACATCTGACTGCAACTGAAAGATAGAGCTCCTTAGAGCTCACATAAATGTGAAAGAGAAAAATGCACTGTTTTGCACATATGACCTATGCGTGGATCAGCCATAATTTTTCACTCTGCATATGCTCTTGTCTTTTATAACAAGGACTTGCACTCCCTGATCAAGTAACTATACCAGGATAAAAAAAAACACAAGATTCCTACAAAACACAAACAAAACTACAACACATTAGTTCATTACATATAACCAATAAATTGATATTAATAATAGCATTGCAGCTGCTTGATAAAAGATGACTGTGTACTTTAGTTCTGATTTGTGTTACCATTATTTACCATTAGCTCTCACTTACACATGCTAACAGGGGAAGCAATGGTGTGGGAAAACTGAAATAGTATGTCATCGACAATCATTTTTAACTGGTTCTAGAAATTATGTTTCTTTTATTTTTCCCACAGCAAGTTAACACTATTAATTGTGCAGTTTCAGTTATAATTAAAACTTATTTCACTTATCCAAGAGTATTCTAGGTGCCAGAGGTAAATAAAGAGAATTATCATTTGGCTATAGCATGTTCCTAGAGATATTAAATGTTCAGGGAATGAGAAGAAAAGAATATCTGCTGTGTACTTAATATGCCAAAAGCTGGTTAAATAATTTTAAATATGCTGTGACTTCATCCATATTACCCGGTAAGCTAGACATTACCAAGTGCCATGGCTTTAAGTACAAAGGCTGAGGCTCAAATGGTAAGCCTGGCCAAGGTTATACAACTCCCAAGACATAATGCTCCTTAGACTATTAAGTGAACCATGACAACCATCTTGAATAGACAAAAATATTCTATTCTTTTTGACAAGTATCCCAAAGATCAAACTTATAAAAACTATTAGAAACCCAAAGAAATGATTTTACCACCAAAGACTTTCCTTCATTCACATTAAATAAGAATATTACATGTGGGATAAACAGATGTTCCCAAACAGTGATCATGTTACACAGTAGGTCTATAGATCAAATGCTAAGTGTAGAAATCAGGCATTTTATGACACAAAAGTAGCTGTAGTTATTTTAAAACCCCCTAAGTAAAACAGGATAAACTCCGTATCCTTTCAGTATCGCAGTATTTTAAATTTACAGATGTTAAAGCATGATACCAGACACATAAAGGATTAAGAAGATGATGGCTATTTAAAGTAGTTATTCAAAGCTAAACTACATGTTGCAGGATCATATAACTGAAATTACAGGCTATTTAGGTTTGCATTGAGAAAGGACATAGTCTGCTCACTAGAAAGGTCCTTAATATATCTGAGTTTTATTCTGATGAGTTCCCTTTAGCCCAAGTTACTCATTTGGTTTCTGAAAATATACTCCCAGCTGTCAAAATTTTAGTATCAATCAACAATCTATCTGCATCCTAGGCTTTGCTTTGAAAAGTCTGGCTGATAAATAGATAAATCTGTCTTTCTGTGTGTATGTTTACGTTTAAAGTACCTGCTCAAGCTGAAAACCAGACAGTGATGATGAATTAAGGCTATCTATGCAGTATTTTTACTGAAGTGAACAAAAGAGCAAGGAATCAACACAATAAATATGTAAGTCTCTGAGGTTGGGAGAATCAACAGAATTCAGTATTTAATTCCAGCAGTGCTACAAACCAAATTGTCCTTAAGCAAGTTACCTCACTACACTTAAATTCATTTTGTTCAGGTCCACAATAACAAGTAGCATATTCTCTTTTGTTCTGAAAAATCTAGTAAGTCTGCATGTAAAAACAAAATCTTAATGTCATTGCTACTCAAAGCACAGTCTGTGGATCGGTAACACCAGGATAACATTAAACCTGTTAGAAAAGCAAACTTTCCCACCCTACCCAGGCTTACTGGGGCATCGTTTGCATTTTTAACATGATTCCTAAGTGATCTGTGAGCACATTTAAGTTTGATAAATACTGGTCTAGACATCAGGTTGTAATAATAAATAGGCACCATGCCATATAGCCTGCATAAATCTGATTGTGTTGACAGTCTTGGAATTTCTAGCAAAAATATGCAAGTCTTCAACTGTATTCAAATGTCTCTTGCAAAAATTTACTCTGCTGACTTAGTTAAGAGCTAGATATGACACACAAGCACACACACTGTAGTAGGGTCCCCTCCCTAAGGAAAGAAAAAAAAGAAAAAACCTCAAGGCAACCTTGTTATATGCATATGTGACAACATCCCTCATGACCTTATAACATAAAACCACTTAATCAGACTACATGTTTGTGTATCATTGTATATGGGAGGCAAAGAAGTAGGAAATACATAAAAAACTATGCCATGTGGCATTTGGGGTTCAGTTCTTTGGGTACGAACCCAACTGAGCGGTGCCGACACGAACTAAGGTTGCTTCCTGGAAAGAAAAGCCTCAGTGTTATGACTCTGTGTGAGAATCCCAATACAACACAAGCAAAGTCAAAGAAGAGAATCTACATCCTCCCCCATTTTTTTAAGCTGTGAAGCACTTTGCCTGTAATGACTTTTTGACCAGAGCTGGTAACCACCCTATCTGTCCCCTCACCAGTAGCTGGGAATAGCGTAAATTATTAATAGGAAATGGAATCCCCGAGCCTTGTATTAAATTTTCTTTGATTCGAGATGAGCAATCAAGAGGCAGTGACTGAAACAAGATGAAAAGCACACAGGCAACCACTGAGGGCAGTTCTAGGAGGCAAGGAGGAAGTGGTTCCTCTGGTGTTAGGTATTCATATTATACATGAACCAGGGATAAGCCCTGCTCTCACTGGAATTTAAACTAGATCAGAACTGAACATTCACAACAATTTGCTGAATAAAAGAAAGCTTTGAGTTGTATAAGAAGCCTAGAGCCCTTTCTCTCAGAAGCATACAATTGCCACAGTCAAGCCTAAATCGAAGTTTTGGTGTCTCCTTGCAACACAAAGTGACTGGAACAGGCATATTTATCTTTTTGTGGAAGTTCTGAGTAGGACACAGTGACTAAACTAGACGTGAACAAGGGAGCCAATGAGTTATGTTAATTCAGAGCTAGGACAACCAATTTTACCTGACTACATACTGATGCAGGAAGAAGTATCTGCAAAAAGAAAAGAAAAGAAAACAGCATGGCAGAGAGAAAGAGAGAGAGACAGGGAGGGAGGAAGACTAAAGGGGAGGGGAGAAAGAGGGAGGGAGGGAGGAAGACTGAAGCTGGGGGTCGGGGGAGGGACAGAAAGCACAAGAGAAAGAGTGAGAGCACAGGCACTGAGTGACTTCCTGGTCCTTGAAATACAGAAAGGTAACACCTTTGTACCTGACCTGTCTGTCCTGAGGTCAGCACAGCTGTGCACTCGAGTTGGAGGTACTGTGAGATTTCTTCCATTCTACCAGTAAACTTTTTGCGTGGTCTAGTTTCTGTATCTCACAAATGAGATTTCTTGGCTAAGACATTGATCAAATGTGCCCCCTGACTCCATATTTATGCTATTTTTAAAGACTGAAACTCTTTGAAGTCAACATTTTAGTTTTAGCTTCATCAACTGGATTAATGGGTGATATTAAGGCAAAACGTGTACATTTCTGTGTTCCTACCCTTAAACATGGATAAAATTCCATGATAATGCTTTGACTCACAGGTCAGAAGTTAGAACAAATGCTAAAGCGACCTGAAAAACAGGCAAACTGTGCATTATTCAAAGATGTTACTAAGCAGATGTTAGCTTGGGGGCATTTCAAGCAGCGCTGGCACCTTTATATAGCAAATACAGCTTCTGAGGCTGCCCAACTAGACACAGCAGGGTTTATCTACTGGGAGGCTGTGACTCACTTATTCTCCCAACTCCCCTATGTAATCTGACACAATGTATCCCCAAGATACTTCCTGCTGCTAATGCTTCTATTTCTATCTTGGAGCCTTTTAATTTGTATTTTCCCCAAATGGCTTATGTCTGCTTGTCAAGTGGGATTCTCACCTCACTTGGAACTACTGGCTCTTTGATAAGGAAGAGCAGGTTGGCAAGAATTGCTGGCATACCACAGAAACCTGTGTAAGCAATCAACAGCTTCTTTGCAGCCAAGTGTGATTTCTCTGCAGTGCCAGCCGAGAGCAGCTCAGCACAACTGTCTCCTGTTAATATCAGATTTTCAAACACAAAGTCCCCATTAGTACTTTACCACCTTGTGGAAGGTAAGAGTTTGGGGTGCAACAAGCTACTCTGACATCATCCTCGTGGGTGTTCCTCTTGAACCCTATGTATACAATCCCTTAATTGGCACTTAAGGTTTAAGAACACTGAGTTTCTGCCCACCTGTAGGAGTATGAACAGTGATTATGAATCCTGGCCCTAGTATTGAGATGGAACTGAGACTAAATCCCACCTCTGCCAGAGACTTACTATGAGATAATGAGAAACTTATTTAACCACTCTGAACTTCAGATTTTTTATCAAATGTTAGAACCTACCTGTGGGTACGATAAGTTTAATTTTTTTAATAATTATTTCTTTTTTAGAGACAGAGTGAGACACAGCAAGAGCAGGGGAGGGGCAAAGAGAGAGGGGGGACACAGAATCCAATACAGGCTACAGGCTCCAGGCTCCGAGCTGTCAGCACAAAGCCTGATGCGGGGCTTGAACCCACGAACCATGAGATCATGACCTGAGCCAAAGTCAGACGCTTAACCGACTGAATCACCCAGGCACCCCAAAGATTATAAATTTTAAAGAAAATATGTTTATAAGGATTAGGAAAGTGCCTGTCACCTCATAGGTACTCAAAATATGTAAGCTGTTAACATCATCATCATCATCAAGTGAGAACTGCTCTATGTTTTAAAGCATATAAACGGTCCTGTTTCTGTTGAATAAAACTCAATGTCATTCAAGTCTTTAAGGGAAGGTCATCTTCCTTCTGTCCTTGAAGGACGGAAAAAGTGTGGGGAAGTAAATTCTCACTATCCACATGAATAAGACTTCCCAGCATTGGGCAGAAAACATACATCTGAATGAATATCGAGACTTCTGTGTGAGCATGTGCTTCTGGACAAGTCATTAAACATTTCTGAGCCTCAATTTCCCCAACCGTAAGATGAAATTTCTGGTCAGGATGTTTCTTGGGGCCCTCTCTACTTCTTGTGTTCTATGAGTTTACTCTTTCCAGTTTGATCACTAAATGATCTAGCATTCATGGTAGGAGTTATACTGTATGGTTCCCCACATAATAAACAGAACTTGAGCATCAAAAATCAACATGTTTGAAGTAAACTCAATATAGGAACTTTTAAAACCAGGATTACTAAGATATGGAACTACTTTAGTGCATAAAAACACAAGTATATATTAGTCCATTTCTTTTTAGGCTCCATCATGCTTTGAAGGAAAGGGAGGATTAATCAGGACTAGTTGGTCACTGCTACAATATTCTAGGAAAGTCAATGGCTTAATGATTGAAGTTTTATCTCTCTCCTCCATAAAGTCTGGTGCCATGTGCCTGCTTTGCTTCCCATTTTTCTGTTACATTTGCCTTGATTAATTTTTTGTTGGATAGGGACACATATAGTTTGTTTGGTTTTTTTTTAGAAGAGACATATAGTTTTTGATTAAGTTCAATTTATAAGTCAATTTTAAGTTAATTTATAAGTCAATTAAATATTGACTGAGAGCTATTCATTTCTAGCTATTTCATGAACAAAAAATTAATGACAAGATATTAAGAGGGATTTATATCCTCAGTGAATAATAGCTTGAGAAGTGCTTGAAGAAATTACTACTCTCAGAATCCTACTCGGTTTTATTCTTTATTTAGGCATACTTATTATGTCTTTAGTTGATAATAGTACACACCTCTCTACAGCAACTGCTTCTTTTGTTCAAAATTATTAGCATGAGAACAAATTTGCCCTTGTATACTTTTGATGCTCCTTTTACTTCACTGCTATCAACCACTTGGTAGAGGTTTTTATTTTCCTGCTATTTTTCTCCCTGTGAAGTACAGATGAGGTTAAGAGGATTATTCAGCAGCTGTGTCCAACCACCTGCTCTCCAAATCCTTGGTTTTCAAGCCCTTAAGAACCACTGCTGGGGATACCTTAGGTTCTGTCATTATCAACAAGATTAATCCTGCACTTCCCTAAGACTTGGCATACACCAACTTTGAAGATAGCTGTAATTATGGCTCTCCTTTAAAAGCGTCATTCTTCCAGCAAGGATCCAGATAGCTTTTATCTTACCTCTAATCTTTTATTTCAAAGGTGGATTAAAAGGTAAAATAACCATGACCATTTCTCTAAGGCACATTCAGTCCTTGACTTTTTAGACAGAGTCTGTCTCACTTCAAAATAGATCATAATGGAAAACGCAGATTTCTCTAATTCTTCTACGCCCTGCCCCTACCGGACATATGTTCACGTCCTCCTGTTGCAAGAGATTTCATCATTTGCAGATAAAGTCGACTGTTGTTCCTTTCAATTTCTCTGCACAGATCCCCAAGTTTAAGCTTCTCAAATTTCTCTAGCTTGTTTCTGGTTGTTTGTTTCAATGTACTTGGTGCATTATATTGGACCATCAGCACACCATCTGAAATCTTATTCCACTTTGTATGTGAATGTCTCCACCGGGTAATATTATCCCAGTCCCTTTGTCTGTGAAATCAGAGTAATGCTAACAGTTTGCAGACAGTCTATTGGTCCTTGCAAGCCTGGGTTTTCAATAAATTCTCTGTACAATCTTCTGATGCATGTATCATCTTTACTTTTTCCTTAAAATTTATGTGGCTAAAATGAAACCGACAGCAATTCATTGGCCTTTGGATAATATCTTTCAGCACATCTTTGAATGCAACGCTCAAATCCTGAGAGTCTATAGTTTGGGGACCACTTTTAGGTAGGAGACTCTAAAGGCTGTTTTGGGTGAACTGGGTACCTTCACTACATGCACAATTAGAAGGGTGATTCGGTACTAAATATTCTAAAGACTTTGTTTTGCAATTTTCACAAGCTACCATATGTCTTAGTTTAAACATGGCCAGATAAAAATGTACCCTAT
This sequence comes from Panthera tigris, assembly GCF_018350195.1. Taxonomy (NCBI): domain Eukaryota; kingdom Metazoa; phylum Chordata; class Mammalia; order Carnivora; family Felidae; genus Panthera; species Panthera tigris. The sequence continues at coordinate 44,258,549 of NC_056661.1, read as the reverse complement.
TTTCTTTCTTTTTTGTATGATGATAGAAATAACACAGGCTTACTCTGGAAGGTCTCTTGAAAAAGTATACTATAGCAATCAACAAATGCTTTATGTTAATGTCACCTCCGGAGACCTTTATAATAGCAAACTAATTTCAACCAATCCATACATTTAACCTACAGAGTGATGGTCCTTTAGTTACTTATAAAATACCACAAACTAAATGGAGCCAAGACACAATTTTTCAGTAACATGTTAAAAATAAATTAGCTAGAAATAATCAAATTAAAATTAGAATACCAGAAATGAAGGAGGGTCTTGCCTAAAAACATGTCTGTTCTAAACTTGTTTAGCTGAAAAGAGAATCCATTTATCTAAGTCATCGAATCTCAATTTTTTGTTTTATACATGGGAAAACTTAAGCCCAACAAAGTTTCATAATTTCTGTAACACCACACATTTGGTTAATACTGAAGTAGAAAACAAAACAGAAGACTGGACATTTCATCTGTTTTTTTCTTCCTAATAGTTCATTTAGAGAGATGTGTCACAGAGTCAGAACAGCACTGTGGAAAACATAATTTGAATATGTTTTGTTACAGAGCAGAAAGTTGATTCTAGCAACTACCAGTTTTAAAAACATTGTGGACTTGGCTCATGCAGACTAATGCTAAGCTTACAGAAATGAAACAGAATCCTGAAGATATCTTAAAGGAGCAGAGGAATCAAAGATTAAAGAAACAGTAAGTTTCCATTACCGTGGGGGTAGTTCAGAGTCACACTGGTCCTTGCTATTGGTTCAAGAGGTACACCAGGTACTAATGCCACATTAGACAGTGGGCCACAGAGAAATAGAACTGAAAGTTGTAAATAAAATATGGACCCCATAAATTAAGTGCAAACTAAAAAAAAAAAAAAAAGGTATGTAAAACAATCTCAAGAACTAGTAGGAAATCTTACACTCTGCCCTGGGGTCAATGTGCCCTCTACAAGAAACTGTAACCTCAAGTGTTTGTCAAACCTGAGTTTATGATCTAAATGTATAATATTCATGAAACATAGAACATTAACACAAGAAATGGTATAGGACTCTTTGAATTCCAGGACCTTGGTAAAAGCAAAGCAAAGCCACTTAGAGCATGCTTTTTACAACACAGGGAACAAAGCATTCTCACAGGAAGAAAAATCTAATGTGAGCTCAAAATAGAAAATTACAAATTGTATGAGAAAAAAGAAACTATCACCCAAAAGAATATGCTGGCACATTAAAAAGAATATGCAAGAAAATCACTCAAAATAATACAAACTGATAAACTTCAATAGAAAATAAAATTGGTTAAAATGATTACAGACATAAAGGAAGTGAACCCATAATAAAAAGAATAGAATATTATGACTAAAAACAGAACCAGAAAGAAAACCTAAATGGAACTTATAGAAATTTTTTAAATAGTACAGTAAAAATTTTTAAATCACAGTGAACATTTAGGGTTGCAGTAAAGTGCTTTTCACAAATATTCTGGTTCTCCTTTATGTCCAGGCACATGTTAAGATTATATTTTCTGCCCTCTTTGTAGTCACCCACAGCCATGAGAATTCTTTTTTCAAAGAAATGTGAGCAAAAATGATGTGTAGATCCTGGGAAGAACCTCTCAGATCTAGTTCATGATCCTACAGATTTTCTTAAATTGCCTCACTAATCAGGAAAGCATTCCCCAATACCAAATCCATCAATATGATTCCCTGAGTAATTATAATAAAGAGATATTGCCTGTTAACTTGCATTGGTCATGTAACATGGGGGAGAAATAAACGTTGTTTTAGCCCATGAGACTTGGGGTTGTCTGCAAATGGAGCATAAACTAGCTATCTTCATTGACAGAGAAAGTTAAATGGCAGGGTAGACAATGATGAAGAAGGAATTTAAAACTTGGAGGAGGAATCTCAAGAATTTTCCCAGAATGCAAAAGGGAGATGTACAGAAATAAGAAATATGAAAGGAGTTAAGGATGGGATAAACAGTGCAAAATATGTGTGATTAGATAATTAGAGAAGGGTAAAAGACAAAAAAATTATAAGTCCACATTCCAGTAAATAGACCAAAAAAAAAAAAAAAAAAAAAAGAAATGTGTCTTCCGATTGGAAAGTAGAGTATTACTTAAGAAAAATTAAAAATAAATGAATAGTGAAACTGCAAAACTCCAAACACAAAGAGAAAGCCTTAAAAGCACACACAGAAAAACAGATCACATAGAAAAGAACATCAATTTGACTAACATAAAACGTAACTATCTACAGTAATAAAAAGTTGAAACAATGGAACAATACCTTCAAAGTACTGAGAAGAAAAATTGTCAACTAGCAATTGCAAACTTTGTATATTATTCAGTAATAATGGTAAAGAATAATATTTCATGGTAAAATTACAGAATTTACCACTAAGAAAACCTGATAAAAGAACTATTTAATGGATATCTTAAAAGGAACTTGAACTCAAAGGAAGGGGGATGCTGGTAGCAATGTGCAACAATAAATTGGTACAATATATAGGAAAATATGTGTAAGTTAATTTTTGACCATATTGAACATAATAAGTACTAATTCAAAGAAAATGAAATATAATTGAATACTACATTTATCTATACAACAATAACTTACAACTTTGGGTGGTATGATTACAGTTAAACAATTTTGGTTTTATTTAAGAATGATTTTAAATTCAGCATTGCTAAATTAAAAATTTAGGGAACTTATTAGAAATAGACATAGAGTGAAAAATGCAAAAAAAGAGGAAAGAAGAGTGGAATAACAAAAAACAGTCCTTAAGAATGTAGGAAAGAAGAAATATGCAGAAACAACCAAAAAAGTAACATAAAATTAGATATTAAAAAATGTTAAAATATTTCAACATTAAAAAATATATAAAAAATTCAAATCCCTTGATAAAAGCAGGAAAAAAATCAAATGGTAAAATATACCTGAATGCTATTAACTGGAGACTCACCTAAAATGACACATAAGGAACAAAGTAGAAGTATCATTTCCAGGCAAATGATAATTTATATATAGGAGTATAGTCATGTTAAAATCATATAAAATAAATATTATGTCCAAAACCACAATTGAGAACAAAAAGAGAAAATTCCATAATGATCAAAAAGTCAATTCACCAAGAAACAAAGAAACAAAGAGAAAAGGGAAAGGGGAAGGGGAAAGGAAAGAAATGATATCCATTCATCAAATTAGTCTCTCCAGGTCACACAAAATGTTAGTAGTGATGTAGAACTATAATCCATGCAATCTTTTTTCCCCACTTTATCCCCCCCACCCCCGCCCCACACACAGTATAGTGCGCATACAATGTTACATTAGTTTCAGGAGTACAAAATAGTGATGTGACAAGCCTAAACATTATGCTATGTTCACCACTTGTACAGTTAGTATCTCACCACACAACACAATTACAATACCACTGACTGTATTCCCTTTGCTGCAGCATTTATCCCAAGACTTATCATTCTGTAACTAGAAACCTGTACCTACCCATACTCTTCACCTATTTTGTTCATCCCCCGCCGGTGCCCTCCCCTCTGGCAACCATCAGTTTCTTCTCTGTATTTGTTGCTTTGATTCTGCTTTTTGTTTATTCATTTGTTTTGTTTTACAAATAAGAGAAATTATATGGTATGTGTCTTTCTCTGACTTATTTATTAGCTTACCCTCTATGTCCATCCATGATGTTGCAAATGGTAAGATATCCTTCTTTTTTATGGCAGAGAGAGAGAGAGAGAGAGAGAAAGAGAGAGAGAGAGAGAGTTGTGTGTGTATACACATCTTCTTTTCTATTCATGTATTGATGGATACTTGGGTGGCTTCCACATCTTTGCTATTATAAATAATGGCGCAATGAACATAGGGGTGCATATATCTTTTCAAATTAGTGCTTTTGTTTTCTTTGAGTAAACACCCAGCAATGAAATTACTGGATCATAGGGTATTTCTATTTTTAATTTTTTGAGAAAACTCTGTGCTATTTTTCACAGTGACTGTACCAATTTACATTCTTAGCAACAGTGCATGAAGGCTCCTTTTTCTATACATCCTCACTAATGCTTGTTATTTCTTGTATTTTTGATTCTAACCATTCTGATAGGGGTCAGGGGATACCTTGTGGTCTTGATTTACATTTGCCTGAGGATTAGCGATGCAAAGCACCTTTTCATATACCTGCTTGGCCATCTATATGCCTTCTTTGGAAAAAGGTCTATTTGGGTCCTCTGCCCATATTTTAATTGGTTTATTTGTTGTCTTGGTGTTGAGTTGTATGAATTCTTTATATATTTTGGATACCAACCCCTTATCAGATATATCATTTGCATATATCTCTTCCCATTAGGTATGTTGTCTTTTTGTTTTGTTGATGTTTTCACTGTATGAAAGTTTTTATTTCATTTATTCCCAATAGGTTATTTTTGGTTTTGCTTCCCTTGCCTGAGTACACATATTGAGAACAATGTTGCTAAATCCAGTGTCAAAGAAATTACTACCTGTGTTTTCTTCTAGGAGTTTTATGGTTTCAGGTCTCACATTTAGGTCTTTAATTCATTACGAGTTTGTTATTGTATATGGTGTAAGAAAGTGGTCCAGCTTCATTCTTTTGCATGCAGCGTTCCAGTTTCCCCAGCACCATTTGTTGAAGACGCAGTCTTTCCCGTTGGATGTTCTTCCCTACTTTGTCGAAGATTAATCGACCATATATAAATGTGGGTTTATTTCTAGTTTTCTATTATGTTCCACTGATCTATGTGTGTATTTCTGTGTCAGTACTATACTGTTTGATTACTACTGATTTGTAATAGTAGTTGAAGTCCAGAATTGTGATGCCTCCAGCTTTGTTCTTCTTTTTCAATATTGCTTTGGCCACTTGTGTCTTTTGTGGTTCCATACAAATTTTAGGATTGTTTGTCTAGCTCTGTGAAAAATGCTGTTGGTATTTTTATATGAATTGCATTAAATCTGTAGATTGTTCTGGATAGTGTGGGCATTTAATAATATCAATTCTTCCAACCAGGAGCATGGATTATCTTTCCATTTGTGACATCATCTTCAATTTATTTCATCAATGTCTTTTCTTTCATTCAATAACTTGTTTATCATTGCATTCTCTTCATTTAGTTCATAGCACCTAATACAATCAGTATTTTGTTTATTACTTGCCATCCCTATGATACAGCAAACTCAAAGTCAAGGGTACATATATACTTTATTTGCTGCCATATCATTAGACCTTAATATAGATTCTGACATATAGTCTGATCCCTATCTACTTACTGAAAGAAAAGATGACCCCAAAGTTTCCTATTGTTCCAACCCATTCACCATAGCATAATCCTTTTCATTATCCATAAAGAAAAGGATATGATAGCAACTGGGTCAAATGACACAATTCATAAAGCCTTTTTCATAATTAAGATGAAAAGTTTCTGCTTAATGTTACAATTTATAAGATACTACATGAATAACTCAATCATCTTCTATATTCCCAGACTATGAATTTAATTTGCAAAGACAAAACCAAAGTTAAAAAAGAACAAACACTATGGTCTAAAGGAAAAAAAATCATAAATAATAAAAGGACAAAAAATTGAATTGTACATTTTCAGGCAGTAGTGTGTTTTCTTGGTAGCAATTTAAATTGAATTCAGAACCACAGACACAGAAACATTTTAATGTAAGGCCACAGGGATGTGTTCTTTTTGTTCTAACATTACCCTCATGGTATGTTAATACTCTTCTCTCAGCACAGGTAATGTTACCTCTGCTAGGAAAGGCTCTGTCAACTCTCAAGAGAAAAATATGAAGGATAAAAATCATGTTTCTCTGTAAAAAATTTCCCTGCTATATCAAAAGTCCCTCAGGGGCTGATTAAATTCATTAAGTGCTAGCAGAAATTCTAACCATTCTTTTCTTTCTGGCCAAGATGCTAACACAGGAAAAAGAACCAACCTTGAGACAGTTGGGCTGCCAATAACCTAATGTAATATAGCCTCATATTTACAACCAAGTAACACTCATTTAAAAAGTATAAATTATAGAGGGCCTGTTTCATAACTGACACTATGATCAGTACTTGCCATTTGTTCTTCCTCACTCTTGCAATCACCCAACAAAATGACTATTAGTACCCTTACTTTATAGTTTGACGAATCTGAGGCTTACAGAGATAAAAATTGAAAACTTTTAAATGTTTACCCAACTGTCTGACTCCATCACTGATAACTTTGATATTAAACCATGAATCCTTAGAATTAGAAACCCGACTTGGTCTTTGGCCTTGGAAGACACATCAAGACTTTAGGGAAGATGGTATGTATTGATGTGAATGACAACCTAAGAAGTCTGTTTATTTTGCTACAGGCCTTAGTCACCACACCTGAAGGAGAAATTGTGTCATCTTAAAACATGTATTTCATAATCTATTTCTATAGTGAGATATAATTCACATATAAAATTCACCATTCACTGTATAATTCAGTGGTTTTTAGTATACTCACAAGGTTGTGCAACTATCACCACTATCTAATTTATCACCCAAAAAAAGAAACCCTGTGCTCATCAGCAGTATGTTCATATTCTCCTCTCCCCTTAGTTCTTGGAAACCACTATTATAATTTTTATCTCTATAATTTTGCCTATTCTGGACATTTCAGATAAATAACATCATACATGTGGACTTTTGTGTTTGTCTTCTTAAACTATTTTCACAGTTCATCCCTGTTGTAGCATGTATCAGTACTTAATTTTCCTAACTTATTTTTAATTGATTAATATCTAACAAAAGATGAAAATCACTTGTACCAATCCAGAGAATACAAACTAACTAGTTTCCCTCTGCGTGTACATTAGACTAACTGTTGTGGTATTAACAAAGGAAATTTACATGTTGTAAGACCTTGAAGGATATTACAGTCTCCATTTTGCCGATGGGAAAAATGAGTCTCAGAGAAGTCAGTTTACCTGGCTCCAATATTATAGCAGGAACTTAAAGCATAAAGACTCTGAACATAAAGCCAAAATTATTTTCACTTACTTGATAGATATATGACAGGAACAACTAAATGGCCCATTCAGCCACTGAACCTATGATCTTTGGTTCACCAGAGACAGACTCTCGGAGGCTAACCTTCCACATTCCATCAATCCAGAAGTCTTTGTGTAGCTGAGGGTACTGAACTCAAGGGCCTGTCAGGGCCAAATAGGTAGCAAATGAAGTGGCATGATAAAAGGGAGAAGGAAGGGAGAGGCAGGTGCCTTGCAGGAAAGCCCTCCTGCCATCTAGGAATGTAAGTCTGGGATAGAAAGATATTCTGATTTCTCCTTAGAAAATCTGGAAATCATCATTTTATCTGAAATTGAATTTTCAAGTGCTGGCAACAATTTAAACATTGTTTTTGCAATTAAAAAGAAACAAAAAAGAACAAATGTGTGAACCAAAATAAGTCTGTTTTGAGGCTGTTCTAACCCATAAGCTACCACTTTTACAACTTGGGGTGGAAGACAAAAGGCTAGGGAACCTGGAGGTGGTGGCAAGGCCTTCCTTAAGGACAACCAAAGGGCATCATTACAATTTGAGAGAACTTGACCTCCTCCTGCCTTCCAGTCTCAATTATGAAAATGTCCACCAACTTTTTTTGGATTACTGAAGTAAAACTGAGATACAACATTGTATTATTTTCTACTGTACTATATAATGATTCAACATTTATATACACTGCAAAATGTTCACCACATTAAGTCTATTTACCATCTGTCATCATACAAAGTTACAGTATTTTGTTTGTGAAGAGAACTTTTAAGATTTACTTTCTTAGTTACTCAGATTTGCAATTCAGTAATTCAGTATCATTGACAACAGTCACCATTCTGTTATATCCCCATGATTTACTTATTTTATAACTGGAAGCTTGTACTTCTTGATCCATTTTGACCCATTTTGCCTTCGCAGAAGCCCCCTGCCTTGTGGTAATCACCAATCTATTCTCTGTATCCACAGGTTTGGTTTGGGTTTGTTTGTTCATTTGTTTTGTTTTTTGGATTCCAGCTATAAGTTAAATTATGCAGTCAGTATTTGTCTTTCTCTTTCTGACCTTATTTCACTTAGCATCGTATGTTCTAGGTCTATTCATGATGCCACAAATGATAAGATTTCATTCTTTTTTATAGCTGAGGAGAATTACAATGTGTGTGTGTGTGTGTGTGTGTGTGTGTGTGTAACATATATACGTACGCATACACACCACATCTTCTTTATCCATTCATCCATCTATGGTTGTTTAGGTTCTTTGCCTATCTTGACTACTGAAAATAATGCTGCAATCAATATAGGGATGCATGTATCTGTTCAAACTAGTGTCTTTATTTGGTGGGGGGGAGGGGTGGAGTTAAATATCCAGAAGTGAAATTGCTGGATCTTATGGTATTTTTTTTAATTTTGTGAGAAACCTCCATACTGGTTTTCACAGTGGCTGCACAATTTTACACTCCCACCAACAGTGCATGAGGGTTCCCTTTTTTCCACATCCTTGTCAATGTTTTTTTTTAATTTTTTGTCTTTTTCTTTTAACTTAAATTTTAGTTAACATTACTTTTTGTCTTTTTGATTTTAACCCTTCTGACAGGTGGGAAATGATATCTCATTGTGGTTTTGACTTGAATTTCCCCAATGATAGGTGATGTTGAACACCTTTCCACTGTTGGCCATGTGTATGTCCTCTTTGGAAAAATGTCTATTCAGATCGTCTGCCCTCATTTTAACTGGGTTTTTATTTTTATTATTATGTAAGATCTTTACATGTTTTAGACATTAACCCTTGTCAGATGTATGACTTGCAAATGGAAGTTACCTTTTAATTGTGTTGGTTGTTTCTTTCACTGTGCTGAAGGTTTTTAGTTTGACGTAGTCCCAATAGTTTATGTTTGCTTTTGTAACCATTGCTTTTAGAGTCAGATCCAAAAGAATGTCACTTAGAGCAATCTCAAGGAGCTTACTACCTGTGTTATATTCTAGGAGTTCTATGGTTTCTGATCTTACATCCAAGTCTTTAAATCATTTTGAATTAATTTTTTATTTGATGTAAGATACTGACTTAGTTTCATTATTTTGTATGTGGCTGCTTAATAAATAGTTCCCAACACTATTTATTAAAGACACTGTCCTTTCTCCATTGTTTATTTTTCACTGCTTTGTCATAAAATGACCATATATGCGTGGAGGTTTATTTCTGGGCCCTCTATTCTGTTCCAGTGATCCAATGGTCTGTTTTTATGCCAATACTCAAGTGTTTGATCACTATACCTTTGTAGTACTGTCTGAAATCAAGGAGTGTGATGCCTCCAGCTTTGTTCTTTTTTCTCAGGATCACTTTGCCTATATAGGATCTTCCATAGTTTCACACACATTTTAGTCTTTTGTTCTATTTCTGAGAAAAATGCCTTTGGAAATTTGATAAGAACTGCACTGAATTTGTGGATTGCTCTCAGTAGTATAGACTTTTTAATGATCAATTCTTTCTTGCTTTCAAGTGTATCTGTCTTTCACATCTTTGGTTAAATTTGTTCTTAAGTATTTTATTCTTTTTGATGCAAATGTTAATGGGGCTGTGTTCTTAATTTCCCCTCAATAGTTGTTAGGGAATAAAAATACAACAGATTTTTGTATATTGATTTTGTACCTTGCACCTTTACTCAATTTATTAGTTCTCACAGTTTTTTGGCGGAATCTTTATGGTTTTCTACATATAAAATCATGTCATCTATAAAGAGTGATAATTTTATGTCTTCCTTTCCAATATGGATGCCTTTCATTTCTTTTTCTTGTCTAATTTCTGGCTAGGACTTCTAATACTATGCTCAAGTTCAGTAGAAAGAGTTGGCATCCTTATCTTATTTCTAATCTTTAGGGTAAAACTCTCAGCTTTCTGCCACTGAGTATGATGTCAACATCATAAACTTCCTTTTTCTTTTTCTTTTTTTTTAAATAGGCTTTACTCCCAGTACAGAGCCCAATGTGGGACTTGAACTCATGACCCTGAGATCAAGACCTGAGCTGAGAGCTAGACACTGAATTGACTGGGCCAACCAGGTACCTCTACATCTTTAAAGACAGAGGAACGAGAACACAAAAGATGCCATTAAATATCCCATTCTTCCCAAGGATTATTAATGAAGACTGAGTACCATGATGTAGAAAAGAGATAGCATTACTGGCTTAGTAGAATCCATGATGGAAAAGTAAGCTAATCAAACAAGCAATTACAGTACAGTGTGATTTTCATTCTGTCCACAGTGATATAGGCATTGGAAAGAAGCCTAAGACTAACCTAGAGAAGAAAAACCATAGAAAAATCCTCAAATTTTAAGTTTTCAGTTAGCAACAAAAAGAGTTGATGAAAGATGGGAGAAGGGGGCAGGGTGGGGAGAACATGATATTCCTAAAAGAAGGAATATAATGAGTAAAAACAGGAGAAAATGGCATATTTAAACATTTTTTTTTTATAATTCAAGTTATTGGAACGTATTTAGGAAGCTGTGGGGTAGGGGAGAAATAAAGGTTGAGAGGTAAGCAATGGTCAAATAATATGGAACCTTCTAAAGCCATATCGAATAGTTGGGAGTTGATCAAAGGAAAACAAGGAACAATGGAAGATTTATAGCTGTTTGTGATAATCTGATTAGATTTAGGAAATGGTTTAGGAAGATCACTCCTACTACCTTGTCTGGGATGGACTGTAAGTAAACAAGTCTAAGGAAATCAAAACAGAAACTAATATTAAGTTTAAGAACATTCAGAATACTGTGGAATAAGAAAAAGCCATAACAATGAGAAAAAGAACTGGCTCTTCCTGGAGGACTAGAGACTATCCAGAGCAGAGGCTTCCCCTAATTTACCTATATGCAGACCTCATACACACTAACACACCCATTCAAGACTGGGGGAGTCTCTTACATATCAGAAGACCCAAACACCTAACCAAAAGATTCATCAGAGGTAATAAATAGTTACTGTTTTTAGCAACTGAATCTGGGAATAGTTTATTACAGAGCAATACTTAACTCGTCAAAATACTTTACTCAATCTTGGCTTACGAAAAATATCTAAGAAACCAAGTAAAATTAATTTTTTCCTATTTATTATTGAGGGTATTAAAAATAATTTTCCCCTAAGAGTCAAAATCATGTGCTAATATTTACCCAATGTCATCAACTCCTGTACTGATTAAGTAAGATTATAATTTTTATCTTGCTTGGAAAATAAGTTGTCCATCAAGAAATAAATATTATACCTTTTAACATAATATATCCCCTATATTAGGGAATAAAAAAGAAATGTTGAAATCCCAACCCTTAGGTCCATGAATGTGACCGTATTTGGAAAAAGGTTCTTGCAGATATAATCAAGTTGAGATAAGGTCATATTGGATTAGTGTGGGCCCTCAATCCAATGACAGGTGTCCTTATTACAAATACAAACTTAGATACAAGCACACAGGGGAGAAGTCTATGTGAAGACAAAGGGGGAATTGAGTAAAGTCATTACACATCAAAGAACACGAAAAACTGTGAGCAGCTACCAAAAACTAGAGGAATCAAGGACAAATTCCTCCTTTAGAGCCTTCAGAGAGTAAGACCCTACCTACCTTTCGATTTCACACTTCTAAACTATAGTACTGTGAAAAAATCAACTTCTGTTGTCTTAAGCCACTCAGCTCATTATACTGTGTTACAGCAGTGTTAGGAAGTAAAAACAGAGACTTTTTGGATCTGATTATTTTATGAAGGAAAAAATGCATTTATCATAGACCATGAGTTATACTGCTTGTGTTTTAGCCCTAAAGGCTTCAATTTTAAGACCTGAATACCTATAGAACCTAGAAACTAAGTATTTGTGTTTATTTGACTGATAAAATGTCCATTCCTTTAAAACCATTTGGCAAAAATGTAACAACCTTTACTTTATTCCCAATAGTCTTCCCATGATGCCAAATTCAGAAGTTTTTGAATTATCAAATTAATGTGAACCACAGGAAAGCTCCCACAAGTAACTTCTCCAGAAAGACTTGGGAAAGGTCTCAATTTCCTATTGTCAATCTTAATTTACATGATGTAAGTATCTTCATTAACTTCAACCTTCAGAAAAACATTAAAAATGATCTTATGGTATCACTCTGCAAGGAAAGGCTATCAATGTTTCCATAAAAACTAAGGATGTTAATCAAAGGTAAGGTGAAATAAGGAAAATCTCCCTTTGTTGGAAGCTTACCTTTTAGGGAAGTTCTTGGGACCACATAATGTGGAGGTATTGTAGGTCAAAGATTCCTGGAATAAAAATAAAAAATATGCAAATAAATACACTTTTCAAGTATAAATAAGCTTATGTGCAGCTGATACTTAACTACTGCCATTCTAAAATTAAATTAGGAGGAAATGAAAAATAAATATGGTTGGTATAAATGTCCACCTTGATAAAACTGCCCACATTAGGAGCCAGGATACCAGGTTCCTTTCTCTGCTTTGTCTCCCACTAGCTATGTGTCTTTTGAAAAGTCAGTTCAGCACTCTATCCTTTCTTTGTTAGTATAATGGCTCTAGGAGCCTGTGATATTTTGTGGTATTCAGATTCAATAAAAAAGACTACTTCTAAAGAAAGTATATTACAAAAGCTTACAAAATAATGAAAAGGTAAACAATGAACTAGGAAATATCTGGTGGTTTTTGATAGTCATATGAATGAGGGTAACAGTAACAAAAACAAAACATTCTTTCCATAAATATGGTATTATACCTTCTCTTAAAGCCACCAAGTTAAACTTTAATTGCAAAATAATTCTGTGCCTGAGAGTATTTTCCCCTGAAGCAATACTGTGTCCATCTAAGGAAAATATAGATATACAATATTACTGAGAATAAATGTATATACTTATATCTTCATGTTTATGTAACATGTGCATCCTCTAACCAACTTTCTATGGTAAATAATTTTACTTCTGAGCAAAATAACTGTCATTTCTTTTATAATTAAAAATATCATTTTCTGTAGATACATATAGATTGGCCACTCAGAAATATCATTACACAAGTCTAACCTAATTTACATATAAATGTAGCATAATTGATTAGGATAGAAATATTATATTTTCTTGATTAGCCATAAATACAATATCACTTCCTAAGATTATAATAATTTACCATATATTAAGTACCTAACTACCTTTACTTTCAAGTTAATATCAATAATGTCCAGGAGGTAAGGACCAAACATGTCTTTTTTATATTGTTAATATATACAGAAATTTATCTTTTTTAACGTCCTTTAGTACATATTTGCTCAAAATAAATAAAGTGCCACAAATGATTATGACAAATGAAAGGAAGTATTTCCTATTCAACAGACAAAAATCCTATACTCAAGTTAATAATGAATCATAAATAAATCACCATTTGTTTTATTTTACTATGGTCAATCACCAGCTGCATTTATGTGAATTGACCACCAAAGTTCAATGTGTACCTAAAAGCCTCACTTTTTCTTGTATTAAGAGTAACCACTGATTAGAAGGTAAAGTTTTATTTATAGCTATTGGCATCATTTGCAACTCTAACTCACACATCATTAACAACAGTTGAAATGATAATAATCCTGAAAAAAACAAAAAACACAACTTTGGTCAAGGTTTCATTCTTTCCTTTCAAATCTTACCAAAACTTGACACACACACACACACACACACACACACACACACACACACATATTCACAGAATGAAAGTAATATTATATTTGTCCAAATGAAGGATATAGATTTGAAATGAAAAATTAGGTTCTAACTTTATTCATGAAACAATAATCAAGTTCCTATTATTTAAAAGCCCAAGATCCAGGACAGCTGCCTGAGATGGGATGCTGGTTCAATTATTTACTAGTCATGTGATCTTGACCAATTCATTAACTGAAATAAGCCTCAATTTCACCTGTAAAGTGGGGACAATAGCATTATTCAGCCACAAAGAAGAACTGAAAATTAAATAACATAATGCAATTTAGGCATTCAGGCTCCTACCTGGTATATGGCACTCCAGTAGTAATATTATAGTAACAGTGGTAAAAGATTCTCATATATTATAAATTGTTGCATGAAGGACAATACACACAAAAAGGAAAGTCAGCACCTAAAAAACTACATACTACCAAATATTTTCTCAATGTCTAAAATATTTAGCATTAAATTCACCCCTCTGATTTTTGGATTTGCTCCCAGAGGAAACACTGGCCAAAAATAAATTACCTGTTAGATGGCCTAACACAAATACATTTATCAGACTTCTTAGCTATTATGGAGCAAAGAACAATGCCCAAGGGAATGGAAGGCAAGATGGAAGGGCTGGAAAAATAAGGAGGAATATGTGGGACTGATCCCAAGAAGGTCTCTGAATCAACATTTGCACCTTAAAGAACTTGCCCCATCCAAAGGTCCTGGAAAGGACTGCCCTATGTACTGTGTAATTAAAACTAATTGGCTGTAGCAATTGAACAGGGAGGAATGCTTGACCCACATTAAGCCTAATAGGATTCTCTCTTAGAGATTGTAAACTGTACCAATGAGATAAAGGCAAGTAAAGGTGAAATTATTGTAAAAGAAACTAGTCTGTTGAGAGAATCAGAGAATCAAACAGTCATTCAGAAAAAACTAGGGTTGGCATAATATACACCCTTAATTCTGATCCCCATGAGAAACAAGGGATTAAATAAAAGGGGTGACAAGTAACCGCAGTCCCTATGAGGTCAGGTTTTACCTAGTTTTCTCTTCTTATGTAGATCACAATCATTTTGCCTGGCATATGGTTTCAACAACCCTTCTTTTCACTTGAACTAGTATAGATTTCTGTAACTTGCAAGTAAATGGTTGCTGGTTAAGGAATGAGCCCAGTGAAGGCAACCTTTCTGGGCGTAATATATAAGTTCAGGTATGTGCCTAAAGAAACTGGGGAAGTCATGTAGATGAGTAATAAAAAGATAAAGCATGAGCCCCATGTTGGGCTTTGTGCTGTCAGCAGATTCACTATTTCCCTCCCTCTCTCTCTCTTTCTCTGCCCCTCTCCACTCACACTCTGTCTCCCTCAAAATAAATATTTAAAAAAAAAACATACAACAGAAATCACCCCACAACACTATTTGAAAGAAAATCTATATACACAAGTTTTCATGACTCATAAATATGATTCATACTCAGCTGTTTCTTTACTCTTACAGACCAAGAGATTTTATATTTACATTTATTCATTTATTCCAAAATAGTTACTGGGAAAAGAAACAGAACTTTATTCCTAACTTCATGGTATTTGCTGACAAATCAAGCTACTACTCTACATAGCCACCAACATCCAAACAAACATCATCGAAATAAATGTAAAATTGTAATAGACTATTCTCTGTATTTGAGACTGTTTGCATTTTGTTGTTGTTGTTGCTCTTGTTTGACTTTAGATTCACATATAAATGAAATCATATGTTATTTGTCTCTCTTTGTCTGACATATTTCACTTGATTTCATACTTTGGGGCTGAGTAATATTCCATTGTGTATATATACACCACATCTTATCCAATCAACTATTGATGGGCACTTAGGTTGCTTCAACATCTTGGCTATTATAAATAATGCTGCAAAAAACACAGGGGTGCATATGTCTTTTCAAATCAATGTTTTCATTTTCCTAAGGGAAATACTCAGAAGTGGAAATACTGGATCATATGGTACTTCTCTATTTTTCTGAGGAAACTCCACAATGTTTTCCATTGTGGCTGTGTCAATTTACATTCCCACCAACAAGGCACAAATGTCTCCTGTTCTCTACCTACTCACCAACATCTGTTAGTTCTTACCTTTTTTGATACTAGCCATCCTATTAGAGGTAATGTTGAGGTTTTGATGGTTGAGAGTAGAGAGTTAGTTGAAATAGGTTAAGAGGACTAAAAAGTACAGACTTCCAATTACAAAATAAATATGTCATGGAGATGAAAAAAAGGGGAATATAGTCACTGATATTGTAAAAGGTTTTTGGTAATGACAGATGGGAACTACACTTATGGTGAGCATTTTGCAATGTATACACTTGTCAAATCATTATGTTCTACACCTAAAACTAATATATATAAACTATACTTCAATTTTTAAAAAGTCATAGCATATTACTTTGGAAAAAATCCTCTTTACAAAACCAAAGCATTTCAGGAATGTAATGAATCTCATCATCCTGTTATATAAAGCATGTTTCTAGCTTGACACTAATCACAGTATGTTTACCACCCACCCCACACACAGACACCTATCTTTTATCTTTTATTGTAGGAGAATATGCATCTGTTTTATCTTCTCTTATTCTTCAATTTGAAGTTGCATAGTACAACCTAGTCCAAAACAAGTGTTCCTTAAATATGTGCTGAATGAATGAATGGATCCAAATTAAAAACTAAGTAAAGGATATGCAACTTAAAAATTAATTCCATTTCCAGTGTGTGTTTTCTTGACTGCTCTTAAAAGGAAACTTCTAATGATGCCTAGATAGGTTGAAGAGTTCTTGATTTTATAATTAGGAATTACTTATTCTTCATTGGAAAAAATGTTGAACAGTCATATTCTTTTATCGGGGGGGGGAATGTGATTTAGTTAAAAGTTTCCACCTCAAATGTGCCAGCATGCTCAGAGATGAATGAAGTAGATAGTTACACAATGTCATTCCTTGAAAAGGTGTAAAGATACATGCATTATTCTTGGCTACTTTGGTGCTGTTGTACACAGGGAAAGACACCATACATCCATTATAGGCAATGGGATAATAGCCTCTGCTGGATAAGAACCAGAGGAAAGGCTTTCATTTCATTCACTTCCTTTAAGTTCAGCTTCCTTATGTATAAAATGAGCCTAATAATTATGTATGTACCTTTCAGTATTTTCATGAAGGCAGAATGAGATAATCCATGCAAAGGACAGTGCCCAGTTTATGATATGCACAAAATATTTAATTATTTTTAAACATCATTGAATATTTATTAAATTTTCCAATGTTAAGTCCATACCATTTACCTGCTATTGTAACAGTCTTAAATTATGGTTAAGTTTACTTGTGGATTTTATTATACACCCCAAAAAGTCACATGTGTGAATAGATAGGAAATTAATGCATGAATAAATGGATGAATTTCTCTCTGTCCAAAATGGGTCTAGGAGTTTGGTACAAATCAGCTGGTGTCATCAGCAACACATTGATTTTATTACAATACAAAGAAACCAGAAATCCACAAATGACTGCAGAGCTTCTTGGCTAAATGTAGCTAGAAAGAGGCAGCAGCTGGGATGGCCTAGGTCAAAACAGATGACTTTAGAGAACAAAAGGTCCTGATCTAGACCCTTCCCAAATACTTCATAGGTAAAAAGTGTGTTGGGTATTTATTTAAGACAAAACAATCCTTCCCAAGTGACAGTTGATAGCATGAAAATAGTCGTAATTAAAATGCTAAAAAAACTAGTTGAGGCATCCCGAATTCTTTCAGTTCTCACAGATGTTGGTTCCAAGATGGGGGCGGGGGGGGGGGGTAGGGTGGAGAAGATAGTGGTCTCATCACTTTAGCGATCTTTTTTCCCTTTCATTAGCGTCAGGCAGGTGTCTATCTAATAATAAACATACACAAGACCACTGTCAGCCACAAGGGTCCTTTAACTGTGATCATCCTTCTTATCATGACTTTAAGTAATCAGTAGGTAACACATGGATTCTGAAATGAGATCTGAACAGGCTTTGCTGCTTATCTTCTACATAAATTCAAGCACATTATTTAACCCCTTAAAGTCTCAGTTTCCCCACCTAACATACAGGAAGAATATCACCTACCTTGCAAGATTCTAGTAAAGATAAAATGAGAGAAAGCATGACAATTATCTGATCTCTAACAGGTATTCAATAAGTGAAACCAAAATTATTATATTCTTAGAACATGAAAGGAAGGTATGTAGTGAGAGGGAAAAAATTCAGTAAGTTTCCATATTCTAAAAGACCATTACATTTAAAGGGATTTCCTTACATCGATCCTACTTTATTTAAGTTATTGACCTCATTTTCCATCACTGAATTAGCAAGTACTTTCTTCTCACGGGTGTTTACTTCTTCCACAGGAATTTAAAACCCAACCTGAACTTTCTGTGGGAGGTAAAGGTCACAAAGACATTAAATTATCCACGTGTATTTTCTAAATTTCTTTTGGCTTTGCTTGATGTTAATTTAGTATTAACATCCAGGCTACTGAACTAATACTAAGCTAGAGATTACATTTATATGCATTTTCAGTGGGAAGTGGGATGCATTTCTTATTGTGTAATCTAGCTACAAGCAAACAAATGGCCATTTGATTCTTTTATCATTATCCCAATGAATAATATCAACCACAGAGATCACTAATGGGTTCCCCCCACGCACTCAAAGTAAACAACAATACAACATGATACATAACAGGCTTTAGAGTTATTAAAAGATAATCATATCCTTGGGACTTTCACTGGGCATAATAAGTGGCACTGCTAGCATATGATTATCTCTCGATAACAAGGGTCCCTGCAGTTTTCACAAAGTGAGAAAAAAAAAAACTCATTACCGTAGGGAAAATGTGTATTTATTCTACTGAAACATAAAGCTGACAATTTAAGCTAATGAAGAGTGGCTCTCCCTGAGATGACAATATTACACAGTGTTGGAGGTTTCATATCAAGGTTACACAGGCACCATCACTTTGAGGACTCTGGCTTGAAGAGCCATATTCTAGAAGACTAATTTCTGGGGTTTTGACTACAAAGTAAACAGGACTCAAAGATGCTTAACAGCCTAAAGATCTATGCATCTATTTAAGACAGAGAAAGGACTGACAATAGTGATTAGAATGGCTTACATTGCTTATCAGTTGTAAAGTTAGAAACTTGAGATTCTGAGCTTCACAAGTTGTCCCTATGTAACATAATTAGAGCAGCTCACTTGAGGGGCTATAGACAGATGGTCCAGTCTACATGAGCTCCCAAGACAAACAACCAGTGACATCAAAATAGGAGATGGTGGTGTATGGATTTAGAAATACAAGAGCAGGAGAAACAGGCAGGCATCCTTAGCACTGTTCTCAAAGATAGAATAAAAAAGGTTTATACACAAGAAGAGAGCTTTACTTAAGGTTAATTCAGCAAGAAAACTCAACTCACCTAAAATTACTCAGAATGGTGGTACTTTCTCTCTCTACCTCCTAAGAAATAAACAAAAACTACTTCTCAAGACTCCACTTATTAATCCATAAAGTGGGTAAATTACAACTTTCTTCAGAATTACTGAGAAAATTAGGGGCACCTGGGTGACTTCAGTCAGCTGAGCATCAGACTTCTGCTCAGGTCATTATCTCAGGGTCTGTGAGTTTGAGTCTAGCATTGGCTCAGTGCTGACAGCTGGGAGCCTGGAGCCTGCTTCGGCTTCAGTGTCTCCTCCTCTCTCTGCCTCTCCCCTGCTTGTACTCCCTCTCCCTCTCTCCCTCTCTCTCTCAAAAATAAACATTAAAACAAATTTTAAGAAAATAATTACCAGGAAAATTAAATTCAAAAACTGAGTTTAAAAGCACCCTGTAATTATAAAACACTCTACATTTGTCAGATATTAATATTACCAGTATTTGGAGAGATTACTTTCATAAACCTTAAAATGAGGTGAAAATGCATCATTTCTCAAAGGTTCTGCCAGTGATGTGGCTTAACTTTGTAAGAGATTATGCTAGTGGAGAATACATAATAGTTACTTTGCCATAATATGTTTGGAACTGCAAACTTGGCATTGTGACCCATGAGACAAAGACCTAAAAACAACCTAAAGTCTTAAAATATGTGCAAAGGTATGAATTTTAGGAGTTTACAACAACAAAGAACCAGAAATTCCACTGCTCTAAGTCAGTGACTATCCACCAGAAGCAATTTTCTGGCAAAGTCGAGAAACATTCTTGGCGATACAAATTTGGGGAAAGGGGGTAAGGGTGGTTTACTCCTGGCATCTAGTGGATAGATGACAGGGATGCTTGCTAATCTTCCCATAATGCAGAGGACCCTGTTCTAAACAAAGGCACTATTTGCACCTAACTTATAATTTGAATGATCTGTATCACTAGGTGTTCACATCAATGATTCAGTGCTGTGAAAAACTACTCCATCTGCCTCTACATCCTAGAAATACACATGGAAAATAATTCTCTTCCAATTATTGAAGCCCATATACAAATGGAGGCTTCTTAGCCCTTTACATTTCCACTAAGGAAAATTATCAGGTTTGGCTACATTTAATTCTATCTCTCCCATTGGGAAAACAGGGGAAATGTCAATGTGTTGGTGATGTGCAAAACCAGAAAATGAAATTTTCCAGGGTTTACCATTATCACAAAAAATTGAAACAGTTATAATGACAACCTGTCACTCTGCATTTCCAAGACATACATTATGCCAATGCTTGACATTCCACAACAGCCTAATGTGTCACATTATGTGACGCGGTAAAAAAATATATTGGACACTTAGAATTTGATATTTCCTATAAGTTCATGCTCTTTATCTGAATTTTACCAATTCAGGGAAAGGAAAAACCTAGATGTCTGCCCAGCAGATGGAAGACAACTGAAATGGAGCAAAAATCACAGCATGTAACTGTAGAATGATAGGATCCAAATATTTTCACACGGCTAATTTCATATACCCTAAGAAGAAATACAGCATACAGTAGTGATAGAGTACAGACTCTGGCTTTCAGAACTCAATTCTCCATATTCTAGCTGAGTGACCGTCAGGAAATTACTTACTCCCTCTGTGCCTTATTTCCTTCATGTATTAAATGAAGGTACCAATCTTATTGTCTCCTAGGGCTGTTATGAGGATTATATACATTAACGTTTACCAGGAGTTCTATAGACAGTAAAGGCTATTAAGTGGTTTTATTTATTTATTTATTTATTTATTTATTTTTATTATATGAAATTTATTGTCAAATTAGTTTCCATACAACACCCAGTGCTCATCCCAAAAGATGCCCTCTTCAATGCCCATCACCTACCCTTCCCTACTTCCCACCCCCCATCAACCCTCAGTTTGTTCTCAGTTTTTAAGAGTCTCTTATGCTTTGGCTCTCTCTCCCACTCTAACCTCTTTTTTTTCTTTTTTTTCCTTCCCCTCCCCCATGGGTTTCTGTTAAGTTTCTCAGGATCCACATGAGTGAAAATATATGGTATCTTTCTCTTAAGTGGCTGTTTTTAATAAAAAGAAACACCTCTAGATAAAAGAGTTCATTATCTCATTTTATAGAAGAGGAAATCTAAGTCCTATGTATTTACATAACTTTTCCAGATATCACTGATTCCTTGAGGTTATTCTTGGGGACTGTTCTGTTCTCATAAGTAGCAGTGGACTTCATTCCTGAAGACTGCTGTGCAAGTGCTCACTTTGGTGAGCATGAATTAAATACACAGTGCATAACAATATGCAGTAAATGACATAATGGAACATAGGGTGAAGGAAACATTGCCGGCAGGCTTGAGGGGCTCACAATCTGGTTCAAGACAGAAAATCTGTTCATGGCTATACACGACTTGTACACACAGGTATCCTCTGCTTTTTGAAAGTTCATGTTACACCAATTCACTTTTAGGAAAGACCTACATTAGCAGAGTGCCTGTGTTCCCTAACCAAAAGAAATTCTGAAGAATTTCGCTTTTATTTAAAGAATGGCAAAAAGCACAAAGTGTTCAGTGTTTGTATTGCGTTCGGTAGTTATGGAGTCAGTGCACACCCTGAGCACACTGCCAAGCTCCCTCCCAGGAACTACAGTGAGCATCAAGCCATGGTAGCTTTGACACACAACTGTGACTGAGAGAGTTTGTGGTTCACTTTGATTTATTTTGTGCATCTGTTAACAAGATGTGTCCTAAGCTATCAGAAAAGTCTGAGAGAAGTCATTTTTGGGGTCTGAGAATGCTCAAAATTTTTCTATAGAGACTAATGGTAACTGTTTTTTGCTTTATGCCATTAGGGCCATGAAAGATTTCATAGAAATGCTCTACTTTCACAAAGCAGGGGAAACCTATAATGGAAACCATGGGGTAAGGCCTCTGAAGTGCAACTTCAAACCGGAAAAATAGGAGTAATAGGGGTCACAGTTTTCAAACATGTGGCCATAAGACTTCTGGCCATACTATTATTTTTATATAGTATAGTACATACTATTTTTATATAGTATAGTACATACTATTATTTTTATTTTCTGAACATTTTAAATCTATGTGTACTTACATTTGTATGAATATGTGTATATTTATTTTTGTATTTATTTTCCATTTATAACATTTTCTTCTATTCATATTATTGATATTAATGTTCTTCATAGGCACAATTTTAAGTAATTAAAAAATTCATTAGATTGGGGTGCCTGGGTGGCTCAGTCAGTTAAGTGTCTGACTTCAGCTGAGGTCATGACCTCACAGTTTGTGAGTTTCAGCCTGGCGTCAGGCTCTGTGCTGACAGTTCAGCCAGGAGCTTGCTTCAGATTGTGTCTCCTTCTCACTGCCCCTCCCCCATTCATGCTCTGTCTCTCTCTCTCCCCCAAAAACAAATAAACATTAACTTTTTTTAATTCATTACATTTACAGAAACGTTAAGTAGAATAAAGGATAGTCTAGTATGCACCTATGTTAAAAAATATGACCATGGTATATAAATGTCGAGAATTGGGAGAAAATCAGTATATACAAAGGGAAATTCTGTATGAGTAATTAGGTGTAAAAGCCTAGAATGGGGTTTACAAACATGGCCCCTGATTTTCCCTAGAATCAAGTATTTATTGTGGTTCTTTGGAGGAGGGTTACTAGTTCCCACCAGGCACCTGAGAACGTGCATCCTTTCCCATAACCACTGTTACTCATGGTCCAGAAAGAGAACTATAACATGGTTTTCTTTAAAGACAGAAGTACTTATTACACAATGACATATTTTTGAAGGGAAACACATCCACAACAAAATGTAAAATATAAAGCATGACTTCATTTTCTTTCTCAAAGAGGAAGAGACCTGCTGATGTAAAAGCCAAGTGTCTCTGAAACAAATGGCTGCTGAACCTGAGAACAAATCTTAAAGGTCAGTATGTGTTTACAATATCATCGAATATTTTGCTATTACCATGAAGAATGAAATAGCAACTAAGCAACATGAAGGAGATGAAAGAAATAATATTTTACAACGTAGTGAATTGAGCTACACACACAATAATTTCCAGGATTGATTTCCTGTCTACTTTTGAAGCAAATAGCCATCAATTTGGAAATCCATGCACAAGTAGGTGAAGAACGCAAATATTTCCCACTCAGTGGGAAATTTCTTTAGCTTTCTTGAAAGAAACTTAGCACAACACACACACACACACACACACACACACACACACACACACCTACTAAGAATTGTATAATTCATACCAACTTGAAATTTCCCTAGCTCACTATAAATCGGTTATGGCTTAACTGAACTCCAAGGTAGGCAGTGCAACATTTGAAACACTTGGAAAAATCATATTGGTGTTCCACATCTTTGTAGGTAGAAAACTGTTCCTTGTGTAGTCCAGTTCCTAGAAAGCTTGGTGAACTGATAAAGAGGCTTTAGGGTTACAGAAATGCTGGTTCAAACCTAACTACCTCATTTATTCATTTATGACCAGAGGCAAAGTAGTCTTAGTGTCAAACTCTGCATTTGTACAATAGAGGCCATGATACGTTTATTGCCCAGGGCCTAGTACATAGTACTAACTCAATTATAGTAGCAGCCATTCCTATTCTTGCTTCAACTAAAACCCCACTGTCTCATTCTCTCTTCATAAGGGACCAAGTCACCTGATGACTGAGATGTCAGACTAGGGAGGTTTTAGGGATCAATGCTCAATTTCTCCTCATAGTGGTCATCTGCAAAAGTATATTTCCTTAATGATTTTGTTAATTCCCGAAAATAAATATTTCTTCTTTTCACTCTGAACCATTATAATTTTCAAAAAAAAGAGTTCAAATACTATAGGAAAAGTTCCACATTTTCGATAGTACACTTCTGTTAAAAAATAGCACAACAATAACATTTCTAATTATGCATGTTTAGTTGTAAACTATAAACATGTATTAGTATCTTATTAAGTTATACATATAATTAAATATAAGCAATTATTTAAAATTATATAAAATGTAGAAAGAGAAATTCTCATATGCTTCCTAACATATGAGTCGTTTTTTGCAAAAAGGGACTTACTATACTTTATAAGAAGGGACTATTACTATGTTAAAAGGACTTACTACTTCTTTACAAATTAGTAAAGAAATATTTTGTAAAGAAATATCTAACTATAGATAAAATTGAAGACTTCTAATTTTGGCCTCAGAGTAATGGGTATCACACTTACTTTAATCTTGTCATCTACTATAGAACTGAACAAAATATATGAAAAAACTGATTTCAGGCATTAGACAACAGACAGCATAAAGCTGTGATCCTTTAGAGAAAGGACACACATGAGGTAAGCTCCTAGTTTTTCCTGACTACTTCTGTGGGCATTATCCAAACCACAGCAAAGAGAAGTGAAGCCCAAAGCAAAAGCAGTGGTCTCGCTGTGTGAAACAAATTGGAGTTTGGGGCTATTTAATACAGTTTGGAATTCACACAGTTAGATATTGAAAAAGAGGGCACTGCCCAAAGAAGGATCTGTAGACCTTTGTTTGCATAGAGGTCCAGATGATTTGTCGGCTGAACACTACATTGCAGGGCACCAGGCAAGTTTCCACAAGGCCCAGCAGAGCAGAGTCACTGGGGGAATTGAAATGAACAGATTCCACAGCTTTTCTGGGGCTGGAGATACTGGAGTTCCAAAAGCCAGAGTGGAAAATACATCAGGAGCACTCTAAGTATTCCAGTGAGATCTTAAAAGGTTCACTCTTAAATTTTTGAGAGTCAAAAAACCTATTTACATGGGTTCTGTTCTGTCTACTGACATTTACTGTAAGAGAAATTAAAAATGAAACTTCTAAAAATACTCATTCATTTCACAATGAGAATAAATCCACTCCATATTTACACAAATTGCACATCGTAAGGAAAAATAACTGTATTATCTGAAACAAAACAAAGAGATGGGGCGCCTGGGTGGCTCAGTCGTTTAAGCGTCGGACTTCAGCTCAGGTCACGATCTCACAGTCCATGAGTTCGAGCCCCGCGCCGGGCTCTGGGCTGATGGCTCAGAGCCTGGAGCCTGCTTCCAATTCTGTGTCTCCCTCTCTCTCTGCCCCTCCCCCGTTCATGCTCTGTCTCTCTCTGTCTCAAAAATAAAATAAAAAAAAAATTTTTTTAAATAAAAAAAAACAAAACAGAAATTACAATTCATGTTTTACACGTTCGCAAATCGTTTAAAGGTCTGCCTCAACTGAAGGTAAGTGGATCCCTCTATTTTTCTCTACATTTAGTTTTATGTAATATCACATGTCATACAGCCTCTGGAAAAGTCCACTGAACACTTGTGAGAAACTGAGACAAAGACAAATACTGGGTGACACCTGGGTATCTCGGTTAAGAATCCGACTCTTGATTTCTGCTCAGGTCATGTTCCCATGGTTTATGAGACTGAGCCCCGAGTAAAACTCACACTGACAACAGAGAGCCTGCTCAGGATTCTCTCTCCCTCTCTCTCTCTCTCTCTCTCTCTCTCTCTCTCTCTCTGCCCTGTCCCTGCTAGCACGTGCTTTCTCTCTCCTCAAAAATAAACAAACTTGAAAAAAGAGACAAATCTTGGTATTATGAAAAAAAGCTTTGAAATGAATAACCACTTGAAAATCTTGGTTAACCCCACAGGGTTCCCTGGATTAGACTTTGAGAACTATACTAAAGATACCTTAGAAGTAGAAAGAAGGAACACCTGAGAGAGATTAGAAGACCTAGAAAATTTATGTGAGGAAATTTGGGGGAAAGATTTTCATTCAGAAATTTCAGCACAATTTTCTTTTCAAAGGCTCTCTGATTTGCAAGGGAATCATTCTTTGTGATTCTGTTTTCAGAGTTGCACAATTGATGGGAGAAGGAAGGGTGGATAGGTATTAGCTGACCTAGGCTGACCCATCCCCCTGTAAAAGTGCCTGAATCAAGAGAACATCTAAACCATAAGCAGAGTGAAATATTTCCTGAGTTTCATCCATGGACTTAGGAAAGGTGAGTTCTTTACTTTTGGAAATATACTCAAGGTTCATGGGAGCCAACTATCTCTGTCCCAGCAATAGACAGGAAAACAGAGGTCAGATACAAAGAGAAACAGTCCAATGAGACAGAAACAGTCCAATACAGTTCAAACAGTCCAGTTTGAACCCCTGGACTCAACTCGGCTTATGGTGAATCCCTGGATTTGTCAATTATACAATTAAAAGTGACACCAAAAGAATCTTGGTAGTATCCAGAAAAATGACATTCCTGCCCTAAATAAAGAAAGCCGCATCTAAAGTTGCCTCCTTATGCTTTTGGCTAACAAGAAAGCAGAATAGTGTTCACAAATTTCATGTCTCACAGAACACAAACAGGATGTGCACTATAAAATAGGAGTTTGTGTCTGCCTTAAAAGAAGCAATGCTAGGGCGCCTGGCTGGCTCAGTCAGTGGAGCAGGCAAATCTTGATCTCAAGATTGTGATTTCAAGCCTCATGGTGGGTGTAGAGATTACGTAAAAAAATGAAATCTTCAAAAAAAAAACCAGGAAGCACCGTCATGGGAAAAATACAGACACATGGTCTATTTTATTTTCTCCATCATTCCTCTACTCTCACCCCATACTCTGCTCTGAAAATCTAAGCGTTCCAAGCCAAACCAATGCCATGGCCCTGGGATTCATCTCATACTCTAGACAGAGCCTCTCAACGGGGAGCAGTTATGCCCCTCCCATACCACAGGACACTTTACCATGTCTGGAGACATTAGTTTAGTTGCAGAGGGTGTGTTAGCGGCATCTAGAGTCCTAGGATAAGGCTAAACATCCTACATTTAACAGAATATGTTCCCTAACAAAGGACTATCCACTCCAAAATGTCCATAGTACTGAGAATGAAAAGTCCATATCAAGGAAATAACCTTGGTGTAGGAATTATTTTCCACCATTTTCCTCCCCTGCCCACAAGCATAAACACAGAGCCACCTGCATGAAGCAGTGGAACACCAACACTGGCTGCTACCAACACAGAGATGCTTACACCAACCCCACCCTCCTCTGCTCTGGAGGGAATGCTTTTCTCATTCAGGTTTTCCTAAGTTCCAGCACAGCAGGCCCCTTACCCAGAATACCAGCACAAACCTTTACCCCCACCACATCTCCTAACCACAGAGTTTTGCAGGGTCTTAGTTCTGGACTTCTGGTAGAGTTGGTATCAGATCTCATTTCACAAGCAGACTAGAGCACATCCAGTTAAAATGTGCCACATTCAGGGGTAAGTGGGTGGCTCAGGCAGTTGACTGTCGAACTCTTAGTTTCAGCTCAGGTCAAAACCTCACGGTAGTGAGACTGAGCCCCATGTTGGGCTGCACACTCAACATGGAGTCTGCTTAATATTCTTACCCTCTCCTTCTGCCCCTCTCCTCTGCTCGCTCTATCTCCCCCCTAAAATAAATTTTTTTAAATGTGCCACATTCAAGCCAGAGACCAAACACTGCCCACAGCAGACAAAGAGAGCCTCTGCAGACAACTGGCCTGAAAGACAGAGCAGCTAAAACACAACAGCACAGTGCATGCAGGACACATCAGAGACATTCCCACAAGTGCCAGGCATGGGTACTATATGACCTCCTCTTCTTAAGGCCATTAATTTCATGAGCAGGAGACAAAACTGGCTTTGCTAATACAGCAAAGAAGGCAGAGACTTACACAACATACCAAGACAGAGGAATTTATCTCAAATGAAAGAACAAGACAAGGTCACAGAAAGAGATCTAAGTAAAACAGATGTAAGTAGCATGCCTGATGGAGAATATAAAGGAACAATCAAAAAGATACTCACTGGCCCTGAGAATAGACTAAAAACCAAAAATTAGACCCTTACCACAGAGATAAAAGAGCTTAAAAAGAATCAACCAGAGAAGAAGAATGTAATAAATGAGATTAGAAACAACCTGATGCAATGAACAGCAGGCTAGAGGAAGTAGAGGAAGGAATTAGTGACCTAGAAGACAAAATAATGGAAAATAATGAAGTTGAATAGAAGAGAGAAAGAAGAATGAAACATAAAGAGAGACTTTGGGAACTCAGTAATGCCATCAAGTGTAATAACATGTGTATTATAAGAGTCCCACAACAAGACAAAGAAAAGAGGGCACAACATATTTCAAGAAATAATAGCAAAAAACTTCCCTGATCTGTGGAAGGAAACATATATCCATATCCAAGATACACAGAGAACTCCCAGCTAACTCAACAAAAATAGGCCAATACCAAGACATATTGTAATTAAATCTGCAAAATATAGCAATAAAGAAAAGAATCCTAAAAGCAGCCAGACAAAAGAAGTCTGTCTCTTACAAGGGAAAGCTCTTAAGGCTAGCTGGAGTTTTTTCCACAGAAACTTGGCAAGCCAGAATGGATGGCATGATATACTCAATGTGTTGAATCGCAAATATCAGCAGCCACAAATACTCTATCCAGCAAGGTGACCATTCAGAATAGGAGAGATAATGAGTTTTCCAGACAAACAAAAACTAAAGGAGTGCATGAGCACTAAACCAGCCCTTCTGGTTACAGTGGGCTTTTTGAATGCAAAGGAGAGACCAAAAGTGAAAAAGACAAGAAAGAATCAGAGAAAAATCTCCACAAACAATGACAAAACTGGTAATGAAAAGGCAATAAATACAGATGTATCAATAATTAGTTTGAATGTAAATGGATAAAATACTCCCATCACAAGACATAGGATATCAGAATGGAAAATAAAATAAGACTCCTCTATATGCTACCTACAAGACACTCACTTTAGACAGATTACTGCAGATTGAAAGTAATGAGGTGGAGAAACATTTCTCATGCAAATGGATATCAAAAGAAAGCTGGAGTAGCAATAGTCATATGGGACCAACTAGGCTTTAAAACAAAGACTGTAACAAGAAGAAGGGCATTATATAATCATAAAGAGGAAAATTCAAAAGCAGCTCTAACAACTGTATGTATTTATGCACCCAACATGAGAGCATCCAAACATAAAAGGAATTAATAACAAATACAGTAAAACTAAAGGATAATAACAAAGTAATATTAGGGACCTTTAATATCCCACTCATATCAATGCTCAGATCATCTAAACATAAAAACAACAAGGAAACAATGGCTTTGAATGAAAGACTACACCAGATGGACTTAACAGATAAGAACATTTGATCCTACATTAGAATAAACATTCTTTTTAAGAGTACATGGATCATTCTACAGAATGGATCACATATTAGGTCAAAAAACAGACCCCAACAAATACCAAAAGTTTGAAGTCAAACCATGTACCTTTTCTGAAACTAGAGGTCAACCACAAGAAAAAAATTTAGAAAAATCACAAATACTTACAGGTTAAACAACACGATACTAAATAAAGAATGGGTCAACCAGGAAATGAAGAAAAAATTTAAAAATGCATGGAAACAAATGAAAATGAAAACACAATGGTCCTTTGGGATGCAGCAAAAGCAAGCCTAACAGTGAAGTATATAACAACACAGGCCTACCTCAAAAGCAGGAAAAATCTCAAATAAACAACTTACCCTTACACCTAAAAGAGCTAGAAAAAGAACAAAAGAAACCTATCACCAGAAGAAGAAGGGAAATAATAAAGATTAAAGCCGAGATAAATGATAGACACTAGAAAAACAGGAGAACAAATCAATGAAACCAGGAGCTAGTGTTTTGAAAAAAATCAACAAATTGATAAACCTC
Organism: Panthera tigris; assembly: GCF_018350195.1. Lineage (NCBI taxonomy): Eukaryota > Metazoa > Chordata > Mammalia > Carnivora > Felidae > Panthera > Panthera tigris. The sequence goes on along the minus strand of NC_056661.1, from coordinate 44,228,497 downwards.
TAGCTCAACTTATCAAAAAGAAAAGAGAAAGGACCCAAATAAGTAAAATCACAAATGAGAGAGAAAATAATAACCAACACCACAGAAATAAAATTACAAAAGAATATGAAAAACTATATACCAACAAATGGGACAATCTGGAAGAAATGGATAATATCTAAAAACATACCAACTACCAAAACTGAAAAAGGAAGAAACAGAAAACTTGTACAGAATGAAATCAGCAAGGAATTGAAACAGCAATCAAAAATCTTCCAAAAAACAAAAGTCCAGGACCAGATGGATTCACAGGCAAATTTTATGAAACATTTAAAGAAGAGTTAATACCTGTTCTTCTGAAACAATCCAAAAAATATAGCAAAGAAAGGACAACTTCTAAGTTCATTCTATGAGGCCAGCATTACCCTGATACCAAAACCAGATAAAGACACCATTAAAAAAAGAGAACTATAGGCCAATATCCCAGATGAAAATGGATGTAAAAATTCTCAATAAAATACTAGCAAACTGAATTCAACAATATATTTGAAAGAAAAAAAAAAAAAACACTTGTCATGATCAATTGAGATTTATTTCTAGGTTGCAAGGATGGTTCAATATTTGCAAATGAATCAATAGAGTACACCACATTAATAAAAGAAAGGATAAGAACTATATGATCCTTTTCATAGATGCAGAAGAAGCATTTGACAAAGTACAAAATCCTTTCATGATAAAAACTCTCAACAAAGTAGGTTTTGAGTGAACACATCTCAATAAAGGCCATATGAAAAACCCACAGTTGATATCATCCTCTATGGGTAAAAACTGACAGCTTTTTCTCTACACAGGAAAAAGACAGGGAGGTCCACTCTCATCACTTTATTCAACATAGTAGTAGAAGTTTTACCAACAGCAATCAAACAACAAAAAGAAATAAAATGCATACAAACTGGCAAGGTAGTAGTAAAATTTTAACTTTTTGACATAATACTCTACAGAGATAACCTGAAAGACTCCACCAAAAAACTGCTAAAATGGATACACAAATTAAGTAAAGTCACCGGATAATCAATCAATGTACAGAAATCTGTTGCATTTCTATACACCAATAATGAGCAGCAGAAAGAGAAATTAAGGAATGAAACCCATTTACAAATGCACCAAAAGCAGTAAGATACCTAGGAATAAACCTAAGCAAAGAGGTGAAAGATGTGTACTCTGAAAAGTTTAAATTAGTGATGAAAGAAATTGAAGAACACAAAGAAATGGAAACACATTCCATGCTCACAGACAGGAAGAACAAATATTAGTAAAATGTCTCTATTACCCAAAGTAATCTACACATTCAATGCAATTCCTATCAAAATACCAACAGAATTTTTCACAGAGATAGAATAAACAAATCTGAAATTTGTATGAAACCACAAAAGACCCCAAATAGCCAAAGCAACCTTGAAAAAGAAAAGCAAAGCTGATGGTATCACAATCCCGGACTTCAACTTATATTACAAGCTGTAGTGACCAAAACAGTATGGTGATGGCACAAAAAACAGACACACAGATCAATAGAACAGAATAGAAAACCCAGAAATGAGCCCAAAACTACATGGTCAAATAATCCTTGACACAGCAGGAAAGAATATCCAATGGAGCAAAGACAGTCTCTGCAACAAATGGTATTGGGGAAACTGAACAGTTACACGCACAAGAATTAAACTGGACCACTTTCTTACACCATTCACAAAAATAAATGCAAACGGATTAAAGACTTAAAATAGAAAAATCCTAGAGGAGAACATGTCTGTGACTCCTTTGACATTGGCCATATCCACTTCTTTCTAGATATGTCTCCTCAGGCAAGAAAAACAAAAGCAAAAATATACTATTGGGACTTACTCAAAGTAAAAAGCTTCTGCACACAAAGGAAGCAATTAACAAAACTAAAAGGCAACCTACAGAATGGGAAAAGCTATTTGCAAATGACATACCTGACAAAGGGTTAGTATCCAAAACATAGAAAGAACTGATATAACTCAAGACCCGAAATACAAATTATCCAATAAAAAAATAGGCAGAAGGGGCACCTGAGTGGCTCAGTTGGTTAACGTCTGACTTTGGCTCAGGTCATGATCTCACAGTTCATGGGTTCGAGCCCTGCGTGAGGCTCTGTGGCGACAGCTCAGAGCCTAGAGCCTGCTTTGGATTCTGTGTCTCCCTCTCTGTCTCTGCCCCTCCCCCACTCGCTTGCTCACTTTCTCTCTCTCAAAAATAAACAAACATTAAAAAAATAGGCAGAAAACATGAACAGACATTTTTTCAAAGAAGACATACAGATGGCCAACAGATACATGATGCTCATCATCCCTGATTATGAGGGAAATACAAATCAAAATACAGTGAGATATCACCTCACACCTGTTTGAATGGCTAAAAGTACAAGAAACAACAGGTGTTGGTGAGGATGTGGAGAAAGGGGAACACATACACTTGTGCAGCTAATCTGGAAAACAGTATGGAATTTCCTCAAAAAAACAAAAACAAAAAAAAAAACCAAAAGAACAAAAAAAACCACAAAAACAAAAACAGCTACTCTGTGATCCAGGAATTGCACTACTAGGTATTTACTCAAAGACTACAAAAATACCAATTCAAAGAGATACATACACCCTGATGTTTATAACAGCATTATCTACAATAGCCAAACTATAGAAATAACCCAAGTGTCCATCAACTGATGAATGGATAAAGATATAGTGGGATGTGTGTGTATGTGTGTGTGTATACATACATATACACGTATATGTATATGTGTGTATACATACACATATGTGTGTGTGTATACACACACACACACACACACACACACACACACAATGGAATATTACCACAAAAATGAATGAATTTTTGCCATATGCAAGGACATGGATGGAGCTAAGCAGTATTATGCTAAATGAAAGAAATCAGAGAAAGACAAATACAACATGATTTCAGTCTTTGTGGAATTTAAGGAATAAAACAAAGGAGCAAAGGGGAAAACAAAAAGAGAGAGAAAAGCAAACAAAGAAACAGACTCTTAACTATAGTAAACAAACTGATGGTTAGTTACCAGAGGGGAGGTAAGTGGGAGATGTGTTAAACAGGGATGGGGATTAAGTAGTGCACTTGTGATGAGCACTGGGTGTTGTATTGAAGTGTAATCACTGTATGGTATACCTGAAACTAACAGTACCCTGTATGTTAGCCAACTGGAATTTAAATAAAAACTGTCCCCAAAAAATCATTTTCCATTTTCCAAGGCTAGCACTCCCTGGATTGCCAATGCACTACTTAGGTTTGCAAAAACACTCAGGCAATATTATAAGCACAACACAAAACTTTACTATTTCCCAAAGCTGCTGATATTAATATTGTATTATTCACACTTGAAAGTAATTTAATTTGAGTCAATGCACTAAAGTAGCCCACATGAGAGTATACAGAGATACATGAGCATGTATGCGCTTGCTTATTCAAATCAGAATTGTAACACCATAGCCACTCTGACCACAGTGTTCCAGAGGAAAAAAAAAAAAGGCAAAGAAAAGAAAGAAGGAAGGAAAGAGGGAACAAAGGAGGGAAAGAAGGAAGGAAGGAAATCAAAGAATCGAAGAACTAAATTTAATGGGTGGATTATTTGTTTAGCTTCAAAACATGGTCATTTGGTTTGAGGCACACCCTGACTGCAAAAATAATAAATGATGATTTCAACCTAGGAGCTCTGAGAAATAGAAGAAAAAGAGACATCTAAACCTCTGTACGCATAGAATTAATAAAATTTGAAGCAGAATGCAGAACGGCACTTTATGAGAGTGATCAGAGCTTTCGTACCAGGTTCCATGAATCTCCATGAGGCCATGCATGCATGCGAGGACATTCTCCCAGATTCTAGCTTTCACTCACTTCCCTTCTCTTGTCTTTCTTTCCCCTTGCTATTTACAGTCTGTGCTCCAGAGACAGCCTAATGGGGCTTGATTTTGTTACCTCAGCCAGCATTCCTATAGGAGACTTCATCCTGTAATCCTCATCTTGCCAGTGGTGCATGTCTATGAAATTAAAATGGGAGAGATTGATTCCTCAGGTATGTGCTTGCCGTTATTGACAGTCATTCCAGATCCTTCCCTTCGAGGCAAGACAGCTCTTGCACGAAAAATACCTTTTCTTATCATAAGCTGAGGCTCTGCGCCACTGAGATGGCAATTTTGGACCCATATGACAGCAGCCAGAGATGAGCTAGGGTGCTCAGGAGAGTGAACTTCAATAATCCTATGGTATTCCATTAATCTGAAATCCACTAATCTGAGACTTCAAATTTTTCTCCATTTTAAAGCTCAGATCCCCTTAAAACATTTCACAAACACAGCTAGTTACTCATTAAAAGAAAAAGACATTATGACAGCACATGTCAGACAATTAGATATTTCGAATTTTAAGATCTAAATTTTGGTTCTCTTTAAAAACTTTATAGTATATTTTTTGTGGTAAAATACACTTAAAGTAAAATTTACTATTTCAATTATTTTTAAATGTACAGTTCAGTACCATGAAGTGCAACCGTCTCTACAACTTTTTCATCATTCCCAACAGAAAGGCGGCACTCATTAAAAAATAACTCCCCAGCCCCTGTTAACTTCTATTCTTCTTTCCATTGCTATGAATTTGATTATTCTATGTAGCTCTTGTAAGCTACTTAGGAATTTTATATTAGTATCTGTCCTTCTGTGTATGGCTTATTTCACTTGCCTATTTTTAAGGCCCACCCATGTTACAGCATGTACCAGAATGTCACTCCTTTTCAAGGCTTCATTATATGTCATTATATGTATACATTACATTTTGTTTATCTATTTATCTGTTGATGTTGGGCTATTGTGAGTAATGCTGCTATGAATACTGCTATACAAGTATTTGAGTCCCTGCTTTAAATTTACAGTTTGAATCATTTATGCTCATTTTAAAACACTGCCTGACAGCTGTAAAGTATTATAAAAAAATATATAATGTACATGTTTTCATGTGATCTTATGCGACTTTCTGGCACAGGTAGAGAGAGTTCTTATAAATATGAACACTGCCACTTAGCGCATTTAACTTATTTTTCAGAGCATACAAAGCACATCAGGACAGGTGTTGGCAGTATTCTTTCTTCCTTCTAGGTAGCCTCCCCAAATCCATGATCCCTACTACATGTCATGAACACGGGTTTTGAACACAACTACTACTCTATTTCAAAGAAGCTCAGACTGTGGTTAAGTTAAAATCAAGGTCGAATCATGTTACTATGTATCATAAGATGCTTCTCTCTCTCTTACAATACAAACAGCTAAGTGACAGAGTGAGACATACATGATTCTGAAGTTAATGGGACCACAGAAGTCCTTCTCATCCGAGTCAATGTATTAATTCTGTAGTTTCACTAATGGGAAACTGAGATATTAGATTGTATAGAACCAATACCTGAAAGACAAACTAGGTGTGACAAGCTAAGTTAAAAAAAAAGTGACTAATGTTGATAAGAATATGAAATAAAAAAAAATAATGGTACTGAAAACACAGGTTCTTAAAAATTATAATAATCGCATGCTAAAGAGTCAAATTTTGTAAACCTTATTTAAACAGATTAGTACTTCTCATTTGCAGAACTTCACATTTTTTAGATATTTACAAAGTCTCAGTCACTCTGGGAAGATTATTGTATTACACTCTCATGGCAGTTCTGTGGGCACAAGTTATTATTTCCATTTAAAGCTAAGGAAACTTGAGAGTTTTAAATAACTCTCATGAGGACACACCACACATAAATGGTGGAGGACAACTTCGAACCCATATCTACGTGACTCCTGAGTTGAAGCTTTTTATGGCTATGCCATCTACAATTGTTCCAAGCCACATTTCACAACTGGGACAATGCTTCAAACAAATACGTGTTTATGAGGGAGTTTAGAATTAATGTGCCTTGTGAATTAAAATGGGTCCCCCGAGAGCTATAAAATGGAGCCTGCTCAGCCAGCTTTTGACAGTGCCCAAATTACCCGGTTTTACTCCGTTCTGAGAATTTAGCAACCCAACATGGTTCCACATGGATTTATCTACCATTTTGTTTAGACCTCTCCCCTGAGATTCTAATGTTGGCTCTTTTGACTGAAATAAAATATTTCAGAAATTATACCGTATCTAGAATGTTACAAACAAAGTTCTACTGTTGCATTGTAATTATTCTTAATTATAAGTGCTGTTCCCTTTAGGACAAGTAAACTCAGAGAGCACTTATGCTAATTGCTTACAGAAAAAGAGTGATAATAACGCATAAAGAAATTATCAACCAAATGTATACTCATGTGTTTCTTTTCAATCTGCACTGGCATTAATAATTTGAGACGTCAGCACTGTATATGGTTCTGAGTTCACATTGATATTTGCTTCAGGATAATTTATGGCAGCCTAACGTGACACAAGCAACTTAGAACACTAGTCATTATTAACATGGTAAATTAAAATGGAATACCGACTCATGTCTTGTGTAAAATTAATGTGCCATTAACCTTAACTGTGCCAATAAAGTTACATTATGAAGGTCAACTATAAGAACTATAGTTATCCACCTGGGATAAACAGCAAATATACATTAACTCTATGTTAATATGGAATGTACATGGGAAAAGAAAAGGTAAACGAAACCAACTATTAAAATTCAGATTGGAAAACAAGTCACAAATTTGGTCATCTAAAGATTCTCTATCCTGTAACACTGATTTTCTTTTCTTTTTTTTTATAATCTGTGTGGATTACCTTTTATCAAGTAGTTTTGATCAAAGTTTCTTTCTCTATACACCATTAACACATCTCATGAACTTTGTCAGCACATTTTAGAGCCTGAAGAGTAATGAGATAATTAAGTTCCACCTTCTTATATGTATATATAATACATAGAATTAAGTATATATATAACATATACATGAGGAAAAAAGATCTAAGGGTGCTGGAGCACACAGACTGAGACATAGAGCCTCACTCTAACTCTTACTACAAGATTATATCTCCTACGAACTACTTGATTTTCATCCCAGCTACTTTTTTGTTCCTAAGACATCTTCTCCTTTCATTCTTTGAGACTGACATACTGTAGAAGACCAACATTTTAAATAAGCCCAAAGACATAATTATACCCAACATAGGGATTTATTGTGATAGATGAACAGACTGCTGTTGAGAACTTATATGAAAATTATAAAATGTTATAAAATTATTTTTATTAATATAAATGAAGGGCTTGAACAAGTTAAACTTTCTTTTAAGACATTTCTTTTGCAAAGTTTCTCTTAAGAAATCTTTTCTCTCTTAAGAAGCCAAAAACAATATAAACTTTCAGACAAGTGAAACATGGTTTCTAGGCACACTTCTTCCAACTTATTAGCTATCATTCTTGATTATTTCTAGATATTTCAGGTGTCTAAAATCATAATAATATTTCCCTTATATGACACTTGCTAATATTAAATGTAATTATACTCAATATAATTACATAATTTATATATATTATACATATTTGAGACAATGCTTAAAGCAGAGTAAACATTTTATAAATATTGAGAAATATTAATTTACTTTCCTCTTCAATCTCTCCTGTTGAATAGATATAATAAAATTACTAATTTTTAATTTTTCAAAACATTTATTTATTTTGAGAGAGAGAGAGAGAGAGAGACCGAGCAACTGGGGCAGGGCAGAGAAAGAGGGAGAAAGAGAATCCCAATCAGCTTCCACACTGTCAGCACAGAGCCGATGTAGGGCTCTAACCCACAAACCAGGAGATCATGACCCGAGTCAAAACCAAGAGTCAGATGCTTAACTAAGCCACCCAGGAGCACCCAAATTATAAAATTTTTAAAAATACTAACAGGCAAGTTGACATATGTGGATGGACAAAATTATTTTATTACAGTAGAAATTGTTTGATAAGCCTCTCCATGACATAAACAGACAGGCAAAGTAAAGACACACAAGAAAAAGGAAACCTGCACATTGAGATGGTAGGACACACCCCTAAGAATTCTCAATTAAAAGAGTATGTTTCTCACACAATAGGAAATGTGAAAAATCTGTATTGATCCTAGAAATGCTTCAATGGGAAAGAAAACAGTCATCCTATTTAAGGGAGAAGAATTCTGATGTGTTCAATGACACTTTGTTGTATCCTTGTATTTTGACAATTCTTGTTGGAAGGAAGGTTTAGCTCTTCTAGCATAAGCTATCTTTCTGATTAAAATACTTCCAATACTGTTTATTTCCAGCACATATACCCTTTACTTTATGTATATAGTGAAGGATCTATTCACATGATGACATACCAATAGACTCAAACACTCTCTTTTTTATTGTATCAGATCGCTTCATCTAAGGTTAACATTCAAAAAAAAATTTGATTTAAAACGAGAAATTAAAAAAAAAAAACGAGGAAAAGAAAGTCAAAAAAGTAAGGCTTTGGAAATGAGTCCAAGAATTCATACCAAAGACATCTATCCTCTTGATTCAAAAGTAAGGTAACACTTTGAAACAATGTTCATTTTCTCAGAGCAAAAGAGATTCCAGCTTCCTGGCCCAAAGTCTGAATGCTAGTACATCAGTCCTTTTAAAGAAATTACTAGCATGCTGCGTTTGGTTTACTGTCTCCCATCTTGCATTTTACAAACTGTATCAAAGCACAGAGTGTAACAGCTCCAATTTCTTTTCCAGCAGCTGCATCATATGAGAAAAAACTGACAGATGAAGTACAAGAAAGCCTCCAAAGTTACTGAAAACTATGCCTATTAGAACAGAAGAGGAGACCAAAGAATATACGTAAAGAAACGTCTCAGCGATCCACTGCACCTTCAACTGGTGGATATGATAACACGCTTCGGGATTCGTGTGTGAGAGCGACAGGTGCAATCCGGGAAGGATAACTTCTACACCTGTGCTCAGCACTTAGTCTAGGTGAGAATAAAGAAGTGGAGCTGCAAAGGTGCTATTGATTTTTCTGGGTACTCTGGTTATTATTTTGATGAAATCCTCTGGTTGCTAGCTTCTTCTAAAAAATAAACTAAACATATCTGGTCTTTAGATAAATTTATGAGGTTAACCTCACAATTAAATGAAACTCCAAGTGGTCTTCACAAACCAGTACCACTGTTAAACTGAGTTCAGAAATACAAAGTTGTCTTCTTAATGATAATCTGACCAGTCTAGACTCAGAGAGCAGTGCTACTCCTCACGTTTATACAAAAACTTACAGTGTGCTTGAGAAATATTTGCCATGTGGCCCATACAACCAAGCCAGCAAATGGGTAGAACTGATACTATGACACCTACTTTAGAGTTGAGTGACCTCTAAGTCCCATAGTTTAAATACGGTGCTTAAGGCAGAGGTAATTAGGAAGGTGATAGTGTGTCTTTTGTGAGATGAAAGGAAGGCATGGGGAAGAAGAAAAAGGTCCTGAAAATTAAAGGAAGATATACATTGAATCAAACTCAATTTGCATGTTATTTTTTTATTTGCTACTTACTTTAAAAGTCTGCAACAGTATGCATTTAAAAGATAACCATGGATAAATTAAAGCCTTCATGGGGCGCCTGGGTGGCTCAGTCGGTTAAGCGTCCGACTTCGGCTCAGGTCATGATCTCGCGGTCCGTGAGTTCGAGCCCCGTGTCGGGCTCTGTGCTGACTGCTCAGAGCCTGGATCCTGTTTGGGATTCTGTGTCTCCCTCTCTCTCTGACCCTCCCCCGTTCATGCTCTGTCTCTCTCTGTCTCAAAAATAAATAAACGTTAAAATTTAAAAAAAAATTTAAAAAAAAGCCTTCAAAAGGCAACTGTTATGTACATATTACCAGGAAGATGTGACATGATACACAAACGTTTTATGTCACATGCATGAATGAAGTGGTTAAAAATGACTTCCCAATAGACTATAGCTTATGCCTCTGTTTTGTAGTATTCCGTTAGGAAAAGGGCTGTCAGGGTATTATAAACTCAAGTTTTAATGTGTTCATTAGATAAATTTACACTATCACCAACCTGCATTTTGAGATTTTTTTTCCCAGCAGTCATTTAGCCTAATTTGAGCTTTTATAATTTTTTAAAATTAAGATAGGTAAGTAGGAGGATAGACCTCAAATATATCCTGAAAAGGGTTGACCTGTTCAAAACTAAATATGATTGTTAAACAGATGCACTAGTACAAAAGAACACACAGAATGAAAGATTTTAAACATTAGTGCTTAATATCTATGTATTGACAACTGAAAAGATATTCTACTGTTATTTCCGTTTATTAAAGCTAATTGATTTAACCATTAATATTATGAAACTATGACGTAAAAAAGGAAACTCTATGTCCTGTCAAAGATAACCCAGGGGTGCCTGGCTGGCTCAATCAGTAGAGCATGCACCTCTTAATCTGGGGGTTGTCAGTCTGAGCCCCACGATGGGTATAGAAATCACTAAAAAATAAAATACTAAAAAAAGATAATTCACATCTTCTAAATTATTTTATTAATATAACCGATAGTTTTCGGATGGGTACTCCAAGAGTCACACAACCAACACTCATCACTAGTAATTCAAAACTTAAATCCAAGCTTAATGATTTTAGATTCACAAGCTTTTTTTAAATACATAAGGAAACTCCTAACTAACTAAAATAGACCATTTGCAGTATCCCAATAAATTCTCTACTTCAGCATTTTATTAATCTTCTCACTGTACCCTCACATGATGAAAGGGATTCGGGATCCCTGTGGACTTTTATAAGGGCACTAATCCCATTCCTGAGGATTCCACCCTAAAGTCCTAATCACCACCCAAAAGTCCTACCTCCAAATACCATCACTTTGGGGTTTAGTTTCAACATATAAATGTCACAGGGAACGTAAACATTCACATGATAGCACTGTGCACGCCCCTAGTCTATAAGAAGTTTCAGAATCGTCACCACCATTACCACAAGCTCTTAGATTTATTCAGTACACCAGACTCTGCATCAGGTCAGATTACACAGCTGCATAAAGGACATTTGTCAGCTTTCTATTTCTGTACTCTGAAACAATTTTGTTAAGAAAGAAATTACACATTGTTAATTGGAACTGGTTTATTGTTAAGATCATAGCCAGTATCATCCTAACACGGATAAATATGACAAGTTTACATTTTTTTCCTGGATTATTTTATTAACTTTCACTTGCGTTAATTTGTAATTATCAAAAACCCATCCTTTAATATTTTAAACCTTTTGTGTATTAAGTCCCCTTATTAATAACTAATTCAGTGAACGTATTTTATTTTTTCTGCATGAGTTTATACAGTCTTGTTTTTAAATAACAGCTCTTAGATTTAAATAATTTATTTTCTGGTTTTGCATTATTAAATGATTTTTTCATTATTTTCCTTACTCTGATAGCTTTAATTTATTATCTTTTGTAACTTTTCAGGTTAAATATTAGTTTACTTTACTTATAATATGTGATGAAATTTTATTTAAAGCTATGTATTTGCCTGGAAGTACAATTTTGGTCCTACCTCATAGGGTCTGACATGTACTGCTTTTATTTTTCTTAGTGTTCTTAATATTATGTGACTCTAGTTTTTAATCTTATTTCTTATTATATTAATGAACACAACACATTTATGGAAACAGTCTCTCTTATACACTCATACAGAGAAACACATACACAAATACAACGAACCAAAACTCCAGAAGAACCTAAAATACCTAGCTTAGGTCAACTAATCTGAAAATGCAGGTTTCGCTAACATTTGGTAGAAAAATAATTTATTTTTCAAAAACTATGTTCTGTGTTCTCACAGTGTAATCTGTACTACAAACCATAAATATTCTAGAAGACACTGTTTTTGTTATTTAAAAAGACTGAACAATTTGAGTCTCATCAATTTTTACACAGAAAATTGTGAGTACTGTATTGCACAAATTTTAGGATCACTCAGAATGGATTTTTTCCTGGCTCACTGAGATACAGAATTTCTGTAGATTTTTGTAACAAACTAGCCAATAATTAAGAGCTGTCTATCACCCAGAATAGCTAGGTTATAGTTCATTATTAACATCAAAATCATTCCTTAAAACACTTTTTTGTTTCATTCATATGATCTACGTCAAATGTGGGTAGGCAGTGTTTCACTACTTTAATGACACAAAGGGATACAACAAGATGTAGAACCAATAAACATTTCCAAAATTTCCACAAAACTGCAAGGAAAAATGGAGATCTAGGCACTGTTTTTTAAACCTTCCATCCAGTTGTGATTCATGTCACTTCCACACATATTCCATTGACCACAGTAATTGGTTTGCCCTCATTTTTCCCCCCTCACTTTTTAGAGCAGTACAACTGTACCATTACCTGGAAAAAGTAAGAACCAAAATATTTAGAAACAATTCTAAAGCAACCACAAAATTCACTCCTCATTTTTACAGTTAGCTTAACAAAAGTGTTTTCTCATGTCTTGGAAGCCTTCCCATTTTTAAAATTAGTTTTCATACATTCATTCAATGTGTATTTGTTAAGTGCTTCTAATACACCAGATATACATCCTTGATTAAGGATCTTTTGAATTCCATACATCAGATAAATATCTACAGAATATCTGAGAAATTCTGTTACCTTTAAATGAAGGGCAAAGAGTTTTCAGAAGGAAATATCCGTGCATTAAAAACATATTTCTATTCAATTACTTTTTATACGAGCAATTTTGCAAATAATTATCTAATCACACAGTTTTCCAAAGTGTTACAAATGTGTATAAGCCTTTCTTTGACAAAACAAGCCAGCTGTATAGGCAGTAGATTAAATGAACACTACTAACTCCCCTTAGAATGCTCACGCACTAAAGAAAGCCTATTGAAATGCTATTCCTGCTGAGTGACCAAAAAGAGCATCAGTCATTTGTTCTCACAGGTGTACAGCAGCACTCTCTGTCAAAACTGTCTCAAGTAACACTCTATGTACTACTTTTACCTCAGATGATAAAAAGTAGATTGGCAAAGAGTCCTTAAAAGCATCAATAGAAAGAAAACCCAACAGTTCCTGTGTCACTGAAAGGCTTCTTTCTGCTACTTGTCAAATATGTTTCTGTTTGATATATTTCTTCAATGGTTTCAAGAAAATAATGATGCAAATTAAAATCAATATAAAATTACAAATCAAAATACTATTCTAGGGTTGACAGAAAGACAGAGGCAAGAGTATTATTTCAAATCAAGGGAAAAAAATCCATCACCGACTCAATCTGTAACGCCTTGCTTTCTGAAGAGTCTATGACTCATTCTTGTTGCTATTGCTAGACAAGACAGGTTCAATCAGGAAGGGAAAAACAGCCTTCAATTAGAAATTCATTGAATTTTGTCAGATCTAATAAGACATTCATGTTATTTCAAGGAGGAATGGTAGGTGTGGTTTTTATTTAGTGTGCATCTCTGTTTCTAGTGTTTTTATCCTAGGCTACATTCCTTAGCTGTTATTTTTCATTCTTTAAGGTGAAAAATAGTGTGAAAACAGGAAGATAAAGTCATGGAAGGCTTTTTGTTTATAAATCAAATGTGAAAATTTCAAAACACATTACAGCTTTGAAAGACAGGTTGAAGATCTATCATTTGACAGTTACCCAGATTTGTGCACTTGAGCACTTGCAGTAAGAACATTCTCTATATTTCAACTGCAATCTTTTGATTTCTATAGAATAATGGAAAACAAGCGAGAGCACAGAAATAGTAAGTCCTAGGTAGTGGAGGGTTGAAAGGCTTCATATCCACGACAATCATGGTAATTTTATATAAAATATCAAGGAACTCCTGAAATCTCAGGAGTGGCTCAATATGCTACTGGGGTAAAGAGAAGCCATTTTTAAAGGGACCAAGTAATGGAGTTAGTATTAGGTCAGACATGAGCTACAGATGATGGGATAAAATTAAAAATAAAGACAGTGTATGATGAGACAGAATATGCTGCCAAGAAAAAGTGGAATGCAAACCCTTATGTTATAAATGTCTCTCTACTAGCTTCGTAAATCAGACGATACTACACCTTGACCTAAAACAATGCAGTGGTTAGGAGCACATAACCCCAGGCAGTTGAAAATTTATGTACTACTTTTGACTCTCCTTAATTTCTTAATTACCACTTAAAAATGTAATTACTAATACCCTAATGTTGACTAGAAGCCTTATTAGTAACATAAGGAGTCAACACATATTTTATACTTATATGTATTATATATTGAATTCTTACAATAAAGTAAGCTAGAGAAAAGAAGATGTTATTAAGAAAATCTCAAGAGAAAATACAGTTATAATCTGTATTTATTGAAAAAAAATCTACATATAAGTGGACCTTACAGTCAAATTTGTGGTTGTTCAAGCATGAACTATGCTTTTAGGAACAGTGAATGACAGACATTCCACAACATGACAGCAACTAAAATGCTTCTCCCTTATACCTGCTGTAGGACTGAAAATTTTCTTCTATAGACTCCATTGCTCCAGAGTGCAAGTCATTGTCAAATAACATTAACCTGTAATATGGGACTTTTTGGGTCATCAAGGCTCATACTTTCATTTTATGAAACAGAAAATTGAAGTCTCTAAGAGAGGAAAACTTGGAAAACGCCCAGTAAACTAACTGAAGACAGCACTAAAGCCAAGTCATTTGATTATTACTCCAACACCCTTCCCTTTTAGTATAGTGTCAAGGAAGAGAACAGATATTTACTCCTTTATGCATTTGGTTCCAGAAACTCTAACATTTGGAAACTCTTGGAGTAGTTAATTGATGTCTGGCAAAATTTTCATATATTCTACCTGCAATAAGTTAAGATAAAAAGAGTAAGTGACATACATGTCCCTGACATACTGTAAAGTGTTTAATACAACTAAGCTTTTATTATTGTCAATTCATACATTTTTAACAATTAGGCAGGATTTATGTGAGAAGATAACATATTAAAAGAAGCATACCAAACTTCAGGTGGTCCTGAGACATACTAAACACGGAAAATAGAGATAGCAAATTTTTTGTCTTTTACTCTATTTTCTCAATACATATAGCTTTTTGGGTCTGCATTAATGTATTTAAAAAGTGAATTATACCACATATTTCTTCTTTGAAGATGTGGTGTGCGGATGGACACACACACACACACGCATACATACATACATACACACACAATGCAATATTATCCAGCCATCAAAAAGAATGAAATCTTGTCTTCTTCAATGATGTAGATGGAGCTAGAGTGTATTATGCTAACCAAAATTACTTAGTTGGAGAAAGACAAATACCATATGATTTTATTCATATGTGGAATTTAAGAAATAAAACAGATGAACATGGGAAAAGAAAAAAAGAGAGAGGGAAGCAAACTATAAGAGACTCTTAACTACAGAGAACTGAGGGTTGATGTAGGGGTAGTGGGTGGGAAATGCGCTAAATGGGTGATGGGTATTGAGGACATTTGTTATGTTGAGCACTGGGCATTAAACGTAAGTCATATATCAGTAAATTGTACTCCTGAAAACAGTATTACAATATATGTTAACTAACTAGAATTTAAATAAGAAGTTAAAAAATATCTGATTTGCCAAAATTTAAAATGTGAGGAAATTCAAAAAATCTAAAATTCCATTTTATTTGATATATTGAATGATGTGGCATCAGTAGAACTCCATTTTCTAAAGGCAACAATTGCTTAAGCCAGGTAGGGTATTCTATTGAATCCCTGCCAGAGGAAGGCATAGACTGTAGGGATGTCAATGGAAATGGAAAAACAAGAAGTCACAAACAAAAGAGACATAAGACATATATTAAAGTAGTAAAAAGGAAGATATAAATCCTACATGTTATCAATAACACGGAATATAAATACATTAAATCACGTTGTAAAGCTAAAGACTTGCAGAATAGTTTCAAAAGTACATAAGCCAACTATATGTTGTATGTAAGGAAAACTTCTTTGATGCAAGGCACAATAGATTGAAAGTAAAAGAATGGAAAAAGACATGCCATGCAAATAAACAAAAGAGCGAGACTGGCATTACTAAGATCAGACTTAAAGCCTAAAATGTTACTAGAAGTAAGGAAAACACTTCATAATGAAAAAATGGCTCATCCACCAGGAAAATATAGTTACAAACCTATACGCACTTAACAATAAAGACTCAAAATACATCAAGGAAAAATGACAGAAGTGAAAGGAAAATTAGACAATTCAACAATAATATCTGGACACTTCAATTCCCTGCTTTCAAGAGTGTAAAGAGAACTAAGCAAAGATCAACAAGATTTTAATAATATTATAAACAAACTAAGAAATATGTATACAACACTCCATTCCAAAACAGAGAACTACATATTCTTCTCAAATGCAAATGGAAACATTTCCTAAGTTCAACTATAAAAGGTCTACAGCCTGTACACACACCTTAGACTAAAGACTATATATAGACTATAAAAGGTCATCAAACAAGTTTCAAAAATGTAAAGGAACTAAAATCATAAAATGTTCTCTGACTACAAAGGGACATTATTAGAATTAAAAGCGAAAGCAAATATGAGAAACTAGCAAATATGTGGAAAGTAAGTAACATGCCTATAAATAACCAAGGGTTTAAGAAGACAGCAAAAAGGAAATTATTTTGAGATGAATAAAAACGATGACACAATATTCAAAAACCTGTATATACAGCTAAAGCTCTAAAGCTTGGACAAAAACTGAAAGCTGTAAATGCTTATATTAAAAGAGAAGAAATATTTCCAATCAATAACTTGACCTCCCATCCTAAGATGCTGGAAAGAGAAGAACAAACTAAAATTAAAACTAGCAGAAGGGAAGAAATAATAAATTAAATAGAAAATAAGTAAAATATGAAAAGTAAAAACAACAAAGAAAAATCAATTAAACCAGAATTTAGTTCTTTGTTAATAATACCAGTAAAATTTTGGCTAGACTGACTAAATAAATAGATAAATAAGACTCAAAATCCTAAAATTAAGAAAAGAGGGAAGATTACAACCAAATGTACAGAATTACAAAAAACGATTATAAGGGAATACTATGAGTAACTGTATGCCAACAAATTAGATAACCTATATGAAATGGACAAATTCCTAGAGAGATATAAACTACTATAACTTCATCAAGAAGAAACAGAAACTCTAAACAGACCTACAACAAGTAAAACAAATTAATTAATAATAAAGAAACTTCCCACAAAGAAGTCCATGAACAGAATTTACTACACTAGTAAATTTTATAAAATGGTTAATAAATTCCTTAAAAGAATACAAGAAGTTGGAGCACTTTGGTGGCTTAGTTGGTTAGGCATCTGACTCTTGATATTGGCCCAGGTCATGATTCCAGGATAGTGGGATTGAACCCAGTGTCAGACTCCACGATGAACACAGAACCTGCTCAAGATTCTCTCTCTCCCTCTCCCTCCCTCTCTCTCTCTCTTTCTCTCTCTCTCTCTCTCTATCCCTAGAAATGAAAACTAAAGACTAAAACTCTGTACGAAGATAGACACAAAAACTTCAATAAAACACTAACAAACCAAACCCTGCAAGATATAAAAAGAACTTATGACCTGTTCCTTTGGTTTCTCAAGTAATCCAAAGTTGGTTCAACATATGAAAATCAATACAATAGTGCATATTAATATAATAAAGAACAAAAACCACACGATCACTTTATACATGCACAAAAAGTATTTTATAAAATTTAACACCATCCCAAGATAAAAACACTCAAGGAACAAGAATAAAAAGGCATTTATTTCCTTAACCTGATTGAGGCTATCCACAATGAACCCACTGGTAACATCATACTTATTAGGGAAAGAATGAAATCCTGCCTTACAAGGTCAAAAACAAGACAAGGATAACTGCTCTTGCTGCTTCTATTGATGATGGTAGTGGAGGTTCTAGCAAGGGCCCTTACTCAAAAGAATGAAATTTAAATTGGAAAGGAAAAAGTAATGTTATCTCAATTTGAAGATCACATAATCTGTACAGAAAACTCTATAGAATACTCCATTAAAAAAACTACTAGGTCTAATAAAAAAAAATAGAGCAAAGTTACAGAATCAATATATGAATATCCGTTATATTTAATACACTAGCAATGAACAAACTGAAAATGAAATAAACAGCTCATTTAAAAACCCATTAAAAATAAAATACTTATGGGGTGACTGGGTGGCTCAGTCAGTTAAGCGTCCTACTCTTGATTTTGCCTCAGGTCATGATCTCACAGTCAGTGCAGATGGCAAAGAGCCTGCTTAGAATTCTCTCCCTCTCTCACTTCTCCTACCCTGTTTGCATGTGTGCACCTCTCTGTCTCTGTCTCTCTGTCTCTCAAAATAAATACACTTTAAAGAAATAAAATATTTATGAATAAAGTTAATTAAAGAAGTCCTAGATTTGTACACTGAAAGTTTTAAAACAACACTGAAAAATTTAAAGACCAAACAGGTGGGCATCCCATATTCATAGTTTGCAAGACCTATCATTAAGACAGCAACAGTTCCAAACTTATCTGTAGATTATATGCAAATCCCTATCAAATTTTTAGTTGATTTTATTTCAGAAATTAACAAGCTGGTCTTAAATGCCTGCAGAAATGTAAGGGACGTGAAACAGGGACCCTCACACATTGTTAGTGGGAATGTAAAATGGCACAAACACTTTGGAAAACAGTTTTGTTCATTTTTCCCCCTAAAGTTCATCCCAGTTTCCTTAGGACCTGGTAAGTCCAATCCTAGGTATATAACCAAGACAAATAAAAACACATGTTCATACAAAAACTAGTACACATGTTCAAAGGAGCATTATTCAGAAGAGTAAAAAATGAAAACAACCCCAATGTCCATGAGAAGTTAATGAATAAAAAATGTTATATATTCATATAATGTAGTAGTATTCATCCATAAAAAGGAGTGAAGAAGTGCTTCGTGCTACAACGTAAACACTGAAGAATCATGCTGAGTGAAAACCCAGATACAAAACTCTATATATCGTTTTATCCTATTTATGTGAAATATTCAAAACAGGCAAATCTACAAAGGCAGAGTACAGATTAATGGTTTCCAGGGACTGAGGGAGAGGCAAATGTTGAGTGGCTACTAATGGATCCAGGGTTTCTCTTTGCTTTAAAAATGTTCTGGAATTAAAGAGTGGTAATATTTTACAATCTCATGAGTATTCTAAAAATCACGGACCTGTACACTTTAAAAGAGTCCAGTTTATGCTATATGAATGATATATCAATTTAAAAGAGACAATTCAAAATATTTTTATGAGAGTATCAGTATTTGTGGATTGGCCTACATAAAAAGGAGGGACAATGTAAGAAATACACAATATTCAGAAACTTGGACATTAATATAGGAAAACAGAGACACTCAAACTGGTAACTGGTAAACTACATTACTTACAAATGCAACATCAAGTTGATGCAAAATATTAAGCAAACCAATACATAGAACAGTCACAACCATCCACAAAAAGAAATGAAAAGAAATTCTTAAAGACTTGCCTGAAGCAAACATACTGTAAAGTAACTTTCAATTATTCCCAGGTAAGAGCACTTGACTCAACTGTCAAACATGTGTCTCCTCTCTTGGAACAGAAGTGCATTACCCAATATGTATTGCCATGCTGGACTGTCAACTACTCAGGCCAGAGTAGAACCAGGAATTTCTGGCATTGATAACTGTAGGTTATTCATAATCATTCTGTTCCATTCATACAGCTACTTCTCAAGTGTCAAAATTTGGAAACAGATGACAGCTCTGGGTATAAAATGAATGTAAAGGCCCTAACAGCACTGTAAAAATGGTCCTATAAATGAATTCTACCTGCAAACATAAAGCTAAAAATAACTTTCTCATCCCATCCCTACTAGTCTCCTCTTCTTTTTAGAACATGTGGTATGCCTCTATTAGCTGTTTATGAATAAGTAAATACATGCATAAATTTCCACATTGGTCAACCATCTTTTTTTTTTCCTTTGGGACATATGTGTTTTTTAAAATATAATCTCAGATTATCACAAAGAAATACAGTGGTTTAAAGTCACATACCATAGATTATAAAAGACAAGGGCTATTCTGTTTACTTACTTTTATTAAATAAACTGGGTGAGTCAGTTGCTTAAGCGTCTGACTCTTTGTTTTAGCTAAGGTCATGATCTCATGGTTCCTGAGACAGAGACCCTTGTTGGGCTCCATGATGACAGCACAGAGCTTGCTTGGGGTTCTCTCTGATCTCTCTGCCCCCTCCCTGCTTGCATGCATATGCATGCTCTCCTTCTTTCTCTCTCAAAATTAAAACAAACAAACAAACACACATACTGAGACTATGGGGCATTATCAGACACACTAATTGTTGGGTCAGATCACACACTATGATAAAGCTGACTTTTTACGTTTATTATTTTCCTAATTATCAAGGCCCCAGTGTTTCACCTAAATTATGTGTGAATTCAAACAAGAAGATGTTAAATGTCTTTCTCCTAAGTAATACAACACCCCTTCCTTACCTTTGGTCCTTGATTAATCATAATCAATGTCAAAGATCATATAAAATCCAAAAAAGTACTAACAGAATCTTACTCTAAACATGTTTCATTCAATATAAAGTATACATTAATAAACCAACTAATATTTTCCAATGAGAAAATTTCTAAAGGAAAAATTTCTTTCTTTAAATATACTATTACACTTTAGTAACAGGGAAAATTGAGCATCATAACCTAGCTACATAGGTTTACATAAACCATAAAATAAAACATTAATCTTATATAAATGATTAATAGGTGTATACATCTGAACTTCCAAAGAATATTTTGAAAGAAAATTCTCTACTTTATGCAATGGTTCCAACTGCACTCTATCAAATAGATCATGTCACCAAATGATCCATCCTTGATACTGTCTTGAATATCCCATCAAAAGACAGAAAGACTGAATATCATTGTGCATGTCACCTACTAATATATAATCTATATTTACAGGAAAATTTGAGTTAATCTCAACGAAACATGCTACAATCTATCTTTTGAAAACGAAAAATCCAAAGGTGATATTCTACTGTTACACAAAATATACTTTATATACAGAATTCTGCGGGTCCAATCTGAAAACTTGCTGAAAATATTTTCCCTGTTTTGTGCAATTCAGACAGTATGGCACTTGAGCTAAGGATTCAAGTGAAGGGAACTGAAAGTGCAGACAGAAAGAAGTATTTCTGCTCCTACCCAGTCTTGCTTGCCTATTATTACCATTCTCTGAGGTTCACAGTTAGTTTGAACCAGAGGTGCCTCTAAGACTCAGAAACCTTAAGCTTAGAGTTGTCCTTTTTGTTAGTGCTGAAACAGTCACCTGAGTCATCCGAACTGTCAGGTACAAAAAACCTTGGATGGTTATTAGGAGACAACCATAAGTAATGTGAGAGAGCTAGTAGACTTGTGGTTAAAAGAGCATCAAATAACATTTATGAATAAACAACTAAATATCCATAGAGTGAAGTATTTTTTGCAATAAAAAATGAAGTATAGATACATGCTGCTACATGGGTCAACAGTGAAAATATTATGCTAAGCAAAATAAGTCAGTGACAAAAAACCATATATTGTCTGAGTAAATTTACAGGAAATGTCTATAATCATCAGATCTAGAGAGAGACAGAAAGTAGGCTAATGGTTGTCTTGGATTGGGGGGTAGGGGGACAAGGATAATGAATTAAGGGGAAAAAATACTGGTAGCTAATGAGTATAATAAGGTTTTTGGATGGAGCCATAAAAATATGCTAAAACTATGGTGATAAAGAAGTATAATTATTTTAAAAAGATTTTTTTACATTTATTCATTTTTGAGAGACAGAGCACAAGCAGGGGAGGGGCAGAGAGACAGAGGGAGACACAGAATCTGAAGCAGGCTCCAGGCTCTGAGCTGTCAGCACAGAGCCTGACATGAGGCTGGAACTCACAAACCACAAGATCATGACCTGAGCTGAAGTCAGGCACTCAACCGACTGAGCCACCCAGGCGCCCAATAAGTATAATTATTATTGACTCTGAATATACTTAAAACTATTAGGTTGAACACTTCACATAGGTTAATTTTATGGTATATGAATTATATTCCAATAAAGCTGTTTTTTTTTTCTTTAGAAGACCATGGATTTTTTTTTTCATGACTCTACTACTTAGGAGTTCTAGAGTGATGCCAAAATTACCTAACTATTCTTAGTTTCAGTACATTCTTTGAAGGCAGATATCATAACAACATTTATACTTCAAGCTATTAACAACTACACAATTGTTATATATGTAAAGGTTTTAGGACAGTGTCTCACACAATAAATATAAGCTCTTAATACAGCTAACCAAAGCATCTTCTTCCAGTGTGGTTCCTGAAAACTGCTGTCTACCACTGTATGTAACTTATGTGTCAACAAATGTGTACTTCATTGTCCAGAATTCCATTCACATGTATAGTCTTAAATATTAATGGGGCAAACACTGTCTGCTTGGCATTGCTAGGGACAAATAAAACTCTAGATGGACTAGTAAGCTTTTGGAGGAGATATTCCAACATTTCATTAAATACTCCTCCTTATTGGGGAAAGCAACTCGTATCTCCATAGCATTCACAGTAAGCACCAATGGTAGCCATTTTGCCTTTGATGCACTTACAGTGAGGAAAGGAATGAAGATGGAGAAATCTTAGATGGGAGTAGAAGCTAATTATACTGATCTGGTTCTCAAATTTCCAAACAGGAGAATTAATCTGAGAAAATAAGATTGCATTCCAAAAATAAGTACTGTAATGACGCTGGCTAAGACATACCAATTAACTTAAACTAAAGACTTCCCCATAACATATTTTACTAATTTATAATTGCATAACCAAACCATTCAAAGTTTTATAAAGTCAACATTAATAGTCCCTTCCTTCACCATGCTTAACCATAATATTTCTTTCACATAGGGCACTATAAATAGGAATGAGTCCAGTTCCAACCTAGAATATATACACACTGGAAGGATTAATAACTAGTGACTCCAACTGTACCCCTCTTATCAATATCAGACTATACTGTGCTGTTACTGGTTAGTTCTGTCAAGTAGATTGCAATCTGCAAAAAACTAGAAGTGAATTTTAAAGCTTACTGTATGGTTTAGAGACTGTGTGTTTTGTTGTTGCTGTTGTTGTTGTTGTTTTTAAGACAGGCAAAGCCAGCCTGAGTCACAAGTATGGTGGCTTAAAGTACATGTCCAAGAGTAGTGCTTGTAGAAGCCAAAATCTATTCCAGCCCAATGTCTGATACAAATGCTTATTCTAGTGTGCCTCTGAGTCACCCAAACTCAGACTTCACACTGCTGTTAAAAGGACTCTGGATTATTCCCTAAATGACTTGCCTCCTTTTTCTGTGATTATGACTTCTGCTCAAGGCTGATAATCAAATTTCTTACAAATCAAAAGGAATAAAACATAAGGTGAAGCTGTTAAAAACCAGCTATCAACAAAAAGGTCAAAGCCTCCAGCATGAAAAAGAAGAAAAAGTTATTCTCTGGTCTGGGATCAGATTTATACTCGATATAGAGCAGAACCATTCACAGCCACAATTTTTTTTAACTAGTAGTAAAGCATATTACAAGCTTTCTTAATTCAATTTTCTCTGGCATTTACTGTGTTTTATAAAATATCTAAATGTCAACGAGATTTGTAAAAATGTATTTATAACTTAATAAATGGTTAAAACAGATTATTCACGGACAGATATAATGCAGACCATAATAATCTAAATTGGTATGGATTTTTGTTTTCCTCCCTATCACAAAAGTAATTAGTGTTTGCTTATAAGGTTTTTTATTTTTTATTTGCCAGTAAGGGGTACTAAAATTATATCTGTATGCAGTTGAGATTTCAACATTACTACTGTAGGTAGTTAATGTTCAGTATCAGACATTTGGTAGATTTATATATTTCGATTTGCAATGAATTCAGTGAAGGGTCAAGGACATATCAAGGATGGCTTAGCCCAAATCCGGATTTGAGGAATAAGACCAACAATATTTTGAAAATGATTACCCACTAAGTTGTTACTTTCTGCAGGTGAACCAGGTTTCTATTTGTAAGCCCCCTAACAGGCAATTCCCTCATGTAATTTTCAGGTTCTCTGATAATTTTTTTTTTTAAACAGTAAGGTTCACTAAGTATACTCTGATCCTTTCCCTGGGCTAAATGGAAAGAGCAAACAGTTATAAATGACAATGTTAGTTACACCATTTGGGCTCAAAATAAACATCTACTTGTTGTTGCTATTTTCAAGGCTCCTGTCTTTCAGAAACAAGTACTGTTTAAGATAAAAGGTGCAAAATTTCTGCAACAATCCTTTTTGAGAATTTGGAGACCTTTACATAAACATTTCTGACCTGCAGGTCCAGGCACTGATCTTTTTACTGTCTCCATAGTTTTACCTTTTTCCAATATGTCATATAGTTAGAATCACACACTATGTAGCCTTTTCAGATTGACTTCTTTCACCTAGTAACTCACATTTAAGGTTCCTCCCTGTCTTTTCATGGCTTCAAAACTCATTCTTTTTAGTTCTGAATAATATCCCATTGTCAGGGTGTACCGAAGGTCTTACTATTGAAGGACATCTTGCTCACTTCCTCATTTTGGCAATTACGAAAAAAGTTGGTATAAACACTCATGTGGACATAAGTTTTCAACAGCTTTGGGTAAATACCAAGGAGCATGATTGCTGGATTACTAGCTTTTTAAATATGAATGTAAAAGAATTTGAAATTCATTCTCCATTAAGTTTTATAAGATAAAGGGAAAAGGCAACATAACATAGAGACAGAGAAAGGGACAGCAGAAAAGAGGGAAGGGAAAAGAGGAAAGGGAACAAATTTTTAAATTCCTATTTGTTTCAAGGACATGTTAATACATACGGAATGTAATTAGGAAACTACTTTCTCAGAATGCAAGGTTAATTAAATAATTAGTTGAGTTGAACAATAGATGAGGTTCTGTATGATAAAAAAAAAATAACATTCTAATTCTATCTGAGTAATAACTACAGAGACAAAAGCCAGGTTTGAAAATAAGCCTGTTAAATACCAAGAAAAAGTTTGACACTAGATTTTAATTTGACCAACAAGATGAAGCAGCCTTGTCACTGAAAGTTAAAATTATACATTTATAACTATTTTTAATATAAAATGGGACATATATTTAAAGATGATTTATTACTAATTATATTATCTTTTACGAATAAGTTAAATGCATCCATTTATCCACTTACTTGTTGATTCATCCTGTATCTATTAAATGTTCATTTTGGGCCAAGCACTGTTGAAGCTGCTAAGTATATATCCCTCAACTTAACAGTCAAAAATCAAAGGTCACATGAAGCTTAGATTCATGTGTAGATAGCCTGGAAATAAAAATAACAACTAAGAAAACGATATAGGATTTTACAAATCCAAAATTCCTTGGGAATTAAATGGGTAGGATTTAACTGGACAGAGGTGCAGGGAAGTTACAATTTTACATAAATCGGTCAGGGTAGGCAGCACCTGGAAGGTGGTATCTGATTTGAATTTTTTACTGCATTCCCTTCTAAAATAGCAACTTACACTCTTCATAGAAACTTCAAAATATTCTGTAAATTTTAAGTAATTATTAAAGCATCACAATATTTAACATCATGTGACAATAGTCTACAGTATGATTTATACAGACGATTTGATTTCTTTCTCATGGAAATTTAATAAAACTAGAAAAGTCTGCCCTACATTCTTTTTACATGTAAATCACAAAGCATCCTGTGTATTCTAATAGCTGAAAATAATATAAATTATTTGATACCGTCTATCAAATTTGGAAAAATCCAATGTTTTTATTGAAAAGACATAACAGTTGATGTTTAAAGAACACTTAAACCAATTAATACTGTAATTTAAATCCAAATTTTGTCAATAGGACCATTAGGTGGTGAGAATTACCATAAAAGCAGTCTGAAAACTACACAAAGAAATGAGGAAAGACTTTATTTCCCCATTCCTCTACCCAAACTTTGTTAAATTCCACTCAGTTCTCTTCAGAAAAAAATACAGAAGTGACATGGTTTAAAATAAACTCAACAGAACTTTTGCAATACTAAAACAACTATCTTCCAAGAGAATCAAAAGGTTAGTTTTCTCTTACAGTCTAATTTTCTAGTTCATTGGAATTATATGTTTCTTAGGGCAAAAGGTGGTAACATAAACTAAACAAAACACCAGTCTGCATATACAACCTGTCAGCTGTAATATCTGTGTACCATTTTACTTTTCTTCTGCCCTCTGACCTGTGAAATTTCAAAGCTGGTATTGCCATGTATATTAGACTAAATTTTGTCATGGTCAATTGGCAACATTTGTACTTATGTTCCCTGAAACAGATCATTCTTCCCAGACAGAACCATTTAAGCTTGGCCTCCTCCTTTTAGTCTTCAAATATTTATTACTTTTAAATGATGCTAAATCAAAGTGGTATCAGCATGTTTTTGGACAAATGTTAATGCTCTTTAATAACTTCCATGGAAAGAATTAGAGACAGCCTATTCTTAACAAGCATTTGAATAACGCTTTCAGGAAAGAAAACTTACAATGGCATGGTAGCCTGAAAAAGATCACAGTTCTACTCCACTCCCTTTACAATGTAACTTCATAGTTCCTCACATCATCCATCAAACTTCTGGAGTTTTGCTCTCCAGCCCTGGAATAGGGGCTGGCCTTGGGAACACCACTGTACTATATACAAAGTATTTTGTATGCTGTTATTTGGAGTCCTAACTAGCCACCATAAGAACAAACAAGGGTAATTGGCTTGGTGATGAGACATGTGTGTCTCAGTTGCCACCACTAACTGAAGCAATTCAACCACTAGAAACGGCTCTGTGACCATCAGTGCATCCTAGACCAGAGGAAACACAAGTTGAGTGCAGCCCAAATGGCTAATCTTCAAATTTCTAAGCCAAATAATTGGTCATTGTCTTATGTCACCAGGTTCAATTAAGGGTTTGCAATACATAATTGGCACAAACCCAAGACTAAGAATATTGCCTATACTTTCAATGAATACTGAAGTTAACCAGATTATTTGATTAAATTTAATATTTTATAAAGACATTAAAATGAAAATATTTAAATAAATGTTAATTCCTCATTACTTTACTCTTGGGGTGCCTGGGTGGCTCAGTCAGTTAAGTGTCCGACTTTGGCTCAGGTCACATCACACAGTTCGTGGGTTCAAGCCCTGCGTGGGGTTCTGTGCTGACAGCTCAGAGCCTGGATCCTGCTTTGGATCCTGCATCTCCCTGTCTCTCTGACCATCCCCAACTTGCACTCTGTCTCTGTTGCTTGAAAATAAATAAAATGTTAAAAAAATAAAATAAAATAAAATAAAATCATACCACTAATAATTCCATTTTTAAATGAAAAACAAAGGCACAGAGAGATAAAGCTAGTACATCCTGTGCTGGTAAATTTAAAAATATTTTATAAAATGGGTAACTTATTCATATGCCCATTAGAATTTGGTCATCACAAAAATCCACAATGAAATACCACATGAAACCACAATGCAATACCACTACACAATCACTGGAATAGCTAATATTTAAAAAAAAAACTGATAATATCACATGTTAGTGAGGATATGAGAGCAAATGTAACTACTATGACTTGTTGGCATGATTGTAAAATTATAAAAACAATTTGGGAAATAGCTTGAGAGTTTCTAATGAGTGTGTGCATTCCCTTACCCTATCCTTTAACAGTTCTATTCCTAAAGAAACGAGTGCATATGTCCATAAAAAGACTTGTACCAGATATTCATAAGTTTTATTTATAACAGTCCCAAAACAGAAACATTCAAAATGTCCACCAATGAGACAATGGAAAAATATACTATGCATACCCACATAACAGAATGTTCTCAGGAATTTTAAAAGATCAAACTTCCAGTATATGAAATAACACGCATGAATTTGAAAATGTTATACTGAGCAAAAGAAGGTAGGCAAAGAATAGTATTAATGTATGTTTCTGTTTATAAAAAATTCTAGAACACATAGAAATGCTCTAAGGTATAGTAAGTCAGTAAAGTGGTTAACTGGGTGTAGTGGACACTAAAACTAGAAAGGCACACAAGAGAACTTTATGGAATGATGCAGATGTTCTGTATCTTTATCTGAGGGGTAGTTAAATGGGTATTAAAAATTCTATACATTGCACACTTTAGATGTGAGCATTTTACTATATACAAATGATACCTGAAAAAGCAAACAAAACAAAACTTGCTAAATTCAATTTATTCAAGTTAAGAAATATCTGTGGTATATCTACCCTGTTCTTAATACTGTGCTCAAAACAATACTGAGTGACAGAAGGAAGTCTAGTGAAAGTCTATGCTATTGTGAAGTTCATTCTGTTGTGAGAAAGACAAACTTACACACATTAGAGAAAATCCAGGAAATTATAGAGATAAATCCAGGAAAAAAATAATCTGCTGCCAAATAAGAAGTGCTATAGAAGTGACAATTCAGAGGCGCCTGGGTGGCTCAGGAGGTTGAGCACAAAACTCCTGATTTTGACTCCGGTCATGATCCCGGGGGCATGGGATCGAGCCCCACATTGGGCTCTGAGCTGAGGTGCTTAAGATACTCTGTCTCCCTCTCTCTCTCTGCCCCTCTCCTCTGCTTGCGCTTGCTCTTTCCTTAAAATAAAAATTTTTAAATTAAAAAAAGTGACAATACAAATATCACTTTTTATAAGTGAGATAGAAAATAAGCCTTTACGAGACACTGTAACACTTAATCAAGTGAAAGATTGATATTTTATTTTTTTAAAGACATGAAAATATTAGAGTTGAAAACAAATCAACACAAACAGAATCGCTTAGGTGCCAGAAAAATTCCAGGGACCTCCAAATATTTTATCATAAAAACTTAAGTGAATTAAGCCTTTAATGATTTTATAGTAGCTGATGTCCTGTGATGAAATATTTCATCAACAGCAAAAAAAAAAAAAAAAAGAACCAAAAAGCTTAGTATCCATTCAACAGTAATAACTTAAAGTTCATAGTGAAATGTTTTAACAAATCCACTTTTTCCTTCAAATATACAAAGAAGGAGTGGATAGGCACCAATGGTAACTAGGGTGATACTGTTTGTCTAACAGCATGACAAAAATTATTTATCATCTTTCAATAATGCTAAAGTTTTAGAGATAAATTCTTGAATATGAAAGGCCTCCTATATGGGTTGAAACTCTCCCTAAGATTCAGTAAATTTCAATGAATTTACTGAATGCCTAAGTTCTATGTTTAGTGTTTAGAAGCTAATATAATACTCAAGTACACTTTCTGCCACCAAGAAAAATCTAACATAGTTATATACAGGGGAAGGGTAAAACATGTACAAAGATCCAAGCAGAGGAACACTAAAGAGTGAAAATCACCATGTTTGCAATGATGAGATCCAGATACCTCAATGACCAAGGATGCAGTTATCCAAAAACAGAGCTATGATGTGAGTCAGGACCAAGGTGCCTGGTCCTCTGAACACACAGAGTTCTTTTCCTTTTAAGAAATGCAGCTCAATGTGAGACAGTGATTTAATTATACAATGTAAAACTTTCATAAAAGCAAGTTATGAATCACACAAAAATTCCATTAGAATCTTGAATTTTTCTCTGGAAAATCTGTTTATTTCAGTAAGAATAAACTGAACAAAGCTCACACCTGATTAAAGCTCACACCTGCTCAAAGGGAAATGAGTTATTTCCTCCAATCTAATCTGTGTGAAGTCAGAATTATTTTAATGCCAATTACCCTAGATGCCATCCTCAAACATTTGTTGTACAGGCACAATATCATATCCTGCTTAAACTTCTATTGGCTTCACATTAATACCCTTATCTTTAACATGGCTGTTAAGACCTGGTGTAGCCTAGCTCGCCTCTTTCTCTTCAGTTATCTCTTCCCAATTCTGATTCAACACATGATTTCACTCATACTGATATTTTTCAGTCTCTTGGATGTATCATTCATTTGTCCACTTACTTATGTTTCATATATAGTCCTCCTCTCTCTTCTAGACTTTCTGCATCAAACTCATCATTCATGATTTTTGTCTGTAACTGCAACCATGGAACTTATTAAGTACTCAGTAAGTATGTTACATGTGTAAAGATGAAAATGCCCTAAAATGAACTCTATAAAACACAATTCAGTATAATAAAATTACTGTGGATATATTCAGGGTCCTTCTGCTTCCACCTTTCTGCACTATGACCTGGAAGCTCTCCCTAGGTTGTGAGCCAGGACAATCCTATACTCAACTCATTTACTGCCCTTTTTCCTGGGATTGCCCTATGCTGCCTGTTATTGTTTACAACCTAAACATTGTTTCTTTTTCCCCACTTTTGTTATTGTATTTGTTAGAAGGGTAAATCCAGTCCATGTTATTCTATCAATGTTAGATGAAGAACTTCCAAGACCTCAGAAAGTAGCTGGCTCAGAGGTCAAACCTCAAAAGAGGCAGTGATAATATAAAAAATACTAACAATGAAAGTCTAAAGCTCTCAACTACACCGTGAAGTTTCTAAAATTAGGTAGTTTTAATTTTCTAGCCAAACATCCAAATAGAACAGTTCTATAATCAAATATTTTTATTATTCAGCCACTACTGTAACTTATACATGTATGAATCTTCTTATAAAGGCTGAAAGCATAACACAATTAGAAAGTGGACAAAAACTGATGACAGTCAAGAAGATCCTAAATTCATTCGCAGTCTGGTCTTCATTATCTTATTTCCTTTATATTTACATAGAGTGAGAGAAAGGTGTTTGGATGTTGGCAGGGAGCCACCCAAAGTCAAAAATCCCAGGTGGATTTGAAAGACTATGAACATCATCATATTTCACTCAACTTCCCTCAACCACAGTACATGTTTCATAAATGTTGACATATCAAAGCAAATGCTTCCTGTCTTAATTTCATTCTTAATAACAGCATTCAATGAACATCACAGAATTGCCAGGTACAATGCTCTATGCTTTAGATACCCTATCCATTTAATCCTTACACCAATCCTGTGATGTAGATATAATCATTTTCCCAATTTCATAGATGAGAATACTACGAGCAGAGAAGTAAAGTAACTTACCTAAGGTATCTCTAATCAATAAAAACACAGGTCTAACCCATGCTCATCTTTCTCTGCTAAGGCCCTACATGATATTTACTCAACTCATGTTTTAAGGGCCCTGGTCTCCAGTCCCCCTACCCTACCCAGCCTCTACCGAGGCATTCACTGCTTTGTCCTGTGCTTTTCCTGTCTCCAATAGTTCCATCTTCAGATCAGCTATGCCCCCACCATTTCTTAGAAGAGGATCTGAATCAATTTAACATAAATTGTCTGCAGTTACGAAAGAATACAGAGAGAGGCTTACTGAGTCTGTTTATGACAGTGTGGGGTCTCCCTACTGAGATGCCAGTCTCATTGCTGGGCTTCTTTTCTTATCACTTATATCCTCATCACCTGCTTTCTCCTGCACTAGTTTCTACCTGTCAAAACAGACTGTGTATTATGTGCCATCTCCACTACCAAACTTTGCACTTTTCTTCCAGTTTCACCTCTCTCACCTACTTATGTTTATGATTACAAGTCTAATTTTAACACATTAATAAAAATGGATGTCACTGGCCCATCAATGTGTAGACATTTTTTTTTCTAACTAAAATTTTTTTTTAAGTTTATTTATTTATCAAGAGAGAGAAAGCGTGAGCAAGAGAGGGGCAGAGGGAGAGAGAGAATTCCAAGCAGGCTCTGCACTGTCAGCACCAAGCCTGACAGGCGGCTTGATCCCATGAACCATGAGATCATGACCTGACCCAAAACCAAGCGATAGACACTTAGCCAACTGAGCCACCCAGGAGCCCCTACATGTTTTTTTTTCTAAAAGGAGTTTGAACATGGGTAGGACTGCCCAAAAGGTAACTTAGCTTTTTCTTTTTGTATCTTTATAACTTCTTGCATCTTTACAGCTTATAATTTACCACATATATCAAATAATTTATTAAATTTATAAATAAAAGCTATTTAAAAATAGAATATATTATCTTATAAATTAATGAATTCCCCTTTTTTTTTAATGTTTATTTTTGAGAGAGAAGGCACAAGCGGAGGAAGGACAGATAGTGAGGGAGGCAGAGTATCCAAAATAGGCTCTGAGAAGACAGCAGCGAGCCCAATGATACACTTAAACTCACTAACTGTGAGATCAACGACCTAAGCCAAAGTGGGTCGCTCAACACATTGAGTCACCTGGACACCTCTAATGAATTCCCTTTGTGTCTATATTGAAAGAACACTTCTCAGGAATATAAGGCTAAGTTCCATTCATTAATTACAGGGTTGGAGTAAAGGATTTTAAAGATCTTTCTAGACTTAACATGGTTCTGAGTACCTTCAACCCCACCACTTAGCTTTAATACTTGTTTGGACCACCCTCATTTAACTATATCCCTTGCAATTCCTAGTTCCTCTACCTTCCCTACATTATTGCATGAACTTAAAATATGTAAACTGAGTATAACTTAAACCACTTTCTCTTATTTCTAGGCTTGTCCAACATTTACCAACTATCTTCCAACAATAAATGAGTTGTTTCCTTTCATTCTGGTTTTCAGACTCCAATTACTCTTACAATCCTTCCACTTATTTGACGACACATACTGACATGAAGTATTTTCTGTTGTATATTTAGTATATAGCTTAATCTATTCCACTACAAAAAGAAACTATCTGAAGATCACTCACGGTGCAATCTTTCCCAGTTTCCTCCCTTCCTTATTTTCCTTTCAACTCAATACCACTTTGTTTCTACTAACATGTACTGTAATTTATTTGCTAATTCTGCCATCAATATTCTTACTGTATTATGAAATGTCTTTGTTTCTGTCAAATTGCCATCAGTGTCAGAAATCTTCTGTTCTTCATATGAGAAGAACAGAATGAGATCTGAATTCTCAACCTATTCATTTTAAAATTTACTTAGCAAAATTTTATTACCTTTTTCATCTTGTAGTTATAATCTGAGCATCAGGAGATGAATATAAAGCATTTAGTAAGTTCACTAAGACAAAAACCCAGTTCTCATAAAACAATTTCAAACTTCAGATTTATAAATATGTTGTAAAATATCATCTTTTTCCACACATTACATTCTAGAGCTACAATGGATAGAATAACATAAAGTTCCTCAGTTGTTCAAGTTTTTAAAATCATATTTAATCTCATGGCTGGAAAGAGCTTTAAATGTAATCTAGTTCAACTATCATCAAATGATGAAATAATCTCTATAATAACTTTGCCATATCAATATCCAGTCTCTGAACAAAGAGGTCCAGTGAGAGAGTGTACCAAAAACTTCCTTTGGAAAATGTTTGATACAAATATGAATATTATTATATGATATTTACTGCAATTACAACTTCTCATTCCTTTTGGGGGGGAGATGTTTAATTCTTTTTTATTTATTTATTTTGAGAGAGAGAGAGAGAGAGAGAGAGAGAGAGAGCAAGCACACGCACACATGGTAGAGGACAAACAGAGACAGAGGGAAAGAAAGAGAATTCCAAGCAGGCTCCAAGCTGTCAGCATGGAGCCTCATATGAGGCTTGAACTCACCAATGATGAGAACATAACTTGTGCCAAAATCAAAAGTCTGACACTCAACCAACTAAGCCACCCAGGCACCCCATGGTGCCTCATTTTTTTAAAATACAAATCCTTTTTGTGCCTACATGTATAAACAAACAATTTAATCTGCATAAATAGCCCCTTTGTGTTTGTATACAAAGGTGACATTCCTCAATCTTATCCCAAGTAGACCATCCTTGTTTCCTTCAAACATTTCTCATGATACCGAGATTGATCTTTTCCCCTTACGTTAAGCACTCTCTAATTCATTTCTGTCCCTTTCAAAATATGATGCTCAGAGTAAACTAAACATGTTTGATGATTTCCTTGAATAATCCAAAACATTTATACCTCCCACTATATCCTATGAACAAAATGTTCTATCATAAACACAAATGAATTAATTACCAAGTTAGCTACAATGCATCCCACTCACATATCAATCAGATATTTTGACTATAAGACTCAGCTAACCTAAAGACCACCTAATATATTTTAGGACAGTTTTCCTATTTACAAATTACAATTTGTATCTGTTTCCTGCTTATATATGTGTGTATGCAGCCTTTGTTTAATAACTGTGTATTTTTAAGCTAACTGTACCTTTTATGGGTGTGATTGTGGTATTTTCCTTTGATGTTTCACAGTATTTTTACATAGTTACTATAAATTTGAAGAAAAGGAAGTGCTCAATTTTCTTGTCATAAGAAAATTAATGTATAGACCAAACACATCATCAAAATACAAGTTCACTATGTTTTTAAAATTCTTAATACATATGTGTGGGTGTATGTATGTATGTATAGGCTGATAAATAGAGAAAGGTGGGACACAGATAGATACACAGATAGACACACACACACACACATATAAAATGCAATATAACTTTTTAAATTACTAAAAGAATCAAAGAAGATATAATACTTCATTTTGTCTTAACAATGGCAGATAAAACAGAAAAAAATGCCACCCTAAATTATTTAGGACATAAGTAAATCAGTACTTTAATTCAAGGTATATATACATGCAAATTGGTACAAATTTCCTAATGGAAATTTATAAATACTAAAAATATAAAATATAGTTATTCTTTGATTCATCAATTCTGCTTAAAGAATTTATCCTCAGGATTAAACTTTAAATAAACTATGTACATCCATAAATGGAATAATATCTGGCTATTAAAATCATAAAGAATAAAATTGTTTGATACAGATGTTCATGTTATAAAGGAAACACGGGCCATAAAACATTTGAAAACTATATAATTACTTATTTATGTTACTATATAGGCACAGGAGAAACAAACCTAGAAGGACAAAACCAAATGGTTATCATCTCTTGGTGGTGTAATTATAGATGAATTACCTTGGTTCTGCTTACCTAGCTTTCTAAAGTAATACACACTTTTCGTAGTATGGGATAGGAAAAGCAAAGATATTTTTAATATGAAGAAGTCCTCACTTGGCTATCTCTCCTTTGTTACTCATTTTTTATCAAGCAGTGTACTCAGAATATAAGAAATGAGGTATAATACAGGAGAGGACTGAGGTAGAAAAGCTGTGTGGCACCTTAATGCCCCAATGCAATTTTATATGTTTCTACTTCAATAATTTTAATATGTGTCATTAGAGCAACTATGTGACAGAATAATCAATTGCAATACCATTAAACAGATTTATCAACAGTACTGAACCAGCTAGACCATTTGGTTACCCAGCCCATTCATCAAATTTTCAGACTAACAACTCATTAATTATGAGCTTTGATGTATGTATTTTTTACTCATCTTACTATAGCTGATCTAGGTCTTAACCTAACAATTACAAACTCCATATTCTACTTGTTTGCTCAGTCACCACTACTTCCTAATTCCATATTCTGCCTTTGCAATAGGAAGATAATAACCTCAATTTTATGTATTCCAAGCCCTTCTCATTTTTTAATTTGTATTATTTATTGCTACTCTTGTTATTATTGAAAGCACATCACGTTAGATAAACTGGCAAAAACAGTAAAGATAAGAAAATAAAATTAAAACTATTCTCTTACCTACATCATAATAACTGTTGAAGCACTCATATACTTTTTGAGGACTTCTCCATGGTATAATCTGAACCACTTTAATATACGTAATTTCTTAAAAAACGCAGTCATATTATTTTGCATATTACAGTATGATTCTGAAAGATTACTTTTCATGGTTCCTAGTCCACCGATATCATAGGTTGTATAACTCTCCCACTACTATCAGAAATAGTCTTATTATTGTTAAAAATGAACATCCTCAGAAATGATGCCGGCCCATTTTAGAGACTCTATTACAGGAGTTAGATTTCAAAGAAAACTATGTAAATTTTCTGCAATAGAAAATTAAAATAGTGTATGAGACAGAAAATGATTTCCTTCTAAGTTCCTGGCTGAGATCCAGGTAGTAAATAACAAATTAACAATGAAAAACAAACAGAAGCTTACTAACATGTATACTTCATGTGTACAGGGGAGTACCCAAGGAAAACTGAGTAACTTAAAGAGGTGGCTTAGAACTCTAGTATATATAGCATCTTAAACAAAGGATGATAAATGTGGATAAATAACAGGACAAAGGGAAACACTAGGTAGGTAAACTAACAATAGATAAGGTATAGTCAATTAAGTTTTTTATGTAGATTCCTCTGGAGACATCTCCAGGCTGCTAAGGTCTACAGCTAGTGATTAACTTTTGTCTGTTCTAGGAGAGAGGGGACAGCAAACATCTTTGAAAGTTTAAGGCCCACTTTTACGCAAATGGGGGAGGAGAAGGAGTTTTTCTTATAACTGCATCTTGTCAATTACCTTTAGCTCAAAATAATGTTTAGGCAAAAGTGGCACATTTTACAGTGGCATATTCAGCTATCCCTCAGTGGTATGATTGTATAACAGACCCCCACTTTGATGATCCATTATACATTATTTGAAACTACACTTTACATAATGACTTGCTTCATTTTAAGCAAGCACAAGAGATTCGGTACAAGTAAGATTCATGAAAAAATGATGACAGGTTTTTAAAAAAAACATCTTCCCTAAAGGTTATAAGGATTAATGGGGAAATTATGACAAGATACCCAAAAAGTATAAAGCTACTCTCAACACCAAAACAAGCTAAGTATTCATATGTACAATAGAAACTGCTCTAAATCAAAATATATTTGCAAATGACAGTTGGTTCTGCATTCTTGCAACTCAATTAAAAAGAAAACACTTAACTTTTGCATCTTACTGAAATGGCCTCCTTCACTACTTAGAGCCTATAAGCATCACTCTAATTTCTTTCCAAACTCTTTCCTCATTTCCTTTCTTTTCTTCCACCTCAACCTCATATAGCAATCTATCACCCCTGACCATTTCCCTCTTTGAGTACTTACTCTGTTTGCCTTTGTTTCCTTTCCTTTTTCACATTGCCAACATGCCCTTACTATTTTAGTCTGTTTTTAGTCTTGCATTTGCATTGGCAAATAGCAAGAGATGAACTAGATAAGTAAGAAGCAGATTTCAGGCCAGGCAAAGGGGCAGAGAGCACACATGCATCAAATGAGCATATGAAAAATTCATACAAGGAAATATGCTTTCTTAGCTTTTGTAGTTTAAAAAAAATGTTCTAATGGCCTCCCCTGAGCAGAAATGCCGAAGTTGTAGGAAAACTGAACTTTACAAACTAACCCCCAAAATAATGATTGTAAGCTATTTCATTTATATATAGGGAATGAATGACTGGGCCCAATTAGAACTGACTAATCAATCCAGAAAGAAAAAGGAGTTAAGGTAAAATGAAAGCTCTTACTGCTCATGTTCCCTCTATATCTACACCATGGAAAACTCCTATGCATTCTTCAAAATAAAGCTGAAATAGAACCTCTCCAATGAAATCTCTTTATATCCAATTCAGCTATGCAATATCAATAAACCTCTCTTCTGTCCATTCCTCGTAACAGAGCATTTATTACACTCTGAATCTATTTCAGTGACAGATTGGAGAACTCACTACTTCATTCTTTTACTCTAGCAATGAGTAATTACTGTGTTTCTTTTTTAGGGGGAGAGAGTCTATTTGTGGTAATTGGGACAATGAGTTAGCATTATAAAGGTTTGTAATAAGTGTTTCTTATCCAAAAGCATACTGCATTTAGTATTACTATTTTGTAACTACACATCATGTTTATCTGCTCTCCTAAAATCTAGACTTCCTAATGTCAAAGCATTTCCACTAATTCTATTGGCTTCTTATTTTTATATCTTCCAATTACCTTAACATCTTTTTCATTTTTTATGCAGATAAAATTCACATAATGTAAAATGTACCACTTAAGCATTTTAAGGTGTACAATTCAGTGTTCTTTTTTATATATTCACAAGCTTGTGTAACCATCACCACTATATAATTCCAGAACATTTTAATCACTTTCAAAAGAAATTCATATCCATTAAGCAGTCACTCTCCATTCCCCCTTGTCACAGCCCCTGGAAACCACTAATCTGCTTTGTTTCTGTGGATTTCCCTATTCTGAAAATTTCACATAAATAAAGACATACAACATATGGCCTTCATTTCTGACTTTTTTCACTTAGCATATTTTCAAGGTCCCTTCATGTTGTGGCATGTGTGAGTACTTTGCTGATTTTTTTTTTGGCTGAATAACTTTCCATTCATAGATATGTCACATTTTGTTTATCCATTTGTTGGTTGATGGACATTTGGGTTGTTTCCACTTTTTGGCTATTATAAATAATGTTGCTATGAACACTGTGTACAATTTTTTCTGTAAAAATGTTTCCAATTCTCTTGGATATAACACCTTGAAAGAAACTCAAGATGCTATTAAAACCAGCATTTTAATAGCACTGTGATAGCCTTACTTTGTTTCATCATGTCACAGGCACATGTTTGTTCAAACTATTCTCCAAAACAGAAGAAGAGGAGGAAAAAAAAGCACCAGAAAGAGGCCATAGACTAGTGAACAACAGATACTACAGAATACAACTCAGGAGAGCATGTTACAGCACAGATTAGCTGACAGGGATCACAACAGTGTGCATTTACTCTCATTGCCAGAGAACATAAAAACATACATACTGCATGCTTAAGGAGTCATTTTATATATCATTTATATATATATATATATATATATATACATATATATATATAATATGTGATATATATTATTTACATATATCATTTTATATATTTTTAGGAAAATACCTTAAACACAAATGGAACTACAATTAATCAGCAATTAAATAAAATAATTAAATGTTTGTCAACACTGATACATTTTCAGTAATTTCATTAATGGTTGCTACATTTAATTGGCCTCATAAAATTCAGGCCAATCATCTGGTAACGTAAAAGAGGCATTCACAAGAAAATAAATTGCAAACTAAAAATTTATATAGATGATCTGCCAGACAGTAAGGTATAAATAGTTACCTTAAACATACTAACATATTGTAATGTATGGGAGAATAAGAAAATTTCAAAGGGTGATTGTAAAAATGGAGCACAAATTTATGTAAAACTAAAGGAAAAAATGAGTGGTTATCAGGGGAACTGTGGGGAGTTTGAAGTTGATGGCTTATTAAAATTTAAAACACATGTAAATCATTCTTTTTGAGTCAGAGTTGTTAGCCAAAAAATAAGTTAGTCAAGAATACCAAACTAGTCAACAACAACAAAAAGAATACCAAACTAGAATAATGCTCCAAGTTAATCGACCTTTATCTCCATAGAGCAAGATGATGCTAGACAGAGAAGTAATGAGGCATAACAAGTGAAGCAACTCACAGAGTTACACTGAACATACGAAACAGGTAAGAAAAAAAGGAAAAGAGCTAACAATAAAGTTGTTAGACAAACCTTTCTCAAAGTAAATATGTGGAAAAAACTAAGCTCATCAAGCATTAGGAAAAATAAAAATCTATCAGTTGATAGATAATGGCATTGCCAAGTATGACAGAGGGCTTTAGATGGCTCAAAGATTTCTGTGTTCCCTTAGACATAGTTAGCTAGTGGCCAGAAGAGATAGGAGGCTACAATGTACCCAGAAAACAAGAAATTACAAACACCATTATACTGCTATGTTCTTGAAGATGTTTCTGGCTTAAGATAAACGGGTCATGGGGAATGACCAGCACTGTAGTTGTGGTAAGTATGTACTGGACATTATAGTGCTGGAAATTTTATTCATTCTCCCAATAGCAGGATATGGTATGTACTATCATCACCCCTGCTTCATTTATTAGTAGACTGAGGCTCAAAGAAGGTGAATAATTTGGTTAAGATCACACCGCTGCCTGATTTCAGATCTTGAGCTCAACACTGGCTTTGCATGTTGTCGGACTAGAAAGCATCAAAATATGGTAGAGGTGTACCAAATAATCACAAAAGCTAGAAATTATTAGACAAGTTTTAAAAACGAAGCCATGAAATCACTTATGTGACCAAAAATGACTTCTCTAACTTTTCTTGTTAGGTCACAGCAAACTTTTAGTAGGCAGTCTTCCTGTTTTATCCCATCAGTATGTCATGAACTGTCAAGAGTGTGGAAAACGCCATCCAAATCTCAACTTCACTAACCGAGCAAGTAGGTGCCACGTCTGAAAGGTTGCTTCTGTCACTCCCCAGACACTGCTGGAGTTTCATGCCAGTGTGACGTGCCTTCCCCAGGTGATATGAACAAAAACCATGTGTGTCAGTCTCATAATATTTCCTACTTCTGTCAGGAACTTAAATTAACTGGTGTTGAGGCTTTGAGAACAATTTTGCGAGAGCTGGGGTTCTAAGTACCAAACTTCATACAGAAGTTCTTATAAGCTGAAAAATAAAGTAGGTAAAAGAGGTTGAGTTTTTCCATGACAAACAATAAAGTTTGTCTTCTTGTTTTTTATTTTGGTGTTTCACCCTGTTCTTGAGGGTTACAGCCATATATTCACAGGAAGTCAATAGCTAAAGATTCTGAGTCTGGCTAAAAGCATGATTTCTGGAATTAGACTGCCTGCATTTAAATTCCAAATGCCACTAGACATGGGACCTGGGACAAGGAAGGAACATCACCCTCCAATTGTGTCCTTGATGGCAAATTAAGATTTTACAAAGTGGGTCCAAAAGATAGAGGTGAGAAGGGAGGCACAAGGAGAAGATTACTCACTCTCTTTCCCTTGCTTCTTTAATACTAGCCTTTCAGAGAATAATAAGCAATTGTTCAAATATTCCTTTAGTCAAGAGCCCTAGATTCATAACTATGCTTATAAATGCCTATTGGTTAGTTGAATATTCTTTCTGGTGATCAAGAAAATATGAAGATAGGAAGAGAAACTTTAGAGGTCATAAAAAAGTATCTATCACAATTGTGCCTACAGATATTTTAACGAAAAGTCCTGCTTATTGTAATGAATACCATGGTTTACAAAAGCAGGCTCTATTTACATAAATGTCCTTTTAATATGGTTTGACCAAGTAAGTATCTCATTCAGAACAAAGAATAACATATTGTTATGTTCCTTTGGTTCCTTATAACACAGTGCAGTCCCTTTTTCAGACACAAACTTAAAGGGCTCTGGCCCGCTGTCATGGAGAATGCATCGCATTTGTCATTTGGTTGTCTCTGTGATAATGTTCTTTCTATTCCCTGTATCTGGTGATGATCTTGTGTCAGTAAAACATTTTTGCCTTGAGTACATCATGGAGTTCATCTATTATATCTTGCATCATATCAGGGACATACAATACCTGACTACTGGATTACGATGAAAAGTGTCTCATTACTTCACTGCAACAATTTCCATTTTTTCCTTTGATTAAAAAGTCATGTGTGTAGTTGTACCTTGCCATGATAAAATTATCCAGCTCCCCTTAAACCAATGCATTAAATATTGTTGACCCTTGCCTCAACCAATAATTTCATTTGGATGTTGTTCATTTCAGTTAGTTTTTTGATTGTTTTTATTTGTTTAAATTTGAAGATGGAGAGATCTACTTAGGCCAGGCATTTGGCTCACAAAGGAGTTCATCACTTGAGGTCAGCAACTTCAATTGTCAGGTTTAAACTTGAATTTTAACTTGATGGGCCAGGTTTATTAACTCAATCTTCACAGCTATCAGGGATTCATTATCTCAGAAGCCTAAACTAAGGACAAACAATAGCAGTGACGACTATACCAAGTGCTTACTATATGTACCAAACACAAAACTTAGTTCTTACGTATGTAATTCTCACAATAATATTGTGAAGTGTTTTGCGAATCTAAGGCACAAAGAAGTTAGAAAATGTTTTCTTGAGTTAAATAGTACCACAAGGTCTTGGAATTCAAAACCTTTCTTTTATGCTACACATTTTAACATCCTTTCTTTTATGCTATACATTTTAAAGTTCTTCTTTGAAGTTATAGAAACTTCCACATATATATAGAATGCACAGTACTTCTATTTCTACAGCTAAGCATGTATGCCTTTCTCTATATCATTTATCTCAAACATGATGTCTTCTAAGATATGTAGTTTCTTCGCTGATATAGACACACAGGAGCAGACCTTGGTGGGGACAGAAGCCAGTGGAATTCTAGCTCTGACTTTAGTAACTTGTTCAGTAAGAGTTGCCTATTTCTAATAGGGTTGCTAATTTCTTACAGCCTATAACAGATTGATTTAATATTGGGCCAGTTTATTTTCCTACTTTATTAGTAGTCAGCTACGATGTTGGTGTTCTCTAGCATACATAGACTATGAAAGTATTTGTTAAACCAATTTCAAGATTAAGCCATGAATGAAATGTGCTCAGGCTGATTTTTACTATTTAGTGACATGACAAAGTTAAGACCATTTTTAATTTTCTTTCTTTATAGGTTATCTTTTTTGTTTATATTTAAAGGGTAACTTCTGCTTTAGATATAGGCTATTCCCATTTTTATTTTACAATCTTGCTTCCAATTTATGTCTTTCTGTGTATCTTTTCAGACATTTAATGAAAAGTTGAGAGGTAGCCCATCAAACAAACGAAGTGCGCTGCCATATACATCTAGAAAGTCCTGTACAAACCGTAAAAGTTGCCACCTTCTCATGTG
Source organism: Panthera tigris (assembly GCF_018350195.1). Taxonomy (NCBI): domain Eukaryota; kingdom Metazoa; phylum Chordata; class Mammalia; order Carnivora; family Felidae; genus Panthera; species Panthera tigris. Next base: position 44,185,569 of record NC_056661.1, on the reverse strand, counting down.
GTCTTCAAATCTGGTTTCTTTTTAATTTATAATTTTCTGGTCAAAAAAATTTATGTCATTATCCTGTGCATTCTGCTATTGTGCTGATTCCATTGAATTACTCAGCCATGCAAGGAAGGAGAAATTGACAAATAAATTCAATAAATAGCATTGTGCTGAACTTGCTGAGTCTCCAAACAAGAAGGAGGTAAGCACAAACGAGCCATGTAGGTGCATCCCACCTTAAGTGGAGAATAATCATTAAGCTCCAAGTGAAAAAAGGACAAACAAGGAGGAGGAGAAAAGTAAAAGTATATAACGCTACCTTGAATGAGAATTCTACCAACAAAGGAGATTGTGAGGGAAGATGAATAATTATACATGTGTGTTCTACATGGGAATATTCAACACAAAGTCCCTGAAAGATATACAGTAATACCATGAACACTGGCAAAAGGGGGTAGTCAGGGAAAAAAAGTAAAATAAGAAATAAAAATATTTTATGGCGGAAAGAGTGTGTTAAAACCACATTCCATTCTGTATTTTTCTGTAAGGTGTTGAGTGGGAACTTTTGTTTGACTCCAACGAAAGTTTTTTGACCCAAGCAACAGCTCATATGTGCTTTAACTTTTAAAAGCCACTCTACTCTCTTCGTATTTAAAAAAAATCAACCCAACAGGCATTCTGTTTATTATTAACCTGGCTGGTAGTCTGCCAAAATGTTTACACTGCACTTCTCTAACAGGTATAGAAAAACAATTAAATGATGTATATCATATTCTCAAGTGACTTGCATACCGCGATTTTATGAACTTTCATAGCCCTTCAAAATCCCCTGTGAAACAGTGGGTTCTAGAGCACATAGCTCCTTCCTCCTCTCTTGCTTTTTGAGTTTGTTTTTACCGAACCTACCAAAAATTTTCACTTCTGTTGTCTATTTATTTGTATAATAATCTTTTTTTTTTAAGTGGTAGATTTCCACCTTGCGTTACCTAAGGTATATGGTTTCTTTAAAGGCAATTGTATTAAACTGTATCACCATAATTATGGACCAAAAAGATTTTTTTTAAGTTTGTTTATTTATTTATTGAGAGAGAGAGAATGAATGAATGAGACGGGGGAGGGACAGAGATAGAGGGGGGCAGAGAACCTGAAGCAGGCTCTGTTCTGAAATCAGAGAGCCCAATATGGGGCTTGAACTCACAAACTGTGAGATTATGACCTGAGCTGAAGTTGGACACTTAACCAACTGAGCCACCCAGGCTGGACCAAAAACATTTTAAAAGAACCAATGACTTTTAAAAGAACAAATGACTTTAGAAGACAACCAAATTTGATTCACACAAAGATATTTAATGAGAACTTTTATTTGCCATGTACCATGCTATGGAGATCACAAAGAAATAGAAAAGTCCTATTTTCTAAATACTTATAATTTCATTGGTCAATTATTTAAATTTTTTTTTAATTTTAAAATCAGGCAAAGAGAAATTCAAAACAAACATGCAAATGTTAAAAAGGTTATACAAACATATGGTATGAATTCAATTTAATTACTCTTATAAGTTGAAAATATAAGCACAGTTTGTATGTACATATAATAGAATTTTTACAACTATTAATTTTAGTTATTAAGAATATTGTTGATTTTATACTCTGCTGAAATTTCATATCTTTCAAATCAAATTTCAATTTTTTGGTCAGAAGAATAAACATATGAAGTAGATGTGCAATTCACTGCATATAACTATTAACTGCTAAGAGTTCAAAAGCAGTATTGATCCCTGAGAAAAGGGAATAAATAGAATAGTCAGAGAAAGGAACATTTAGGACATTACTGTGGGAAACTTGCATGAGCTTAAGTTTTGGTAAGTAGCACTGCTTGATACTAAAGACAAAAGAAACCGAAGACATTTAAAATAGTATCTAATGGATATAACCCGATTAGCATATAAATGGCACACTCTCCATGTAATATTCGGCTTTGTCTACACAATTCATGAAATACGATGTAAACAGCAGTTTATTCACATTCTGTGTGAAGAAAATACTACAGTGTTAGAACTGCACAGCCTAGTTGATATGAACGTAATCAGTAGATGTATTCATAATTAACCACTTAACAACACTAAACATTACTGACTTCAATTAACAAGCAACATGAATGATGCAGATGCAAAATTTTTAGGTAACTCTTAAATTCTTAGTTTCCCTAAGGAAAAAATGTTAATCCCTCCATGGAATATTTATGAAATACATGCACTTTGAGTTGTTTTTCCAGTTAGGGTCTTCAATTTGCACTAATTCATCTACACTATCCAAACTCTGACTTCTCACCCCGTGTCCTGTGACATATTTTGAAAACAAATCACTAAGACTCTGATAAGGTATAATCCCCATTCCTGAATTCCTAACATTGTGTTCTAATCAAAGGAATTAATGAGCCATACCACAGGGACATGGGTTGATACTGCTAATATTTAATATTTTCACTACAACAATTGACAGTAAACTTAGTTTCAAGGATAGAATTCTCTCTTCTCAGGTCTGGCTTCCCTCTCTATTTTTTCTCCTTCCCTCTGAATATCTTTTCAACTTTCTTTTCCAAGGTCCATATAATTGACCTTCTAATGTGATGAGATTATCAGTGGGAGAGCTTTAATAGAGAAAAAATGAGGTTATTCATTGATTGGTAGCATTTACCAATGAGGTAGAGAAGTAAATAGACATATTCTGAAAATAAATTGTTCTCAATTAAAATGGTATCTAAGTTTTGTGAGGAGAAAATTAAGCAAACACAGATTCTGAAATAATTATAGACTTCAAGAACAAATAATTTCTAGGATGATTCCTTGATTGCTAAATGTATGGCATTGGCCTCTGCAGGTTGGAGAAGGAATGGAAAAGCAAGTCTACCTTCTTAAGATCCAAACTGATTATTTTCCAAAAAAAAAAAAAAATTTTTTTCCTCTCTCTCACAAGTTTCCAGGGGATTCTTATTTCTATGTTTATGTAGAATAGGAAAACAATGAAAATGTCCATTAAATGAAGGCAAGGAGAAAAAGTTCATGTATCTTGGATAGCTAGACTGAAAAAATGTACACCATGGGAGTTATTATTATCCCATTTTTACAAGGGCGAGATTAACCTGGATAACATATTTAATAACATAATATATGTTATTATTAAGAAAACATTAAGGCAAAAAGCTGGCCTTCACATAAATGTGTCAAGGATTTCCTTTATCTGGCAGGCTCAGCCAAATTTCTAGGACAAACAGAATTTCCTAGAGCTAATCTTGAGGATGTGGGTAAGTGACTTCCAACCAAGGGAATCCTGTTTTCATCTACATACCACGGTCCCCAATTCAACTCACTCATCAGTCATGGTAGTTACCACTAATGAGACCAAGAGGTAAAGTTAAACGTCTCCACGTAAGACATCAACAGTGCAAGAAAACCAAATTAAAGGATACATCCTATTGCTACATTTATCACTTGGTTTACATTTCAAAGCAAGCTGAGTTGAACCTTTTATGATCTCCCTTGGGAAATAAACACACACATATACATTAACATAAATATATAAAACAGGACTTAAGGAGATACTGTCTTCAGAATACTACACTTAAAGGCAATTATGAAATATAAAAGAAGAGCCCAACAGAAAAATATTTACTTTTTAAATGGTCATTGCAAAACAATACACGTTTTAACAGATTATGGTTTGTTACCATTACTGTATTCATTTTAAAAAGATCCTTAATAAAATTTCAACTTCTGGATAGCATCTCACAATCTGGTCAGTATTTGAACTCCAGCATTGGATACAGCAGAAAAATTGGATAAGACAGCTTCCAGGCTAATTTAATTTTTATTTGTCCTTCTTAGTTTAGCCAATCTAAGAGAGAAATTTCATATCCTATATTGATATATTAAAAAATAATTCCTGGGGCACTTGGCTGGCTCAGTAGGTGGAGTCTACAACTCTTAATCTCGGGATTGTGGCTTCAAGTCCCACATTGGATGTAGAGGTTACTTAAAAAATAAAATCTTTAAAATTCTTTTAAGACTTAAAAAATAAGGCTCAGTCAGATAAGCATCTGACTCTTGAAGTCATGACTCTCTCAGGTCATGATCTCACAGTTCATGAATTCAAGCCCAGCATCAGGCTCCATGCTGACCCTGCAGAGCCTGCTTGGGATTCTCTCTCTCAGTCCCTTGTCCTCCCCCACTCACATGCACACATACTCTCTCTCTCAAAATAAATAAACTTAAAAAAATAAAAATGAATAATTCCAGTTTCTGCCACAATATGTAGAGAGTTATCTGGTGTTAGGCACACACACATAGTCTGAGGATCCATAACAGGATACTCTGATAGACTTCCATCAGTACCAGGCAACTTCCTCCTCTATAACATGTGGGACTGTAACCTTAAGAGTTTCCTCTGATTGGACCAGGTAATGTTACAAAATAAAGCCTCTAATTCAGTCATCACCTCATCCTCATGGGAAGGAGGCCAGAATCACCCAGATAGGAATGTGCTATTGTTGTTGTTTTAAAAAAGCTCACTAAGTGTTTTTGAGATTCTTAAAATACTACTTCCAATAAATCAATAAATGAGTGATTATAGTTGTGCCATGAGTAATTATAAATCTGTCTAGTTGAGGAGCTCAAATACACTTTTAAACGTACTCCTAATTAATATTTAAGTAGATTAAATATTTTTTAAGAAGGCTTTTTAAAAAGACTTTTTATACACCTTTTTTGATACTTCAAATTAGGACTGACAATGTTTACTAGAGTTTTAGTGTACTAATTGTAAAACGCAAACAAAGGAAATTGTGTGTGTGTGCGCGCGCACACACATATATCAGTAAGAGACTGCCATACATCTATTTAGTGCACTAGACTGTTCAAATAATAATGAACATGAGTGTATTTTGGCAATGGAAAGGTGCACATGACATTGTAGAATGGAAAAAAGTAGATAAGACAAACTCCATCTAGGTAAAATGAAAGAAGTGGTGCATACAGAAATTCATAAATATCTGCACATCAAATGTTTTTTTAAAAGATCAGTAATGGTCATTTTGAGGAGGTAACATCGACATTTTAACAATCTTTGTATGCTTTTCTGTTTTGCTTGAAATACCTACAATGAACTTTATTACTTTTATACTGAGGAAAAATAAACCTATGAAGTTATTTTCATTTTGGAAAATGTTGAGGCCAAATCAAGAAAGTACTCACTAAAATTTACCATAGATTAGAATATTTTAATAACATTTTCTATGATTATAAAATTCTCTGATGATTACTAATTTAGAACCATACTTAAATACTGTTTTGCAACCTGGTAACCTGCTTTTTTTCCTGTTTAGCATCTTGTGAACATGATCCTGTATTTTCAAATATTCTTCAAAAATATGATTTTTAATAACTTTTTTGGTACTCAATGTATAATATATTAGTTTAACTATTATTTAGGCTTCTAACACAGAAAGCAATTTCAGGACATGAATATGAATTACAAAAAGTTGTTCACTGAAGAATGAATCTTTGACAGTGATATAAGGTCAGGTTCTCAAGTTAAGCATAGTTGCCTCATGGTACATAGACTCAAATAAGCCATTTGCTGGAGGCAAGATGCCACTAGGTGATTTTGCTGCGGAGAATCTGATGCCCATGCTCAAAAGCACTGATATAAGCAGGACAATCTAGGAACAAAATGTCTAAATTGGCTATCTACCTGGAATCAAACTATTCTTTTCCTTAACATAAGAAAATCCAAGCAATGATTTTCTTATTAAAGTAATAATGGTGAATAATTACATAGCACATGATAAATTTTTGCTCCCTGCATTTTCTTGATAAACCTGTAATATAGATTACATTATTTTTTTAAGTTTTAACTCTAGCACTTTATTTTCCTTCATGAACAATTTAGACCCACTAGAATTTATTTTGTACCAAGTGTAAGTTAGATTATTTCAGTTTTAAATTCCACAACGGTTTTCCTTCACTATTAAATAATTATTTCCCTTAAATTTATTTTTAAGTTGATTTATTCATTTTTAAAAAGAGGGAAGGAGGGAGGGAGGGACAGAGGGAGAGAAACAGCAGGAGTGAGGAAGGCACAGAGAGAGAGAATGCCAAACAGGCTCCACACTCAGCAGAGACGCAGGGCTCAAACTCACGAACTGTAAGATTATGACCTGAGCTGAAATCAAGAGTCAGACACTTACCAACTGAGACACCCAGGCACCCCCTCTACTAATTTTTAATACCACTTTTATGGTACAGGAAAAATTCACATACATATATATTTATCAGTTTTCTATTTTATTATCTATTTGATGTGTGATATATGTGCTATTATTATCCCTGTTTAACAAAAGAAGAAATCGAAGTAGAGAGGTTATGTAAGTAGAGTAAGATGACACAGGGAGTAACTGCAGAGACAGGGAACTCAGCACTGTGGCTGCAAAAACCATGTAACTATCTTCAGAGTTATAAGCACAGCCATGATACAGGAGTTACATACAAGACCATGGCCAGATTTTTTTTTTTCCTATCATCTGCATTCTTTTTGGTACACTTTAACACCAAAAGCAGATAGATTCCTACGAAGTTCGTAAGAACTGGCCTAATTAACGCTCACATTTCTAAGAAGAAAAACTGATGTCCAACCTCAGAGAGATTGTTTTAAGAGAGAACAGATATAGCCTACATACCTGTGAGCTGCTAATACTCCACATATGTTAATAAGCGCTGGTTTGCATACCAAACAGAAATATATATGTATTGCGCTTCAGGAGCCTGCTGGACTAAGAGAAATGAGTTCCAAGAGGAAATGGTGTACTCCCTCTTGGGAAGGTCCAAAGGAATGGAATTACCCTGAGTTGTCCTCAGATACATTTTCCAGCACAGCCTACTTCAGTCTTCCTCAAGCAAATCACATGGTTAATGCCAGAAAATGATCATAATGAACCATGTTCTTTCTCCTCCTGGTCACCGTCTGGAGCATAAACACAGTACACACTAAGAGTCCTTTCCAGCAATCCTGCCCAGAGTCATCTGTGAAATACCTTTGAAAATGAGGAAAGTAGGGGACCCTAAGGGCATAACAAGTACTCCAGACCCATCCTCACTGGGGTGGCCAAATGACTATTCACAGAGTGTGATCTCATGTATATGGCATGCACACATTCTTTACTTCTTTCTGTTCCCAAATGTCTAGAAACAAGCCCCTGCAACACACACACGATTTATAATGGCTATGAAGATGATCAGTAAGCAAAATCGGAGTCCTGAGTTCAAAGTGCTACTATAATTTAACTTTTCACCTAAAAAACTGTCACTTCTCTGTTTTCTATTTATTTAAACCAGGGTGTTAACTCTCTGATCTAGTTTTTTTTCTACTTCAAATCCGATAGTTTTAAAACAATCCGCATTACAGACATTTCTAACCAATTTAGGAACCCCAGTGAAAAATGTTTAATTCTTCCTAAGTGTCTATCATGATCTCTCCTACCTCTCCTAATGGGTTTCTTAAGGAAATTCAAATGAGTGATATCAAAATCCTGAAGTGTTTAACGCCATCTAAACTGTTCCTTTGATGTTCTTCCCAGAGATGAACTAAAATGGTGCCATTTCCTGTTTGTCATTATTGGTATAGTGAGCTAATAAGCACACAGCATCCAGCATGACTTCGGCTCTGAGACTGTGAACAAAGCAGCCATTTAGAGATGCTGAAATGCACACTGTGGAATCGCCAAACTGTGGAAATTCATCCAGGAGAACATATCTTATTTCCAGAATATAAATGAATTAATCAGTAGGCTTGCCACCCACATGCCAGAAACATTCCTGATTAAATTTAATGTAGTAAATTTGTGCAATCACCACCATACTAACCATTGATTAAACAAAGGCCTCTGAGTGCTAATTCTTTCAATGTGCGGTTTTTTTCTGTTCTTGTTTGAAGGGCACACCTTTGAAAACTTTGCTAGTTTGAGGGACACATCCACATGCAGAATTCAGCCTGGGTTTATTTCCCATGACAGCCTGGCATTAGTATAGGCAGGGCAACTAATGCATCCACATTTAGACAGAAGCCTATTTAGTTCATCTGTTACATTTGCACTAATAATTCCCTACTACTTTGTGGATGGGTGGAGAAACCTGTTTATCACAAGATATCTACCCACCTAATTTCCTCTCTGCATGTATCAACTAGAGACAAGAAACTGCTCCTTATCCTAGAGATTAGAGTTTAAGGTTGAAATATACCAGTGACTCCAGTACTACATAACCTACACATTTGACTTTAGGCATACCTTATTTGCATGAACATAGCTAATAAAGTAGGTAAATAAAAGAGTTGCAAAATATAAAGAACTAAGGTTTTTTTTTTTCAATCTATGTAAGAAAATCCACTACTTTCCAAAAATGTAACAGGTTACCTTAGGAAACGATGAGTGTTTTCACATAGATTTTAAGAAATGTTTTAGGCGAGGATCAGCATGGTCAGTTACTAGTGAGCAAAGTATGGGACATACATGGATTAGATGATACAGTTACATCTAATTCCTACAATTTTATGCTATCAAACTGTCACATTCTCAAAAAGTTCCTGAGTCACAGATAAGACAGAATTGTCATGTATAACACACATAGCATGTTTATAATACTGTAGAACCATGAAACAATATCTTATTAGAAAGTGAGATGCAATTCAAATATTCCTTTCATTCCAAATGAATCTCTCCTGCTTTGATTTGTATACATCATTTCAGGATTTTACAAACCAGCTGTGAAATTGCTGATTTGTCTCCAGTATGAATTTCTTTGTCAGAAAAGAAAATGGCCCTTTGAAATAGTCTTCTTCCTATGAGAAGAGGAGATATTTATGCTTCCTTTACAAACACATACAGATCAATTCAAAGAAAACCTATTCATCGCTTAAGTGAAAGACAGTATCACCTCAGGAAATGGTTATTTCAGTGTCCGTCACACTAAATTTCCACCCCACCCCCACCAGTCATGTCTCACACAGGAAGCAGGAAAGGAGGTCAATGCTATCTTTTAGACACAGGCAAAGTTCACTCATCAGTAGTTCTTTACATTTCTGAAAGGGAAATTCCCCTGGTACCATCTTTGTTTCTATGAGACAAGACAGACCCATGCCAATAAATGCACTTAATTCTTAATTGAGGTCCTCTTAAAATTCAGTAATAATAAAGTGAATCACACACCATTGTGTGCTTCTATTTGAAGAGACATTAAAATAACTTTGGCAATTTCATCACCTTCTCATCACCAGAGGGCCCATACTCTTTTGATATCTTAAAACAGCAAGCCAAGCAAACCATTTGACTCTGATGGCAGCTATTGTTACTACCAATGACCTTCCCCTTGTGAAAACTCTTCAACAATCCTTCTGAGAAGCCTCTAATATTGTGACATTTCTAGAACACTCAAAATAGCAATGCTGTTCTTTACCAATGAATCAGTTTGCAGAGAACACATTATAAATTCTTCAACAACAGTGCTCAATAAATGAGACACTTAATTAATTTGATCCCAGGACATTAAGACACCATGTCTCAGAAGTATGAAAGCCTCAATCACAGCTAACAGCCTTTATTTAAAAATCCACCAAGGGGACCGAATTATAATCCTATAGGAGTAGATGGGATTTTTTTGAGGAGGTCAAAAAGCTATCAGAGCAAAATATGAAAAAAGCAGGTTTAAAGGTTTAAAATTAGTAATAAAGAGAATGTTTCCCTTATGTGTCTTGAAACATTAGTCTGAAAGTCATTTCCAAAAAGGAATCCAAAACATGTCTTGATAAATGGTTGTATTACAGTTGCCAGTGTAAGGAAAACTATACTAATCTGACTACAGTATTTAGCACATAAGATGTTCAGTGATTAATGAGTAAAACAGGAATGGCTGGGAACAACTGTTTTCAATTTTTTTGAAAATCAGCCTCAGTTTTTGTCACATTCACATTTAGGGAAATACTCCTGCCATGTACATTTTCAATGAATATTTGTTGATTTATTGATGAGTATTTGTTGCCACAAAGACTGCCAACACCAAATTATTGTACTATACTAGTCCCTGCCCATATGTAGTTCATAGTCTACTCAGAAAGATTGTATTTTTAAATTAAAATTAGTGTTTATGAGAAAAATAGTGCTAATCTTTTCTTTCCTAAGACAAATGTTAGCTGGGCACATGGCCACAAGAATGACTCTGTTGCTTCTAGGCTTACTTGCAGTCACATGTAGCTATCTAAGTCCATGGGATTAACCAGAGAAGCCGTATGGCAACTACTTTCATTAATGGAAAATAATTGCTTCATTCTCCATTCTGCTGCTTAGAATGTGTCTAAACACCAAAGCTCCTCTTATGAGCATGCACACAAGGACAATATATGACAAAGTCTGGATCCCTCACATCCTGCAACACCAAAGCAATGTTGGATTAACTACCCTGACTTTTACTTGAAAGAGAACAAGTAACTTTTATTAAGACTCTGCTATTATAGATTTTCTTTTTCTTATATCCAAATCTAACTCCACTTAACTTGGTATGAAAACAGAAATGTTATTTAAGTTCTAATGTGTCTGATAGGATAGTTATCAGGAAAGTTTCTGGAAAAAAGTACATTTGTGAAGTAAAATACTATGAAGCTTCAAAACTATTTTACCTCTTTGTTTACCTCACATTTGGAAACCTCAAAAATCCTCTGGGCAGGAAAAGGATAACAAATTCTTATTATATACAAAAGAATATGGCACAGAGAGGTTATAAGACAAGCCCAAGATTATAAAACCTACTCTTCTTCTCATTCAGTACCAAACAGATTGCATGCCTTACTCCAGCATGGCGATTTTTTATCCTCTTATATAAAACTGCACAGAAGTCTAAGTGGTCTCTGGCAGGTTTTTGTTAGAAAAGTCTGCAGTACAGAATGAATCTGGAAAAAACAAGATGCTTTTAGTTTCCTGAATTATATGATGTAGATGAAATTGGAAAGAAAGGGAAAATTATCCGGAAAAATTGGTCCAGTTGGGGATACAGAGCGGAAAATGGATGTAAGCATTTTAGATATCTCTTCTACATTACTTCATGTAGCATAAGTTTTCAATAAATGGAAAGTGTCACACAGAAGGGGTTAGAAATATATTTGCAATTTTCACATTAAAAGTGAAGGGAAACATACAGGGAATAAGAATAGGGAAAACTGAATCTTGCTGAAGGGGAAAAATGCATTTTACCAGCTGGAGAAGGCCTGAGTAATATAAGTAGAGACAATGTGATTTGTGAGGCAAGTTGCAAAAGGCACTCCAAGATGGGAGAGGGAAAATAAAATGAAGACGACAGCATGTTTAGGACTTATTGGGCAAAAATAAAATCACTTTCAACATGCATCCCACACTCAGAACTCAGGCAGATTTATTTGATCAGTTCTGACAATAATAAAAAGTAGTGCAAATGGAAGATGTCCAGCCATTCTCAAGGTACACAGTTCTGTCTGAAAATTAAACAACTAACTTCTACATCTGAGCGATATGCCACTGAAAGGGAAAAGCAATGAGGCAAAGCTGTCTTACACTATTTGCTCTATTCCATATAATTTTTGAATGTCTGCAGTCTGGAATAGCTGGTGTTGATCCTCAAACTTCTATCCCAGATGGTAAATGTAGCAACTTGCATCAAAATAAAACAGTAGAAAATTCTTGACAGAGAAGATGCTCACACTCATCTCCTGGACAGCTTTCTCAAAGCTCCACCACCAAGGCCTATAATATAAATAATGTATACATGTGTCGTTTCAAAAAAATCTCATTCATGAATATCAGTACACATGTTATTAGCAGCATGATCATAACATGTTCGTCATTAAGATGCGGCTGCCTCCGAAGATTTTTTTTTTATTTTTACTCTGTAAGTAACAGACAAACCAAAATGCAGGCCTTTAAATTTAATTGACATTTTCTATGTTCTCAATTCAACAGAAACCAATACAGCGTAAGTGCTGTAACTCTGAATAATAACTTTGAGTCACTACATAGCATCAAATCCCACAAATAAGAATAATAGGCAATAAACCATATGGGAAAAAATTAGGGATTTTTCTATCCCCAAATGTGCTATGTTCATTTATTTTGACAAGTACAATTTAGTTTTAATTATTCATATGGTAGTGAATATGCTGCAGAATATTTCATAAAGAAATGAAAACTTAAATCTATAATGGGAAGTCCTATTAACAGGCAACATTAAATATTGACTTAGAATAATGCAAAAGCAAGGAATTTATAGCAGAAATCCGGATGAGTGAGCTTTCACAAGGCAGAAACAGTAGGTGGCCAGCTCTTGTCCTTAATATCTATACATTGCTTTCTCTTCTGCCTGGTTGCTTAATCCACGGAAGTGCATTTTTATTGCTCTCCAAGCTCAACCTAAAAAGATGGTGAATTTGAGAATGTTTGGAAATTAACAAAACATCTTAACATTCATTATCTTAATGTAATGTAGACTTTTAAATTTTGCTTCCTCTGGGAGGCAAAAACTTAGGCAAAGCCTAAAGACATTTTTGGTTCTCCTAACTAGGAGAATGGTACTGGGTAGAGGTCAGGGATGTTGCTATCCCCACAAAGCACAGCCTCCTACAGCAAAGACTTTCCTAGCCCCAAACGTCTATAGGCTGAGGTTGAGAAACCTTGATTTCATCCTAGAGATACATTATATAATAGAAAGTAAAAGAACAGTTATCACCATTTTTGGACAAGAAACGGAGGCCCTAACGTTCTGTAAATTATACAAAAGGGAACTCTCTGCAAGTATCACCCTGTAACCTATGGAAAGTAAAACACAGATAACAAGATATGAATCCTAGTCTGCCACTCAGCCACCACCTACAGACTTTGGCTATAGCATTTAACATGTAAAAAGATTTTTTTTAATATTTATTTTGGGAGAGAGAGAGAGAGAGAGAGAGAGATAGCATGAGAAGGGGAGGGGCAGAGAAAGAATCCCAAGTAGGATTCATGCTATTAATGCAGAGCCTGACACAGGGCTCCAACTCCCTCACAGTGAGATCATGACCCGATCCAAAAGCAAAAGTGAGATGTTTAACCAACTGAGCCACCCAGGCACCCCAACATTTAACATTTTTAACTGTGAAAGCAGTTTCTCCAACTGGTAATACAATTATAAGTAAGAATTCATATGAAAATCTATTTATAAAAGATAAGGCACTGTCCAAATGTATGCTATCATTAACTTTAAAGACAACTTTCACTGACATCTCCCTTCTCAGTTATCATGTTTTGTTAGTAAACTAGAAATTTGTGTTACGATTGGCTAAATAAACTAGGCTGATGTCCAAAAACAAACATATGGCTGAACCCCATAAAGTTGTTGGGGAGAAAGGGGACATGTGCAGAAGAGGAGTTAAAAGAAAGGCTGAAATTAAAAAGAAAAAAGGTCTGAAACTTACACTTATCACTGAAATATCAGTTTACTAGTACAATATAGTTTTGGGTGAATTATTTAACCTAAGTCTCTATGTCCTTATTTGGATAATAGTACTTGAACCTCATAAGGCTGCAAGCACTAAATGAAATAATAAAAGAAAAAGTACAGTGTCAGAGTACACAACAAGTACCTGCTATGATATTAATAATAATCACATATGACATATGTTAATAACCATATTTTAAATGTGTGTGTATGTGTGTGTACATATATGTGTGTATGTATGTGTATGTATATGTATATACATACATCCTTGTTTATTTTCTTTTATCAAGAATGTCTCTTATGCCAAGCTATGCTTTAAGGACTGGGAAATAGTGGTAGTTCAAATGGATGAGGTTCCTGGTGTCATAAATCTCACGTTTCAGTGGGGGTATCAGCAAATCAATATATGAATAACAAAAAATCAAAAATAAAAATTGTAAAAGGTCAGGAACTCAGGCTTAGACATGAGATAGTAGTTCAAAGTATCTATGAAGATAAAGATTAGTTTCCAGAAATGCGAGAAAGGGACTATGTGAGTGGAATTATTACATACAGGATTTGTGATCCGGGAAGTTCAAAGCCAATTATGGCATGGGTGGTGGGTTCATAAACGTGAGCAAATAAGGTGCATCTAGCAGGAGTAGGTGATTAAAACCAGAGTAAAGCATTTTCCAATTGTTTTCTTAGGCAAGATTTCATTCTAATATAATATATTTCATCCTGTAACTATCTATGTCTAGCTTATTTATTAGGAAGTTTCTAAATGCTTATTGAGACAAAAAAAATAAGGCAATCTGTGGTGATCCTCAATGAAATTTCTCAAGTCAGAATATCAGAAAGTAACAAGACCAATATCAACTGTACAGGTATAATTTGAAAATGTTAAATTAGTAAGAAATCTTGGCAGATTATAATCAAACTAATTCCATTAAAGAAAAGATTAGTTAGGGCGCCTGGGTGGCTCAGTCGGTTGAGCGGCCGACTTCGGCTCAGGTCATGATCTCGTGGTTCGTGAGTTCGAGCCCCATGTTGGGCTCTGTGCTGACAGCTCAGAGCCTGGAGCCTGTTTCGGATTCTGTGTCTCCCTCTCTCTGACCCTCCCCCATTCATGCTCTATCTCTCTCTGTCTCAAAAATAAATAAAAAGTTAAAAAAAATTAAAAAAAAAAAGAAAAGATTAGTGGTAGGAAGTTGTATTTTGTTTCAAGAAAATAAAGAAAAATTCATGAACAGAATTCTCCAGCAATGAATTTATCAAAGGATAGATAAAAGAAATTCTAGAATTATGGTCTAAATCACAAAGCAGAATATTTTTTTCTGCTTTGTTTAGAATATATTATCCCTTTCTAATTTTTTATCTTGTTTCTCATCAATAATATAGCATCCACCCATATAAAATTTTTTAAACAAATAGGGATACGTCTACCAGAAAGTAAGTTGCTGTTCATTCCAAGGGGGAAAAAAATAAGGCAGCAGGAATGCAAGTAGTTCAAACACTTTTTAAAACATTGACCAAAGACCAAATTCTTCAATGTGCTTAGAACCATGACACAATACAAAGTATACTAGAGATTTAGGATAATCTAGTCACCTTGACCAACTTCAATTAAAAGAAAGCCAAACTAGTAAGACTAGATTCTAAGAATGCTCTTTGGATCTTATTTCCAATGGCCATTTAAACGGTTCAAAGTAAACATGCAAATACTAAATCTGGTAGGTGTGTGTGCTTGTGTGTGTGTGTGCACGTGTGTGTCTGTGCACACGCGTGCTTTGCACATTATGTCTGATTTTCTTTTGTGAATGTAATGGTCTCTAAGGGACAAGAAATAAATTTAAAATATGCTAAATTACCATAAAAGGTTAAAGACTAAATGAAGATAAAACACCCTGACAAAGAAATAATAGTTTTCAAGACAATCTTGTTTTTTGACATCTTTAGTCAACAATGGTATTGACTTCAAAAGGAACTAAATATTACTTAGTGCTTTGGATGACAAACCAACCAGATCATCAAATACTGTTATCAAGCCAGTAGCTACTTAGAAAGGATTCAGCATTTAAGTTACCTCACTTAACCATTTGAGTTAAATTTCCTAGTGGATGGGCTTTTAAATCATCAGCTATAAGAAATCTACAATTAAACCCAGAAAATAAGGACATATTTTATTCTAAAAGATAAGGAGAATAACAGAAGTGATTACCTATGATTTGACCATTATTTCAAGCAGTACCATTTCACTTCTAATGAATGTCTTCCAATCTTTTTTTTTCCTTTTTCTTGTTTACATATAGAAAATATAATTAATAGGAATGCAAGAAAAGAAAACAGGAAAGAGTAATTTTCATTTTTCTTGACACATGAATTCTAAAAAAAATTGGAAACATGTTTAAAAAATATCTAAATGTCATGAATTAATGAAGCAATAAGGTCCCAAGAGAGTAAAAAAATGTAATAAAGATGACTTAAAGACTTAAATGTTTTGCTAAAGATTCATTTGAAAATGAAGTCCAGTGCACTTCCAATGGAACTTACGTATTAAGTTTTGATCAAAAACTTTACCCAGAGTATTTTTATAGTTGAACTAGATGAGAGGAAAAAATAAAGTAAATCATTTCATTAGAGACTACTGACTTTAATATCTATAATCTGTTCATTCATTAAGTTATTATGTATCCAGCACCTATTATATGAAAGCAATTTTCCAATTCCTGTATATACGAATGTACAGTATGAATAGAAATCATCACAGGTTACTACCACATATGTAGTGCTGATTGGAATACACTTAGGCCAAAATAAAATAAATGCATACATTTTGAATCAATGAAATTGATTTTGGCATACTCACTTTCTGAACCGTTGTTTTTATTTTATACAATACAGCAGAGGAAACAGAATGTATCAACTGGACAACTCATCAAATTGGAAAACAACCTTTTCTTTTTAATATTTATGCTTTGTGGCATAGCTTCAATGAAACTATACCAACTTTATTTTTCAATGTAATCCATGATGTATGACATACAGGGAAATATGGAATCTGTCTACATAATATATTGTGAATCAAGAAACATTAATAGCTGATTTTTAAAAATAGAATAATACCTATTTCTGCCGGCATGCCACCCTGAGTAAACTATGTATTATTTTATAACTAAGGCTAAAGTACTATTTTATTTCCTTGCTGTCCATTAATCCCAAATACAGAAAAGGCAATGACCCTATGACTTTATTACCAAAGTCTTCTGAATGACTTTGATGATACAAAAACTTATTTCCTAAGGGACCTTTAGTGATAGAGCCCTGAAAGCCCTATTTCCAAAATTTCACAGAAGTGAGTGTTCAGAACCAAATGAAAACACAAAAATCAGAAGAATTGAGGAAAATGAATCTAAATAGATATTCTGTCATTTATCTAGTACCCCTGAACTTTGCTGTTATTGTTAACAAATACTTAGAGAATATACTATCAATAGATTTTATCATTATTCCAGAAGCAAATATTTAATATCCTAGATGGCCATGCTCAACTTCCCAAATGTTAACTGATGCCACTACAAATTGCTTGTGGCATATTCCAGGTGTATCAGGAAATTAATGATAGCTTATAGGACAGGAAATACATTTTCATAACTGGTCAGGAGGACTGGCTTTTCATTAGCTTCTTTTCAAGAGCAAGAAGTAAGATATTCCTATTAGGAATTCTGAAAATATTCATATAATGACACTGTGTAAATAGATGACAACACATTAGCATTTTAAAGCAGAACTTTTCTTCCTCATATTTATGTGTAAAATATTCAAGTGCCTTTACTAATTATTCTTTTAAAGTAATCTCTCCTCTTTTTCAATTGACTAGAACTACAGCAAAATCGGTGAAACTTTCTAAATTACTAGGTATTATACTGAACATTCAATATTATGTTCTGTGTTTCCCTGATCACTGTCTACTTTTGTCTTCATTCACAACTTACTAATATTTTAAGAATTCTATTATAATACACATATTCTCAGGGGGGACAACATTTAGTATGTTTTAAATATCATTATGCAGTACAAAACAAATAGAGACAATGTAGATTCCTTCATAAGCAAAGATTCCCAAATAGTATCCTTTATTTTCCATTACTATCACACACTTTTCACTTTAGAGCTCATAACAACCATAAGCTCAGAAAGTATATAATAATGAGGTACATATATAGACATAGAATATAAATACAAGAATATAATAATGATAAGAGCAAGAATTAATGACAACAATGAAACTTCTCTGAAGAAGGCAGCATTCTGGGATGGCCCCAAGATCCCTGTCCCTTGCTGTACACAACCAATATGATACCCTCCCTGTTAATGAGGGTGTGGCGGTGAATACAATGGATTTCAAACCCCTGGTTAGACTATTTCATATGACTCAGGTGATTAGAGGGAAGCCCCCAATCTGTTGGTTCTGAGTTATTCAAAAAAGATATCCTTTTGGATGGTTTTGAACTAAAGTAAACTCTCTCCCTTCCTGAAGGGAGAGGCTGGAAGTGATAAAAATTGCTCTGCTATGAACAAGTAAGCTACTATGTTGTAAGGTGCTTATGGAGGGCACCACATGGCAAGGTCCTGAGGGCAGAGTCTGGCTGACAGTTGGTAAGGCAAGGATCTGAGACCTCATTCCCACATCTGCAAGGGAATGAATGTTGCCAATAATCTGAAAAGTCTGCAAACAGGTACTTCCCTAATTGAGCCTCCACATGAAGATACGGCCCACTGACACTTCCATCTTAGCATTATGAAACCCTGAGTGAATAATTCAACTAAAACATGCCAGATGTCTGGTCCATCAAATTTGTGAGATAATAAATGTGGGGTTACTTTAAGTTACTACATCTGTGGTAATTTGTTACACAACAGTACAAATACAATATAGGTGTACTATCATGTACTGAATATTTTTTAAGGCTTTGCCAGGTATTGTGCTAAGTTTTATATGTATTGTTCCATTTAATCCTCAAAACAAATTCATAAGACAAAAGCTATTAATAACACTATTTTATAGATGGTGAAGCAATACAGGGTAAGTAACTTGCTTAAGGTCACACAGCTAACATGGATGATGGTGAATTTTTAATCTGATCTTATTTAACTACAGAGCTTATGTTCTTAAACACTCTATTCTACTCTCCCTGTGAAAAAGTACACTGAGGCCATGATCCTAAAATCTGTGTGTGAATCAGCTGTGCCATTTAAAGGGAAACACTGACTCTCCCTTCTTGTCTCTGGTCTAAAGCCCTTTCAAATCTAAGATTCTCTCATGAAATTCAATCCTTTCATTTTTAATTGACTACACAAAAATGAATACACTTTTATATAGAAAAGTTAAATTAGAAGGGTCAGTTATAAGGTATCTTAGGTTTTCAAGTGAGCCACCTTCTGTCGAAGAGACCCAAAACCCATGTAGAAAACAACATTTTGGGGCAACCTGCACATCTCTGGAACAGGATTAGGAGATACTAAGAGATGGCTTATTTTTTTTAATTATTTTTTAACGTTTATTTGTTATTGAGAGACAGAGAGAGACAGAGCATGAGCATGGGAGGGGCAGAGAGAGGAGACACAGAATCCAAAGCAGGCTCCAGGCTCTGAGCTGTCAGCACAGAGCCCAACGTGGGGCTTGAAGTCACAAGCCACGAGATCATGACCTGAGCCAAAGTTGGACGGTTAACCAACTGATCCATCCAGGCACCCCAGAGATGGCTTATTTTAAAATTCATTTCTGATATACATCCCAGCTAACGAAGGAATTGAAAATTATTCAAACTCCCTCTGCAAGGATCTTGAAAAGAATAAAATATCTAAAAGCGGGGCTCTATAAAAACACTTATTATGTAGGGGATATGGTTTAAGTATGTTCCTGGGTTCTTTTAAAGGACTATGCCAAGACGTACCACAGTAATGTCAGTGTAAATCAAAACCAGGGTGGTAAGACCCCTCTAGAACTTTCAGGGTCTCAAATTTCCATTTGACTTATTTTAAACTTACTGGACCTCATTTGCATGTTCTTCCATAACCCTCTTGTCCCTCCATTCAATTCTTTGCCCAATGTTGTGGTTTCAGCTGCTCTTCTCCCTCAAGTTCTTATTTGACCTCAATAAGATCTGAACTTGCCCCTATGAATGACCCAGATTCTTTTGCTTAAGCCTTACCAATTCTACAACAAAAGATAAACAAGTCCATATTCACCTATCTGCTGTCTTTCATAAGCACTAACTTAGCTGGGAAACAAAGCATTTACAAGCATGAAACAACATATAATTGGTGTTGTGTCTCATTTCAGAGGTCTTAGCATGATACCACATATGACTGCACCAGATTCCTTATACAAAGTGCTCTCTGGATATGATACCACATGTTTGCTTCCGATGGATCAACTTTTTGTTTTTCATTGCTTTCCTTTCCCCCCTCACTAAACAGTTCATCAGTCCCTCTAAGTAGGGATATACTGACAGCAGCAACTTGGTTGCTGGTTATTTATAACCTGGTTATTTAAGACACTCTACCATTTTTTAGGGTAGTTTATTCAACACAGCAGATGATTCTGCTTTCAGCAGCTAGCTAGTACCTTCAGTCTCGTTTGAAACCCCCCTATGCACTCGGAGGGTCCAACTATTATACCTTCAACATGTGCATGTTAGCTCTTCACATTCATAACCTGATTTCTCTGTTACAACAAATCCTTCCCCTAAAGTTGAGCTGAATTCACCATATCAAGCCAACACAACACAGGTTACAATAGGCTGCTTACGTTGTCAGGAGAGAATGTTTGCCACTTTAACAGGCTTTTCCCTTTACAAATCCACCAAGTGGCTATTTTCAATGTTAACCTAAGAGAGTGCTCAAGCTCATCATCCAGACTTCCAGATATGATGAATGACTAAGGCAAAAAACACATTTGTTAAGGAAGCAACCCATATAAAGCTTGTAAAGCTTTGATTGATCATGTTTACCCAGTGGATACAAATGTTATTGGCCTTTAAAAAATACTTGGGGGGGGGTACTGTGTTTTGTTTTTGTTTGTTTTTTCCCTTTCTGAAAATAGCTTTTTCAGACCAGTGTGTGTTCAGGCTTACACAATGGAATGGTATGGAATAGAGGTTAACCAGTGATTTTTGTGTAAACAAAATTGATTCCTTTTCTCCACTACATGATGAGATAAAAAAATCTCCACTACACCTGAGAGCAAGCCCTGAATGTTCTGTTTCTTTTTTCAAGGCTGTTTGTTGTTTGTATCATTTGTGCATACACAAACAAAAGCAAGTTAAGTTAATAAACCAAAAAGCTTGACTTTGGCTCTCAAGCCAAACACTAATTAGCTTTTAAAAATATTTTGAAGACTTTGTCCTCTCTGTATAAAATAAAGATTAATTCATTCAGCTTATCATTCAATAATTACTAATTATCTACCTATTATGGGCCAGGAACTTTTATAGATTTTCAGTTTATAGCACTGAACAAACTGATCTCTGCTCTCATGTACTATACATCCTAGATGGGGAGACAGACAATAAGGAAATAAAACACATAACACAGAGAGTGAAATGTGATGTATATGTCCAACATCTGAGCAGAGATCCAAGTAATAATGGACCCAGACAAGCAGATATCTGGAGTAAAAGCAACCCAAATAGAGGGAACCAATGCATAAGCTTGAGGAGCATGAAGAGACTACTGAGTTATCAATATATGTGAACATTCTTGGAATACCATGCTTTCTGCCACTTCTCTGCCTAGAAGTGAGTTGCTTTATGTTCCCCTAAACACAATTCACCATGAGATGACACTGGGAAGCCCAGAATAACTACTGTCACTCAAGTAATACATATAGAACACCTTATAATCATTTGCCCCATATACTCCGTTTTAGAGCCATTTTATCATAGAGAATACAGTCCTTAGCAATTTCTTTTTTAATCAAAAAAGATACCTAATATGACAAGAAATCCCCAATCCAGACCACAACATCAGCCAAAGTAGAAAAATAGCAATTTCCCTGAAAAACTGATTTCAAAACTATCATCATCCATCATCATCATCATCAATCACAGGAGGCAGCTGCTTTGGCAGCATTATTTTAAGTCCATGTTTAACTAGATGACAGCTTAACCTTCTTAAGGAAGCAGAGTAATCTCTCCTTACAACCTCAACCAAGTATAGGAAAGTAGATTTGGTCTAATGTAGAAACTGTCTTTCCTCTGATTTCATAAACATGCAATGGCATTTGATGATTTAATAGGTTCTTGGAATTTTTCTTTTGAACATTCAACACTCTATCAAGACTGGTGAAGAGTGCATAACTCAAGGATTACTGAAGTTACTACACAAGCAGAAACTAATCAACCAAACTGTGTATGACAGCCAGGTAGAAAGGCATCTGTGCATGGACGCCTGGGTGACTCAGTCAGTTAAGCTTAGGCATCCGACTTCAGCTCAGGTCATGATCTCATGGTTCCTGTGTTGGAGCCCCACGTTGGGCTTGCTGCTGTCAGTGCAGAGCCTGCTTCAGATTCTGTGTCTCCCTCTCTCTCTGTCCCTCCCCAACTCACGCTCTGTGCCTCTCTCTCTCTCTGTGTTGAAAATAAGCATAATTTTTAATTTAAAAAAAAGGCATCTCCACAAATGTACCTCCTAAAGAAGAGACATGTGACTAAATGTATACAATACAATGTACTTGTGTATCACACACAATAGGCACATTTCTCTCCACATTGTATGCTGTACTTAACTGATACCCTCCATATGCTGTACACATCCATGCCCCAAGGCCTGTCTTCCTATCTAAATTTGCATTACTTAGTTAGTCTGTGGTAACCATCCTAACCATACCCCTGAACAAAATGAAAGCCAATCCCCTCCAAAAAACTTTTCCTAGATTCCCAGGGAGAAGTAAGTTTTGGTATCTCTGAATTCCTCATCAGACTTCATCCATCTCTCTTTTGAGTACACAGCTTATATTCTATTTTGTATTAGAGTTCTTTGTATCCATCATCCCCTTTCTCCTGTCAACGGAAAAACATTTTGGCAATTATAATAGCAGCCTATTTTTATTTACTAAAATAGTATTTATATATTACACTGTTAAGACATGTGGTGAATTAAAAAACACTGCATATCCTAATTATGCTGTACCTTCAAATCAAAATCCTCAGTTAAAAATGTGCCTATCATTCACAGCATCACTAAGGGCCAGAACCAAAATAACTATCTGGAAGTTACTTAAAGTATATGTTAACAATAGCAGTTTTGTCATTCAAAAAATGTTTACATAAAATGGCCAAAAAAAATCCCCGTTAAAAGCTTCCTTTTGGGATAAGGGGTAGTACAAAATCCTTTCATTATTATTCCCACAGGAGCCAGCACACTGCCTTGATGACAAGTTTTTGAATGAATGAAGTAAATGATTGCATGGTTATGTGCACTTTACTATGTCTGAGTCACAAAATGTCAAAAATTTGGGAGACAGAAGATGGTTGCAAGTTGAGAATGTCCAAGAGAAGCAGAGTACAAATTACAGAATAAATGGAAAGAAAATACATCAAAGCTGTGATTAAACAGAATCCTAACAAAGTTTGAGATTAAGAATCCTATTTGTCCCTGAGGAAAATAATTAGGACCAGTAATATTCTGAAAAATTAACATCCAGCAAGGTGTTCATGTAAGAGCACATGGCAGTTTAAGAATGTGTGTGTGTGCGTGTGTGTTAGAGAGAGAGAGAGAGAGAGAGAGAGAGAGAGAGAGAGAGAGAGAGAGATCGAGCACACACCCATATCTGCACAAGCACATGTACACCTATCTGTCCGGTGCTAGTAAAGTTGGAGGAAAATATGGTAGGAAAAGAATAATTCTCAAAACACAACTCTACTTACTACTGGGATATAAATATTGATTCACCAACAAAATACGCAAACTTCAGCATACCTAGACAGTTTATGATTAATGATAGGATACCTAGTTAAAGGTAGCTGAAAGGTGTATCATTTTTCATGACAAAGGACCAATGAGACTCAAAGTAATAAAATGAAGTATTAGGTTGAATTTAGAATTTTTTACTATGCAGTCATTTCTTGAAAAGAAAAATATACATGTGCATTTTTATTGTTTTAAACTAAAATAATAAGAGTTTTAAAGACATGTACATGGTACATTTCTAAAACTCAATATTCCTAATTATTTCCTTTAGCATTCTTCAAAGTCTATACTTCTGAAGAATAGTTACATGAGTTTCAATGCAGTGAGAGCTTTTGGGAAATTAATTATAGCACAAGAATCATGCTCAATGTACACACTGTCATTGCCTTTTTCTGGAAATATAAGAACCATCACCTGGGAACCTGTCAATTGTGATATTCTCCAACCTCCTGTGTTATTCTTCTTGATATAGCTAGAATGTATCTGTCACAAAGCAGCTACTCAGAAAGTGTTTGTTAGGCCATGATAAATACTGCATCAATATGTCTATTTTGCCCAAGGTTTAGTTTCTTAAAATGGCAGCTTAAGATCACAAATAAATTGGGATTCTATCGGTCTCGTTTCCTTTCTAATAAATGATTATGGTTTTATCTTCTGTTAGGTCACAAACTTCCAAAATACATTGTGAAATATACTTATCAAAGGAAAAAGGGTAGCAGTTCTATCCTTAGAATATGTGAACATTTAGGGGGACCTGGGTGGCTTAGTTGGTTAAGCATCAGGCTTCGGCTCAGGTCATGATCTCATGGTTATTGAGGTCGAGCCCCACGTCAGGCTCTGTGCTGACAGCTCAGAGCCTGGAGCCTGCTTCAGATTCTGTGTCTCCCTCTCTTTCTGTTCCTCCCCCGCTCGCGCCCTGTGTCTGTCTGTCTGTCTCTCTCTCTCTCTCTCAAAATTAAATAAACATTAAAAAAATTTTTTTAAAGAATTTGTGAACATTTCTATTTGCAACAAGAGATTTTAGCTGCAGGACTTCTCCCTGTATTTAATATGGAAACATACATTTTGGATACTGTATAAGATAAATATATATAGTATTTCTCAAATTGGCTTCAGAATTTTTTTTTTACTTCAACTTTATTTTGTTAACATACAGGGCATTACTGGTTTCACATATACAATTCAGTGATTCATCACTTCCATACAACACCCAGTACTCGTCACAAGTGCCCTCCTTAATACCCATCGCCAATCAAGTCCATCTCTTACCCTACTTCAGAATATTTTTAAATTAAATATTGTAGTGGGTTGTTCATATCTTTTCATACTTTAAACATTAAATATCCTGAATTTCAAAGCTTTTAGCTTTGTTTCCAGAAGTTTCATGTGGGCAACCAGTATATATTCATCTTCTTGATTACACAGTCTTTTAGAATATAGGTCATAAGAAATGTTTGAAACAATAATTACTTATCAGATGATAGTTTGAACAATGTAAAAGTTTTTACATGTAAAAGCTTAAAGGTTTTAAGAATCATGCACCAGGGGGGCACCTGGGTGGCTCAGTCGGTTAAGCGTCCAGCTTCGGCTCAGGTCATGATCTCACGGTTTGTGAGTTTGAGCCCCACATCGGGCTCTGTGATGACAGCTCAGAGCCTGGAGCCTGCTTCAGATTCTTTGTCTCTCCATCTCTAGGCCCCTCCCCTGCTCATGCTCTGTGTCTCTCTGTCTCTCAATAAATAAACATTTAAAAAAAAATTTTTTAAAGAATAAAAGTATAATGCACCAGGAATCTCAGAACCTTTATCTTGCCCTTATATTTGAGAAAAGCATTACCTTTTACCTTCCACAGTGAACTAGATTATGTGTCTCATTCATCCCATTTTCTTCATTTATTCACTTGGTTAATGAACATTTAACCCTCATTATCCCCCACACATGGGCCTGGAAATGGATCATATAAAGTTGAATGTAAAGGTTCCTGCTCTAACAGAGACTTTGTCTCATTTCACAAATAAAAATGTAATAACAATAATAACCCACAGAGTGGTTGGTGACATAATAAAGAGATACAGGCAGTTACCAAATAAGGCAAACACTGCCTCAGGTAGTTGGAAAAAGCTTCCAAGGAGTAGGCCTTCAAAAAGGTAACCTTCAACAGAGGTAGGTATCAAAAAATGAGTTTACCACATTTAAGAGGACGGCAGACAGAGGTCAGTAACATATCCAAAGAAAGAGAACATTTGTTGAGGTGTAGGGATAAAGACATACAGAAGGGTGGGAATTGAGGTGATGGAGCACAAGGTTAGACTGTGGCTAATGTGTTCAGGAACTTGCATGACAAACTAAGGAATTTAACTGAAATATTATATACACACACACACACACACACACACACACACACATATATGGATTTCCTTTTTTATTGTTTTGTCCCATTTTTGGCTGGGGCTCTAACTCCCTGTTCAAAATACCAACTTCCTAAAAGCAATGAGAGGAAACCTGATCCTAAAGAGAACAAAGACTGTGTGTCACAGATCTTTTTGTCCTCAGGACCTGGCTTAAAGCTCAACATGTGGGAAGCGGTCTAAAGTATAATACATGGATAGATGGATCCCTGGATCAATGAATGGGGGGAAAAGAAGGAGAAAGGACAAGGAATGAAGGGAAATGTAACAAGAGTAGGAGGGGAAAAGAAAGGAAAGGGAAGAAGAGAACAAAGGAAAACAGGAATGGAAAGTTGGAACAGAAAGAACACAGTTATATCAATTTTTGTTTATCTGTATTTGCCAGGATGCTGAATTGCAGATAACAAAGACCCTACTCAATCTAGCTTATATAAAAGGGTCATTGGTTGGGTCCTATAGCTCCTAATTATCCTAGGGTGTAGCTGAAGATTAAAGGAAAAATTGCAGGAAGCAGTGCCTGAGGTCACAGAACTGAAAACAACCATTTCAGGACTCTTTCCCTGCCTCCTGTTCAGTCTTGTCCAGGTATCTGGGCTTAGCCTAACTGTGTGGACATTAACCAATTTCCTGTATAGACAGCATCTAACTCTCAATGTCCACACTCTGATGCTACTTTTAGGATATAGATCTACTTCTTCTTGAATTCCTTCATCCAGAGGAAGAGGAAACTGAAATGGTTGCAAGTTGCAACACTAGCGCATGAATTTGGATCAAAATAATTACATCTGCTTTAAAAGACATACAATTTTAAATTATGACATTGTGTTCTGATTACAGAAGTAACTTTATTATTAAATTATGCAAAGAGACCACAGACATTAAATATTAGACTAACATTTAATAAAAGAACAGTTAGATTTCATTATCAGGGTTAAAATGGTATTAGCTCATAACAAGTAAACGTGGCCGAATCTGAATAATGTCTAACTTCTGCCTCACCAATCTCATGGCATGACATGAAGATCAAAAAAGATGAAGTGTGTGAATGCTTACAGTAAGGTCTACGAAACTACAGTGGCCATTATAGCTGTCATTTCTGCTGTTATTAATATTCAATAGATGTTAAGAAGCAGAACAAGCAGGGTCAAAGAAACCAAGTCTTGCCTTATAATATCTATCGAAGATTTCCTCCTGACCTTTGATAAAATAAATATAATTCATTTAATTCCTTAAATAACTGTTCTTTCCAGCACCAGTATATTTTTTCAAGGTCTTTAGCCCAATACCTCACACTATGGATACAGATGCAGACATTCTTATTTTTCTAGTATTTCTCAACATAAGGAACTGTGTTCAAAGTTAAATACATGATGAGATGATTTACCCAATGGAGTAGAAAACAAGTTGGATAATTGAGATGAACATTGAGAGAATACATTGATCACAAGGGAACATGCTTTAGCTGATCTGCAGTAGAAGAACAAGTTGATAGCAATGACCTTGAGCAGACAGTTCTGACAATCGGGCATCTAGATGGCCTTGTGAAAGAGGCAAAAGTTAAACTAGACATGGAAAGGTAAGTCCAACTTTGATAGGTAAGGACTGAAAGACAGGAGTATCCCCGACAAAGGAAACTGAGTACAAGGCAGAAAGGCTGGATCAAATATTGGGCACAATAGCAAGCAATAAATAGCAGGAGTCTCAGAAACATGAGATAATGGCTAGAAAAACTGAAAAGTAACTGTGGAAACATTCTCCATGTCAGCATTATAACTCTCTACCTAATCCCTGCTATACTTAGCTTTAAAATAGGTAATGAAGGGGCGCCTGGGTGGCTCAGTCAGTTGAGCGTCCGACTTCAGCTCAGGTCATGATCACGGTCCATGAGTTCGAGCCCTGCATCAGGCCCTGTGCTGACAGCTCAGAGTCTGAAGCCTGTTTCAGATTCTGTGTCTCCCTCTCTCTCTCTGACCCTCCCCCATTCAAGCTCTGTCTCTGTCTCAAAAATGAATAAAACGTTAAAAAAAATTTTTTTAATAAAAAAATAAAATAGGTAATGAAATTAGAATTAATTTAGTAAAATAATTATGGTATTTACAACTTTTCTAAATAGCATTACACTTGCCTCTGAAAATAAGTAGATCTATGCTCTCTACTTATATGTTGATATAATTTAACACACAAAGAATATTCGCTGGTTTTTTTTTTAATATTTCCTTTAAATTTTGTTTATGCTGATTTCTATTCTTTTGATGGGAAAGAACACATTTACACATTGCCTTTGTCAAGGCCATGCTGAAAACCACCCTTTGCCATAAAAAGACATTTTTACTAATGGCATATAATCAAACATGCACTTCATTCGTCATTAAAACTTACTGCAAATATTCAACAGCTACATAGCAAATGCAATGAAAACAATAAAGTTGATTTCAAACTGTAATGCCTGTGATTTGTCTCATAAAATACAGAAAAAAAATGCCTGTAACAAAATTAGATATGCAAAGAACATTTTATTCCCATTTGATTTACAAATGTTTAAAATATAGTTTTTAATATCTGGCATTCGTGATGAAAACTACGTTCTTATTTTAAATGAAGTTAGTGTCTTAATAGGCTCTGCTGCTTGTTGTTATCATTTTTACAGATGAGTTATATATATATATTTTTCTACACAGTGAATAACTACTCCTTGCATATGTAGGCTAATCCATATAAAATAGATTACCATTTTTCATCTACAAAGATGACAATTTTTTTTTAGATTTCACCTATCTGATTAAAATCACAGAAATTCAGATTAAGAAAAATGGTCCAAGATATCTACTGGTCTCTGGCCTGGTTCATAAAAATCCCCTCTAGTATAAAAACAGGGGCATTTCTTATCTGCTATTGTCATGTTTGTAATAAGGAGCTTAAAATAATATATGAATGGAACACAAAGAAGTATTCAATGAGGAATAAGCCCAATACTCAACTGGATCTTTCCCCATATTTACCCACTTCAAAAAATTTTTTTAATAAAACAAAAAACAAACACCTATTACAAGCAAATAGCTAACCTCACAATATAAAAGGTTCCTGAACATTATTTAGAGTTTTTGAAATGAGCAGATTAAAGGATATGAAGACTTACAATCTAGACTAAAAATATAACGCATTTATTTCTCTAATTTCAAACAAAGGAACTAAAATTAGCATTCCTGGATAACACTCTTTCATCTAAGTAGCTTAGAAGAATCAAGTGAATTATTCAAATCTAGAAAAGGAAACCACTAGGAAAATAGATATTTTAATGTTCTTCAGCCTGCAACCTATCCAGGAAGAGAGAAATCAGATAAAAGATAACCTTCAGCAAACAAGGTTATGAGAGATTCTTTCAATATGAGTCAATCTTTCGTCTCCATGTCAGGTAAGACAAAAGGACACAGAAAGGAAGCTTGCTTTCTTAGATCCACCCCACCCCAAAATTGAAGAAAACAAGAATACTGCTGAATACCCAAAGAATCAATTGCACCTTTCCACTGTTCGATCCCAAGAAGTAAATTTACCGCACCCTGTACACTGTTCATAACAGTGTTACTGATACAAAATTATTCACCTCTAAACGTTAGCTTTTTCAACTATGAAATGAAATTATTTTAGGGAAGAAGTCATGTAAGAAATCATGTATGATTTAGCCCACTAACCATACAAATAAAGTGGGCTTTAGGGAAACTGAATTGCTTAAGATCTCACAGCTCTTGAGAGCAAGATTAGCCTCAAAACACTTGCCTTGAAAATTCCTGTCCCAAGGCTTTGATGGCCCAAGACTGTAGGATACCATCTACTTTGTTTTAATTTGGACATCTTTGCTATGAGATTGGGTATGTACCGTATATGTGTCTGTGCAAATATCTGTGTATATGTTAGACAGGCATTAATGTAGTTAAAACTCAATTTTATACTGATTAATAATCATTCTTAAATGGCCAGTAATCCTTTTTAAGTCTAAAAATCTTCTCCGTAAATTAAATTCTGTAATGCCATAGGATTACATGCAATTAGGTAAACAAATACCAGTCACAGTATTACCACAAAATTACCAAAATATACATTGCTAAAACAAGAAAACTGGTAATTTTCCAGTATATCATGCATACACTACATTAGAAGGAGCAACAACAGAAAACTTAATACAAAATACAAAGGTGTTAGATTGAAAAACAGATGCTTATTGAGAATTTTCCTATTGAAGAAAGAGCCAACCCATCACTAAGATTGGCAACATATGAGATAACGTTTACAGGGCTAAGGTGGGTTTCAAAATACACATGTTGGCAATGTTAGAATTTAACATGACAAAATATAAATTGCATAAAAAACACCAAAGGTATATATATATATATATATATATATATATATATATATATAGGAAAACAAATAAATGTACTGTACATTACAGTTATCTGGATAATAAATTTAATGTAATTAGTTAACTTTCTTATTTTAAGAACTGTACAATTTTTTTATTTTTTTATTTTTTTTAATGTTTATTTATTTTTGATAAAGAGACAGAGCTTGAGTGGGGGAGAGACAGAGAGAGAGAGGGAGACACAGAATCCAAAGCAGACTCCAGGCTCTGAGCTGTCAGCACAGAGCCCAATGTGGGGCTTG
Organism: Panthera tigris; assembly: GCF_018350195.1. Lineage (NCBI taxonomy): Eukaryota > Metazoa > Chordata > Mammalia > Carnivora > Felidae > Panthera > Panthera tigris. The sequence continues at coordinate 44,155,025 of NC_056661.1, read as the reverse complement.
GACCCATGAACCATGAGATCATGACCTGAGCCAAAGTCAGAGGCTCAACCTACTGAACCACCCAGGCGGCCCCAAAACTGTAGAATTTTATAATACAGTGGCAAATGGAATTTCATAATAATTTTTTTTGCAAATGAAGTTTTGGGGCTACACATTACATTTAAAACAACCTATTATAGTTTATTATAATTGCTACTGCTTTCTGTATATATTACTAACACAGAAAGAGCTACTTACTAATTCCGTAACTGAAAAGGAAAAGTAGTCTCAGTTATTATCCACAGTCAAAACTTTTGTACAACTCCTAAAAGATAATTTATATACTACTTTACACATATAGATCTTTTTATTTAAATAAAGGGTACATACCCCTAAATATGTTATTCATCTCAACCTCAACTGCTCATCACCTACAAATAAAGAAATGGATTTTAGAATACAGCATAAACCTGGGCCTTTTTTTTTTTTAAGCTAGTGGCATGCCAGTACTGCCAGTTTTAGAATAAAATGTTTCAATGCTAAAAAAAAAAAAAAAAAGAAAAAAAGTGTCTCAGGGAATTACAGAGGATCTGATTTTATCATGATATTTTTTAAACTGTGTAATTTTTTAAACTGTGAGCAAGAAAACTATCATAGTAAATCTATTAAAAAAGCCTAAGAGCTGATTTATATCCAAATATCTAGAATAAAGAAGAGATACTAATAGTTTTGCTTATTGTACACATTATAGTAAACATTTGAGTTTCATATGAAACTAAAAACTCATCATTTGAAATTAAGGAAAAATTTCCTCAGGTCATAAAGAGCAACAATTAATATTCATTCCTTGTAAACGACATAAAATCTCCCTTCTCACCATCTTTTTAAAAATAATTGCTAATCTTTTTAGATCAGAATTATTTTAAAAACATGAAATCTAAAATTTAAAGGTTACATAAATTATGCAACAATTAAAAATTATGACTTAATTTTTTTAAGTAATCTCAACACCCAACTTGAACTCATGAATCCGAGATCAAAAGTCCCATGCTCTTCAGAAGGAGAAAGCTAGGCACCCCACAAAAATTTTAAATGGTATGAGGGTTATCCAAAATTTACAAATGCCCCCACTTTTATTACCCTCAGAAATTGAACACTGACCTTTTCTAAATTTAAACTCTAAGTGATATTGATAATAGTTTGGACTTAATACAAATTTATATTTGCATTTCTATGACTTATGTTTTATCTTCAAATTCTCCTTTCTGAGGTCTATATACATGCAGCCAATTGGTTACCTGATTATCACTATTCGGATACTCTAAAGGGATGTCAAATTCAACATGTCTGAATACAAATACATGATTTCTTATACCAATTCTCCCCTGAACCCAAATGGTCTACTTCCAGTGCTCGTAGTAAAAGGTACCACCATAATTCACCAGCCAGAGAGGTAGGAGTCACACACATCTTTTTCTTTCACCTATTGGAAGAGTAGTCAATCCACCACTAGATCCAGACCATTTAACTTCATCCACATCTCTGTCACCAGCTCCCTTCCACCTACCAACATTTTATACCTCAAACAGCAGTAAGAACATTCTCACTGCATTCACCACTGACATCGCCTATCCTTTTTGCCCCTACCCATTTCAACCCTCTGAGGATGCTTCAGTGTCTTCCTATTAGTCATGCAAAATGACCAAAATTCTTTAACAGGCCTACAAATCCCCATATCATCTAGCTTTTGCCAAATATTCCCTGTATCTTCCACCATTCTCCACCCTCTGCACTCCAGATAGAAGAAAGTGTTTTCAGTTCTTGAAATCTGTCATGATCCTGCCCATTTAAGGGTTTTTATACATAGTATTGTTTCATCTGGCAAATTCTTCCCTTAACCCATTTCCACCTATTCTTTCTGTGGATCACCATTTAAACTTCACTTTATAGGCATTAGAAAGAGGCCTAAGTCAAGTCCTCCTAATATATTATACTCTCACAGGACAACATTTGCTTCTTCAAAGCATTGATCACTGACTGTCTATGTGACTTATTACTACATACCTAACTGCAATGTAAACTAAATGATGGTGGCATCGATGTTGCATATCCCTGGTGCCTAGCAGGGAGCCTGACATGCCATAGGTGTTAGTGACTGAAATTAAAATAAGTGAATAAAAGTGATAGTTTGGGGGCATATCTTTTCTATACTCGATTCATACTAAGGCATGATGGTATGAATGGAACATAGACATGTTATATTCTTGAGAAAAATATTTAAGATTATTCCTGAGCCCCAAAACCAAAGGTGGAATCCAATAATGATACTTGTAAAGCATTAATTACTTCTTGAAGACCAACACAAAATTATTTATTCCTCACATGTAATTCAATGAATAAAATTTAGTAGGTATGGAATATGGATAGAATAAAAGAAGTTTCATTTTATGAAGCTTTTCCATTTACAGCACACTTCCAGATAAATGTTTGACTTAATGTCCAAAGGGGATCATGTATTGAGTATCTACTGGTATTATCTCCAGTTATCAGACTTAGAAGTAGGGTAAAAGACGTTTCATGTTTGGCCTGTGGTCGCATTACTAATAGGTACAATGAGACCTCTTACCTCCAACTACTGTGTAATTTCTACTAAATTACAGGGCCTTGGCAGTGATCCAGATGATGTGAACCAGACAAGTTCTCCTAATGACACCATGCTGTAACTCCATGAGGATTATGTTGCTGCTACACAAAATTTTCATGACAATATATGGAATCTATACTACATCGTAACTAACGAAGCACTCACCCCTCGAAACTCAACTCTACCAACCTAAACTTTCCAAGCCTTTCTCCACTGAATTAAGGCTTACCTCTGCATCTCCTATTGCAGTATTTCCTATAGTACATTTTACACTGGTTAGTGACACTTCTCTTTTAACTAAACTGTATGGACCAGAAGCAAGATGGTATTCATATTTGTACCCCAGCACCTAGTACAGTGCCTCTCTCACAGTGGTCATTGAAACCCTGGGGGACAGGTGTGAGCGGATGTGTGCAATAGTAAATGAATGAAATAGGCCAAGAATAAACACATTGTTACATGATCCTGTGACTTCTAAATCATCAAAACTTAAAACATAGACCATTTTATTGACATTTGGTTCTCTAGTTGGCATAACCATTAATCAAAATACATCATGTGTTTATCATATAGGATACCAAAGCTCCTCTTACTGACAAGTTAAGGACCTATACAATTTTTATCAGGAAGAAATATTATTTTAAGCCGACAGAAACAATCAAACATTTATAAAAAACCATGACAGGAATGGGGCGCCTGGGTGACTCTGTCAGTTAAGCGTCTGACTTCAGCTCAGGTCATAATCTTGCGGTTTTTGAGTTCATGCCCCACCTCGGGCTCTGTGCTGACAGCTCAGAGCCCAGGGCCTGCTTTGGATTCTGTGTCTCCTGCTTTCTCTTCCCCTCCTATTCTCATGCTCTGTCTCTGCCTCTCAATAATAAATGTTAAAAAAAATTTTTTTAAACATGACAGGAATTATTTTAAAAATGAAAAAAAATAAAATGATATACAGTAGGTTTAATTTGTTCAAAATTTTGAGTTATTTTTTAAGTATGTACTGTAGCATGTTGAAATACCAGATGAAATATTCCCCTTCTACATAGATAGTAAGGGTCCAGGGTTTGCGACTGCATCAAAACTAACTTCTGTATTAATAAGCTGCTTAATGTAAGGAGCTTTCAGGTTACCTGGCAAGTATAATCCTTTATACCTGGCTAAATGTACAAATTGATAACAGCACCATTAAATCTCATGGCATTCACAATAATCATTCAATTCAAACTCTATTCAAAATACAAGTAGAATGGAGAAAAGTAAATCTTTTGTTTCTGCAATGTATAGACTCATAAGTCTTCTCAACCACTTTGTTCTTTTGTTAGTTCTCAGAGTTCTAAGACAGCAGATCTTATTAATATGACAGAAAGGCCAAGATAGATGAAAACTCAATTTTTCCAAATAACTATAGCCTTTTTTTTCCCAAGCAAAAAATAAACTCAGAGCAATACTATTCAAAGCAAATGAACAGATTTTGTCAAAGCTTCAAGCAACAAGGAAAACAAGTATCTGGTCCTCTTTTAGCATAAGCCTGAATCATTAGAGACTGAGGTAATACTGAAAATGCAATCACATGCTATTCTGACAGCGAGATGGGCGCTACTGACTCAAGAGAAGGAAAATAGAAAAAAATATGACAAGAGCAATATGCTCTTTGTTAGGACCCCACTAACACACTGATCTTTCTGACAAACGTAATCAACAATGCATCTGGCCTTATGCTCAAGGAAATTATTTTATAAATTTATTTTCTAGTTTACTAACTCCAGGTATCATACTCAGTCTTCTCATCTCTCTAAAATGTCATTTAATGAATTTTCTTATCAGATATATCAGCATAAATCCTGTCAAAGATTTCCTGGTCTAGGGTCTGGAATAAAGGCATATGTATGAGTAGTTCTGTCTAAGGAGAGAAATTCCACAAGCTGATAAAGTTTTTAAGTCTTATTTAGAGCAACAAAAGATCTTTTAATACCTATCTAATCCTGGTTTTCTTACCAGATGGTAAAGTTGCCATCTCAGAATCTAAAAGCTAGCTGGCAAATTATCATCCACAAACAAAGAAAGCCTATTAGATACCTCAGAGAGCAAAGATTCATATGGGATGGCTGGAACAGTAAAGAAATACTGCCAACGCTAACTAAATAAGGTGGATTTTCCATGTGATTGCAATTTTTCCACCTTTGCTGTATATTTCACTTCTTGCTCAAACAGGGCATGGGTAATTTTGAGAAAGGTGAATCACTGGGCTCAAATCAAGGAGTCCTAACTCTTCCAAGAACTTTCTTGGGAAAGAAATGAGCTTTTTCATCTATAAAATTAAAGTGGTGTGCTAGAGGACCTTCAAGTCTCTGCAAGACAGAAGAACTATGATTTCCAGGATGATTTTGTCATACCGATGCTCCATTAAAAGGTTTACCAGAGAGGTCAGTGGAATAAATCCAAAGAAAATGATCTCCATATCTCAAAAGACCTCATTTCTCATGCTGTCTACACCTGTCCTCAGTCACTGGAAATAATCCTTAAGTGGTATTATTCCAAAGACAATTATTTAATGCTGAATTGTACATGCCTAGTTCACAAGAGCTGCCTATATAATAGTCAATGCATATAGCTATTAAAGAATATAGAATACATCACAAGACTGGGAAAAAATTAACAAAGCAGAAGCTTTTTAACCAAGTACTTAAGAGGTTATGGAGAGGCCACGAAGTGAAGTTATGAAGTATGTTTCTAGTCAAGAATGCCATCTACTGACAGACAATAAAGTACTCAATATTCATATGATTTTATTGAGTGAAGAGTCAACAGTGGATTTCATTCCTGGATCAGTTAAGAATCCTGGAAGTAAAAATAAAAGTCCATCAATTCTTAGCATCCCTTTGGGGTTTCTGTGGGTATATATTTAATAACTGTCTTATTTCAAAATGTTCAGTTTAACCCCCATTTAGCCTTAAAAATATAATAACAGTGGACAGATTTGCCAGCCATCCTTGGATGGTTTGAGTGCTCCTAACAGGTGCCTCATTAATTAACTTCTTAGGACATGAACGGATTTCTATCAAAAGCACTGAAATCATCTCAGAAAAAAATAAGCCATTTTTTAAAAGGAGAACCTGTCTGCCAAAGTGAAGAAGCTCCTACATAGCTCACTCAATTTTTCTTATGACTTTCCACTGACAAAGTCATCTCATTTAAAACTTGCTAATCACCTGGTAGGGCTGTTTTGAGATGTGAGGATGATAAGGGCTATGATAAGGGTTCAATTTCAACTACAACAGAAAATACAACTGAAAAAAAGAATATTTTGACACCTCATGTTTTCCATCTATTGAACTGGCAAAGATCAATAGATTTACACTGTGTTGGTAAGTGCACTGGGTAAATAAAAAAACATTCACATACCTATTTTTAGTGGGTGGATCCATTGGTACAAATTCTGTGGAGGGTTATTTACCAATATCTATAAAAAGTAAAAAAGCAATTTTTTTTTTACTTGTAAATATCTTCTCTAGAGTTATACAGTCTAGAAATATAAAGTCATTGGGGCACTTTCTACTCGTTTTAAGAGTTACTTATATAGTGAAGAATAAATGAAATAATGTGTTTCAAGTATATAAAACAAAATGTGTAGTGTAGTTCATGTCATTGTCATTAGATGATGATATGATTAACCATTTTAGGAAACACTACAAAATTTCAGACAAGTGAATGTTCCATTCATTATGGTAAAAAAAAAAAAAACCTTATGTGTATACTACATATATCAGTATCTAGAACATGACTACTTTAATGCTTTGGTAAGCCTTGTCAACTGGGGGAATTTTGCAGTAATGTATAATCATGTGTGTCAATTTCCTAGGAATATTTTATTTTGAATTAATAAAGGTCTAAAAGATTAGGAAAAAATCCAAAATCCTTATAATCTTGATAAAAATTAATATAATTTTATTAGGACATAATTGATTGAATAAGTTGACACATAGTTTAAAAATTTTCCAGCTTTTTTTTCTCTTTCTGTAACTAAATTACATGCTAACCATTATCAACCATTCATTTTAGCTGAATGAGAAAAAGAAAAAAATGTTAAGTGAAAGCACATTCATTTGACATTAACCCAAAATAACCAATTTGCTTCTCATGAGCCTTGGCTGTTGCTGAGGTGCATTTGTTAAATTATAGCAGCAATTTTTCCTCAGGAATCTTCTAATTTTGTTCCAATCACTAGAGTCATGTTTATGTATTTCCTTGCACAGATATACTGCTTCCTCAGAGAACTCTTGAGAATAGAAATTTTTTATCAGATGATTGAATATCAAACAGTGAGATGACTAGCCGGTTAGGTTAAAAATATGAAAAGACATTTAAATTTAAACATAAAGGAGATCGTCTGAATGACAAATTATGGGTGATGTAGAGGAATGAATCAGAACTTTTTTCCCTTACTTTTCTCTCAGAGCTTCTCCATATCTAAGCAGGAAAGCTTGGTCTCAGTATCCTACTGTTCAGTGCTGTGCTGTCTAATAAGGTAGCCACTGGCCAGATGTGACTATTGAGTGTTTTGTCATGTACCTAGTAAACATTAAAGATGTAGTGTCAAAAATCAATTTAGAGTATCTCATTCATAACCGTTTTAATATTGATACATGTAGATACAAACTTTTGAACACATGGTGTTAAGTAAAATTTCACTTGTTTCACTGTACTTTTAACTTTGACTTCTAGCAAACTTGAAATCATACCTTTGGCTTACATATTTCCACTAGTGCAGAACTAGTGCATACCTATCTATGATGTAGTACATTCTATTTGTTCCTTTGTGGGCACCTGTGCTTTGATGGTTCCAGGGACTAAGTAGGTTTCTAAAGGGGCAGAAGCTGTTTATCTTTACAATCCTATCTTGATTAGGCATGTGAAGACCTGCTGATTCCCATTATGTGGATCCAGATCTTGCCCCTTAAAAAAAGGCATTGCCTAACTTGGTGTTAAAGTCATAAGGCTTGAGTTTTCAGCTCAATTAGCTGGACGAATCATTTAAATCCTCTGAGACTTTTTTCTTAGTTATAGAAGTCCTGTCTATGTGACCAATACCATTCCTGTGAAAATCATTTAAGGTATACATGGGAATTCTTCAAGCCATACGCACTATGGCATTTGATGTGGTATTAACATTTAGTTTTAACTCAACAAACAACATGTGGAATAACTGATTCTTTGTAATTCACCTTAAAGGGAGCAGAAATACCAAACCTTGGCAGCCAATCACATTGCTGAGTAGAACAGGCAGCAGTTGATTTGTTCAATGACAAGTCATACCTTAGATTATTCCTAATAATTCTATTTCAAATCAAGTAAAAAGAGAATGAATCTCTCAAAAACTTAACTGTAATAGTAACAGAATTAAGAGTAAAGAAACTTTAGATGAAAAACAGATTCAAATTACATGAAGGTGTTTTCCTCGTAACAATGATCTCTTTCATATACTTACACATTCCCTCATCAAACATTTAGAGTATGCTCTACAATACAGCAAAGTGGAAAAGATCACAGCCACCTTGAGTGTTTTATGTGGGCCTTCCAACCCTGTAATATTGGAATAAATTATTAAGACTAGCAGGTTTTGTGGACACTTAATGATGTACTAGAAAAAAAAATAACTCCTGGCACATGGTGTTTAATAAATGTTAGCCAAAATAACATTTATTATTATTTAGTCACTGTTATAGACAATGAAGATACTAAAAGACAAATATGTCCTGAAGGCATTATCTACACTATAATCTATCAGCTATATCTAAGGAAGTCTAAATAGTAATTATTTTCAAGTATCCAGGAAACTATGAATCTTACAGGCTGTTTTCCTAATATTTAGCCCTGTGTGGGGCACCTGGATGGCTCAGTTGGTTAAGTGTCCGACTTTGGCTCAGGTCATGATCTCGCGGTTTGTGAGTTTGAGCCCCGTGTCAGGCTCTGTGCTGACAGCTCAAAGCCTGGAGCCTGCTTCAGAGGCTGTGTCTCCCTCTCTCTCTCTGCCCTCCCCTGGCTCATGCTCTGTCTCTCTCTGTCTCAAAAATAAATTTTAAAAAAATTTTTAAAAATTTAATATTTAGCTCTGTGTAATTACAACCTTGATCCTCTGAAGGATCCGTTCAAGAAGCCTAAGGATTTTTTAAATTTTTTTAATGTTCATTTTTTAAATGAAATTTATTGTCAAACTGGTTCCATACAACACCCAGTGTTTGTTTATTTTTGAGAGAAAGAGAGAGACAGAGTGCAAGAGGGGGATGGACAAAGAGACAGGGAGACACAGAATCTGAAGCAGTCTCCAGGCTCTGAGCCTGACACAGGGCTCTAACTCCTGAACTGTAAGATTACGACCTGGGCAAAAGTCAGGCGCCCAACTGAGCAACCCAGGCACCCCAGCATAAGGATTTCTGCAAACTAAGATATAGTTTACCTAATCTGGATTTCAGAAACCAGTTGGAAACCCATCATCATCAAGGATTTCTGCAAACTAAGATATAGTTTCCCTAACAGGTTTCATTTATTAAGTCTTGTCATAACTGGATTTCAGAAAGCTCTTGAGGAAATAGTGGTTACCTCTTCCCCCAGGTTTAAAGTTAGCCTAAGTACTCTGTTAAATGGATTTCCTCTTAAACCACTTTTTAATGACACACAAACCCATCATCATCAAGTTCTAACATAATAATAATCATTTACCATGATCCCCTAGTTCAGTGACAGAGGTAAGAGATAAATAATAAAAAACATCAATACCTTCTTGCCTCCTTCCAGAACCTTGCCTCAGTAAGCTATAACCATGAGCACCCATCAGCTTTGCCAATTTATTTTCTTCTTACAGTAAATTACACAGTAGCAACAATTTTTAAATAAAGGCCCTACAGGCCAATTTGGTAAGACCACTGTATTAGAATTTCTCAAAAGTTGCACTAATTTGTAATCATTTTTTATATATGGTGAACAAAAGCAGAATCCATATGGACACAGCAGATTCTGCTATCTACTATCAAAATGGAATAGTAAGTTTCCCCTGCAGATACCTATAAATATATGGCATATGAAAAGTTCCATACACTGGAATGACTGATTGCAAATCTATCAACCCAATGTTACTTAATAACTACTAATTAGATGATAGAAGACAAATCCTGCTTTCAAAAGACTGACAGTGCTATTTTTAAATAGGTCTAAATTCTAGCCAATATACATTAAAAGTTGTTACAGGCTGTCTTCAAAACCCAGCTATAATCAAGTAAATCAAAGCCTCAGTGCCCTTATCTGTAAACTGAAAGTAATTTCAGCTACAGTGTAGTCATACCAGGACTATTAGAAATCATGTATATAAAGCACTTACCACAGTGTTATTATCACTATTAATAGTGTTTTCTTTATTAGAAATACAAGTTTTTTCTTTAATTAGAAATACAAGTTTTCTTGTATTTTCTTTAATAGCTAGGGCAGGGGTCTGCAAACTTTTCCGTAAATGGCCAAATAATATTTTTAGCCTTACAAGCCATAAAATCTGTATCAGCACTCTGCAACTGCTGTTATAACATGAAAGTAGTCAACAATACATAAACAAATGAGTGTGGCTATGTTACAATAACGTATTTGTGGACACTGAAATTTGAATGTTATGTAGAAATCTATTCTGTTGATTTTTTTTCCCCAACCATCTAAAAAAATAGGGGCATGTGGGAGGCTCGGTCGGAAAAGCATCCAGCTCTTGGTTTTGGCTCAGGTCACGATCTCACAGTTCATGAGTTCAAGCCCTGCGTTGGGCTCTGTGCTCGTAGTGAGGAGGCTGCTTGGAATTCTGTTTCTCTCTGTCTTCCTCTCTCTCTCTGCCCCTCCCACACTCTCACTGTCTTTCTCTCAAAATAAATAAACTTTAATAAACAAACAGACAAACAAACAGTCTCAGTTTGTGGGCAATACATAAAGAGCTCGTGAACCAGATTTGACCACAGGACCCTAGACTGTCCAGCTCTTGGCTAGAGGAGTCTGAATTTCCATGAATTGATTATATCATTAATTGGCAATTCTTTTTTAGACAAAAAAATCACTGTAACAAATTGAAAATGTTTTTCTCTACATACAAAGTTTGAGTTACCCACATTAGCAGTTAATGGCCTTTTTCATAAAAGCAAAAATCCTCTTCAGATTCCCTTTGGTTAGCAAAAACAGGTAGTAATGTAATTCTGTGTAAAAGCAAAGTGTCAGAACTGGAACTCAGAAAGTGGGGGACACTCTTCACTTTATGCCATTTCAGCTTACAAAAAGGTTTCACAGGGCTTGTCCATTTTTGGATAGTGGAATAAACCTGTGTCTATTTAAACATCTACCATTTTGTAGACCTTTAAGTGGTATTTTACCTCCAATGTAAAAAGTTTAACCGGTATTTCAAAGCACTGCAAACAAATTTTACTTAGCATGCTTGTAAAACATATTGCTTATTTTCCTTACTAAATTAACTGTGGTTTGTGAAACAAACAAATGAATCCAACAACACTAGATGCAAACATGATTTCAATAAATAGGTCTTCATTTACTACTTAATCTCCTTTCTGCCACTGACTTAAAAACAGCTGCCAGGAAGAGATGCAAACACCATATTTCTCCAGTTACATAATGTTAATTATAATGGAATTACGCTACAAATAAAATCTTAATCATGTTGGCCACTCTTCTCCATGTTCTTATTACTTACTCACAGACTCCCAATCCATTAAATCTGTGCTGCAGTATTAAAGTGGGTGAGGTGCAGGGGAGAGAGAAGATGAATTTGGTTTGGTCAAAAGGTCAAAGGATAATAATTTAGTTAAATATGTAAAGTGGGGCATAATCTTTTCATCCTTTTCATATCTTATGCTTTTAATGCTGAATTACCTGTAAAATGAACAAAGACAATGAATATCAGGTCAGCTCTGCTAAGAATATCAAGCTAACAACAGCACCGAAGGATGTGTTCTCAAGGTTCCTATTAGTTGTTTTCATTACATTAACTTAGAGTTTGGAGATATTTACCAAGCATTTCTAGCCTACCCATATTTTATAACCCACCCATTTGCTTACTTAAACTTAATTACAATGGAAATTGAAAATACAGTAATGCAAAGATAAATTAACCACTGAAGTTTATAAATACACAAGACAGGATGGTTGGTTTTCTGAGTCATGATAACAACTTAGCACCCAAACAATTAACAAAAGAGTAACATTACCATGGATGGATATAAGTACAAATTGTTAAATACACAGGTGACAATGCATAGATGCATATTATAAAGCCAGACTGACTTGGTTCTGTATCCTTAGCCATTTGCATAGTTGTGTAATTATAGATAATTTACTTGCCGTTCCATGCCTGAGTTTTTCTGTAACATGTAAATAATGGTGATAGTCACCACAAAGTGTTAGAAAGATTAAAATAATTAACATGTCAAGTTTTTATAATATTACCTGACACATAAGAACTACATAAATATTTATTAAATAAAGCAATGGCTAAAATACTTATTGTATAGTAGTCTATATTACTGTTTTTTATAATAAGTGCATTTAGATAGGTCACTACTGTTTGGCTCTTTTTAGATTTCCGTGAGAAAAAAAATCTAAAGAACTTAAAAGTCCTATCTATGATAAATGTTTGCCAATGATAAAGGTGAAATGGAAATCTAAGGGTTGTTTGCCTCAAATACCACCAACATCTGACATAATTAATGGAACAAAATTACAGGGCAAGAGGGCACTTATTTCTAAAGCAGCTAATAATGAAGGAGTCTTTAACCAGCAGTGTAGAAAATTTGACTCTTCCATAATCATCCTGAAAATCTGCCCCTTCATTAGCGCTGGCTCTGTATGTAACATGGTTACTCTCAATCCAGGGTTTTCTTCTCTTCCAAATATCTTTATTACCTACTGTTTCCGAACTTCCAGGTCCTCATCAACAAACTTGATGTGATTCTTAACCGAGCTCCCTACAGTACTGTACCACTTTGCTAATGACCGTAGGGAATGTCATGATGTAGAAATGGCAGCCCTAACCTTCAAGAAGTTTACAATCTATTTGGATAAACAAAATAGAACATAAATAAAAGTGAGAAGATAACAGCAAAATACAACCATACAGCAAGGAAAAACTAAAACAGCAAACACAGGTGCCGCACTTAGTGTCACCAGTGTTTTCCCAGTGTATTATTTCATTTTGGGCCTCCATCCCACCCCAATCCAGGAAATAATCCCCAGTAAATAAACTGTATTAATGTACAATATTATTGTATTATTTTATTAAAGTGTACTGGCATTACAGATTACCATACAGAGCCTTCGAAAATCTAAATAACTTGGTCCAGATCTTAAAGATAGAGGCAAAGTTATAATGCAGAATCCGTATCTTCACACTCATATCCAAAATTTTCAACTATAGCAGAGACCCATAGGATTCTAGTAGTCTGCCCTAAGTTCCCAGCAACAGGATGTGAGACAGGTCCTGGTGAGTGGTCAGAAATAAGCATGCTAGGGCACCTGGCTGGCTCAGTTGTAAGAGCATGCAACTCTTGATCTTGGGGTTGTGAGTTCAATCGCCACACTGGGTGTAGAGATCACTTAAATAAAACTTAAAAAGGAAGAAGTGAACATGCCAATGGGAGAGAAAGGTCACTGCAAATGGGAAATGGTGCCAACTCAGAGAGGTAAGGAACCAGTTCAGGTCAATGGCTTTGAATGGAAACTTTCGGGCAGGTGGTGAGTGGGAGAGGGGCTGGGAGGGAAGGCTGCTGTGTAGACAAAAATAGAAAAGTCATTAGCTAGTACTCTACATTTCCTATTTTTTTTTAATTTTTTTTCAACGTTTTTTATTTATTTTTGGGACAAAGAGAGACAGAGCATGAACGGGGGAGGGGCAGAGAGAGAGGGAGACACAGAATCGGAAACAGGCTCCAGGCTCCGAGCCATCAGCCCAGAGCCTGACGCGGGGCTCGAACTCACGGACCGCGAGATCGTGACCTGGCTGAAGTCGGACGCTTAACCGACTGCGCCACCCAGGCGCCCCTACATTTCCTATTAATAGCACAAAAGATGAGGGAGGAGAACTAGGGTTTCAAAACAATTGCATTGAGCATTAGTAAGCGAAATTTCAACTCCAGTACCTCCAATCCATATTGTTATCTCTCTTAAGACTCTAACAGGACCCATACACTCAGTCAATCTGATTACCAGGGACCCCAAAACCAACTGCTACCCAATACTGAGCTGACAGGAAGTACTTTAATAAATTCTTAATTTATTAAACACTTAGGTTAGAAGCATTGTGCTAAAAATCTCTTCTATTGCTTCTTATTTTATTTTCACAAAATCACAGCAGGTCTGTTAAGGGTGTCCAAAACGACTCCCACATTCAAAGACTTGCTAGAAACACTCACAGGACGCAGCATCTAAGCTGCAGTTAGGGTTAAAGAATTATTACTAATGTGTATTAGGAATACACAATTGAATAAAAGAAAAAAATACAGATGGAATCTGAAGGAATCCATATGCAAGTTTATGTTCGCCCCTCCCATGTGGTGGGCTTGTCCCAGCATGGAAAATGCATCACCATGTGTGCAATATTTCCACCCAGGGAAGCCTATTAAAGACTTAGTGCCAGTGTCTGTTTGTTAGAGAGCTGGCTCATAGATACTCTCTGCCTAGAATTATCAAAATTCCATATTACAGGAAAGAAGGTGTTGAGCAGAAACCACATTATTTGTATTAACAGTCCAAGCATAGTGAACAACCTTTACCCATTAGCAAGAAAAATTCTATCAGTACCAGCCAAGGGCCAATCTCACAAAAACAACTCAGTGTCAGGACTGCTGTACCAACTCTTTCCTGCATAGTGAGCACCTGTTACTCCACAAAGATGAAGTAACTGTAGCACAGAGACATTCAGTAACTTATCTAGGTTCCTAGAATTTCTAAGTGCGAATGTGTCTTAGCTTGACAGCTCCTTAAAAGTACATGGAGAATAGGACTTGTCAATTGACTTAGTTTTAGGAGAGATTCTACAAAACAGAAGGAGTAGGGGTGAAAAAGAGGTGGCTAGGAGGTAGGGAAAACTTAAGGAAGGAAAACTCATCCAACCTGTTTATTTTTTTACTTACTTTATTTTTAAGTGATTTCTATATCCAACATGCAGCTCGAACTTACAACCTCAAGATCAAGAGTCACATGCTCTACCAACTGGGCCAGCCAGGCGCTCCCCAAGGGTGTTTTATTAATTTGGTTACCACCATGGGCAAGTGGGGATTAATTCCACTGCAGCACAGAGTGAAATAAACTTCAAAGCTGTCAATTCAAAATACTGAAAAGGGTAATATTTGTGTACTGATTCTCCATTCCCTATGGGTCATGTTTATCAGGAAGCTTCAAATATTAAAACAATCCTAGAGAAGAAAGTAGGAAGCCTTCTTGTGGTTTTTCAGGAAGGATAGGATAGCCAAAATTTGTATCTAGAGAATGCAAGAGAGGGCATAAAAGGTGTAAATGCAGTCTATATTAGCCCTCTGGCATTATAAATTCCCCATGCTATACCTAGGTCATCATGGTTGACTTCTGTCAGAGTCCCTTATAATGGTTTAGAATTCCAGAAGTAGCTTTCAGGGATTAAGGAAACAAATAACATGGACCAACATGACCATTTTAACTCCAGTTTTCATTTGTTGTACAAGAGGACAGAGTAAAAATCCCTCTCAAAATTTCCAGGCATATCAGCATTTTTTTTTTTTACAGGAAGCATATTTAAGGCCAACAGTGGTAGATAAAATTTTGTAGGAAGTCTGACTCTGGCTCAATCAACTTTCTGTCAAATACCCAGGTTTCTAATAAACATCCTATTAACTACAGATATAATATACATAACGGTGAGAAATATATGCCTGTTGTTTAAGTCACCCAGGATATGCAATTTTGTTATGGCAGCCTGAGCTAAGACAATAGTATACCAGAGGAGGGACATACTTTAAGTGACAGCAGAAAAAAAGAAATGAGTACCTGTATTTGTCCAAAACCAACTAGTAAAATACTGATCAAATTATTTAAATGACATCTTGAACACAGTAAAACAACAGTCTCCCGGTAGATAAAATTAAATGGATACACTGTGTGAAATGTGTTAGATGTAAGAACAAAGTTATCACAGAGAAATAAATACAGATGTGGTATGAATTTGGGAAACCTAATTCCATTAACTATAAGGTCTATATTTCTCAAAAATGCCATCTTTTATTTGGGAATATTTGATGGCTTAAGACTCTGCTCAAAACAAACACAAAAAAAATGTTTAAATCAGACTGAAATGTGAATAATGATTATGAGTTCTAAGTAAATAAATAAAAATTATATAAATTACCTTGTCCAATTAAAACAAAGTCATATTTTTATTATCTTTTATTTTTGATATGGGCCAAAGTTGAAGAATCATCCAAAGAACGATGCCTTAAAATATAGGGAACACAAACTTCAAATCTCTAGAAAAGGTACTTTAATAGATAATTCAGTAGGTAACTGGAGGCCTCTAAATAATATACATGAAAATAACACAATGGCCTGGAAGATTCACCATAACCCAAATGGATTTTGGCAAAGCCAAGCCAAATGACATTTTTCAGTAACAGGTGAAAAAGGCATACCAGAAAAAAGAAAATTTAAATAAATGAAATAAAGTCCAGGTCACTGACAGATTCTATGACTGGTTCACATATATTTCTAGAAGTTTTCTGTGTAACTGGGGTATGAAAATTCAAAATTATCTCAGACATTTATGTATTTTTGGAGCCCTACAAAAAAGTATTAAGCTATAGCCAAGATAGATGAAGGCCCAAAATTAGGAACTGGTTAAAATACATATCACCAACTCTCTGCCTTCAGAGCTACTGTTAACATCAAGCTAGACATATAAAGATGAACAATGTGCCAACTCACCATCTCTGTGCATCTAGGTATTTATGGAAGATTAAATCTGTCTCATAGAAATGTGCTGAGAATTAGCTCTCTAGTATATGCAATCCCTTTGTAAACCTAGGTGGAAGCTGAGCCCAAAGTTTTATCATTTCTTTAAACATTTAACACCTTCAACTCTAGCATTCTCTTTAACAGATGCTCCTCACATCTCACATGTCAAAGCACAGCTTCCTAGAATCCCTAAAAATAGAAAACAGGATCACACATTTTGGTCCTGATAAGCAAAATTGAAGTTGCTGTAGGACAATCTGATAAGCCAATCCTAGTACTATGAGAAATGGAAGGACCTCATTCATGATTGGAGAATCTGGGGAAGAAGAATAGTAAATTGGGATCAATCCTTCTTTGTTGTATATCAACACTCACTTTACCTTCTAATCAGGGGAAAGGGTTCCTTTGACTTAATACTAGAAATATGTGTATCAGAATATGTAAGGTGAAGAGTTTAAGATAAGGAACTTTTTCAGTGTATTATTTATTTTCAGAAAGAGAGAAAGGGAGACAGAGAAAGAGACAGAGACAGAGACAGAGAGAGCAGGAGAGGGGCAGAGAAACAGAGAATCCCAAGCAGGTTCTGAATTGTCAGCATGGAGCATTACACAGGTCTCGAACTCAGGAACCATGATATCACGACCTGAGCCAAAATCAAGAGTTGGGCACTTAAATGAATGAGCCACCCAAGGTACCCTGAAGATAAGGAATTTTAAAATTATATGCTAAATATCTAAGCCAATTTACAAATCTGTCTCAATGGGGAAAAACTGAGAGCTTTCCCCTTAAGGTCAGGAACAAAACAGGGATGTCCACTCTCACCACTGTTATTCAACGTAGTATTGGAAGGCTTAGCCTCAGCAATCAGACAACACAAAGAAGTAAAAGGCATCCAAGTCAGCCAGGAGGAGGTCAAACTTTCACTCTTCGCAGATGACATGATACTCTATATGGAAAACCCACAAGATTCCACCAAAAAACTGCTAGAACTGATGCATGAATTCACCAAAGTGGCAGGATATAAAATCAAGAATGAATCAACAACAAGAATGAATGACAGAAAGAGAAATCAAGGAATCGATCCCATTTATAATTGCCAAAAAAACATAAAATGCCTAGGAACAAATCTAACCAAATAGAACAATCTATACACCGAAAACTACAGAAAGCTTAAGAAAGAAACTGAAAAAGACCTACAGATCTGTTAGTTTCTACATGTCCACAGTTGGACATGTGTCATAAATAAATAAATAAGTAAATAAGAATTAACTTATGATTTAAAACAAAGTTGTAAGACCGTATATTCAACATTCTCAATTTCTTTAATATAAATATACCACACTATTTGATTTGAAAATGTACTTTTGTAAACTCTGAATTTACCTCAAACTGGTTATATCAAAAAATGTGTTGTACTTTTAGTTATTGTACTCTTATCTCCCCTTAACACCTCCACAGAAAGCTATAATTAGAGTGATGGGGTCTCCTCCCAACCACAGCCACATGCCAAACCTTTTCACATCCATACATATTCTGCACATCCAATTCCATCTCCTTGATCTGCTTTGATCTTCAACTGCCTGATTCCTCGCCCTGCGAAATTTAGCTGAAAAGCTCTCTTCTAAATACTGGCATTTCCCAATACACTAATTAGTTTTCACCCACGCTGTCATCCCTTGTAATCTACTCTTCCTTCCCACACAATCACAACTACTATCACCATACTTCTTTGTTATAGTCACACCACTTTTTTTTTCAATTTGTTTTCATGGGTTAGGTTTTTCCTCTATTGACTTTAAGCTCCATGAGTGGACTATGTATATTAAATTTATTTACTACTCTCTTTCTACACCTAATATTTAGTAGGCACTCAAGTATTTATTCTATGAGTATATACATGTCTATCTTTATATCTGAATTAGGAAAAAATAATGACTCAACGTTAACTTATTCTTCTTCATGCACTGCTGTATTTTCTAAATTTTCTAAAATGAACATGTATTACTTGTGAAACCAAGAAAAAAATTTCATTTTCTAAGGATGATTTTCCCTTCATAATGCTTGTCTTAGGCCTGTAATTTTCTGATATACTCCAGGTATTTGAGGAAAAGGCAGTCATTTACTGCTTTGTCATCAATATGTCTTCTACAGAGAAGATGTTCCCATCAGCGAAGAAGATACTGTGATTATCATAACCTGTAAGTGGTTATGACCTTCAAACCTCTCTCAAGGAGGAAAAATAGAAGTTAAAAAATTGACAGTTTACAAAAGATCAGATCCAACAGCATGAAATCACTTCCAGAGGTGCAGGCAATCAATCTTTTTCTTAAATGGTATCAACCGCAAAGTCCACAGTGGAACAAGATTAACTCGTTTGGAACCACACCAACCCTCAAGGCCAGAAAGGTGACAAGGAGCCTAGTCAGAAAATACACTGTCTGCAAGAATGGTAACAAATAAAGGGCAACTTTTTCCTAATATAAACAAGAAGGAAGTTCAAAAGAGAGGGTTGGTAAAGCGTGGGGATGAAGAATCACGTTACAGGAAAGCCCAGTAGCATTCATCAAAGTCCCAAGAAGCAGACTAAATTCCAAGGGCTGAACTTCAGTCCTTGAAAGAGCAACTTTAAGAAGTCAGGTAAGTCTTAATCCTACATTTAATGTAAAATCCAAAGAGACAGGCTCTTGAACAGAGGATAAAGATCGACATTTCAGAACATAGGTCCAAGTGCCTACAATGTACAAGTCTGCTTATTTGAAGTCACAAAAGTCAAAGAAGCAGCATCCATAATACACCGATGAGTTGTAGAATAGTGGGCTATGACTCTGTCTAACATGATGAAAAAGAGCAAGACCTACAAGAAAGTAGGTGGTTTGTATCTGTAATTTAAGGGTTTGATTCTGTGTCATCAAAACGGAAGTAAATCAAACACTGCAAAATATTAACATGTTTTCCAGGGAAGTTAAGAATACATGGGTGGGATATGGATTATCTTCCAAATTACTATATATATTTAAAATATAACATTTCTTAAGAATTACAGTGCTAAGAGATTATTTTCCCTTATGCAGAATTTCCTCTTTTCAACTGACAATGACAGTTTAAATTAGTACTAAATCAGACTCTTAGATTATATTTTTCTATATTGAAGACTATACACATTGAAATTTATTTATTATGTACCTACTGGATTGCAGCATAATGCCCTCCCTTTAGGGAGAAACGCTATCCTACCTAAGGCTTTGATGGTTCACAGGATCATGGATTCATTTCATGTGCTTTTTTCTCTGAGTGAAAATTTTTACACTGTCAATTTTGACTTTAGGAGATTTATACTCTAATGTCAACTTATGATGTCAAAATTCAGTCATGCATAAATTCCTTCTTCTTCCATCTAAGACACTGCCTGATTTACTACCATTACTAATTTTGAAAAGAAAAAAGAAAGATAAAAGTTCAACACTAAACAAATATAAATCTGAACTATCTGGTCACGCCTGACTGCCATGACGATACCATTTAAGACGTTCCACTATATTCTACTCACCAACTGTCCAAATTTAGAAATAAGCATGAATTCATCTTAAGTGTTGGGTTGTTTGGGGATGCAGCAATATTCAGACTTCAACTCAACTATTTGTACCTGTATCCCTTAGCTACAAGGAAAACAATTTCCACACTCAGAAGCCTGATGTATTTGAACCATATAACCCATGTCTCTAGGAGTAAACCTACTGAACAAATACTTTTTTTTTAAAATTAGCACTATTTTATAATCATAGATACTCAGTTTAAAGCCCAGGTTGAAAGAGTGCAAAATTTTAAGCACGGAATTTGAGTGAAACGAACAATACTCAGCCACATGACATGACGTAATGAATCCCAGTTTGAAACAAGCCTACTGGCATTTTCTAAACTCATTTCTGAGCATAAGAGCTGTGCCATGCCAATGAGCCCATTCCACCCAAAAAAGTAAAAGAATACTTCAAGTCCATTGATGTAATTTGTTGCTAATCACACCCCAAATTCTGTAATCTTAGTTGTGTACAATATAACAAAATAGTAACAGAAATAGATCCTCAATTTCTACACTTTTGTTACCTGATGCTCCCAGGGAAATAATTTCCTATGAGAAAGGGACCATCTCATTTCACCAAGGTACCACTTAACCACATAAAAACAAAACCTGCTTTTCAAGGGGAAACATAGTTTTGGTGACTGGCAACTGGGAACACTGATGGGAGCCTGGAGAACATTTGATCTGTTGGCAACAGAAACCCTTACACTGCACTCTGCCTTGGCATCAGCTAAATCTGAGACCTCTGCAACTTGAGTTTATACATTAATGCTGATTGCTACTTCTCAGTGGAGAAACATTGCAGAAGGTACAGGTGTAGAACACATTTCAGTTTTTTTTTTCTTCTTCTAGAAAATAACACACATCTGTTCACTGTAAAGTAATTACTGAATGGTAATTAGAACTTAGCACTGGGGTTTAAATAACAAATGGTAGAATTTTTAGGATCTGGCTCAAAAGGAACTGAAGTCTGAAGTCCTATGATATTTCACAAGGCTCCCTAGAGGCAAGGGTAAAACGAAGAGTACCAGACTGTCAGCTAGGAGCCTCAAAGTCCCAGTTCTTCATCTGACTAGTTGTATTCTATCATCCCTCTGGGTCTCAACTTCCTCATCCACAAAATGAGTGAGTTTAACCAAAGACCACTAAATCTCTCAATTCTGACACTATAACCATCCTTTGATTTTTCAGATATTTGAAAACAGTAATTTCAGTTAGTAAGTCAGAGTCCCAATTTGCTAACCAACACCAAACAAAACAATTTATGAAATTGGTGCTAATATTGGCAACATACCTAGAAGCCTTTGAAACCGAAAAATTCATTTATTCATATCAGGAATAAAATCTGTATTAATATTATAAGAGCTTCAATGATCACAAAGTTTCATAACAATCCCCAAATATCTGTGGATCACACTTTGAGATTTCTTCTCAAAATTCTTCAACCTCAGTTACACGTAGCCATCAAATAGGGTCAATTTAAAAAATATGTGTTTTGGGGCACCTGGGTGGCTCAGTCAGTTAAGCAGCCAACTCTTGACTTCGGTTCAGGTCATGATCTCATGGTTCATGGGTTCGAGCCCCACATCCGGCTCTGCACTAACAGGGCAGAGCCAACTGGGAATTCTCTCTCTCCCTTTCTCTCTCTGCCCCTCCCTGTTCACTCCCTCTCTCTCTCTAAAAATAGGCATTAAAAAAAAAACAACTGCATTTTGGCTTGCATCTAAAGTCAGTTAAATAAGAATCCCTGGGGTCAGCCTTTGTCATTCCTATTTTTTAAGTCCCCAGACAATTTTAATGTTCAAGACTGAACTTTAAGGGCATGTATGAGAGACAGAGAGACAGAGCGCAAGCAGGGGAGGGGCAGAGAGAGAGGAAGACACAGAATCCGAAGTAGGCTCCAGGCTCTGACCTGTCAGCAGAGTCCAACATGGGGCTGGAACTCAGGAATAGCCAGATCACAACCTGAGCCAAAGTCAGACACTTAACCAACTGAGTCACCAGGTGACCCTTTTTAATTTTTTTTCAATGTTTATTTTTGAGAGACAGAGTACAAGTGGGGAGGGGCAGAGACAGAGGGAGACAGAAACTCGAAAGCAAGCTTTAGGTTCTGTCTGAGCTGTTAGCACAGAGCCCTATGTTGACCTCGAACCCACAAACCACGAGATCATGACCTGAGCAGAAGTCAGACACTTAACGGACTGAGCTTCCCAGGTGCCCCTCAATCAAGCTCTGAAATACCTTCAATATAGAAATTTATTTTTATATCAAACAGGTTTTGGAATGCCTTTAACACGGGAATTTAAAAGAAGAGTTGATTCTAATTCATGTCAGGAAACATGTATCTAGTTCTCTACAGAAAAAGAACAAACTAAAGTAATAGTGGAGACCTGACCCAAGAAGCCTTTGAAAATCCAATTATCAGAGAAATTATATTATTACCTAAAATATGATAATTGTTAAATAGATATTGTCACTGTCATTCATCAATTAACTACTATTTGTTTTTCTACTCTGTGTTTACCTTTGGGGGGGACAATAAAAAGGCTTTGCTTCTGTTGAGCTTTTGATGTGGTGAAGGAAGTAGGCAGAGTCAAACAATTCAAAGATGGTAAGAAAGAACTGAGAACAAAAGAGAGTGGAAACAGAGTTGAGAACCTAAATAAATTAGTAAGGGATAGGAAAAGGAAACAAGAACTAACCTGTTTCTACACCCAGTAAGGACTTGAGTGTGCCAGGACCTAGGTTCCCAACTATGATCAACTATATCCATCACAACACAACACATTACATGCTCAAAGTTTTTTCTACCCTCCCCCCATTACTGGACCCTCTGCCACTTTGTTCTACCTCAGCCTGTGTGGTTGCTGTGAAATTTCATGTGAGCCCACTAGATATTTCCTCCTGAACGCCAAGTGCCACATGCCCCCAAATCCATGCTACCCACTGTTAAGTTCACATTCAGTTGATTCACTGCAGCACATGTGGAATCCACTTCCTAAGCATCTTCACAGGGCCTGGATGATGGAACCCATATGCATGGGGGAGTTTACCTACAGGAGACCTGAAGGAGCCAGCAGACAAATTCTCTCACAGCTCCTCTTTCTGATGAGATGTGCTTTCCTTTAAGATGTGTTGTTGTGTACACACATCAGGAATGTCTCACATAGTCAAAGACACTGTACCTGTCAAGCAACCATTCTTGATCTCAAGCAGATCATAAAGCAGTGGCCACCTTGGTAACACACCTCTCTGCTGCGTCGTCTTGTCTTTCTCATCACCCTTTGTCCTCACTCTCTCCGTTGTAGGACTGCACCTCCCAGTAAAATGTTAACACTGTGTCTTTGTTCTGTTTTTTAGGAACCCAGGATAAGACATGGAGCTTTGCATAGTAACACTGAGGGTAAACCTTCAGTTTTTAATAAGAGAAAAAAATACATAAAACATCTGTTACAAAGACCACACTGGCTATTGTGTGGAAAAAGGATTAGAGGGGCCAAAGCAGAGGTGGGAAGACCATTATTTGGTGATTCAGGCAAAAGATGGCAGTAAGTGGAACTACATCAGGAATAGTGCTAGATGCCATCACCTCCTCCAGCTCTCTTCCTGTGAAGTCTCACAAAAGTGGGAATAAAGTTCTTATTGACATTATGAAACAACATATATATATAATTTTATGTATTTGTCAACTTACATTTTCGACATAATCATAGATCATGGACATCTTTTCATGTAGGGTAAATACAGGCTTAAATTGTAACTGTTGTATGAGTTCTATATATTCTATTGTGTGGTTATAGCATAAATTTCAACCATACTTATTAAATAAAACTTGAATAAATATCATTGGATACACAGACACAGGGACATGGACATATTTATTTACTTCTAAAAAAATTCCTTTAAGACAGACATACTATGTTACCATTCAGAAAAGGCTAGGCTATGCTTCAGTAACAACCACACCACAAAATAAAAACTCAGTGCCTTATACAAATTTTTACTTGTCACTCGTACTCCACACTAGCCATGGTTCTGCAGAAGGACCCTGCTCATCACTCTCAATAGGAACAAAGGTTGACAAAACAGCTCCCAACTGGAGCACTACGTGTTGTCATGATAGTAGAATGAGCTAGCACAGGAAATGCCAGCTGGTTCTTGAAATTTTCCCCAAAGTTGTACTTATTACTTCTGTTTTAGGATTTCAGCATTGTCAATGGAGCTACAGCAAGGTCTAATGGAGGCCCCTGCACAGAGCATAAAGTCAAAGCTTAGTTTGCATCTCCCTGGCTAATCTTTTCATTGGGAAGATACTATGTGATTCCAAGGTAAATCACAGGAAGGTAGCGCACTGTACAGCCCAGGGTTTAATGAGAAGGCAATGATTACAAACACGGACTTTTAGACAGATGTGGTATCACCATTAGCCATGTATATGATATCAGATATTATTTGAACTTTAGATCTTATTTTCCTATCTATAAAAGGAGAAATAACACCCCCTTGTGGAAGAGATTAGCTACTTGTTCACCAAACTTAAATTTCTCTCCCCCCTGCACACAGGCCTGGATTATATTTCCCAGACTCCCCTGCAGTGAGGTGTACCACATGACCAAGTTCTTGCCAACAGAATGTGGCTAAAGGGGTAGATGCCTCCTCCAGGTCTGGCTCATGTAAAACCATCTCTCTGTCTCCCCCTCTTGTGTGAGATGAAAGAGAACCTAGCAAAGGACTTAAAAGCTCTGTGAAACGGTGGGCAACACCTAGAAGGACAAATTGTATTAAACTCTTAAGGGAAATAAAAACATCTATTGTGTGGCAGGTGCTACATATAGCATTTAGCTTACACTACTGTACTCTCTTATGAGTTACAAAAATTAATGAAAAATCAAAAGAAAATTCGTATCAGAGTGCCCATAAATACTGCACACTAAACAACTACTAGCTATGAAGTAGCAGTAGTAGTAATGTTCTGACATTTACCAGTTGATACATAGGAGTATTTTTTTACATAGTCATTTTCAACTTGTATAGGTACCATGCCTGACCAATAAACACATTCAAAACAAAATGAGCTCCAAAGTCATTCTTCGTATCACTATCTTCATACCAAACACTGTCCAATAATAGTCCAAAAGTAAATATGGCTTCCTACTTCTTTTAGTCAAAAACCCAATCCATAAAAATGTTATTTCAGGGTAAAGCAGTACTCATACTCATTTTTTAGAAAACACTGGTGCAAATGTATATCGACTTTTAGGTTTTGTAATGAAATTTGCTTGATGTGGTTTTCTTCACAAATGAAATGAACATTGACCTGCCTGATTGCATATTGACAATGAAATCATCTTTAGATACAGAAGCCTGTATAGATACTGTCAAATAAAGTTAGACATGATGAGCAGGCTCTTTTATAAGTTGACAATACTGGTTCCGACCCTAACTTTGATCTCTCCCTATTGTTTAACAAGAGGAAGCAGGGAGGTATTACTTCTCTTCTTCTTCATTTTACCTCAAGAGTCCTGTTTCAATGACTGACTTGAGAAGTAAAAGAAGGGAAGAGAGTGCAGGCAAGGAAAAAGCACGTCCTGAGAACGTCTATCTATGAAACAAGTACAGGCAAAATATTCTCACCAGTCAGGAAACATAACTATCTACTAAGACACAGAAATGGAATAGCTGGAATACTCTTGAGTATTCACCACCTCTGTACTTTAAATGCAAAGAAACGGTATGCATTCAATTACTTCACATTTCCTCAAAATGAGACTTTTATTTTTCAGAACTGCTGATTCATTGTTTCCTTAGTTACGTGCATAGGATATACCATGTTAGCCACTCATTACACAAGTTTATTTAATAATGTTGTTTCTGAAAAAGAAAAAAACCAACAGCCAGTGTTTTGAGAGCCATGTACATGTCACTTTGCTGAGACAAATATTATTCCTATTTCATTCCGGGTTTCTAATATTCTTATTTGGACTCCAGGGCAAAAGAACTGAGGGACTATTTTTAAACTGCATAATCATAATTGTCATTCATTACTGAATAGCCACTATGCACCTGACAGTGTGTTAGCCTATTGAGAATGAGACATATATAATCCCTGCCCTCTGGGAGCTTATAATTAAGAACATCCTATGTTGCATTTAGGCCCAAAATAGTACCAGAGTGATAGAAGTCCCTATAATTAAATTGCAAGTCTCTGATAGAAGTTTAACTTGGAAAAAAAAAAAGTATGGCTCCTGAAATGGTCAAAAAAATCTAAAATTAGGTTGCGGAATCCCACTTAAACCAGCGATTATACTTTTCTGCATTTTCATGGTATTCTTTCATAATTAGAAAAAAAAATAGTGGTATCTCAAAATGTGAAATACTTTGTATTATTAAATAATATCTTGGTGGGGCGCCTGGGTGGCTCGGTCGGTTAAGCGTCTGACTTAGGCCCAGGTCATGATCTCACAGTCCGTGAGTTCGAGCCCCGCGTCAGGCTCTGTGCTGACAGCTCAGAGCCTGGAGCCTGTTTCAGATTCTGTGTCTCCCTCTCTCTCTGCCCCTCCCCTGTTCATGCTCTGTCTCTCTCTGTCTCAAAAATAAATAAACGTTAAAAAAAATTTTAAATAATATCTTGGATATGACAGAAAATCATCCACATATTAAAAAGTACAGTGAGAAGGCTAAAAAGCTGTTTTAAACTCAACAGTCCATAAGAAAAGACAGTTAACACTGTGGAATTATCTTGCTAAAGGTAATTCATTGTTATGACCCCTTTCTTACCAAAAACTCAAAAAAAAAAAATTGTGATTATTAAAAAGAAAAAAAAAATCAGTGACAAAGGACCTAGGTGTCTCAGTCGGTTAAGTGTCTGACTCTTGATTTTGGCTCAGGTCATGATCCCGGGGTCATGGGATCAAGCCCTGCATCTGGCTCCACATAGGGCACAGAACTTGCTAGGGATTATCTCTCTCCTTCTCTGTCTACCCCTCCCCCTCTCTCTCTTAAAAAAAAATAGTAACAGTAAATAAAATAAATATTTAAGTATAAATACTGAAATACAAATGAGATATTTTCAGTTTCAAAGTGGATTTCACAGCATTCTATACTGATAATTATGATACATTTGTATATTATTAGGCCCAGAAATCTTGTCCTAATTCAACTTTCTCAATTATCTACTCAGTAAATTACTATTTCAAACTCCAAGTGGTTCTTCAAGAATTGACAGGTTGCTACTCCTCTGACCAGGGTAATTTTATCCAATGTTATGCCTTTGAGAATCCTGACATAAAAATTAACACATTTTTCTCAAAATTTTTTTTTCTTTTGTGCCCTAAATCAGGAAGGAGGAAAAAGGTTCAAAAGTAATTGTTTTTCTTAATTAAACACTATTTATTTAAAGCATGATTTTTTTCAAGGCTGTGTAGAATTTTAAAAGCCATCCAGAAGTCTTACTTTGCTTAACCAAAGCAGCAAGCAGAAACACACAAAAGTGCAAAACTCCAAAAAGAATCTGTGAACAGATTCTACAATTGCAAAAGAAACAGTTTACCTATTTTTAGGATCAAAAGAGAAGCTTATGCTATTTTTTTGTGTAGTTGCATACAATTTCATTAAATGTGTATAATAACATCAAAGGAATTAATTCATTGTTAAGATTTGAAGGCACTGAAAGTTTGGGAATAATTAAAAAGATGTATGCAATTTTTTTGCTGAATAATGAATATGTCAATAAATATGAATTATACTAGACCTATTTATTCAAGTGTATACATCAAAGATCCTGAAAGATAACCACTCCTCTGCATTTCCAAGTATCCATAAGAACTCCTCATGGGCTACGACAGTGAATGAATATAAAACTTAAAATACAAGTTACAAAACAGAATTTACAATGAAATTCAAAAACTTAAAAATTATAATCGTTTGCTACATTCATGATAAACTTTTGAATATACACATGTAAAATAAATGCCTGACACTCATATAAATTATTTATTTATGAAGAGATTCCAAGAAAAAAGGAAAGAAATTTGAAGAAACCTTGTTTTATATATTAATATATAACCAAGTCAACATACTGCTTCTGTTCTTACTGGCTAGGCAACTCTGGGCTTATAGTTTGAACTTCTATGTTATTTTTGTCACCTATGTAAAGAGATTATGCCCAGAATCCTATTTCTTGACTAGGAAAAGGAGGGAAATTGATCTGAGTTTGACAATTTTAGGGCACTGATAGGGCCACATCTCGTGTGGGTAGAGCTTCCAAGGGGCGTGGAGGGTCAATGCACCTAGATATGCTCTGACATTTTCCCTTTTCTCTCAATATGACCATCTAGGATGATACGCTGACTTGGTACCTGATCCCTCTATGTAACAAAGAAATGCATGCACTCAGAATGGAACTGAGCAAGCCAAACTAGGCCAAGTATAGACTAAGTAGCTTAAGGAGAGTGAACCCTTCCATGCAGTTAATAATATAACACTTCAATTCTATATTAGCCCAAGTCCAGGTTAACATAAAGTGCTCAATTTTGCTTTCTTTTCCTCTCTTTATGCATTTATTTCTCTCATAAATATGATAGGAAGGAAAGAATCTGTGGACAAGCAGACTATGGATATTATCCACATGCACAGCCATCATACCACCATAATGATAGCACACCATTTCTCAGAGAGAGCACTTAGCATCGTATCTTGTACACAATGTGCATCGCTAAAATGGTAGGTAATGATACATATTGTCTCCAGCAGTCAAGAACCAACTAGTCATTTTGTAATCATTTAGTCCAAATCCTTTCATTTTATAAAATGGAAATATTAATTTCAAGGATACAATAAATGAACATCCCCTGAGCCCTAGATAAGAAAGCATTAACCAGTAAATAAAATAAAGCAATATATAAAATATACATTTACGGTTATATATTTAAAAAATATACAAAGGATAAAATATATGAAGTACATAAAGTAATACAAATAATACCATGCTGGATTGGTCTTTCTCTGATTTATTTCAACTAACATAGCACCCATGAGGTCCATCCACGTTGTTATAAATTGCAGGATTTCCTTCTTTCTAGTGGCTGAATAATATTCTATTGTATGTATGTATGTATGTATGTATATGTGTGTGTGTGTGCGCGCACGCGCACCACATCTTGATCCATTCAACCAATGATGGTCACGTAAGTTGTTTCCATAATGTGGCTATTGTGAATAATGCTGCAATGAACATGGGAATACAGATTTCTCTTTGAGATCCACTTTCCCGTGGATATATACCCAAGAAGTGGAACTGCTGTATCACATGGTAATTCTGTATTTAATTTTTTTAGGAATCTCCATACTGGTTTTTTTTTTTTTAATTTTTAACGTTTATTTATTTTTGAGACAGAGAGAGACAGAGCATGAATGGGGGAGGGTCAGAGAGAGAGAGGGAGACACAGAATCTGAAACAGGCTCCAGGCTCTGAGTTGTCAGGACAGAGCCCGACGCGGGGCTCGAACTCAGGGACTGCGAGATCATGACCTGAGCCAAAGTCGGACACCCAACCGACTGAGCCACCGAGGCGCCCCTCCATACTGTTTTTGATAGTAGCTGCATCAATATATTCCCATCAACAGTGCACAAGGATACCTTTTACACACCAACAATTGGTATTTCTCATCCTTTTTGATAATGACCATTCTAACGGTATAAAATGGTATCTCATTGTAGTTTTGATTCGCATTTCCCTAATAATTAGTAATGTTGAGCATCTTTTAATCTACCTTTGGTCCTCTGTATTTCTTCCTTGGAAAAAGGTCTATTTAGTTCATCTGCCCAATTTAATATTTTGTTGTTACTGAGTTGCGTAAGCTCCTTATACAGTCTAGATATTAACCCTTTAATGGATAAATTATTTACACTTAATTTTTCCCATTCAGAAGGTTCCCATTTCATTTTGTTGGTGGTTTTATTTGCTGGGCAGAAGCTTTTTACTTTGGTGTGGTCCCGTTTGTTTATTTTTGCTTATAGTACGTTTGCTTTCAGTGTCAAATCCTCCCCCCACCCCCCTCCCCCAAAAAATACTGCAAAGACCAAAGTCAAACAGCTTACTCCCAATGTTTGTTTTTGTTTTTCCCCTAGGAGTTTTATGGTCTCAGGTCTTACTTTCAAGTTTTTACTTCATTTTCAGCTGATTTTTGTATATGGTATAAGATAGAGTTCTGGTCTGATTCTTTTGCATGTGGCTGTCCAGTCATGCCAACACCATGTATTGAAGAGACTATTCTTTCTCTATTGTCTGTTCTTGGTTCCTTTGCTGCAAATTAACTGAGCATGTATGCATGGGTTTATTTGGGGCCTCTCAATTCCACTGATCTATTTGTCTGTTTTCATGCCAATATCATACTTTTTTTGATTACTACAACTTTGTAATGCAGTTTGGAATCAGGAAGTATAAGGTCATGAGGCCTCCAGCTTTGTTCCCCTTTCTCAAGATGGCTTTGGCAATTCAGTCTTTTGCCATTCCATATGAATTTTAGAATGAGTTGTTCTCTTTCTGTAAAAAATGCCATTGGAATTTTTATAGGGTTAGCAATGAATCTATAGATGCCTTTAGGTAGTATGGATATTTTAACAAAATTAACTTTTCTAATCCATCAACAAGGAATATCTATTTATTTGTATTTTAATTTCTTTAATCAATGATTTCTACTCTCCAGTGTATAGATTTTTACCTCCTTGTTTAAATTTATTCCTAGGTTTCTTGTTTTCTGATTCAATTGTAATTGGGATTATTTTCTTACTATGTTTTTCTGGTAGTTGTTGTTAGTGTATAGAAACACTTCATTTTTGTATGTTGGTTTTGTACCTTGCATCTTTACTGAATTCATTTATTAGTTCTAATAGCTTTTTGGTGGAGTCTTTAAGGTTTTCTATACATACTCTCAGGCTACCTGCAAATAGAGACACTTTAACTTCTACTTTTCTGATTTAGACACCTTTTATTTCTTTTTCTTACCTAATTGCTCTGGCTAGGATTTCCAGTAATATGTTGAATAGAAGTGGTAAAAGTGGGCATCTTTATCTTGTTCCTGATCTTAGAAAAAAAGCTTTCAGTTTTTCATTACTGAGTATGATGTTAGGTGTGGATTTCTTACACATGGCTTTATTATGTTGAGGCACATTCCCTCTATACTTAGGTTGTTGAGTTTTTATGCATATATAAAGATATGTATATATTTTAGTAATAAATTATTATGTTACTAAAAAGGTATAGCCATTCTCAGATTAAATAACCAGCTAATAAACTGCAGAAGGAGCCATTTTGTGGGCCAGCAGATTTCATTTAAAGTCCAAGCTCTACCAGCAGCTAGCTATGTAACCCTGAGTACATTACTCAGCTTCTCTGAACCTTAAATTTCTATAGTCTGCAAATTGAAGAAAATGAATTACAAGTAATGTAAAAATATTGGGAGATTGACTGTGAAAGTTTCCATCGCCTGAGAGTTTGGAAAAAAACCCACCCTCAGTAAGTCCTAACAATCCCATCACGTTTCAAATCCACATGGGTATGGTTCTTACATTCCAGAAGGTTTCAAATACACCTAACAAAATGACCCCTTCTACTTAAAAATTCCTACATTTAAGCTGAAAGTCAATGTACGTGACTTGCCCAAGGCCACAGAGGTAGTTTTTAACAGTGCTAAACTTAGAACAAATACTTGTAACTCCTATTTCCATGGTTTTTCTAAGGAAAGCATAGGTGACAACACATCGTGGTGATCACCCCGTTATGTTATTAAATAAGAACCAGGAAACTTGAAGTCAGGGAGTCTTGAAAATATGCACTGTTTTCTCCAACCAGAAAATGTTTGGGGATCTATATGTATCCTTCAAAATGAAGAATTGCTTAATGGCTACTAAAGCCAGAGAAAGAAATAGAAGCTGCTCTTTGAAGGCAGAAAAAAAGTCATATTTCCTTCAAAAAGCAAAGAAAAATGCCTGTAGGAATGTCTCATTCTAACAAGTGACTCTACTATATGGCTTAAGAGCTTTGTTCTCCTAGTTGGTAATACTGAAAATAGCCTCCTCTTTAAGACTAAAAACACTTTCATATATTTTATTTTATATAAAGGAGACTGTAGAGGAGGTTGACGAGGATTGGGATCAGAACATAACTAAGAATCTTTCAAACAAAGAAAATCATGCATTATATCAGTTTTAGCATATTATCATGATTGTGGCTCACTGTCTATGTGATAGATGCTATCATACAATGTCTGAATGCAAAGAGAAAAGTCTGGAACTTTTAAGTGATAAAGACTAAAAAAGAAAAAAAAATATTTTCTCCCCAGCAGAATATGCCAGCTGAAGGATTCTCAAGACTTTCTATTCTGGGGTGATTTCCTAGTACTTCATTCTCTAGTACTTTTTTCTAGCTGCCTGCTGGACCTGGCCATCAATCTAAGTAAGGGGGTCTTCTGAAAAGAAATGAATCTTTTGATAACTGGTTATTTTTAGCAATTTTAAAAAATGTTTAAATAGTCAATGACTGGAGGAATAAGGTACCTGGGTATAATTAGCAACTTTGTTAATTCTCTATATTTTCAGTTCTGCATTTTTAATTCTCTTTTTTATTTGAACTTGTTGATTAAGTGATTCTCTGCCAGCTAATGTATGAATCTGCCTAGCCATTGATTACTTCAAATGACTGCCTTGAATATTTACTGCTGGTTAAATCTTTTAAACTTCTACCGACATTATCTTGTACCCAATTAAGAACTCATTGAGGTATTTTTTTTTTCTTAACCTCTCTTTTATTGTATTCTTGAAGTAAATTGGAGGTAAAGCAGACTCGTTCTCATTTTGAGGCAGAACTCCTCGGAGGGAGGTGTCTTGTCCTGTGCGAAGTTGCTAACAACAGCTTGGTGCAGAGTCCTGGGTGTGGTGGGTGCTGACTGCCGGAGACAGAAGGAATGTAGAACTGGCTAGTCCATCCATGCCTCCACTCTCTCTCCAGCCTCTTTAATTTCCTTGGCATTTCTTAGGGGGAAAGGTGGCACAATCCTCCTGACATTTCCTGTTCTCCCACCCAGCACTTTATCTTAAAACTAAAAGTTTACTTTGAAACCTATTTCCAGTGAATTTTATAGTTAACCTTTCTACAACATAATTTTAAATGGTGCCTATAGGGGAGTTGAAAAAAACTTTGAAATTAAAATTTTCAATTCTTCTTTGCTACTCTACTGAAGCATGATGGGGCTAATACCCAAAGTACCACATTCAAAAAATGCACCACATTCATTCAGGAGAAGATGTCCCTTAAATTAGTTAACTGTGAGAATTTATTGTCTTTATCCCAAGAGACACTGTAAAATCAAGGCATCAGTAACACTTTGTACAGAATTTAAAACTCTCATCCTGCTTTATAATATATTGTTTCAGCTAATCCTCACAATCTCTTTGTGAAGTGGGTAAATGTATTTCAGGATTTCTCCACCTAGGAACTATTGACATTTGAGGCCAGAGGATTCTTTGTTGAGGCAGCTGTCCTGTATACTGCAGGATTTTAGCATCATCTCTGGTCTCTACCCACTAGTCACTAGTAGCATCAACACCATATATAGTTGTGACTATTAAAACTATCTCCAGATATTGCCACATGTCCCCAAGTTTGGGGATGAATGATGACAAAATCACCCCGAGCTAGGAATCAATGATGTATCTATAAATCTGGTTTTATGAAGGGCCTGCCATTAGAAACATTTAAGCCACTTATCTAAGGTTGCAAAGACAAACTTCTTTCTTTAATTAACCTCCCAAACCTTCAGAAAATCTTTAACTCTACCTCAAGCATATCCCACAATCTATCCGTCCATCTCCATGTTTATTACCAGGAATAACTGCCAACAAACTGCCTCATGCTTGGGTTAGTATCATCATTTCCTATCTAGGATCACTACTACCTCTCTTCTCTATCAAATCCATTCTCCAAACACCACATGAGTAATACTGATCATATAATACCACTCTGCAGTTTGAAACCTCCAAAACCACCCAAGAATATAAAATCCAAACCACTCACCCTCATCTCTCTGGCATCTCACCCTCACCCAACACACTGGTGATAGTGATCTCCTTCACATTCTTCAAACAACTTGATTGTTGCCTTATGGTCTCTGCATAAACTGTTCTCCCTGACCTTCACAGTCCATTTCTTCAGATCTCAGCTAAATTAAACACGAATCTAAAATTACAACTTAAAAATTTCCTATTTTAATTCCCTACATACCACTTATTTGATGTTTCTCCTGCTCTGTTATTTATCTTCTGTCTTTTCCATAGAATGCAAACTCCAGGATAACAGGAATGTCTTGTCTATAGCTGGACTGTTTGTTCACCACTATATTCCTAACATTTTGAACAATCTGTCACAAAGCAGACACTCAATTAATGCATACCGAATCAAAGTATCAATTAATGACTAATAAGCTGTGAACCAGAAATCACATGATTCTTCCATTATAGTATTAAAAAACAGTGATCTCAAAGCCATCAATTATTATAATAGAAATAAGGTCATGACAGGGGGATGGAAGGTCAGTAGAGTCTGCAGGGAAAAGCTTACAATCCATGGCAGAATCACGTGTGCATGCATGAGCACTCGCATGCAAACACACTTTTTAAAAAGCACATGTGAGAAATGCCAAAACACTGGTAAAGACATGAAGCAGTGGGAAAGGAAGGAAGGAAGGAAGGAAGGAAAGAAGCTAGAAAGAAAAAGAAAGAAAGAAAGAAAGAAAGAAAGAAAGAAAGAAAGAAAGAAAGAAAGAAAGAAAGAAAGAAAGAAAGAAAGAAAAAAAAAAAAAAAAAAAGAACGAACGAACAGGGTGGGATCACAGAAGTCTGCATTTAGGAAACAAGCTTAAGCTGCATCTTGGATCTTGAAGAAAGCATAGGTCAATATATATTTCAGCAAACTGCAGCCTGTTAACACTTTGGCCTTTAGGAGGTCAGGATTAATGATGCCAAGTGAGAGGAAACTACCAGCTAGACTATGAGCTAATTACATTGCCTTTATGTTTGCTCTAAGTATTCAGACATTTCTTGGCCGTGGGCTGTAGGACCCAGAGAGATGCTCCTTTCTTGTCTGAGTGAAATGGTGATTCAGCTTCCCCAGCCATTTCTTTGTGTGCTTGCACAGAACAAAAGCTGTCATCTGTGCTGAATGTTGCCAATGTGGCCCTCGGCTGGGATATTGCAACAGCCACTGAATGAGATGAGAACATAAAACTAGTATCTTTTGTGATCAGCATAATTTAAGAACTTGGAATCTGTGACAATAATGACTAAAATGATAAGAGCTGGTTTTCAAATAAAGTGTAATGGGAAGCCTGAAAAAGAAATCGCTCTGAAAATGAAGCTCGAAATGAAGCAAATTAAGTCTCAAGTACATTTATGCAAGTCCCTGATGATTGTGGGGTATGGAGGAAAGAGGAAGAGTATTTTATTTCTTTGACTATACTCTTTTTCTTCTTGACTGAATCCATGCAAAATCAGAGGTCTGAAGTTATTTATAAATTTAGATACTTGAAATGAAAATTGGGGAGGAGGGTTAATCAGAACAAGCATTTTGTGATTCTGATATAACATACCCCTGTATGATTTCACAACCATAGTTAAATTGTTGTGAAGTTAGTAAATAGTAAAAATCATCATGTTACAAATACTTTCATATTCTCCATGTGCTGACTAAAATCAGCATAATACCAATTTGAAAACTAGCACGAGTTTGAATTCTACATGTTCAAACATTACAATAAATCATTCAAAGGCATTATTTTATTTTGCTGTGATATGACAAGATATATATGTATATGTATGTGTATGTATATATTATATATGTATGTATATATATAATATATATATTTCAGTAACAATAAAATTGAGAGCAACCAAGCTAACAGGAAAAATCTAAAATCATCCAAAGCTAAAAAGAGTATTCAGAAGACAACTATGTCTTCCACCTTGTATGACAGTATTACAGATCTGCAGTTCAGTATGAATTTGTCACTAATCAAGAACTCCAGGGGCGCCTGGGTGGCGCAGTGGGTTAAGCGTCCGACTTCAGCTCAGGTCACGATCTCGCGGTCAGTGAGTTTGAGCCCCGCGTCGGGCTCTGGGCTGACGGCTCAGAGCCTGGAGCCTGCTTCCGATTCTGTGTCTCCCTCTCTCTCTGCCCCTCCCCCGTTCATGCTCTGTGTCTCTCTGTCTCAAAAATAAATAAACGTTAAAAAAAAAAAAAAAAAAAGAACTCCATGTGGTGAAACCAAAATGTCTGCCACACTGTTCCCTCAAGAGAATTCATGCATTATTGAAGAAAATCCTCTGTTTTAAAAACTATGTACCTATCAGCTTGTATCTCTTCACAAGACCAACAGACTTTATTTAGGATAGCTTTAAAAGACAAAAGCATTTATGCCAGAAAGCCTGGAGTTCAAATACAAATTTGACCATTAATGAAATATACTAACAAGAGACAGTGACAAAACCTCTAAGCCTCAGATGTCTCATCTATAAAATGAGGAAAGTAACTCCTACCCTGAAGTATTATTTTGAGGATTACTAGAAAGGTAGCACACTATGGCACAGAATCAACAGCTCTGGTACATTATATGCATTCAATAGATGTTAAATGTAGAATAATTCGGATGTATTCTATTCTGGTTATTCTTTTGTTAAAAAAAATTAATCCAAGCAAGCAAACCAAGAAGGTATGAAAAGGGAACTACAGTATTTTGAATTTAAAAATGGACCATCAACCTTCGTGACATAACACAGGATGAACCCAGGTAAACAGGGCATCCAGGAAAATCTACCAAGAACATTAAAGGCTGAGGAGCCAATTTGAAGTAGGAAGAACTAGAGAAGTGATGCTAAGTTGTGAAGATTTCTTACAAGTTGGTACAACTTCAGGAAGGCCTATGCTTCAATTTACTAATGGAAAAGTTCCAAGGGCAAGTGTCTTTCACAGGTCAGGGGTGGATCACTGCACAAAGCACAGGAGAAAAAAGGATGAATTCATAGAGAAGACAGCATAGTCAACTAAGCCAAGAGTTTCACACAAAGATCAGTTGTGTGCATCCTTTCATGCCTGGCACATGGTAAGCACTATTATTTGCTGAATGATGAATGAATGATACCAACAAAAAATAATGGAAGAGAAATCAGAGATTAAGTGATTAAGACAGTGCTCAGTACTTTCTCTATTGAACAAATGAATGAAGGTTCTTTTGAGTCTACCAAGCAACTAATGAATAAAAGGACAAATATATTCTCAGAGTATCCTGTCAACGAAAGAAGTCAAAGTCCATGACAGAAACTAGGATTTATAGTAGGGGTCACAGGAGAGCAAGAATATGCAGTTGGCCATCTTAAAAAACACTCTGGCACCATTTATGTTCTCTCCACCCTGAGCCCTTCAGATACATACCTCAGACTATCTCTTTTTTTTTTTTAATTTTTTAATGTTTATTTAGTTTTTTGAGAGAGACAGAGCAGGAGTGGTAGAGGGACAGAGAGAGGGAGAGACACAGAATTGGAAGTAGGCTCCAGGCTTAAAGCTGTCAGCACAGAGCCTGATGCGGGGCTCGAATTCACAGACCAGGAGATCATGACCTGAGCCACCCAGTCGCCCCCAAACTATCTCTTTCTAAATGAAGCATCAAAGCAAGGTACCAGAAAAACAGCAAAGAAGTGTTAATTCCAGGGGCACCTGGCTGGCTCAGTCCGTTGAGCGTCCGACGTCAGCTCAGGTCATGATCTCACAGTCTGAGTTCGAGCCCCACATCAGACTCTGTGCTGACAGCTCAGAGCCTGGAGCCTGCTTCGGATTCTGTGTCTCCTTCTCTCTCTGCCCCTCCCCCGCTCATGCTCTGTCTTTAATAAACATTAAAAAAAATAGTGTTAATTCCAGCCTGTTCCCTTTACAGGAGATAACTTATAGATGATGCAACTCTGTAAATTACTATCTTCAGAAGTTGGATCAGACACAGATACTACTGATTACAGGACCTGCTTCCTTATTCCCATGCTATCTGTAGATTTTTGGGAGAAGTTTTCACTCAAAAGAGGATCAAACAAACACATTGGAGTACTTACTAAAAGCCTAGCAAGACATCAGGAAATACTACAACCGTTACCAATAAATCACTGAGAAAGTTGATTTATTTTCTTCCCTGGCAATTAAAATTGACCATGTCTCTAAGCATACCACTTCATCTCCAAAAATAAGTCAGTCCATAAGGAGCTTGAGGATGCTTCAAGCCAAACTACCTGACTGTCGCTACAATATTACCTTGAAATACTGGAAAATTGCCCACCATTGTTTTTGAAATCAACTCTCTACAGGTTGGACGAGTCATGCGATCCCCAGGGTGACACCTATCAGTGAAAGGTTTACCTGACATTATGGATCCAGAATTGTGCTAAACATTTAAAAGGTGTCACTAACTTCCTGTCCTATACTAGCAACTGATGTTTAAAAACAGATATTAATTTTGTAAATATTTTTAAATACTTTAATAAATATTTTAAGTATTTTTTCTTGTAGGCTGTAATATTATACATAGCACCAGAGTAACAGTTATTTCCAAATGTTATTATATGACAAAACTTTTATTTTTTGTATGTTAGCTCAAATTCCTGACAAATCAGATTTTTTTTTCAAATTATAATGCATATACTATAACTCTTATAGCATCATGAGTGAAGGAGATGTTGCTCAAGCAAATATAAAGAAAATATGTTCAACATTACTTAACATATATACTTCCTCATGTTCTCTATAACTTGCTTCCAGTGGTAATATTTAAATTGTCTCACTTAGGGGGTGCCTGGGTGGCTCAGTTGGTTAAGCATCCGACTTCGGCTCAGGTCATGATCTCACAGCTGGTGAATTCAAGTCCCGCGCCGGGCTCTGTGCTGACAGCTCAGAGCCTGGAACCTGCTTTGGATTCTGTGGTTCCCTCTCTCTCTGCCCCTAACCCTGCACATTCTGTCTCTGTCTCTCTCAAAAATAAATAAACGTTTAAAAAAATTTTTAAATTGTCTCAGCAATCTGCACTCATTGTTTTACCATATGTCTTTTGATCCATTAAAACCACCAATGGCACTAGAGTTAATAGAATAGAATCGCCTCCTTTTGTGACTCCTGAGTTAATGATAAATTTAGATCTGATTATAAAAAGTACACACATGTTCTAGGAAACAAAATTAAAAGGAATTAAATTTGATAACTACTTCCTTGAGTATTCATCTCTAACTGAACTAAATGGCATAGAAAACTACCACATCCTGGTTCTCAAAGCTGAACCACAAGTTTGTTAGCTTCTTTAAAACTATTTTTTACAGGGGTGCTTAGCTGGGTCAGTTGGTAGAACATGTGACTCTTGATCTTGGGGTCATGAGTTCAAGCCCCACGTTGAGGGTAAAGATTACTTAATAGATAAATTATTTTAAAAATAATTTTTCATATCTCTATTTTAATATAAAAAAAATCTCAAACTTAACATGAGGGACCTTGTGTAGGGCACACAGTTGCTTATCCAAAAGCCATTATCCTTCTCTTAATTGGAAAAAGAGCCCTGGTTTTGTTTGGGTTCAACGATTTCTCCTCAAACCTGAGGATTTGATGAAGGGATCAACCATATTAGTCTATTTCAGGAGTCAGCAAAGCAAAGCAGGCCATATGTTATACAAATAAAGTTTTACTGAGACAAAGCATGCCATTCCTTTACATATATATCTCTAATTGAGTAACTGCAGCAAAGTCTGTGTTGCCTGCAAAGTCTAAAGTATTCCTTATCTGGCCCTTTACAGAAAATGTTTGCCACCCCCTAGTATAAACTGATTCTGACCATCTCATTTCATTTATCAATGACCAGTTTGAATAAATGGATATGACACAATCCTAGCCAGTAAGATATGTGGAAAAGACTATGAAGAACTTCTGGAAAGATCACCCTTGCTGACCAAGAGGAACCCACATAAATAAACCCTTTTCTTCTTTTCAATATTTATAGGTCTGCATACAGTAAATAAGATCTAGGCAGTATGTTTTTGTTTGTTTCTTTGCTTCCTTAGTAGGAGAAAAAATTGTACGTTGAAGCTATCTGAAAATAACACGGTCCCCTGATGAAGTCACTGAATCACCAGATTAATCAACCTTGAAGCCTGTCTAACTGAGAGCTTTTTAGGTAAAATAATAAAGATGCTCATTTTTAAGCCTAGTGGGTTAGGGCTTGCTTTTACTTGTAGCCAAAACATCCTAATAATAATATTCCCGTATCCTGGAACAGGATGTCAGAGAAAGAAAAGATTGGCTGGAGAAAAAATAAGGGAACCGATGTGAGTGGGCTAAGGAAGCACCTCCTCTTAAAAGACATTTTATTTTTAGAACACAAGATTTGAAGGGTGATGGAAGATCCAAACTGCTTTCTACCGAAAGCAATAAGAATTCTGTATTTATTGTATATTTTAAAATTCTACTCTAAGTAATTAGGGCTACTTGCAACTAATCCATGATTGCAAACAGTTGCTATTACAGTTATATATTTTAGAGAGAGTGAGAGTGTTAGTAGGGGAGAGGAGCAGAGAGACAGAATCATAAGTAGGCTCCATGTTCAGCACAGAGCCCAGTGTAGGGATTGATCCCATGACCTGGGACCATGACCTAAGCCAAAATCAAGAGTCAGACACTCAATCATCTGAGCCACCCAGAAACCCCATACAGCTATATATTTTTTAAACAAAAGGACAGATTATTTCACAGGTAACTAGAGAAGGAAGAGATGACTAAATTTACATTTACTTTAAAAGTCTTCTACCAATGTATGTAGTATGACTTAAGTCAATCACATTTAAAATGCCATCCATTCAACAGATATTTCCTCAACACCCACTATGTGCTAGGCAAGTGAGATATCACAAAATACAACAACAAAAGATCCTTGCTCTTAAGGACTTTATGTTATAATGGGAGCAGTGAAACAACAATCCATAAGGTTAATAAGCAATATAAACAGTATCACAGAAGGTAACATAACATGCTAACAAGTTCTAGAACTATATAGGGATTTGGGGGGAAGGAGAGGATTCACTATTAAATAGGAGGGTCCACATGAATTCAGTGATAGGTATTTTGAGCAAATACTTAATGGAATTAAAGGGGTAAAGGAGTAAGTCCATCAGAGGCTTCAAAGAGTACAAAGTTGAAATGCAGGTTTGTGCCTGTCATGTGGCAGGACCAGAGCAAATGAAGGAGTAGTGAAAGAAGAAATTACAAGGCCACATCATGTAAAAATTTGTAGGTTATTCTAAGGACTTCAGCTTATACTCAGAGTCAAACAGGAAGTGCTGTAGGACTTTAAGGAGAGAAATGTCAGGATTTGACACACACTTTAAATACATCCCCCTTGGTGAAACTAGCAGTGATTGGGAAGTGGGGCAAGCATAAAGGTAGAGGAAACTATTAAAAGGTTTTATGGTAATCTAGGAGAGACATGAAGGTAACTCAGACCAAGGGGATCGAAGTGAAGGTGGTAAAAAATGGCATCCATTTTTGAGTGTTGCAAGTGTGTATTTCTATCTCAAAAATCTTTTTCATCTTGCAGTAATTTCAACCATACTGAAAGTTGCAAGGACAGTTAAAAACACCCCTAAACCCTTTACCTACATTCACCTACTAAATTAGTTTCCAAGGGCTGCTGTAACAAAGTACTACCAACTGGGTGGCTTAAAACCATAGAAATTTATTGTCTCACAGTTTGGGAAGCTAGAAGTCTGAAATGAAGGTGTCAGCTCTAAAACCTGTAGTGGAATCCTTCCTGCTCTCTTTCTAGCTCCTAGTGGTTCAGAGGAAAGCTCTGCAGTTCTTTGGTTTGCGGATGCTTAATTCCAATTTCCACCTCTGTTTACATGGCATTCTCCTAGGATGTCTCTGTGTCCTCACATGGCCTGCTTCTTAAAAGAACACCACTCATTAAATGAGGGGCCCATCCTAGTCCAGTGTGCCCCATCTTAACTAATTATCTATGCAATGGCCCCATTTCCAAATAAAGTCACATTCTGAGGTCCTGGAGGTTAGGACTTCAATGCAGCTCTTCTCAGTGGACACAATTCAACCCATAACACGGAGTTACACCATTTTGTCCTGTTTGTTACAAAGTACAAGAGAAAAATCAGTAGATGTTTCACAGAGAAAGTAGCCATAGTTGTAATTCAAAACAAATCCCATGTTGCTTTAAGTAACTCCAACTGCTCTCCTAAAGGATTTAATTTTCCAACAGATGGCCTAGGCCACTCCCCCAATCAAGAGGTGTTTATTTATGCAACATGGAGTCAGGTCTTAGAATACCTCAATTGCTCAGTATGAATATGTGAAAAAAAAAAAGTTTTAAATACTGAAGGAGTAGAGAGGTCTTTGCAGAGAGGGACCAGCCTAATGAGGCACTGGGGGGGTGGAGACTGGGGGGTGAGAGGCCTCAGGGCAAAGCAGTCCAAAAAGTACAAGAATGGCAAACTATGACCAAGAGAGGTTTTTCTAATTATTTGCTATGGGTTATACTCACACCTTTCTCCAGTTTTATCACTCTTATAGTATCTTTAATACAGAGGCTACACTACTTACTGATTTTTTTTGTGTATAAAAATATATTTATTCAGGGTAAACTTGAATGGGACACGGGAATTGAGTTCTATATGCGCACTAATGCCCCCCAAAAAAGAACTACATTACACTGGGAAGCCTGAGATGAGAATAGAGGAGATTCTTACAGAGTGAAAGGCTAGGGATTAGTAAAAATTCCTGGGAAAAATCCAGATTTTCAAGGCTACTGAACTGGTAAAGTAAAACCCATTAAGTCCAAGGAATAAAGATGAACCCAGCTAATACCTGCATATATGTGGAATATTTACAGAACTTTACTAAGGGGTGTGTGTGAGTGAGTAAGTGTGTGTGTGTATGTGTGTGTGTGTGGAAGAGGTTGAGCAGGACAAAGGTCAGAGTGGCGTGTAGGGCTTCCAGACAAAGATCACGCATGAACTCACAGAGTACTCCAGGGTAGAATCGGAAACATTGATTATGTGACCTTGAACTGGACTAGTAAGGAAGTGTAAGATACCAGCAGGACAGCAGAATACCATTTTCATCTTCCCACTTGAAGTGATGCTGTTCCAAGCCTTTGTGTTCGGACTGTTCTAGAGAGCAATGCTCAGCCTCTACAAACCTCTGATTACATGGTAAAAGCTTAGCTCTGGTCTCTATAAGTCTAAGATTCTACACCCATCCTCAGCAGAGAACTAGAGACTAGATATTCAACATTTACCTGAGGGTCACTTACAGAGAGCTCTTCATAATTTGAGTTTTCCAAAGAAGGAATATGGGAAAATATTTTTATCCACTTTAAAAAATGAATTTTTATCCTCTTCAAAGAACAGAAGGAACACAGAGCTCCACCAATTCAAAGTAGAAAAATGTATTTTTCATGAATAATGAACATTTCCAGCTGGCCCAGACAGAATAGAGTGGAAAATGGGTCCCAGCCCCTCCATCTTTTCCTGTCTTTCAGGGGCAATGTAGAGTTAAGAAGACAATGGCCTCACATGACTCCTCACTGTCAGGATCCCATTTTCTCACACCTATCCACCTCCTCCATGAATCCAACTTATTGACTTGCCTGGTATCTTTCAACACCAGCCCTCCTTACTCCAGCACCACCACCTGACACTTTAAATCAATCTGACATGCTTCTCATTCTACTGAATATCATCCCAGAGAGATTTTCTACAGAGTTTCTCAGGGGGTTTCCTTCTCCCATTCTATTATTTCCAGGTATGATCCACACCTTCCATATCAGCCTACTGGTGGACATCTGCATAGGATTTGTTCCATCCCACTTCCTCACATTGTATTCTACTCCAAGAGTACCTTTCTACCCAATCCATCACAGACCTCTCTCTGGGTATACCCTAAATGTGCAAGCCAGTAAGCCCCTCCTCTTTGGCTTATATGTCAATAACCACTTAGAGATACACAGTAATAATGTATTTGCAGATTTGGGCAAAAAAAGTAAAGAAGGAGGTCCATTCCTGAAACAACTCAGGCAAATTGTATCAGAAGGCTATGTGATGAAAATGATACTCTAGGACCTACAAATCTTCGAGAGTAGCTGAAGGGAAACAAGAGAAGATGCACAGAAACAGCCTCTCCCAAATCCCAGGAACTTGGGTGATAATTTGCAGCACAAATGGAACCAGCTCTTCCAGGATCTCTCGGTTAGACACA
The DNA here is from genome assembly GCF_018350195.1 of Panthera tigris. Taxonomy (NCBI): domain Eukaryota; kingdom Metazoa; phylum Chordata; class Mammalia; order Carnivora; family Felidae; genus Panthera; species Panthera tigris. The sequence continues at coordinate 44,110,487 of NC_056661.1, read as the reverse complement.
AGAAGGCTTTTTTTGGCTATAGTCCTGGTCTGTAGAAACTGTACTTAAGGAGAGTTTCCCTTTGTCTTATTCAATATAAAACCTATCTTCACCCAAAGCCTAATGCAGGCGAAAGAATCCCGACCGCTTTCTCAGCTGCAGCCTCTGCCCTACACTAAGGCCCAGATCCAGTGCCTGTCTGGAATTCAGCCTCAATTTCTGCTCTTACATGCATGTGACTCTGGTTGTAGCCCCAGGCCCACTCTCAAGCCTGTCTCTCAATCAGATCTAGGTCTGTATAACCACTGTAAAAACCAGAAAGAGGAGCAGTTTCTCACCCAATCCGAAATTCTACACTTGAAATGGCATTTGTGGCAGAAACAGCAATACAATTTGTGGGCTTAACTTACCATCTGAGGTCCAAAGATCTCAGAAAGCCTTTACTCCTCCAGCTCTCAACATCCCACAGGACAGCATGAACTTCCAAGCCTACAGGCTAGTCCTTCCTGAAGGATTTGTTCTAAGCAAGGAAATGTGGAAGCAACTTTTGTGTCGCCTTCAAAACAGATACAGAAGAAGGGAGGAATCAGTCCACATCATACAAAAGACTGTGGCGCTAATTAAGCCTAAATATAAGTTACCAGAAATGTCTCAAGCCTGAAAGGCCAATAAGGACTCTCATAGCCCTCTGTGTTGAAGGGTCAAATGATCTCAAGGAAACTGAACTGAAGCACCCAGGAAGATTCTACTTAGAGGATCCAGATAATTCCCACTAAGAAATGACCTGAGGAGGGGTATAGGCCATAACTTGGGGACGGGCCCAAAAGATACGCTATGAAGGGGCTGAAAAAGCTATCCAATGAAGACTCACTCTCAGAAGCTTATGCTAAGAAGGAGACAAAGGATTTTGAGTCACTCATGGATTTATCCAGTGGCCCTAGGAAGATCTCCACCAGCAGCATCCTGAAAACACCCAGAACATATACCTGGGCAAGAAGGAAAGACAGATCAATGAGGGGTATGATCCATGAGAGTGAGCATCCTTCCAGGATTATTGGCCATTCTATGCTACCCTCTCCTTAAAAGTCCCATTATCTCCTTTAAATCAGAAACTTGGTACTCCCAGTAAGTCAGAATTATTTTGGGAGCCTTACTTGATCCTTTCTAGAAACAAGGCTTGGGGCTACAAGCCAAATTGATTTGCTTTCAAGAATGGCAAAAGTGGAGCCTACTTCTCAAGATCCTTTAATTCATAAAACTATGGTATTAGACGTAAAGGTCTCAATATGACCTTTTAACAAACCACATGTTCCTACTCAGTCACCCATGTTTCAAGGGCAGATTTACTCAATAGCTGAGCTGGGGAATACAGGTATTTTTAAATTATCTGGACCATCTTCTCTTGTGGGTGAGCACAGCCAGAATCATGACGTGGTCCCACTTTCATATTTGTGATAATCTTACACAATCTCATCAGGCTAGAGAAGATGGAGAATACATTTCCAACCCTCACACTCTGCAACAAAGAGAAAACCTGGCAGAGTAGAACTTAACTCGAAGCCAAAAGGGTATCCCAGAGATGATTATCAGTCTAGCAAGTACAGACTTTGAACCTAGGAATAAGATTGGGAATTGTGCCTCAGAAGATTCCTGCCATCACACAGACGAACCTCAGAGAGTGAAGATATGAGGCATAAAGTTGGAGGTGCTTAGAAGGGCCAGTAGTTCCAAGAAGATAGTACAGTTAATGGCTACAGAGTCCACAGTGCCAAAAAAGAAAGAAAAGAAGAGTGAAAGAGATACATTCTGAGAGCCACAGAGCTAAGAAATTCCCAATACTAACTGGGAACCTAAGTAATCTAAGGTTTATAATAACTAAGGAATATCCTCATGACCATTATTGTTGATAACCTAAAATATAGGGAAAATGTTCTGTAAACACCATCTTTCTTCTCAGTTCAAGATTAAAACAGAAGTAGAGCCTCAGAGCCATGCTCATAACTGTGTCACCAAAGTGCCCCCACCCTGACTCAGTTTGGCTGCTACTGGCAGCCCCACCCCCAAAGCATGCACAGCACCTTCCCATGTTTTATATAACTACATGGAAGGGAGGGCAAACACTCTAGCGTAGCAGGAGCATGGATCTTCTAAGTTTCAGACCCTAAGATAAATCTAGAATATTAATGTAGATCCAAATGAAGACATTCAGTACACTAGCAGCCCCAAACAAGTAGAGAATCCAGAGGTAATACAGATTTGGGGACCTTCCACACCAGAGAGAAAAAGCCACTCTGCAAAAAGAGACGAACAACAGAGACCTGCTGAGTGAGATATCACAGTACCTTCCCCAAAAGGGTACAGGCTCCTCAAAAAACAATTCAAAGAAAGGAAGAGTCATTTGTCTCAGTGGGTTCATCCAAGAAAAGGGAAAAGTCAGCAATGTTCCCTGCAGAATGCCAAGTCAGTATCAGCCTCTGAGCAGAGCTCAGGTTCTGTTCAAAACAGAGTTGCCTTTTGGGTAGTATGGACACTGAAGGCCTGGAGCACACATCAATCATGGGCTTGATCCAGGAGAGAAGACTGCATCTAAGGCATATACTTCAGGCAAGAGAGCACAGACAACGCATCAAAGAACTCCAGGCTCAGGGAGAGCCCACAGCTGAACAATCCTATAATTACAGACCTTCCTCCTCCCTTAACCAAAGCAAAGTGACAAGTGCCACATTCCACAACCTTTAAGCACATTCTAAGGGCCTGGATTTTTTGAGCAGGAGCAGGCAGTTAAGAAACAGGGATTGATGTCCTAGAAACAATCAAAGTCAACCTTGTCTAAGGATCCTCTTTCCATGCCTCCCAAGAAGTCTGTGTCCCCATTCTAGCCCCACTAGCTGCTGTCCAAGATGGAAGACACCACAGCTCACTCCTGCTCCTGCTCTGGGCTCTGTCTTTTGAGACTGTCATTTCAAGTATGCCTGAAAAGTCCTCCTCCATTTTCTCCTATGAGGGAAATATCTTTCAGTGAAAATTTTCAGTCCATGTGGACAAAATGTATTTCAACTGCTCTTTCTCTTAAGAGGTTGTTCTCAGGTTCTCCTTCCAAGAATCTTCCCAATCATACGGGTTTCTTCTAATGAGAGAGTAGTGTCTTCGCTACATTTATAGTCAAGGTTTATATAATCTCGGTAGCTTCGGCTGATTAAGTGAGCATCATTCTCAAATAGGACATCCCATCCAAGGTTTTAGTTGCATAGTCATTATTTCCAGTTATACACAGTCCAGATATCAAAGAGCTACTCTCCTTCCCAGTGGGGGAAAAATTGATTTAGGCTCAAAATTGATAAGAACACCAACAGTTAAAGACTAATAAACCAGATTATCATCTTTCACCCAACAGAGAACGGATCTCTATAAACCGCTAATTAGCTCACAGAGACTGCCAAATGGTCAGACCATAAAACAAAATTCCCAATCATTCTTGTCACTAATGAAGAAGAACTTATCAGGCCAATAATAAACCTCAAACAAACACACACCATGGAATCAGTAGATAACAAAATTAAAATGAGAAAAACTAAGTCAACAAAATTCTATGTTTCTTTAGATTTATTTCTAGGAGTAAAGACATGAGTAGGTGTAAATTTCCCATATTTTCCTATATTCCTATATTTTTTGGTGAGAAAATTTAGCTGGTTCTAACAATGGAACCTACTGAATATCTCAGTTGAAGATTTCCAAAGCTCTTAAATACAATTAATTGTTAGGAAGTTAAAATCATGATTTTCATACAGCTATAGGACTGACAGGCATTAAAGACTTTATTTTACTCATAATGAGCTAACCAGTCAGATGTTATGACTGCATCCTGTTTCTAGATATATTCTGAAAGTAGATCCAAAGATTTCCTGAAAGATGGAATGTGTGATGTGATTTACTGAACTTACTTCTTTAGAATATGTGAATCAGAGCTAAAATTTTATCTCCGAACCATATGTATATAGCTTTTTTTTATCCAGCATTTTTATAGTTGGTTTTTCAGTATTTGTGAACACCAAAAGCATGTTCAGTATAATTCAAAACAAAGAAGAAAGCACCTGCTGTTAGGAACAGTCATTTTAAGTTGAACAAAATTATTCAGGAGGAAAAAAAAACACACACACACACATGCTGGGTTAGTGGCTTTATCTTGAAAGTGCCGGTTCTCAACAAAGACAAAAACAAACTTAGGGGGAAATTTTGCTTGGAAAATAGCTCCCAAATCACCAATAATTGGATTATAGGAAGACATTTTGGTTCTACTAATGTTATAATGAATTATATATTCAATAGCCTTTTGGCTGATTGACCCATAATTTTAAACACTAACTCAGATATTTCATATTATATACAATGAGCTGCATATTAAATGGCTTTTTTGGCTGGCTACCCAATAATTTTAAGCACCAATTCAGATAGTTCATAATGCATATAGATGGTAGATATTACATACTGGCTGTTTATTAATAAAAACTTGGGATCTCCTATTTAGTGATAAAGGGATAAACAAGATACGACTAATGTTGGATCTTCACACTTTATGAAAGATGATTAGCAACTTACTATCACCTCTATTTAGTTAATGTTATTGTGAATTTATTTATGATGTTGCCTTTGAGTAAATAACTAATAGGTAGGGTAGGTAGGAAGGTAGGTAGGTAGGTAGGTAGGTAGGTAGGTAGGTAGGTAGGAGGGTGGGCAGATAAAGAGATGAATCTGTGTAAAAAAATAAGAAAAGTAAAGTTGATAAAATTTATTTTCCAGTTAGAAATAGCAACCACTCACTCCATCCTGAAACAGGCACCTGCCAGGGTAGTATACTTGCTGAGATTCCAACCTCAGCAGTACTGTCCCAAATATGCTGGAGCGTAAGTGTAAATATGATGAAACATCATGTAATTGATGATAAAATTACACTTTGCTAGAAACTATTGGTTTTAACTTACTGTTTTCTCAAGAATCTGTTCATTGTTGGAATGGATTTGCTGTGGTTACTGTAAATGCCTAGAAGCATTTAATACCTATTCTTGCAGAGGAATGAGCAATGACATACAGAACACCAACTAAAATTGGTTCATATCACTTGCTTATGTAGTTTCTATTTTGTATATGGAAATGTAACTACCAAACCACCAAAACTGGTGCTATTGTTATCTTCTCTGAAAATTTATGTTTGATTGGCCCACATCTGTTTGCTCAACCTGTGGTCAACAGGACACATTGTTTGTGTGTTTGTTTGTTTGATAGTCTAGTTAGAACAATATGGTAGTTAAAAACAGAATGACAATTACTAATTCATAAGTGGTTAAAGGCAACTCTGGCTTTTCTATCATTAATTTTAAGCCAGTCAGGCACTATATTTGAAACTTACTAATTTAAAAAGACAGCAAAGTTATAAAAGGAAATAACACTGAATTAATAAGCAGTAGACTGGAAACCCCATTCTAAGTATAAAATGCCAATAAACATTTGATTTCACCCCCTTAAGTTTTCTGTTTTTGTACTCAAAAATAAACCAAATATTTTGCAGGTGGAGTTTCAAGATGTTTGACACATTTTGTTGAATATGAATTTTCAGAATTTCACACAAGTCACCTGTCCCTTTATGCATGACTTAGTAGTGATACCCCATCACATTTTACTCCCCACACATGTAATATACAGATTAGCTAATAGTCTTTCAACATTCTGGTGTTTCTAAAACTCCTGGGGTGGCCAAGTTTGTTTTCTATTACTATTTAAGAAGTTATGCACCAATTCATGAGTGCCATTTTCAGCATGTAATATATTTTTTAAGTAATGCATCAAAAACAATGAAAAAACAATTTACAACATAGTTATGACAATTTTCCAAATACAGGTTTTTTGAAGGTCATGGTAGAGTCATTATAGCTGATGGATTTTCAGGTTCACTTTAAGCAGAACCATTTTGTGTTGCAGATAAAACATCTTTCACTGATAAACTGAAAACAAACAAGTTTCCCATGTAGTTGCCCTCAATAAAATGTTAACACAATGAGTCCAGTCTAATCATGAGCAGTAACCAGATGGCTAGGCAATATTTGACACATGACTTATCTGTCAATGCTTATAGCCACATACTAAATTCACTCTGGGTTTGACCTTGATTGTCTTACAGACTCTGTCAATCACAATGGCATGTGATTCTTCAATCCAAGGTAAATTTCCTCTATAACTACAATCAGATGGTTGCTAAGGCATTGCTGTCAGTCAATGAGTTATCCCCAAAGGTAGGCTTTCTGTAACTGTGTGTGATAGTCAACAAACTTTCAGTTAAAATGCCATCAAAAGACAATTTATGCTGTATTTGAGATAAGTGTTCCAGGCCTAGCTATCAGGAGAGTCCAATAAAAGAGAGTGAATTGGGAACTTAATTCAATGGATAAGAAGGTCAAGAGTAAACCTAACAATCAAATTATAATTTTAAGAAACTCCTTTCTAATCAAACCTGTCACACAATATTTAGCAAAGTCTGGGTCTTTCAGAATCCTCTTGCTAGGACTACCAAATAAGCAAGTGGCCCCCAAATATGTTTCTTATTTGAAAAGCAGAAGACAAAATTTGTTGTCAAAGAGAGCTAACTTTGGATTGCAGCTCACTATTCATTATACAACTTTGATAAGGTGAAACTTTCTGTGAGCCTCACTTTTCCACTCTGCAATGTAAGGATACACAACTTTTTGGGCTATATGAGATTAAGTTAAGTAATAAATATAAATGTACTTAGCCTCATATATGACCTAGTAAAACAGTTCATAAATGTTGGCTTTATTCCTATACTTCTAGCAAACTTTTTAATATAAAAAGTAGGAGTTTGTTTAGGCTAAATGTATTTTTTACCAGATTATGAAATATAAACTGACAGAAAACCTATAAATCAGAAATCAAACTATACATTATGACTCCTATTTCTATCACATAGATATGATCAATATAATCAATATACCTACACTATTAATTAGGTAGTCACAAGCTACATGTGACTAATGAGAAACAGAAATGTATACAAATTGGGGAGTGTGCTTAAAACAACAATAAACATTTATTATTTCACATAATTTTGGGGTCAGAAATTTGGGAGCAACTTAGCTGGTAGTTCTGGAGGTTGCAGTCAAGATGTCATCCAGAGAGGCACCTGACTCAGATGAGGATCTGCCTCCAAGAGGATTCACTCACATGACCAGCAACTTGATGCTGGTTTTGATGGTATGTCATAGTTCTTTGTCATGTGAACATCTCTATGACGCTGCCTGGGCATCCTTAAGCCTCCACATGGCCTCTGGCCTCCCCTAGAGCAAGTGATCCAAGAGAGCAAGGCAAAAGCTGCCATGTCTTTAACGACCTAGTCATGGAAGTCATATTCTGTCATTTAGAAAATGTGACTAATCTGAAATGAAATGTGCTATAAGTAAAATACATATCAGATTTCAAAAACTTACTACAAAAAAAGTTAAGTCATTAATAATTTTTATACTGAAAATCTTTGAGTTAATGATTGTTTTAAATAAAATATATGACTAAAATTAATTTTACCTGCTTCTTGCTGCTTTTTTTATGTGACTACAAGAGAAATTTAAATTGGATATGTGGTTTACATATTATTCTAAAGGACCATGCTGATATATATAGTTGATCTTTATGGATGTCTAAATGGACAAATTTAGGAATTGGTTTTACAATCACACATATAGCTCACCCCATCCTAAATAAAGCTTGTGAGGGGCGCCTGGGTGGTTCAGTCCATTAACACCCAACTCTTGATTTCAGCTCAGGTCATGATCTCAGTGTTCATGAGTTTGAAGCCTGCATCAGGCTCTGTGCTGACAGTGTGGAACCTGCTTGGGATTCTCTCTCTCCTTCTCTCTTTGTGCCTCCCCCTCTCAAAATAAATACATAAACTTAAAGAAAATAAATAAAGCTTTTGAAAATTAAAAAAAAGAGTAGATGAATAGTAAAAGTTCTGAAGAAAAAATTCTGTGAAAAAAAGTTCAGTGTAAAATTGCTAATGGAGGTATTGGACATGAAAAACACATTGTCCTCAATGACATTCATAGTGTATACTCTTAATAGGGTAATATTTTTTGTTATAGTTACAGGAGGCAAAGCATTCATCCATGTTGAAAGTTGAAGTTTATTATCTCAACTTCATTGGATGTATGAAGAATCCTATTAATAAAATCTAACTTTCGCCTCTCCTTACTAGCTCATCCTATTTGGGGTAATATGGAAATGTCAGTTTGATGGCTCATCTTTATCTATAAAAGGGAAGACAAGGAACAAAACTTTCTTATTCCCCCCCCCAAAAAAAAAATTGTCCCATGGATAATTTGTATTTGACCAGAAATATTTTAATCATGTGAGCACTTAATAAGGTACAAATAATTACGTGCAATTACATGATAATTACTTTCAATGTAATTACCATGCCTTTGCAGCTTTGTTAGAGATAATCAGATGGTTACTGGTGAACTGCAAATTAATTGATAACAGGACATTTATAATTGCAAATGATCATGATTACCTTGGAGTGCTATGAGCACATTAGAAATATGAGTAGGATGGCAGGAAGATCAGGGACATTCATTTAACAGGAATGTCACAGAATAAGTAAGATGAGATCATAAATCTACCTGCTTCAGTTAGAGGCTAAAGAATGCCCCGTGCCTGCTGTTAGCAAAATTTTTGGTCCTGTTTCATTCAATATACATATAGCCTATTTGGGATTAGTCAACCAGTTAGAGATGTTCTCCCTGCATGCACCATCTGCATTGTGTATTTAAAGGGATCTAAGCAACAAATTAGTTTTAGACTTGGAAGATAAATTGATCAAGTGCTATGTAAAAAAGAAATACAGAGGATGAGAAAAGTAAAATGGCTTAGATTACACAGTGTGAGAGAGCTAAATAATTTTAGATCTCATCATTTTCAGTCTAGGATTACATGACATTAATATTTCACAAACCCAATTCCTTTACATACTATTTCATTATAGTGCCATACTTATACATTGACCCTCTCTGACTTAATAATTGATTCAACTGTAACACAGTTCCATTTTAACCTCATCCTAAATGTTAATACCTTAAAATTTATTAGTTTGATGTTAATTCCACTTTTTCTAAATCATATTAAAATTAGTATGCATCGATTAATAAAAATATGATACTCTGTGACAGAATGCCTACCACACTTTGTGAAACACTATGCTATATCACACTCCCACTGTAGGCTAGAATTCCTTAAGGTTAAGAATGACTTAAAATAGTACCCTGGCTCTTCAGAAAACAAAAAATGGTAAGCACCTTGTATACAGCAATGTATTATATAATAAATGCAAGGATCTGTGGGTTACCACCATGGCCCTCGAGAAACTCAAAGTTCTCATACAATATAAAAGCCTTACACAAATACATTCAATACCAGGCAGCATGAAATGCATGCTTTAAAAATGGTACATCCTCCTACAGAATGTCACAGGTCTTAGTTATATCATTCCTGGCTGAGGTAAACAGGAATGGCTTTGCAATAGAAGAAGAAAATGAGCTAGGGCTTTAAGGGTATTAAACTCTAGGAATGTCAAGTAAGGACACCTAAGGCAGAAAATGTAAAACGAAAAATCATTCTGATGGAAAAAAAAAAAAAGTACGGCATATGTTGTGGTTAACTTTTATGTATCAACTTAACTAGGCTATGATGACCAGTTATTTGGAAACAGTAGTCTTCACATTGCTGTAAAAGTATTTTGTAGATATAATCAACTACTATAATCAGTTGAATTTAAGTAACAACTACCCTCAATAAGGTGGTGGGCCTCAGCCAAACAGGTTTCCTGAAAAAGAAGGAATTCTGTCTCAAGACTGTAACATAAAAATTCAAAATTCTGTGTTTCCAGCCAGCCACCTTTCCCTACAAATTTCAAATTCAAGAGTACAACATCAAGTCCTGTCTATGTATCTAGCCTGCCAGTCTGCTCTTCACATTTGAACCTCAAGACTTCAACATTAACTCTTGCCTGAGTTTCTAGCCTGAAATCCTACCCCATAGATTTTGGACTTACCAGCTTCTGCAACTATATGGACCAATTCCTTACGGTACATATGTGTATTATACATAATAAACATATTCCTTAACACACACACACAATCCTACTGCTTGTTTCTCTGGACAACCTGACTGATACAGCATGTGAAGATAAAAAGTAAACAAACACAAGAATAAAGGGAAACAAATGCAAAGTAGATTTCGAACAGGTAGCACACAAATGCTGAAGAATTCAGATGTGAGGAGGAATTCATAAAGTAGCCACTCAAGATGTGTGATCAGAGGAGTAATACGACCCAAGAGGTACTTTAGGGAGACACATGTCAGTAGTATACCTGATGGATCAAAGAGACAAAAGATACCAGATGTAGAGAAACCAGGTAGAAGGTTATTACCAACATTTAATAGTTACTTTACCAAATCAATAAAATCTGAGAAAACCACACTGATAATGTTGAAATTCTCTCCTGTAATAAAAAATGGTATGATGATGAAACTATACACTTTCAATTGTACATCTGACTTAAGAGCTCTTTTGAAAAAACACTCAGTATTGCTCATTCTTGCTTTAAACTTTCTTTTTTCATAATCCCTTAATGGGTATGCACCCTAGAATTACTCACCACCACAATTTTGCTTTTATCTGTGCTTGTGTAATTATCTGACATGCAACATGGAAATGGGTATGCAGTGGTATTTATGAAAAAAAAAATCTCCCTCTTTCTCTTGAAAGTGACTTTTTAAATTTTTATTCTTGCATGCATCTATATGTGACTGCAGGTTTCTTGGATGCTAGCTACAAAAGTAACTCTTTGTTGATTTTCTATTGACTTCTATCCAACACAAAAGTAACTTCTCAATAAATTCTTAAAACTCAGAGAAAAGCCCATTTTCATGTTACTGACCTTGCTGTGGTATTTACTTCTTGCAATATTAGTGCCAGTACACATTACAATTTCTTTATTTTACATTTAAACTAACTTTTTTGTCATATTTATTTTTGAGAGACAGAGACCGTGTGTGAGCACCCCTGAGTTGAGGAAAGGCAGATAGAGGAAGACAGAGGATCTGAAGTAGGCTCCGTGCTAATGACAGAGGACCCCATGCTGGGCTTGAACTCACAAAGAGTGAGATCATGACAGAAGTTGAAGTTGCCAAAGATGGACACTTAACCAACTGAGCCACCTAGGTGCCCCACATTTAAACGGACTTTTAAATATACATCTCCCAAAGTATATAAAATATCTTAGAATATATCCAATAAATTTAGAAAGCAAAAATGAAGGTGATAATCTTATTCCAGCTTGCCTGTGGCATATCATGCTAACCTTGTAACACTTTTTCTTCAAATAATTCTTAATTATAGTCATTAGTAAACATCCTCCATTATTTTGACCATATGGGTACATCACCAAAAATGTTTATGTACTTAATATTTTAAATTTGTTTTTTTAATGTTTATTCATTTATTTTTTTCAGAGAGAGAGCAAGCATGCACAGGGGAGGGACATAGAGGAAGAGAGAGAATCCCAAGCAGGCTCCCTGCTGTCAGCCGTGAGAGCCCGATGCCTAACCTACTGAGCTACCCAGGAGCCCCTTAATATTTTAAATTTAAATGCTTACTTCCTATCTGCCATAACCAAGAGAATCTAAGAAACCATGGATTTGCCATGCTAGGTCTATATCCTAATATACGTTATAATAGATACATTAAACATAATAGATACATTAAAACAAAAGTGAATGTAAAATATGCCACACAAAATAACCATGGTCCCAGTAAGTAGTATGAATATTGTACTTAGCAAAACTCTATCAATAAGTAAGTTTTACAGGGACGCCTGGATGGCTCAGTCAATTGAGCGCCCAACTTTGGCTCAGGTCATGATCTGGGCTGACAGCTCAGAGCCTGAAGCCTGCTTCGGAATCTGTGTCTCCCTCTCTCTCTGACCCTCCCCCACATACGCTCTGTCTCTATCTCAAAAACAAATAAAATTTATTTATTTTTTTTAAAAAGTAAGTTTTATACCATTTCTTACTGGGGAATAGTGGTAAAAGAGGAACGATATGAAGTCCTTAGTAATGTTTCCTATAAAAAAGAGGAATCCCCCCATTGCTGAAAGATCTATTCCAGAAGGCATATCACTGGCCAGAGGGTTAGTGCATGTTCTATAGGATTTCAGAAAGCATGCCAACTACTTTTACAAGGAAGCTACAGAGAGGCATTTTTAAACTAAACATAAGAGAGAATCCCTTCTATCACAGAAATTACAAAATGATGCCGCGTTAGGTGCTTTATTTCCATATATAAGGAATAAGCAACCTTTTCAGGTCACTTCAGTCAATAAGGTTTACTGTACAGCTAAACAAGGTGGTAAAGAAGACCAGTTATCTTCCTGTGCATCTAGTAACTACTTTCTTTACCTTGACTTTATGTTGTCCTGTTTGCCCATAGTATCTGATAACTGCCCTCTCTTTACGCCTTCCAGCTTCATCCAATCCACTTTCTGATCATTTCTTCCATTTTGCCTGACTGGTCAGAGCAACTACAAAGTAGTGAGCCAGAGCTCTTGCCAAGCCACTTTTTAAAGATCACCATCCTGTGGCGGCAGGGAGCCATCTCTGGTTCGTTAAACCATGGTTAGTGAGATGCATCATTTGGTATCAAGCACTACCCAATCTAAATCCTCAGTATGGCATTCAGGGGCCTCTGTTTCAAATCCTTGCCCATGTTTTTTGTTTTTTTTAAGTTTATTTATTTATTTTGAGAGAGAGCAGAGACAGAGACAGAGACAGAGACAGAGAGAGACAGAGAGAGAGAGAGAGAGAGAGAGAGAGAGAGAGAGAGAGAATCGCAAGCTGTCTCTGCACTGTTACCACAGAGCCCAACATGGGGCTCAATCTCACGAATCATGAGATCACGACCTGAGCCAAAATCAAGAGTCTGACACTTCACTGACTGAGCCACCCAGACGCCCCACCCTTCCCCATGTTCTTAAATTGATTCTCACCTTTCTCTGAAGGAGTTTACAATGTAGTAAAAAGAGATTTATATACAAACATATACAACACCAGACCATTTGAAATTCATGCTATAATAGCAGTCCAAAGTGCTACCGAATTTGAGATCTTACTCCTGGTTGAAGTCAAGGGAAATTACTATGCTAAGGAGGAAGACTATAAACTGGGTCTTGAAGAATTAGAGATTTCTATGTTTAGAAATATCAAGTGAGGGTAGTCTATGCAAGAAATCTCACACACACACACACACACACACACACACACACACACACACACACACAAACTCAAGGCTCCAAAGGAAAAGGAAGCCATCAGAAGTGTAGGAGACTGATGACATTCTGAAGCTTCTTAAATAGGACAGTAAACCTGGAAGGTACTTTTAATGACCTGTCCAAGTACTTTACTTGTATAAATTTTTTAAAAAATGACGTATACATATTTATACGGGGAAATGGTCTAGTGCTTGCTTCCACATACACCAAGGAATATTATAGTTTTACCATTATTTGTTTAATCTAAATGATCAATTGTAGCCTCCCTTTCCACAGAAAAGACAACATGGTACATTCTAGAATAACCAAGTCATTGCACCCTTCTACCTTAAAAAGTAAAACCAAAAGAATGAAGACTTTCTTGGTCCTCTACACAACTATTCACCAAACATAGTCTCAATAACGTTTTCTTAGCTCGTGGCTGATAGTTCTAGTCAAATGTACTGAAGATGTACACTTTCCCCTCAAAATCTGCACTAGTTGACTTCTAGTTGACTCTCAAGGCTTATTTCATAATAAAAGAAAATAATAGTAACAACAACAGCTACCCTTATTGAGAAATTATTTCTGCAGATTCCGTGTTAAATGTTGCATATGCATGATTGCATTTACCTCTTATACCAACCCTATGATAAAACTATTATTATGTCTAACAAATGCAAACCAGGGTTCAAGTCAGACCAAATTCTCTCAGGAAGTAAACACTTGAGTTGGCTTTGAACTTGTAAAGACATTTTTTTTTTACTCCATTCCTCTAAGTTTCCTGCCATGGCATATCCAAACTTCAAACCTTGGTTCACACTGATCTACCTTCCAAGAATATTAAATCTATCCCTTGATAGCCATTAACAGCTCTTATATCCTGCAACAAGCTCTGCTCAAGATGCATAAACCATCACTGTAATAAAAATCTAAATGAGGGGCACCTGGGTGGCTCAGTGGTTGAGCATCTGACTCTTTGTCTCAGGTCATGATCTCACACTTTGGGAGATCAAACCCCACACCAGGCTCTGTGCTGATAGCATGGAGCCTGCTTGGGATTCTTTCTCTCTCTCAAAATAAATAAACTTAAAATAATGCAAATGAAGTACTATACAAACTTTGCAGAAGGAGCATTTAAGTTTCTGGATAAACTCTAATACAGGTAAATTAGGTTATGGGATGAAAACTAATCGATCATTCAGATTCCTGAAGGCTCTACTGCACTGGCTTCCAACCATTCCTGGTCTTGGCTGACATCCATCAACAAGCTAGTACCATCCCTAATCAGCAAGTTAGAAGAGTATGCCTGTGTTGTCATTTCTGTTTAAGCTAAACGGTGTGTTTGCTCACACCGTTTAAGCTCAAACTGTGTGTTTGATCATGGTATCATCCTATTAGGAGTCCTTAGCCCATCATATTTGATGAGTCTGGCAAAGTACTCAACTGTATCTGTGTTCTCTTATGTTTTAATGCTAATCAATGGGAATTTTAACCACCATTTTAATTAACTGAAAGCCTCAATTTACACATCTGAACAAACCAATCATTTTCATGATGACTAATAGCACAATCTCCCAATATAGAGATCACTGACAGTCATTCTAATCTGTAGTCCCAATGATAACTGTCACCTAAAGCTTAAAATTTCAAACTTTGTTATTTGTTTCTTTTTAGCCCCTACAGCAAATCAGTAACCAAGTCCTTTGCTCATATTCACTATCTCTCTTATTTGCCTCTTCCTTTCCAATTCTATTTTTTAAATATAATACAGGTTTTTTGTTATTTTTTGTTTGATCTATTTAATAGCCTCCTTCCTAACTTGCCTCTATCCCCAGTGTCAGTCCCAACAATCCACTATACACTACTACAGAACAGGTGTCATGCTATCTACCAAAAGAAAGCAGAAACAAAAAACTCCAACTTACCATGTATTCAAGGGTTCCCATGGGCTGGCCTGTAGCAATTAATTTTCTAATCACTGTCAATAAATCCTCTGATACTAAGGGGAAAAATCAACATATAATAAAACTTGACTTGCTAAAAACCATTCTTTCCCCTGAACGCATTCCACAGGAGTGATTCTCAAACTAATACTTATCAGAAACAACTGGAATGCTTCTTCAAACACAGATTCTGGGAGTAGGATGTAGCAGTTTCTGATTCACAAAG
The DNA here is from genome assembly GCF_018350195.1 of Panthera tigris. Taxonomy (NCBI): domain Eukaryota; kingdom Metazoa; phylum Chordata; class Mammalia; order Carnivora; family Felidae; genus Panthera; species Panthera tigris. The sequence goes on along the minus strand of NC_056661.1, from coordinate 44,094,969 downwards.
TCTGGGGGATAGCTTGAGAATCTGCATTTCTAACAAGTTCCCAGGTGCTATTGATCCAAGGGCAACACTTTGAAAAACACTTGTCACGTTAAGAGTATCAAAGACAATGCTAACACTAAACACGTCAAGAATATGACACTCAGTAAATTAAGAAAATATACATATGATCTGTTCTTGTCCTTTATAGTATTTGAGGCAATTGGATATAATGTTTCACTCATTACTGAACAGACACTAACAATGAGCATGCTTCTATGTGCTTTGGGATGTGTCATTCAGAACAACTCCAAAAATCACAGTTTGGCTTAGGGATTTTGCTTAACAGGTAGAAAATAGACTGTAACTTCCCACTTAATTTCTTACCTAAAATGGAAATTGCTCTACTTATTCCAATTATTAAAATGAAGAATGTTCACCATAAATTTCCAATAATTTAGAAATAAATAATACTAATGTTAAAAATCTCCACTCTTGTCATTTTAGCTACTGCATTCTTGAGAGTCTGGTATTTATTTTCACATCTTTTTTTTTTTCTATACACAAGACACAGGATTACAAAAATATATATATATCACAAATTACCTCCAATTTTATAACTGTTGTTTACTTCCAAAAATGTAATGAACATTTTCTAAGTCAATCATATAGACTGACCTCATCATCAGTTAGAATTGTTTACACATTCTTTTGTAAGAATGTGCTATTTTTATTTAATTTTGTGTTAGATACACAGGTGCCTAAATTTTCATGTAATCAAACTTACAGCAACAATAAATAAATACATACATACATACATACATACATACATACATACATATCTAGTACCTATACTTTGTGTTTATGGGGAATTTCTAACTTACAGAACTTAAGTTTTTAAGAAAACTTACCTTTTTCTTCTTTTATAGTTCCTGAATTTGGATCAAGCTAAGGAGGTCCTTCCCCAAAAGTGAAAACTATCTTAATATTTCATCTAGTAGTGTGTAATTATTTTCATATTTAAATTTCAGTCTAATGTAAATTTTTTGTTTGGAGGGTTGGTCCAATAAGCAAGTGGGCCCTTTGTATTATCTGTCATTAATCCATACTACTATTCATTTCATTTGACATTTAATTAACTCTTAAATTTCTAACTATAATTTATTGTTTCTATTAATCTGTATCTGCACAATTTTTTTTTACTCTACAGTATTTTTAAATTATTTAGCACTTTATTCACTTTTATATCTAATAAAATCCTATATCGCCTCTTCCACAATGCTGTTTCTTAATATCCTATACTTTTCTAGCCACATTTCCTCTAGATCAAATTTTGATTCATTAAGTTCAGCCTGCCCTAAATCTAAGTACAAAAATAAATAAAACTGTTGAGATTTTTATTTGTACTTCAGTAGACTTATGTATTAATTTGCACACAACTGACATCCTTAGAACGATAGTTCTTTCGACTGTAAGAACATGATGTGCTTTTGGGGGCACCTGGATGGGTCAGTCAATTAAGCATCTGACTTCCGCTCAGGTCATGATCTCACAGTTCCTAAGTTTGAGCCCTACATTAGGCTCTGTGCTGACAGCTCAGAGCCTAGAGCCTGCTTCAGACTCTGTCTCCCTTTCTCTCTGCCCCATCTGCCCTCATACTCTGTCTCTTTCTCTCTCTCAAAAATAAATAAACATTAAAATTTATTTTTAAAAAAGATGGCGTGCTTTATATGTCAATCAAGCATTTGTTTTATATTATTTAATAAACGGCAATACTTTTTTCATGCAGTTCTTGAGCATTTCCTGTTAACCTTATTTCTATGTTTTATTTGTTTTTTCGATGTATATTAATAGTATTTCCTTCACACTTCTGATTGTTATAAGCTACTGGTTTTGTTGATCTGTTATCTGGTATAAAACATTAGTTTTAAAAGTTTATAACTGTAAAACTTTTGTTGTACAATGCAAATATAATCTGAAAATAATATGTCCCTTCACACTATTAATTCTTTTTTTTTTTTAATTTTTTTCATGTTTACTTATTTTTGATAGACAAAGCATGAGCAGGAAAGGGGCAGATAGAGGAGACACAGAATCTGACGCAGGCTCCAGACTCCAAGCTGTCAGCACAGAGCCCGACACCAGGCTCCAACTCAAGAATTGAGAGAGCATGACCAGAGAAGTCGGGTGCTTAACCAACCAAGCCACTCAGGCACCCCTCTTCATTATTAATTCTTAATGTTGTTTCCCTTTACTTTCTACAACCTTCACAGCATTATTGACTAAGCACTGATAAGGGGAATTTCTGTCCCTTTTTCATTGTGAAAAGGAATGCTGTTAGTGTTTATAATAAATTGTCATGTTTACTACTATTTTTCATAAATATCCTCAATTATAATCCTGCTAAGACATTTTACTTTATTTTTTTCTAGTTTACTAAGAGCTTTATTGGGGAATGCCTATTCAATTTTATCAAAAGTCTTTTAACATCAAAATAATAATATGGAATATGGAATATTTATCTTTTTCATGGATTGTAATGAATTACATTAATATCCCTCAGAACACTGACCTGTTCATATATTTTTAGAATAAATTTGAAAAGTTTATATCATTTAATGTGATATTGACTTCGATTCACTAATATTTACATCAGCAATCACAAGGAAAATGGTCTACATTTTGTTGTTACCTGGTGCAGGCTTTATCAAATAATATATTTATTTCAGCCTCTCAAAACATAATATTTACATCAGACAGAAAATGTTCTCTTTTAGTTTTAAAATTGAAGTGTTTAAATTACTTACAGATGATTTGTTTCTTGAACTATTTCTTTTTGTTTCAATTTTTTATTTAGTTTATAGTTAACATATAGTGTAATATTGATTTCAGGAGTAGAATTTTGATTCATCACTTAGATACAACACCCAGTGCTCATCACAAGCGCCCTCCTCATACCGGTAACCCATTTAGCCCACCCCCTGCCCACCTCTCTCCTCTATAAGCCCTCAGTTTGTTCTTCATGGTTAACAGTCTCTTAACAGTTTGTGTCCCTCTCTTTTCCCTTTCCTCTATGTTCATCTGTTTTGTTTCTTGCATTTAACTATAAAACCAGCTGATTCTGCGCATTTTGCAGAACTGAGAGTAAATCTAAGACAGTATTTTGCATTTTTCCCTGCAGGTTATTCATTTAATTGGGAATTTTTCTTTTCCTGAAAAACATGGTACTGTTTTCTCAAAGAAAATCATCAATTCTGATTGCATGTATATATCCATAACTGATGACTTTGAAAATTTATTACATATCTAAGGTCTTATCCATTTTATATTTTAATATTACCTATTTATGGACTTCTCATTTTTCTGAATCAGAAATGACAAGTTTTGCTGTTCATTTTACCAGTCTTTTCAAAACACAGGCTATGTTTAATTCTATAGATTTTGTATGTAAACAATTCACTGATTTTTTATTTTTACATTACTAATACTTTTTACTAATTTCTCCTATTTTTACTATTTGTTTTCTAACTTCATGAGTTAAATATTTTGTTTACTAAATTTCAATCTTTAATATTTAAAAAAAGCAATAATGTTTGTTAAAATATCTATGCATAAATAGCTGACCACATATCAGAATATTGAGTATCTCCTGTATCTTTGAACTTTTTTTTTTTTTAAATAGCCAAAATTTTAGTTAGGCTTCCCTCTTTGACCCAAGAGCCATTCGGAAGTTGTCTTTTTTCTTTTAATTTCCAAGTAATTCTACTTTTCTACCTGTCAACTTATAATTCTACTGCTCTCTAATTAGAGAATGTAATCAGTGAAACTTAAATCTCCTAATGAGAATCTTCTTTTAGGTCTGTGATGTAACAAATTTTCATGAACATTCCACAACACTTTTTAAGGATTATAGAGGCTACACTTGTAGTATAGAACTTTCACATTATACCTTTGAATTAAATCTTAATTTTAATATTCAAATCAGTGATCCTCAAATGAGAAAAGTGAAACTGTACATACTACAATAACCTAAAAGGTCATACCAAAATGGATGAAGAGAGATGTGTGGACAACGAATTATTTTACTATAATGCTTTAGTTTACTTTTAGTTACCAAATTAACTTTAATTTAAAATTAGAATGATATTAGGGGCGCCTGGGTGGCTCAGTCGGTTGAGTGTCCAACTTCGACTCAGGTCATGAGGTCGCAGTTCGTGAGTTCGAGCCCCGCGTCGGGCTCTGTGCTGACAGTTCAGAGCTTGGAGCCTGCTTCAGATTCTATGTCTCCATCTCTCTCTGCCCGTTCCCCGTTCATGCTCTGTCTCTATCTCTCAAAAATAAATAAACGTTAAAAAAAATTAAAAAAAATAAAATTAGAATGATATTAGAAGATGTAGAAGTTTGTGCTATCAAAGAAGAAATTTGAGCTTAAAACTGTAAAAACAAAAATCACATTACACTTTTTACATTGAATTTCTCTAATACAATTCTAGGAAGTATGTTAAAATTTCCCAGACTGGTAGCACTGTGTTAATTTTTCCATGGATTTTTAAGTTTCAAATTCATCATACTTTAATGCATGATTTTCAGTGCATAAGGGTTTAATACTACTATATCTTGTTTAATGGTTGAATTTTTAACAATAGAAATATTCGTTGGGTCACCTGGGTGGTTCAGTTGGTTAAGCGTCCGACTTCGGCTCAGGTCATGATCTCACGGTTGGTGAGTTCAAGCCCCGCATCAGGCTCCGTGCGGACAGCTCAGAGCCTGGGTCCTGCTCCGGATTCTGTGTCTCCCTCTCTCTCTCTGCCCCTCCCCAGCTTGCACTCTGTCTCTCCCTCTCTCAAAAGTAAATAAACATTAAAAAAAAAAATATTCATGTGTGCCATCTAATACTTTATTAAGTGGACTGTGATAATGGTATAATTAACCCTGATTTTTTGGGGGGGAGTGGGGTAGTGATGGTGGTTGAAGGCTCTTATATCTTTGCACATCCATTGATTCCATGAGTTGACAACCATTTTTTAACCACAAGCTCAACCATGCTAAGCGTAAGTTGTGTAATTGTGAATAACCTCATAATTTTGTGCCATTTTCTTCAAATGTGCCCTCTTTTAAATGGTAAATGCATTATACTTTTAATGTGATATAAGAATATCTGTTTTATAATTAAGATTTAACTGCCTTCAGTTATAACTTGTATCTTTTCTATCACTTTATTTTAGTTTGTGTTTATATTTTCTTCTTTCCCCCCAATTTTTTCAAATTATCAGACTTATTTTTCTTGTTTATTATATTCCATTCTCTAGCATACAGATCTCTTCATCTTATCTCTACTATACTTAGTTATCTTAAAATATGTAAGCATATTATCTTACAATACAAACAGATGCAACATCAGTGCTCAATCATTAAACTGTCTCTAAGAGCTCCCTCTTCAAGAACAGCACACGGCATTTGTTCAGTGATCCCTTCACCCTACACTCCCCTTTTCACTCTAACTTGTACACATTGCCTACTTCTGATATAAGGTGAATTTTAGTTTTAGGAAAAAATATTTACATTGTATTCTTTCTAGTTAAATACTTTCCCTAAACCATTACGTTAACATTTCATGAGTACATTATCAACAGTAAGTTAGTTATGTAATTTACTGGACTCTCACAGGTTACCAAATATGGCTGGGTGTTGGGGCGCCTGGGTGGCTTGGTCGGTTAAGCGTCCGACTTCGGCTCAGGTCATGATCTCACGGTCCGTGAGTTTGAGCCCCGCGTCGGGCTCTGTGCTGACAGCTCAGAGCCTGGAGCCTGTTTCAGATTCTGTGTCTCCCTCTCTCTCTGCCCCTCCCCTGTTCATGCTCTGTCTCTCTCTGTCTCAAAAATAAATAAACATTAAAAAAAATATATGGCTGGGTGTTAAGTCACCTGGGGAACTTATTAAAAATACAGACTTCCAGGCCTTATCTCAAGTTTATATATTTCATCCCTAACTTTGGACTCTAAGAATCAGCATTAAAAGTCTGATGACAGAATTTTAATGCAGTCAGCCCAGGGCAGCATATGTGACCATTATATCATGTCCTCCTCATTCATGACAAATTCTGACTCATTTTTAGTTTGGGTATAGTACCTCATTACATTTCCCCTCCCCTCTTTTTCTTTTTTTTTTCTATTTGTCAACTCTCCCACCCCCTTAGCCCCCCTCCCCCCTCTCCTTTAGGAAAAATTCATTTATAGAATTCTTTTAATCCTGTTACGTATCAAAATGTACTCTTTCCTGGGGCCCCTGGGTGGCTCAGTCAGTTAAGTGTCTGACTTTGGCTCAGGTCATGATCTCATGGTTCAAGAGTTTGAGCCCCACATAGGGCTCTGTGAAGACAGCTCAGAGCCTGGAGCCTGCTTTGGACTCTGTGTCTCCTTCTCTGTCTCTCTGCCCCTCCCCACCCCTCTCTCTCTCTCTCTCAAAAATAAACAAAGATTAAAAAAAAAATGTTTTTTAATGTACTCTTTCCCTTCCTGTATGTGCAAAGAGTTTGATTAAAGAATACCAGAGTTGTAACTCTTCACTCAGAGTTATGTTGCACTGTCCTCCAGCATTTTGTGTTAGAGATGACAAATTAGGTAACAAATTCTCATTTCCTTGTAAGTAAACTATTTTTTTGTGTGTCAATTATTCTATGAATTTTCTTTTTGTCCTTGGAATTCAAAATTTTCACCATGATATGTCTAAACGGTTTTATTTTCATTAATCTTCACCAGTCTGTGGTGGGTTCACTTAATGTGAAAGATTCAAGACTTAGTTCCACTTAGGGGAAATGGTAATCTATAACTTTATACTTCTTCCTCATATCTGTTCTATTTCTAAAACTCCTATGATTAGCTATGAGATGAGCCCCAGGACTTACAGTTTCATCTCCTTTATAAACTGTCTTTTTGTTTGTAGTTATGCTCATTTTGCCAGACCTCCCTTAATTAATTTGGTTTCCAGTAATATCCTTTCTGATATTTACAGTGTTGACTAAGGCGGATGATTTGTGTTTTTTCCTACCTTTCTCTTTCTGTTTTGTTTTGTTGATTAATTTTTAAAGTTTCCCTATTTTTTTCATGATTGTTTTTGTTTGATAAATGCAACATGCCCTTGTGTCACTGGAAACCTCAACGGGTCTATTAACTTAGTCATCTCCTATATGTGCCTTTAAACTTTCTCAAAACAGTGGCGGTACAGACTGTGACAGTTCATCTGGCCAGTAGATAACAAGAGTATCTTTCATCATTCCCTAAGTTTGGCAAATAGTGTGAAGTCAATAAACAGGTCACAACAAGTCACCTACACTTCTTTTTTGCATGAATGGTAGCCTTGGATACACCTCAAAATTTCAAGTGTATGGGGACCCTTAACCATTTCCCAGTTGTGGGACACAGTCTTCCCTATTATGTTGTAGAGAGTTAAAAAAGAACCAAAGTCCCAAATAAAACAAAACAAAATCCTGATTGAAGCGCCAGTGTGGTCTAATGTTCAAATTTCTTCACAATGAAAGATTTTTAATTTTTTTTTAAAATCCACATACATATACATGCGTACATTATGTGAACATTAAAAGCAAGTATTTTTCAATACAATGAACAGAATTTTGAAAACTTAATTCTCAATCAGATAGGAACCTCAAGGCAATGAACAAAAATGAATTCATGTGCAAATCAAGTTCAATCATAATATGCTGAAATGAATACAATGTATATAAGAAAACTACACCAAATTATGTGGTATTTTTATTTTGCCCTCATTCACACCTACACTACATTTAGTCTGAAGCTTAGGTTCTCATTGAAAAAGAATAAAACTAAAGAAAAAATAAGGTATTTAAGACACTGGTAAAAGATGCACAATCAATATCTTATGTACAAACAGCAGTGGTTTCAGCTTAATTTCAGAAGCAAACATTCCAATCAATCAATTTATACTAAAGAACTGATTCCAGGTTTCTATCAAAAAGTGATTGATTTATGGGCACGTGGGTGACTCAGTCAGTTAAGCTTCCAACTCTTGATTTCAGCTCAGGTCATAATTTCACATTTCATGGGATGATGAGGTCATGGTTCATGAATTCGAGCCCCAGTGTCAGCACAGAGCCTGCTTGGGATTCTCTCTCTCTCCCTTCTTCTCTGCCCCTCACCAACACTCACTCACTCTAAGTAAATAAACTTTTAAAAAACTAATTAATATAATTGACCTAAGTAGTTGCTGGGATTACTGTAAGTGAACACTGTACCTATCAAAACAACATGAAACAAGAATACTTCCATTCTGATTAATATATACAAACCTCATAATGCACTACTATATGAACACCTCATATTTCATGGTCTTATTACTTAACATATTTGAAATAGAAATATGTTCTAATCATGACTTAGAGTCTTCTACTTCTTTCTCTGTGACACTGTGATTTATAATAAGAAACATACATTTGGTCTTTATCCACGGTTCCTCGCACAGACCTGCTTTAACTCTTGTAATTTCCCTATTGATAAGAGTACTAGGAGTATCTTTTGCTCTAGTTTTTGGTCTTTAATTCTGGTTCCTGACACAGAGATCCTAAATTTCCTAGATCGTAGGAGCATCTTTTTTTTTTTTTTTCTTTCCCCCTAATGACACATTCCTTGGTAGTCTAATGAACAGTTCCTGAACGTGGTCTGGTCACCAAGAAGACCAAGACATTATTAGAAACTTAAAATTTTCAGCCCCAACCCCTATCCTCAGGAAAGGGAAGAGGGCCTAGAGATTGAGTGAATGATTCAACACATCTCCATGATGAAGCCTCCATACAAATTCCAAAAGTATAGGGTTTGGGAGAACTTCCCAGTCAGTGAACACATCCCCCATGCTGGGAAGGTGGGACACCCCAACTCCATGGGGAAAGAAGCTTCTGCAATCAGGGCCCTTCCGGACCTTGCACTATGTTTCTCTTCTTCAAACTGTTCATCTATACCTTTATCATATCCTCTATTATGTACTAAATGTAAATGTAAGTAGGTCACTGAGTTCTGGGAGCTATTCCAGAAAATGGCCAAACCCAAGGAGGGGATCCATGGGAACCTGTGAAGTACACCCAATTGGAAAGAAGTTGTAGGTAACCTGGGAAACTACCCCTTGCATTCGGCATCTGATGTAGGGGACAGTCTTGGAGAACTGAGCCCTTAACCTGTGGGGTCTCTGCGGACTCTGGCTGATGTCACAAATGAACTGTGGGGCATTCCACTGGTGTCACAGACATATGCCTGCTGTAGGGAAAAGCCCCACACATCTGGTGCCACATGCGTTTGCAGTGTGGTAGTAGTGTGAAAATGGAGGAGAAACACACAGCAGGAGTGTGTTTTTCTTATACACTCTCTACAGTGCAGTCCATCATTTCAGTCAGTCTTGTGCCAGAACCTGGCACTCTTCTATGCTCAGACTGCATCTGGGAAAATTCTGATCATATATCAACACGCATAATATCTGGAGCTCAAGCCTGAAGAGGAGTCATTCTTGGCACCTCTTCCCACCTCTGCCAATACCCCAACTACAAACCCAGGTCCTTCACTGTGACTTCTGAGCACCTCTCAGATCTCTCTCTACCCTCACTCTTCAAACCTCATTACAAGCCACCATCTAACCCGAATAGCTCTGTTTCTCATCTTCTTCCCTCAACCTATTCTTAAGTGCTAAAATGATCTTTTAAAAATACCTGCTCATGACATTTTATGCTTATAATCTTCCAATAACCTTCCATTCCCTAATAATTAAACCCAGAAAACTTAACACAGCCTAAAAATTCATAATCTAGGCTCCTTCCTCTCCACTTACAACCTCCAGCATCTACTTGCTTCAGCCACAATGAATTTCTATCCATTCCTGGAATTACAGTGCTTTTCTCTCCCTGCACCTCTGCAGGGTCTCTGCAAAACACACAATTTCCTGCACAAATGCCTACCTAAAACCTATTTGCCCTACAAATCTCCATGTTGACCCCCTCTTTTACTCACTCATAGTAACTGATACTCATTTTTGTTCCTTACCACAATCATAAATCAAGTACAATTGTTTATAATCTATTCCTCCACCCCAAAACATAAGCTCTGTGAGGATAGCTGTTGTGCCCTGTCGCTCCCAACTATATGGTCAGATATAAGTACAGAACCATGTACACCGAAGGAAGGTGCTCAATACGTACTTACTGAATTTATGAATCAAATGTGAAAAATGGAAATCGGGGTGGGGGTGCAAACTTAATAATATGCATCCATATACATTGCTGAACAACTTAAAGACAGCCTCAAAAAATGGTAACACACACTTAGCGTCTGTTGAGGAAGTGTGAATGGCCTCAAGAAAGCCTTCAGCTGGTATGGAAGCATTGCTAGAACTGGGTGATAAAATCACCCTAGCTACTGGTCAGAATATGGAGCATGACAGTGACAACAATAACTCAGTGAGGACTTGCTATGGGCAAGGCACTGCCATGCAGCTGGTGTGGATTCCATTCCTTACTCCTCATCACAACCCTCTGAAGTGAGTACCATTGTTACCTCCATTTCAAAATTGTTGAAACTGTGCCTCAGAAACGTCATTTGGCTTGCCTGAAGTCACAGCAAGATAATTAATACTTGGTCACCCAACCAGGACACAAACCCAGTTTTGTCTGCCTTCATAGCCTAAGCTCTTAACCACTATGTAATGCTATCTCCTGATTCCAACACTAGCATTTGTATGACCTTGGCCAGGATAGCTCTCCTACTTGTTTCACAGTTGCCTTTTCAGTAAAAGGATGGTTTTGAACCAAATGACTGCCAAATTGCACTCCACTGCTAACAATCAACAGAACATATATTTATAGAGTCATAGACAGAACACCATGAGATTGACAGTCAATGATACAAATTTTATTTTTCTAAAGATTTTAAGTAATCTCTACACCCAACATCGGGCTCGAAGTCACAACCCCAAAATCAAGAGTTGCATGTTCTACTGAATGAGCCAGCCAGGCACCCTTCAATGATAAAAATTTTAAATTACAATTTAGTAACATGTCCTTTCCATCCTACTTTGGCTTTTCCACAAGCAAATTAGGTAACTCTGCATTTAACTAGACTATTATTTTTCAATAACTTTATCAATACTAGCATAATATATTAGAAAGAGGGGAAAGCAAAGCTAAGAAAAATAAGAGTCTGGGTGAGATTTGAAGTTAAATAACAGTGGAAAAGAAATATGCATTTCCTAACAGCAAATCACATACATACCAGCCAGGGCAGGTGGTCCAAGGTTAAACATAAATGTGGGTAAAGGTTTGTCAAAGGATTAAACATTAAAAAAAAAAAGCTGTCAAACTGACCATATTATTGTTCAGATAAAAAAAAAAAAGATTATAGTAGGACAAACATAATCCATTCAAACACTGCTTTAAAAATAAAATAGGGTATTTTAATGGCTGCTTACAGATCTCATATTCTACAAATCACCTGCAAAAAAATGTCTCACATCACAAAACAGAATGCTTCAATAGTCCTCAGAGAAAGGCAGTGAAGGGGGAAGGTTGAAAGTGCCTGGCAGATAGAAAATCCATTTAATATGAAATCCACAGGGCAGAGAAACTGGATACCTTTCATGAGGACAGTCTCAAAACCAAACTTCTGTTGCCTTTTCTGTTATTTCCTACCCCTCTGAGACCCCTACAATCTCCCAATGATCAGGCAAAAATGGCTTGTATCACCATTTGGATCATAGGTTCATAAGGAACCTAAGGTAGGTTAGAACAAGAGGGGGAAAATATGCCTAATGGTTTTGTGTTCTGCTTTGATTTATTTATATGTATATATAAAAATACATATACATATACATTTTTTTAATATTAAGAAAGTTCATAAGGAAGAGTTAGGAAGGCATAGATATGGTAGCTTTGGGGATATGCTGAAAAGTATTATTTTCTTTTAAAACGCAAAAAAAAGTTCAAATTCATGAAAGCAGTGTGTTTATACTGAGGAGCAGAAGTCTCAGTAGGAAGATCCTTTTTAAAAGTATCAATTCTGGAGCATCACTGTTACAGAACCAAGTCCCTGATCAGATTTTGTCTTGGGCTAAGACAGTTAATCAGCACTCCAGGAAATTTTGTAGGCTTGATGCCAAGATTGCTGACGGTGATCTGAGACTTCATCCCTACTTTACACTCTGCCTCTCAGGATCCCCTCATCCTACATTAGGCTCAGAGGCTTTGAACTGAAAGCCTATGGGCCAATTATACCTCACAGAAATGTCCTATCTAGCCTGCAGAGTGCTGCCTCCAGTGTCTCATGCTTTATAAAGAATGTTGGGCTGGTTCCCCCCATTTTTAAATCTGGAGATGTAACCCCTTCAAAAACAAACAAAGAAAAACCACAAGATGCCTTGATTCTATTGAAGATCTTAAGAAACAACTTCAAGTTCACAAATGGCAAGAATGGACGGGCAGTGATCAGCCGCACATACATACCTTCTCTGCAGCAGCTCCAGCCTCTGCAGATTCAGCCATTCATATATTCTGTAACTAGTCTGATTCTCTTATTTAGATTGCCTGATGGTCTTTGTGGCCCCTGCTGGAATAGACATTTTCACTTCCCTGTATCAGTCATGATTCACTCCACTTAGAGTTTAGGCTCTTTTCACATGTGGTACAGAAAAGAAAATGAGGATAATCTGTCCGGCCATTTTCATGTAAGAATCAAACATTTCTGGTGGTTGTCTTTGGTATAACAGGTCCATTTGTCCTTCATAATTCTTTCAGTAGTTGCTAAGACCACAACTACATTTGTATGGTAAGAAACTGTTAAATAAAGCTTTTATTTCTTTATTATTTATGAACTTTATTTTAAGAAACATTGACTATGTATGTACTAAAATATTAATGGACAAATAATGAAGGACAGTAGACTTCTGGACACATGTCTACACTTCTTACATTAATACTTCTGGAAAACAACATACCCCCTTTGGTCTTTTTGTTATAACCTCCATTTTCTGGAACATGAAATTTACCAGAGCTGTTATAAAGCTCTTCAAACATTTTCATTTCCCACGTAGTACAGCATGCCCAAGATTAAAGAACATGTGAATTAAATCTTGGCAACTTCTACTAAAATGAATCCAAGCACTAGTCCTTGTAATTTAGGGTATGAAGTTGAGACTCTACTCTAATTTCAGTATAAATGAAATCATCCTCCTTAATTTGGGGTTCTTTTCATTCATTTTCATAAGATTTCTGGGAGTGATTTTATGTAAATGTGTGCTTAATCATGCCTCTTGAATGAAAACAATGATTTATTCTACACCTACTTATGAAAGACTATTAATTTCTGAGAGAATCCAAAGGGAAAAGTTTATGTCAAGAACTAAATAAGTAAAGATAAACTGAAAACATTCATTCAAAACTATAGCTTAATGAATACTACAGTTTGGATGGACTATGTATTGAAATTTAAAACTAGTATTTATAGGACACCTCCTCTAACCAGCACTGCCCTAGGACATCTTATGGGACATTTCACTTTATCGTCAGAAAAAACAATTTTTACACCTGAGTCTTAGATCTTAAAAAGTTTTTCCAAAATCATCGAGGTAGTAAACAATAAAGTCACATTTTGAAACCAGACAGTATTCCAAAGCTTTCTCATGTTACTTTGCAGAGGTAATCCTCAGTTTATACATGCAAAACCTATGAAGATTCCTTACCAGTCAGCTGCACCCATAACAGTTTGCAATTTTATAAGCTCTTCTAATGATCTTCAGGAACCAGTCCTTTGGCAGCTTAGGGTTCCATTGATTCCAGAGATTTCTTCCTAAGCCATCCTTTCCTCAGTTGGTTGTGACTAATCCCACCAAGTCTTACCAACTCTCTTCTCTCAACCCCAACAAATACACATACCTTGTTCTTCCCCCCCGTCTCACTTCTCTCTGGGTCGCAAATTTTTTATCTGTATCTTCTATCTCATATCTGTATCTGCATCTCCTATCTCAAAACCCTCTTCCTCTAAGAAGCCATCATTATTCCTACCCCATTCTCTCTTTGATTATTTGCCAGGCATCACATAATCTATTTTTTATATTAATATGTGCGCATCACACTTATCTCACTTCTAAAACATTTTCTTCCATTTGTACATGTGTAAGATAGTAATTTCATATCAGAAAGCAAAACTCTTTCCTTAGAAATCTATTCAAGGGGCGCATGGGTGGCTCAGTCAGTTGAGCATCTGACTTTAGCTCAGGACATGATCTCACAGTTTGTGGGTTCAAGCCCCGCATCAGGCTCTGTGTTGACAGCCTGCTCAGAGCCTGCAGCCTGCTTCAGATTCTGTGTCTCCTTCTCTCTCTCTGCCCCTCCCCGGCTCATGCTCTATCTCTTGCTGTCTCTTAAAAATAAATAAATGTTTAAAAAAATGTTTTTTAAAGAAATCTATTCAAGAGGGTCTTCTGGGTGGCTCAGTACATCAAGCATCCAACTTCAGCTCAGGTCATGATCTCACAGCTCGGGAGTTCAAGTCCCACATTGGGCTCTGGGCTGATAGCTCAGAGCCTGGAGCCCGCTTGGGATTCTGTGTCTCCCTGTTTCACTGCCCCTGCCCCACTCATGCTTTGTCTCTCTCTTCTTCAAAAATAAATAAACATTAAAATTTTTAAAAAGAAAAAAAAAGTCTATTCAAGAAAGTAGTGAAAGAAAAATGCATCAGAGGTGCCTGGGTGGCAGTTAAGCATCCAACTTCGGTTCATTCGAGCCCCACATCAGGCTCTGTGCTGACAGCTGACAGGGAAACCTAATGTACACTGGAGTGTGCTTTCGGACGAAGTGACATATAAAGTGAGATTATAAAGATGAATAGGTATTACAGAGGGGCACTGAAGGAGAAATAAACTACAAACACAAGGACACTTGCCAATGACAGTGACAGCTTCGGATTCTGTGTCTCCCTCTCTCTCTACCACCCCCCCCCCAAAAAAAATAAATAATCATAAAAAACTGCATCAAAGAGGCAGGGAGAAAGAAAAGGAAGGAGATTACTACGGAAACTGGAAAGAGGACGTACAGACATACAGATGAGAGATTTTAATGACCCCCCCCCAAAAAAAATGATTCAGAGACTTGTGAAATAAGCACCTCATGAACACACACTTACCTATTCCCAAATATTCATGACATGCTGTCTTAATGAGGGAATGGACCATGACCGCTTAATATAGTTCATAGCAATATGTCTAGTTTTTTTCATGATGTTGTTCAACCACAGAACTGACAAAACTGGGGCGAGAAAATTAACATATTCATATCCTAATTCTATCACCACTTAATGCTGTGATCCTGTAATAAGGTATTTGACTGAGTTTCTTAGCCTCCATCTCCTCATCTATATAAGAATCTACAATGAATCTTACACTCCAATGGAAACAAATTATTATCTAAATCAGGGTTCATATACAGTTGTATTTCTTATTCTTCTGATTTCTGTCTTCATGTCTCACATACGTAATGGGAAGTCCTTGAACATCCACCCCAGGGAGTAGATATCCAATCATTGCCATTGCTAAGTACGGCCACATGGTGGCACTATTTAAAGGATGCTGCCTGGTAGGTTAAGCCATTGCAGCAATGGATTTTCCTGGTATATAGATCCTTGTACATCTTCCACGGGGCATATGGAAGACAATCTCATTTTTTTGAATGCTTAGTTCATCAAAGATGGCCAGTACTTGCGCTTCCCAGTTTATCATGGCTCGGTTGTTTGTTTAATTCCCACAAACAGCCACCTCCTGGGCACCAGCAAGTCATGGAAACACTGAGCAGGAATGGTTCAGGCATGTACCATCTAAAATTCCACATCTTCTCTCAACGATACCAAATATTTTACTTTTAGGCTCAATTTTCCCCCTTCTGGGGCAGCCATGCTACTGGCCTGCCCCTTATGGGGAAATTCACATATATGCTTTCAAGGAGAGTCATTTTGGAGTATCTGTCACTGAAGAAGAGAAGAAGCAAACCCAAGTGTAACAACCCTCCCCCCTTTTGTAGGACCTCATCTACAAAACATAACTATAAACTAGGTCAAATATTTTGATAGAAAAGTAAAGATGCAGTGAGGAAACAATACAGGGAAACCTAATGTAGACTAGAGGGTGCCTTCTGAGGAAGTGGCATATAAACTGAGATTATAAAGATGAATAGGGATTATAAAGGGGCATTTAAGGAGAAATAAACCACAAACACAAGGACACTTGCCAATGTGGTTTCACAGTAGAGAACAAGGGAGAGAGTGAGAAGATGATGAACCTGGAGAGGAAAGTCAGGTGCAGATCAAGTGGAGCCTAGGACTACATGGTCTCCAAGACACTTCCAAATGATCATCTCTTGGAGTCAATGGCCATCAGAAACCTGGTAGAAACAAATTTAGTTGTCATTCAAGTCAGTGACAAGAGAAAGGAGCTGGATCCTATAACATAGAGACTTTAAGGGTGTCCTCTATCCTTATCATCACTCTTCTCAGTAGCTGACCCTTGGAGACCCCAACTCACAAAATTACCTCCCAGGGACAGATAATCTGTGCTTGCATATGTGTGGCATCCGGTGCCCCACTTCCCTATAAAAGACACAGAGCCTCCACTTTCAGAAGCTGAAAAGCCAGACAGATATCTGAAGCAAATATGCATCGCTATACAGGAATTAATGCAGGCAAGTAAGCATGGGGGGGGGGGGAGAGAGAAAGTGAGAGATGGGGGAGGGAGATAGGGTGAGGGACAGAGAGAGAGAGATGGGAAATCCAGGTTTTAAATTAACCTCTAAACATAATGAGAGGATTATGTATAAGGCTCACTGTATTAAAATCCTAAGCTATTCCTGGAAACAAACCTTTCAGGGCAAAAACAAGTTAAATGAAAACGACTGGCAAGATGCCAAAGTCTAAGACACCAAAATACTCAAATTTTGAAAAGGTACTTCAACTGAGAAAGAGGCAGATGATGGAAGAGGTTTTGTTATTGTCAGATTTGGGACAATGAGCTTTTTTTGCCATCCATCAAATTTATTTACCATGAGCAGAACTTTTTTCCCTGGGCAGTCCCATACAGAGAGAGAGATTCTAGTGATTTAATTTCCTCTGTATTTCTTGCTCTTTCAAGGATCACACAGAAGATGATTAAATGGCTTTTCTGTATTGTTTGTTAAATTTGACTCTTCCCACGAATTGGGGGTGGTTCCCATGGGAACCTCTAGCCGTGGTATAAGAGCAAAACAGATCACAATCATCTGAATCTGCACTGAAAGCACAATTGGCAAAATACTTTATTCAGCGTTTCTATAGGAGCAATTCTTGATAAATGTATAAATACAACTCCAAGATATAAGTGAGTAAAAGTCTGTTTCATTGTTGCTTAATCCTCTCCCCAAGTAAAGATCATGAAACATTTTCCTTACAAAAAAAGTTATTTTGCACACAAACTCACACAAGGACATTATACCAGAAACTGTCTCTAATGTTACCAGCAAAATAGGCCAGTGACACTGGAATGGTTCAGAGTGGAATGGAATTTCAGGGAGAAAACAATGACTGTATGCATTTTTCTGGAGACAACAAATTACCATTTTGAAAAATGGCAGAATGTAAATTTAATTAACCAGTATAACCTCATATTGCTTCAAGTAGGCACTATTCATATAAGGTACATCCAGAAATAAATTATACAAAGTAATTCTCTTGTACATTTGTGATTTTTCATTCAGTCCCAAAAACTTTTTAAAAATCCTGAAGATCCCACACTGTCTTTCTAATACAATTACCTTTTTTGTACAATTTATGCATGACTTATACATCTCCAGTGCTGTTAACTCTAGTGGAAGCCAACACAATCTCTCATCTAGGAAACAGAAATAGCCTCTTGACTGCTCTTCTCACATCCTTCCCTACAACGCAGCCAGAGCAATATTTAAAAGACAAAGGGATCACTACTTACACACACTTCAAGTACTTCCCACCTCATTCAGAATAAAACCCAATACCATTCTCTCTGTGATGGGGCTAGGATTTAATCTCATATCTATCCTCTTTCCACGAAATTCCTCAAAAAGTTACCTTATTCACCATTTCCATGTAGTCTCCTTATCCACAAACTCATTCCTAATGAGGCTTGCACCTCTGCCTGGGAACTGCATGTATCAAGGTCAACAACAGCCCCCAGGTTACCAATTACAATGACCAATTCTTAGTTGCCTGCCTTTGACAGAGTTTATCACCTTGTCCTCCTCCATATTATTTTTACTCACTTAACTTTTTATAGCAACTTATTTTCCTTCTACCTCACTGGTCGTTCCTTCTCAGTTTTCTCTGCTTGTTGCTCCTCTCTGGGCATCTTGTAATGATGCAGTAATGCAATCTGTGGTTACCTTCTCTACTACATTCACTCCCATGGTGATCTCATTTCATCCTGTTGTTTTAAATACCATCAATATGCCAATAACTGCTAACTTTCTATCTCCAGGCCAGACCTCTTCTCAACTCCAGACTCTTATATCCAACTCCCTATTTCACTCCACTGCTTAGATGCACTATTGGTTAGTTACTGCCATAAAACTTCTGCGTAACTGATTGCCCTAAAACTCAGTGACTTATAAGCAGCCATCGATTTGCATAGATCTGCAGGTTAGTAAGGGTGTGAAGATCTAAAATGGGCTCAGAGGGCAGCTTCAAGCTGTAGGTCTAGCTGCACTTAGCTGGGACAGATCTGCTTCTCTTGCACTCACTCACACGGGAAGCAAGTCAGAGGTCACCAGCTACCCAGGGGAAGTTCTATTCATAATGAAGACAGAAGCACATGAGGCTAAGCCCAACATCTTAATCCCACATTTCACCTCATTTCTAAGGACCCACTGGCCAAAGCCATTTGCACCACAAAGCTTAAGTCAGCAGTGGGGATACACACACTGCCCATAGACAAAGGAGCATTAACCACCATGTGTAACAGGTGTCTCCCAGTTGACATATCCAAAACTCACCCAGTCCAAACCTACTCCACTGCACCTCCAGAAACCTTTAAATTATATTCAGAATCTGACAGTCTTACCATTTCCACTACCCATGTGTATTAGCTACCAGAATGTGTCCCCTGGCTTACTACATTATTGTTCAGGCAGGTATCCCTGCCTTAACCCTCCAGCGCAGCCCGTGCCACCTAACTTACTCCTCTCCATGCACACACAGATGGTACCTCATTTCATTCAGAGTCAAAATGAAATACTGACAGTGGTTTAAAGGCCTTACATGAAATACCACTTATTACCTATCCAAACCTGTTTTCAACGACTGTCTCTCACTCTGTTCTGCTCAGAAAATTCCCTGAGACTTTATCAATAAACTAGGCTTAATGCCACCTAATGACTTTTGCACTAGTTCCTATCTATGTCTGGCAATTTCCTCTCCTAGACACAGGTAGCTAACTCCCCTAGCTCCTTCAGTATTTTGCTTGAATGTCACCTGTTCTATAAGGGCTACCTTACACTCACTATTTTAAATTGTAGCCCACCCACCCCATACTCCTAACCTCCCCCCATTATTTTTTGTTCATATCACTGATCAGCTAATACTCTACATCATTAATCCTTTTGTTGGGCTTGCTTATTTTCTTCCCCTTCTGCCCCGGTCCAACCCCTTCCATCTTCTCAGCCTGGCAATGTAAATGTCCTAAGAGGAAAAATAAATTTTATTTTATTCATTGGTATATATCCCAAACATCTTGAAAATATCCCCTGGAATCCAGAAAGCAACAAAAATGAATTTGTCACTGATACTCATTCTCAACCACACCAAGCTCTTTCTTGCCTTGGAGCCCTGACATTGGCTGTTCCTTCTGCCTGGAATCTTCTTTGCCCAGATAGCTTCCCTCTCACCATTCCACTCTCTGCCCACAGACCATTTCACCACTGGGGCCACCCGTGGTCACTTCATCTGAAGTACAACCCTTCTTCTTGCATCTTTGGCCCATTTTCCTGCTTCATTTTACTCATCATATTTTCAAACTTTCAAAAATAACATTTAATTGCTTGTTACTGTCTGTATTCTCCCATGGGATTCAAGCCCCATGAGAACGGAAGCTTGGTTTTTCTTACTCATCACCACCTCCTCAACTCAGCAGTGGCCAGTGGGCTAGAGCAACACACACACACACACACACACACACACACACACACGCACGCATGCACGCACGCACACACACACAGTTGCTTAATAAAGGTCCTCCCTCAAAGAGGAGGAAAAACAAATCTTGGCCACCTAATGTAAAAGAAAAATGATAACTGCACAGAAGGGAGGGAGAGCTTTAAGAAATTAAATAGAGGGAACAAGAGTGTTGTGGTTAAACAGAATGTTCCCAAGTTCAATCATCCTTAAAAGCTATAGGAGAGTGCCCCACTCTTCCCAGATAAACATGCTTGAGAACTACTTTAAGAGGAAAACCAAGAAAAATCAGCTGCTGGTACTCATTTTAGGTTAACTAATTTCCTCAATAAGAAAACATGCATAAAATGAACAAACAAGTTATTTGATGTTTCAAATGATTAAGTGCAAGCTGAGATAGCTTTGAAGTAGCTGCTACATAATCCCCAGGGGAAGATCTGCACACAAAAAACCAGACTATCCCTGGGAAACAGGCTTCTCCAACAAGGGGGAAGAATCAGAAAAACATGTCCTATACTTGGGTGTAGCTACCTGCAATTTCAAATTTCCAAAGAAAGCAAGGAAATGAAGAGACCCTAATTTTCTTAAGAATGTTAAGAAATATAATTGTGTTAAGAATTAGTCTTAGAGGGGATCCTAGATGGCTCAGTCGGTTAAGCATCCGACTTCGGCTCAGGTCATGATCTCGTGGGTTTTGAGTTGGAGCCCCAAATCGGGATCTGTGCTGACAGCCTGGAGCCTGCCTCAGATTCTGTGTCTCCCTCTCTATCTGCCCCTCCCCTGCTCATGCTCTGTCTCTCAATAGTAAATAAATAATTGTTAAAAAATTAAAAAAAAAAAGAATTAGTCTTAGAATACCTTACAAATAACAAATAACTGTCATTTAGCCAGTATTTTTATTACTGTTTTCTTGCTTATTAAAAACACACCGTTATAAATGCTTTCATACATTAGTATCTTTATTTCCCACAACCACTATGCAGTAATTCCCTATTCTATCTCTATTATGGAGATGAGGAAAGAGAGGTACAGATAGTTTTAAAAACTTACCTGAACTCACTTAGCTTAAACCCAGAGTTTTGCTCCAGGGAGCATGGTCTTAACTCCTACGGTACATGCTTCTTCAAGGGTAATGCCAATGTATGAAGGGCTTACAATGAGTCAGCATGGT
The DNA here is from genome assembly GCF_018350195.1 of Panthera tigris. NCBI lineage: Eukaryota > Metazoa > Chordata > Mammalia > Carnivora > Felidae > Panthera > Panthera tigris. The sequence continues at coordinate 44,073,597 of NC_056661.1, read as the reverse complement.
GCTTAGTGCTATGTAGACATTAGCTGGTAAATGTATGTGAATCAACGAAGTCATTATTTTCTCCAAGCTAATATCCTGCATATGTCCTTCTGCTTTACAACATAAAAAATAAAGGCTTTCTCCATTTCTCAGTTTGTGCTGAGACTCAAAGGTATGCCTGACAATCTTGTGGAAATCCTTTCCAGTTATTGGACTAGAGTGGGTCAAGCTCCCTGTTATGTTGTCACCATGACAAAGTGAAAACATGTAAGTTAACAATGTAACCTACAAGGCAACTGGTTCTTGCCATTTCACTAAATACTAAAAAATTTTATATTGTGGGGAAAACTTACTGCATCAATTTATATAAATTTAAGCATTACTGTTGTAGGAGCCCAAGGCAGGCTACCCCCAAACGTGCCACTTTAGAAAAAGTTTATTTCCAGCTGAAAGTGATAATAACCCAGGGTGCCTGGGGCACTCAGTGGGTTAAGTGGCCACCTTTGGCTCAGGTCATGATCTCCCAATTCATGGGTTTAAGCCTGTGTCAGGCTGTTGCTGACAGCTCAGAGCCTGGAGCCTGCTTCAGATTTTATGTCTCCCTCTCTCTCTGCCCCTCCCCCATCCACAGTCTGTCTCTCTTTCTCTCTCAAAACTAAAATAAACATAAAAAAATAAATTTAAAAAGCGATAAAAACCAAACAGAGGCAGAAAAGTGTTCTGCCTCCATAACTACCTAAATTTACATGGGAAAGAAGAACCTCCAACAAGAAGAGCATTATTAACAGGGGTCCCCTTTACCAAAGGAACTTACTTACTGCTTAAGAGGGCAACTGTGTTTTTCCGAACATCTCCTTTCACCTCCCTGCTAATGAGTTTTCTCCCCTATCCTTCTCCTTAGCTCATATAAACTTCATGCGGCCTGTCTTTGGAATTTCATGTCTGAGAGGATTCCCTGTACATACGCCTATTAAATTTGGTCTCATGTCAGTTTGATTCCAAGTCCAGCTAGAGGGACCACAGGGCAGAGGAAGGTCTTCCTCCTGGACAGGTGGCATAGTCGGCAGGATACTGTAACTGGCTGTACACTGCTGACCCCAGACACTGCTTCACCTGAGAGATTCTTGGGACATCTCACAAGCAACTGGCAGAAGATGAGATTTCTTACCATATAAGCCTCCTAGTACCTCTATCTGCGGAATCCTATAGAGCAAGAATGTTGAGAGCCCTTTTCTCTCTTCCTATATTTACATTAGCAGTAAAAAATATTTGTGGAACTTGTTTCCTGGGCCTAGTGATTCTTTGGTGAAATTTGGTAGAGTACTGTTTGGTTACTGATCCATTTCCTCCCAGATACAGTCCTTGTATTCTTTTGTCTATGTTATTTAATATGCACATGAGGTACAGGCTGTTGCTAAGGGACATATTGGAAGCCAAAGCCACAAAATTAGTGGGCAAGGCTTGAGCACTTAAGAGCTGTGAGAGCTCTCTCCACCTCAAAAAGACTTCTGTGAAAGGCTAACTTGGTCACTGGAATGTGTGAGATTGACATTCAGTCACCCACCAATCTCAAGAAAACTTCCATGCATCAAGGTACACTGTAAAACAACAAAGTCTCCAACCCTGCAGCATATCCCTCTTAAGTATTAGTGTGACTCCAAGAGATCCAAGGTTTGGCCAAGACTGGCGATGTGCATATGTTCCCCTCCCCTCCCCGTTTTGTTCTGTGTCTTAAGAGCTTGGCTTTGTGACAGAGAATATTCTCTTTGGTCTCTACCATCGGGGGGGGGGCACTTTGGTGGGAGTCAAATAGACCTTACCTTACTGACTCTGTCCTCTCTCTCTCTGTCCGGCCATGCCAGCCCTCAGGGGTGTTTGTCATGAGAGGTTTCAGCCCATAGGAACCTTTGTTGTCTCAAACTCTGTTCCTCAATAGGACTGGAAAGTCCCATTCCTGTACAGTGTACCTGGTATGATAGACTAGAGGGCTTGTGACCAGAGGCATCTCACAATTTTGTGCGAGACTAGAGACACCATTTTCACCACACCATCACTGCCTGTGCAACAAAGGTCTTTGCTTTCTTAGACTAATTTTGGAAGTAGACGTTGGGTCGTGGGGTTGTATCACCTATGCCCTCTTTGGATCTTTGGTTAAGCCTTAAGGCTTACAGGTTTGAGTCACTATTAGATCCTACTCATCCATGGCCAGACAATGCATCCTTTAAGTGGGCTTTTTAAAAGAAAAAATTTATATTTTAAATTTAAAAGAAATTTAAAATATATTTAAAAGAAAAAATTAAAAGAAAAATATATATATACATATATACATACATATATATATATACATATACGTATATGTATATATATGAAATATATATACATATATATTTCAAAGAGTGCTCAGTTGTCCTAGTAGTATAACGGATAGCCTTAGGGACTTCCTTGACAAGATAAAATCCAGACATTAGGCTTAAGACTCAGAAACAAAAGTCTACATCCAACGTAAATTTCCCTTAAAATCTGGCCTCATCTGTCTGTTCTAATTTACCTTTCCCTATAAGGGTTACAAGGAGCACTCAGGCCTAATCTCTAGGTTCAAAGTATACAGGCTGCTCATGTAAATGCTGAAAGCCAGGAAATAAGTGTAACAAAAACACCTGAAAATAGCCATCGGCTTGCTTTGCTTCTACCTTTGAGGCACTGATAATCAGGCTTTGCCAGTTTCGGGCATTCATGTGCAATGCCCATTGCAGGTGTATCCTAGATGCCCCAATGAAAAAGAATTGGTTTCTCTTGGACAGCAGCAAAATCTTTTAAAGTAGAAGCCCCTGCATCTTCACTTTTAAAAGACCCTACCAAATTCAGAGGGAAGTTTAAAAGGTTAATCACTTATTTACTACCCTTCCTTCATAGGAAAAGGGGACCAAAATTTCTCCTAGTCCCTACAAATGATCTGTGAAAACCAATATTCAAGGATAACAGAAACCAAGGTTGAATTAGAAGGCTTTTATTGAAATGCTTTATATAAATAAAATCTTTGGGCTCTAATTTTAGTTTAAAATATCCCTATTAGAAAGAAATTTATTTTAAAAGGCAGAGCACCTTTCCTGAATCTACAGGGTTTTTACTACTTATAACTTGAAATAATCTTTATGCCAAAGTGCACATTTTAGGGCACATTTTCCCTGAGAACCTACACTGTTCTTTAAAAAAATGGGAACTTAACCGCATTCCTAAGTATACATTTAAAAAATACATATGATATAGCATCTCCGTAACATACTGTTTTAAAGATATCAATCACATAGAGCTACAGAATTTCAAGCAACACTTTTCGTGGTCTAGGGCAATATTACATTCTAACTGTGAAGATCTCTATCTTAATCATATAAACCCAAAGGTGCTTTTAAAGTACACAGTAACTCTGAGGCAGTTGGGCATCTGAAGTATATATACATTCATCTCAAAATGTGAATTTAAGTTCAAGTGACACACTTCTCAATAGATCCCTCTACAGACTAAAGGTTGCCACTGAACTTGCCATGATAACAATTCTGTGTTATGCATAAAACAACCAAATGCAAGGTGTACACCCCTCAGAGCAACATAAAACCACTGTATACTATTCTGGGATTTTTACAATACTAGTACTCTTTAACCAAACTTGAAGGCCATAGCAAGGCAGACAAAACATTGATATACTAATCCAATGGTGGACATAATGTGGAATCTGCCCAGTTTACTCTCAATCTCAAAACCAAATCTCTCAGATTATAGTAGAATCAGTAAAATGTACCTAACTCAATGGAACTGAAGAAAATCTACAATACTCTGGCATTTGAGGCAGCAATAAGAAAACTAATAGACTCACTCTATAGACACCACAAATATTTTTATTTAAATCACTGGAGGAAGGGGTGTAATGTTTAATTGGCACCCAAAGGTAACTGGCTTAATGTTAAAAAGTATTAAATATATATTTCACAGAAAATTACATTTGTCTTTGACTTTGCTTCTCTCAGACCCAAATGTTATTAATACATCGTAGTATATGATAAATGCCACATACTGGAACTATCTCAAGACATATATTTATACGGAAGGAGAGATATTAACATTCACTGACTCATTTAATTTCATCATCTGATCATTATTAAGTCCATTTATCAAGCCTAATAAGATTTACACCAACTGGATAATTTTACCCTGTCATAGCACAAGAAACAATTTATGCATTTAAAGCTAAGTTGCAGAATTGCTATTAGTCCTACTATGATCTCTGTGAATTATCTTCAGAAATAAAACCTCTCCACCAATCATCTGTATGGGAGCCATGAAATATTTCCAACTTGAGACAGACTATATATGCCTTGAGATATGAAGGAAAAAAGGCCCTAGGCACTATGAAATAAATCAGAGGAAGATAAATGCTGTATAACACTTTTTTATGTGGAATCTAAAACAGCTAAACTCAGAACCACAGACTACAATGGTGGTCACCAGGGGCTGGGATGGGGAGATGGTGAGATATTGGTCAAAGAGTATAAACTTCCAGTTAGAAGATGATAGGGTTCTCAAGATCTAATACATAGTGTTGTGATTATAGTTAGCAACGATGTATTACACATTTGGAAGTTGCTAGGACAGTAAATCTTGTTTTCTCATCACAAGAAAGAAAAGGTAACTATGTGATGGAATGGAGGTGTTAGTTTAACACTACAGTGGTAATTATATTACAATGCTTAAGTGTATCCAATCAACACATTGTACATCTTAAATTTATAGTCAGTCATATCTCATTAAAGCCAGAAAGAAAATAATATTTTTTTAAAATTGGAAGATTATATTTTTCTAGGAGTATGTCCATTTCATTTATTTCAAGTGTGTTTATGCAGTGTGATATTATAAACAATAAAATAAACACATCTATAGGTAAAGTTGAGATTAAAAGATAAAAAAGAAAAAGAAGGAAGGAAGGAAGTTAGGAAAGAAAGGAAGGAAGGAGGGAGAAGGGGTGGGGAGGGGAGGGAAGAAAGAAAAGAAAAGAAAGAAAGCTGGCCCTAGGAGGGAGCTTCAGAAGAATCAGTGTCATTGGAGTAATATGGGAGTGAGTATGGAATCAGCTATAAGAATCACAATCCAACAGACAGCTCTGATATGAAATGTGAAAACAGGAGCAGGGTTATTAATGAGTAGAGACAGACTAAGAGAAGGATAGTCCAGGTAAAACATAAGGAAAGGCACAGAGACTAGAAATTGTCATATCTATTTGGGGAAAGACAGATTATCTTGTCTGATCAGAGCAATATGCATAAAGTAGAGACTGGAAAGGAAATAAAACTCCAAAGGTAGGCTAGTCTTGTTTCACGAGAGCTCCAAATCAGGCTGACGAATATATGACAAATATGAAACACAGTAGTGAGCCAGTGAAGGCTGCTGAGGTCAGAAATAACATGATTAAAGATTTGACTGAGAAAGACCTTGCTGGCACCTCCTCAAAAAAATGGGCCAGGAAGGTTAAAAAGAATGGAGGCCAAGAAAAAAAAAGTCTTAGAAGATGTTATGAACAGCGGTCATAAAAAAATAACTAACAAATACAAGTAGTCATTTCCATTTGTGACACATAAAAATTAATGAACCCCTAAATTCTGTTCTGGTTTCTGGATTACTTAACATTGATCTATTAAGACTGCTACAAGATTTTTTTTTGCTATTTTTTACTTTTATTTGTTTTCATTTAAGGCAAATAAATGAAAAACACAGTTAAACTACAAAGAGTATAAAACTCCAATAGCATGCTAGAATGCCCAAACAAAAAGACATTTTCTGCTATACTATGGAATAATTAAAGACAAAAGTAAAAACTCCAAAGTCTAAAGAAATATACATTTACTGAGTGTCTCCCAAGTACCAGACATGCAACCTCCTAAAGAAATACTGAGTATCACCATGTGACTGATTGATAGGTGACACATAACTAATAAGTATCTGAATGAAAAACCACCTCATTTTTGACCTACCACACTACACCTGAACAAACCACAAATTGTAGATCATGACTGTCGAGTTATAAAGTCAATATTGTAGGTCAGGACCAACATATATTTTGAAATGGGATAAAACACACAATATCAGTGAGCACTGATTATATTAAGGGTAATCAATATTTTCTGAAATATTAGTCATATATATAATTGTATGTGTGTATTCAAAAGGATAATACTTTTTGGCATTAGAGTCAAATAAGTTTAAAAGCTACAGTACTCACTACAAGATCTTCAAACAAGACTTAGGTGGACATTACTCAGGTTACTTTTGGAAATAAATTTTTGGTCTAATCCAATATTCCAAAAGCAATTACTCTATGTTTGTCATATGATGCCTGAATTAGTACAGCAGTCTATTATTTTATTCCCCAAAAGCACAATAAAGAAAATCAATAATTAATACAAGTAAAGTCCTTGATTTCTAGAATATCCTCAAATGTAAACAAAAATTACTACTTATTTTTAAAATAGACATCATAAATAAAATAATTTAGCAAGTTTAGCTATTTGATGACTTCTAAATTCAGATAAAATAACTACTTCCTTAATTATCAAATCTCAAAAGTGCTAAAGAAAAAAAAAACTAATGGCAAGGCATCCTTTTTAAAAAAATTATATTCTAGTATAGTGATAAAAGCATCCAGAATTTGTGTCCCAACCCATGGCTTCAGTCAAATTATTTAACCTTCCTAATCCTCAAATACCCTTGTAATGATAGTGGAAATGATAATACTATTGACCATACCATACTCCATATGTCAAGTGTGGAGTAAGAAAACCAAGCTCTTAGAAAATGTTAAAAAAAAAATGACTGAAATTACATTTCATATTTAATGGTTGCTATGATTGATTTATGCAAAAAGCCAATTGTTTCTTTCACTAAATCTCATAACAAACTGAACATGAGGCAAATGAATCACAGAAGCTCAAGTTCTGAAGATATTTTCTCATTATTTCTGATTTTTCATCAATTTTTCTGCCCTTTCCTATCAGTTTTCGCATCCTCTGTTAACTTGGAAAAATTAAAAGCTCTGTCTCCCCTTGCCATACTATTGTGCTTTTTAGGATTATTTCCAAGCCTCTAAGTAGCAATGCCTCAAGTCTCTGTTCTGAAGGATTAATGGTAGAACAGGTAGTGAAGAGAGATGTACTGTCACAAGGCCAGACTTGCTGGACCAGCAACATGAACAACTGTACCTTAAAATTCCCTAAATGGGTTCAGATCACGGTGGTGTGATAAATGTGTGGGCTGCTTTATAAAGAATTGCTTAACAGTGATTTATTTCCGGGGGAAAACAAAATGACACCAGAACTAATTTGATGAAGTGACAAGAGAACACAGATTTTACTTGTGGGTCAGAGATTCTCTTCACCTTTCTGCTATTTTATGTCCAAATGAGCACAGGAAATGTGAGGTTGAAAACTACTCTGTTAAGGGAGAAAATTATGAAAAATAAACCCAGAGCATTAGAGATAACCATCTGTACATCTACTCTCATGAGACCCCCCCCAAAAAATGGTTTTAATCTGCAGTGCTTTCCTGGGGAAGGAGAGGGGATGTATATCATGGTGCAAAAACCTTATAGTATTGTCTAATTTCCCTTGCATATGTATTTCTATTTATGTAAGTAAAATAAATTTGGCATGAACAGGGTAACTTCAGTGTTGAGAAATCTGTCCCAGGAAATCCTGGGCAGATTTTTCTCTCTTAGCAAGAAGATACCAGGGTTGCCTGGCTGGCTCAGTCTGTAGAGCATGGAAGTCTTGATTTCAGGGCCATAAGTTCAAGCCCTACATTAGGTGTAGAGCTCACTTTAAAAATAAATAAATGAGGGGCGCCTGGGTGGCTCAGTCGGTTAAGCGGCCGACTTCGGCTCAGGTCATGATCTCGTGGTCCGTGAGTCCGAGCCCCGCGTCGGGCTCTGTGCTGACAGCTCAGAGCCTGGAGCCTGTTTTGGATTCTGTGTCTCCCTCTTTCTCACCCTCCCCCGTTCATGCTCTGTCTCTCTCTGTCTCAAAAATAAACGTTAAAAAAATTTAAAAATAAATAAATAAATGAATGAATGAATGAATAAAATATTAAAAAGCAAAACCAAATAAACAAACAAACAAAACCAAGTGGATACCACACCAGCCAGCCACTCACTGCCTTGTTTCTATTCAGGTCCCCAATTCCAGGTTTACAAATGAGCATTAGCATCATGAACTAGGGACAGAAAGACCAATAAAATACAACCCCAAATCCTCAATAATCCTTGTGTGCCATGTGGGCAGAAGGGAATCAACTGCTATAGTAATCAAGTGCCACACCTACCTCCACAACCACCCTTTACACACCTACCCACAACTCCTTGAATGGTGTGTACGGTCAATGAACTTTCTACAGTGGGAACCATTCTTCTGAATGGTTTGGAAATGTACTTATTTTTCCCTTCTAGAATCTCTACAGAAACCCATAAGGTAGCCACAAATAAAGTGAGAGGCTATCAATATTATCATGGAAGCTGTCTACGTGCACATTTTCAGATAAAAAGAACTCATGACTTTTTAATCTAGAAGCAAAGTAACAATTTTAAGGCTGGAGGCTAAGATCTCCGGTGTTAAGAACAATCCCAGGGCCTTGTACAAGGGCTGTTGTTAAAAAATAAAGAAAAAGGATTGTGCTTTATTCACAACTAATTCTAGTTTATCTTCTTCATCTCAACTACTGCAGTAATGCAAAAAAAGGGGGCTCAAAAATCCTACCTCCCATTTATACCACTCACAGTTCAAGTATGATACCTGAGAAGGCCTAAAAGTCACCAAAATATTATGGTATAAATCAACTTGCATTACCCATTGAAATTAGTCACGGCTGACTTTTAATTAGCACCTTTACCTTTAATGGCTCATCACAATGCAAGAGCACAGACTCCAAAGGACACAGCACATCCTTTAGGTTTCTGATTCTGCGCTTATTAACAACAGAACCTTGGGCAATCACTCAACCATGAACTCATCTTCCCCTCCTATAAATCAAAGATAATAACAGCGCATAGGTTTGTGAATTAGTTGAGTGAACGCAAGTAAAGGACTAGGAACAATGCCTAGCACACAGCATGTACTTAATAAATACTGGTTATTAATAAAATTGGTAAAGAGGTATAACAGAAGGAATAAAGACTTAGACCAAAAATCTGGGTTCAAAATTACACTCTGGAAAGTGACATCACTAAGATGGTACCTAGGTCATCCCTTATTTCACTCTCCCTCACACGAACACTACCAAGTCTACAAGAACAATATACTACTGAAAATTATAACTTATGGCGGCGAGGCTGAAATCCTTCCTACCCTGAACCACAGAGAATGAGAAAAACAAACATTAGAATGGTGAGAGAAGCAGCTATATACACTGACTGCTTTTTCTCTCCCCCAGGCCAGCAGAGTACCATGATGAGAGGTCGCCCCTGAGCCTCCAGTTCCTCTAGTGGGAAGACAGAGCCTGTGGGGGACAAACATCCCCACCCCCAGCATGGTGGGTCACTTTGTGAGAGCTACTACTCTGATCTCACACCATGGGGATGCAAGGGAATGTGGGGCTCAACCACTAGGAAGATGACTGTGACCAAGAAGGTGGGGAAGGGCCTGCAAAAATGAGCACATGAATCCTGGCAGACTGAGTTTTTATCTGCGAACAAAGAGTAATTGTAACTAGCATTTTTGCCCATCTACAGAACCAAGTGGGGAATCCACTCTGACCAGAAAACTCGGCAGGGTGCAGATATGACTGATCTGGATCCTCAAACAAGGAGTTCTGCTGGCCCTATAGCCCAGTTTGCCCACATCCAGGTAAGGAGCTGAATCCCAGCCCCCACCTGTTGTAGAGAGTGTTTTTGGCCCCATCTGATCAGAAGGTCCAGTGGTAAGTCCTATAAGTTGTGCGGCCCAGCAGCACTCAGGCTAAGAAGCAGAACAAAGCCAGTGGCTCTGTTCAGTAAGGGAAGTGGGGGTATAGGTGAGCTTAAACCAACAAACAGATCGTTTTATGGACTTTAGAGCTGCTTCTCCTGCTTCTCTACAGGCAGAGACCGAAATTCATAGCCCTTACTCATTGCTGAATACAGCCTTCAGCCTGTCTGACCAGGAAACCCAACCACCCCAGCACATGGAAAGCTGCAGAGCCCTTTCAACAGCCCTACTTTCAGTGGCACTCTGAACAGGCAGCACAGCCTGTGGCTTCTCCCATTTTCAGACTGAAACTAGTGGCCTCACCTGACAAAGAACACAGGGCGTATTATTGGCCAGACTGAGGTTCCCAAACAATGAGCTGTATACGCCCTGCGTTTGGTCCTGTTGCCCAGCAAGGGCAGGGAAGCTAACTCATAGTCCTCTCAACTACTGAATATAATACAGTCCCAAATAGTAGGCCTGACCAGAGAATCTAAATTTCAGAGCACAACCTACAGCCTCACTTGGGTAGGAAACCAAGCCATCTGTTCTCAGCCAGTAGCACAGCCCCCATCTCTGTCTTCACAGCTAGATTACCCCAAAATAGACCCTAACAGCAGACCCCCACCTAACCAAGGACAGGGTAACCCAAATGACCTAACTGGTGATGAACTGTCTCTGTCAAAGCAAACCTGTAAAGCCTAGAAAAGGAGCGCAATTACTCAAATACATAGATATCAACCTGAGGAATCAAGGATCATGAAAAATCAGGTAAACATGATACCACCCAAGAAAAGTAATGAAGCCCCAATAACTAACCCTAAAGAAATGGATAACTATGAACTGTCAAATATTTCAGAACAATCCTTTTAACGAAATTTAGAGAACTATAAAAAACATAGGTAACTAAGTGATATTAGGGAAGCAATGCATGATCAAAAGGAGAAATTTGACAGAAAATCGCAACCACCAAAAGAAAACAAAGTAAGCGAACAAAAGAACACAAGAAAGAGTTTCAAAAGTAGATTTGACCTGTACAAAAATGATTCAGTTATCTGGAGAATAGGACATTGAAAATCACCCAGAGGAACAAAAATAAAAAAGAATGGAAGAAAGTAAAGAAAGCCTATAAGATTAGAGTTCACACCACCAACAACCATGACAACAACAACAAAAAATCTGCATTATGGAAATTCCAGAAGAAGAGAAAGAAGAAAGGATAGTAAGTATATTTAAAGCGATAATAGCTGAAAACTTCCAATCTGGGAAAAGAAATGGTCATTCAGATCCACAAGGCCCAAAAGATGCTGAATAGATTGAACCTCGATATAGCTACACCAAGATACATTGTAACTTAATTGCCAAAGAGAAAAAGTATTTTTAAACACAGCAAAAGAAAAGAAAGAAGTTACATAAAAAAGGAACCTCCAAGAGACTACTAGTAGATTTTCCAAAACAAACTTTTCAGGGTGGGAGAGAATGGGATGACATATTCAAAATATTGAAAGTAAAGGTCAACCATGAATTCTAGACTGAGCAAAGCTGTCCTTCCCAAACAAAGAAGGGATAAAGACTTCCCCACCAACCGGAAAAAAAAAAAAAAAAAAGAGGAAAGAGTTTATTACCAACCACACCCGCCTTACAGGAAATGCTAAACTGAATAGTTCTTTGAGTGAAAGTAAAAGAAAGGTAATTAACATCCTAAAAATATTAAAAAGGAAGAATAAATCTCACTGGTAATCATAAATGTATAGTCATTGTTAGATTCTATAATAAGTAATACTGATGCATAATTACACTTCTAATTTAGAAGTTAAAAAAAATGAATGAACATAGCAAACATAACATCTATAATAATTTGTTCCTAGTTACACCGTATAAAAAAAACATTAAATTGTAACATCAATAACCAAAACGGTGAGATGGAGAAGTAAAAATGTACAGTTTATGAATTCTAATGAGGTTGTCAGTTTAAAATAGGTATTGTAAGTTTAAGCTATTTTATATAAGTCTCATGATAACCATAAGGAAAAACCATGTAGTAATTACACAAAAGAACACAACAAAGATATTTCAAGCACATGGTAAACAAAAAGCAGAGGTAGTTAAATTCATACCAGACAAAATGAACTTTAAACTAGTAAAAAAAAAAAAAAAAAAAAGACAAAGAAGATCATTACATAATGATAACTTAATCGATATGCCAAGAAGATGTAACAGTTTTAAATATTTAGGTGCTCAACATTGAAGCACCTAAATATATAAAACTCACAGAGCTAAAAGAAGAAATAAACTTTAATACTGTATTAGTTGTGAACTTCAATACTCTACTCTCAACAACAGACAGATCATCCAGACAGGGAATCTATAAGGAAACAGTACATTTGAAGAACAGTATAGACCAAATGAACCTAACAAATATATACAGAACAGTTTATCCAATGATAGAACAATACACGTTTTTTGCAAGCAAAATGGAACATTTTCTAGAAAAAGACCATATGTTAGGCCACAAACTAAGTCTTAGAAAATTCAAAAAGACTGATCTCATACCAAGTATCTTCTCTGGACACAACACATGAAACCAGAATCATTAACAAGCAGTTCTAAGAGGGAAGGAAGTACATGGCAATAAACACCTACATTGAGAAGCAAGAAAGGTATAAAAAATCCAGCTCTATACCTTAAGGAACTAGAAAAAGAACATACTAAGCCCAAGTTAGCAGAAAAAAAGGAAAAAACAGATTAGAACAAAAATAAATGAAATGGAGAACAGATAAACAATGGAGAAGATAAACTGAACTAAAAGTTGGTCCTTTGAAATGAAACAAAATTGGCAAACACTTAGCTAGACTAACCAAGGGAAAAATAAAGGCACCAAATCAACAAAATTATAAATGAAAAAGGAAACATTACAATGGTTACTTATGATATTACAAAAGAATCATAAGAAGCTACTCTGAATAATTCTACACAACAATAATTCTTTCTCAATTCTTAGAAACATGCAACTTACCAAGACTGAATCAAGAACAGATACAAAACCTAAATAGACCTATTACTAGCAAGGGTTGAATCCCGTAATCAACAATCTCCCGATGAAGAAAAGCCCCAAACCAGATGGCATCACTGGTAATTTTACCACACATTTAAAAAACAATTAACACCAGGGACACCTGGATGGCTCAGTGGGTTAAGTGTCCAGCTCAGGTCATGATCTCACAGTTCATGGGTTTGAGCCCCACATTGGGCTCTATGCTGACAGCTCAGAACCTAGAGCCTGCTTCAGATTCTATGTCTCCCTCTCTCTCTGTGTGCCCCTCCCCTGCTCTCACTCACTCAATCTCTCAAAAACAAATAATCATTAAAAAATAAAAAAAATAAAAAACTCATTTTATGAGTCCACATTATCCAAATATAAAACCAGAAAGAACTAGAGACAATATTCCTGATGGATATACTTGCAAAGATTCTCAATAAATAGCAAACCAAATTCAGTAGCACATTAAAAGGATTCACTATGATCAAATGGGATTTTTTTTAAAAAAAATTTTTTTTGACGTTTATTTTTGAGACAGAGAAAGACAGAGCATGAACGGGGGAGGGTCACAGAGAGAGGGAGACACAGAATCTGAAACAGGCTCCAGGCTCTGAGCTGTCAGCACAGAGTCCGACGCAGGGCTCGAACCCACGGACCGTGAGATCATGACCTGAGCCGAAGTCGGACACTTAACCGACCGAGCCACCCAGGCGCCCCAATGATCAAATGGGATTTATCCAGGGATGCAAGGATAGTTCAAAATACTCAAATCATTAAGATACATCACAGTAACAGAATGAATGAATCATATGATTATCTAAATAGATGCAGAAAAAGCATCTGACAAAATTCCATATCCATTCATGATGAAAGCGCTTAACAAATTAGGCACAGAAGAAACATATCTCAACATAATGAAGGCTATATAGTACAGCTACATACTGTATATATACCCACAGCTAACATTATACTCATTGCCACAGAGTGGATTTTCCTATAAGGTCATGAACAAGATAAGGGTACTTCTCTTACCACACCTATTCAACAGAGTACTGGCAGTCTAAGCTAGAACAATCAGGCAAGAAAAACTGCATTCTGCTGGTGACTCTCTGAGCCTCGAATTCTTCATCTCTAAAATAGGAATATTTTCACCTCCTTGTAGAAGTTTTTGTGAAGACAAAAAAGGAACATTACTGAACCTAATTTGTCACATAGTTTATACAAAACTAGAATTGACAATCTTTAGTTTAACCTCATTAGCAATCGAAACATCTATGAAAATACCAGCAGTTGTGTGGCTCAGTTGGTTGAGCTTCTGACTCCTGATTTCAGATAAGGTCATGATCTCACGGTTAGCGAGATGGAGCCCTGCATTGGGCTCTGCACAGACACCACAGAGCCTGCTTGGGATTCTCTCTCCCTCCCTCTGCCTCTCCCCACCCCCATCAAAAAAATAAAAAGTAAAACATTTTTAAAAATATGTGAAAACAACTGTGAACCAAATCCGCAAGTAAAGGAAGAAGAAAACATAAACAGAATTATTTCATTTGTTAATTTGGTCATGGTTCATTCCAAGTTACAAAGAAAATAGGAAACCTTAAAAAATGCAGTCTATAAAATGAAGCAATGTACCAGGAGATGGTCAGAAAATATGTGGCTATATTGCAGTATGGTGAGTTCAATCCAGAGGGGATGAGCATTGATACTTCAGGTGACCTTGAGATTAACCACCTATGTAATGAAGGCACAAAGGAGGACATACATTTGAATCTAGTTAAGAGAAAAAGGAGGTTAAGGGCAAAGAGTACTCATCTTGTTTCTTCAGGGGAGCATAGAAATACAGTACAGTTTCACTAACTCACAATCACAAAAAATAGAGGCAGCTCATCCACAAAACCTGAAAACCACATGCAAACTTTCTCCTGTATTCTCTTTTTTTAAATTTATTTATTTTGAGAGAGAGAGGCAGAGATGGAGAGAGAAAATCCCAAGTAGGTTCCATGCTATCAGCACAGAGCCCAATGCGAGGCTCAAACTCACAAACCTTGAGATCATGACCTGAGCTGAAATCAAGAGTCATATGCTTAATTGACTGAGCCACCCAGGCACCCCTCTCCTGGATTGTCTCTTAAGATCATGCATCATATGCATGAAATCAAACCCTTAATTTCTATTGAGTGCTGCTGCTTCCCCTTCTCCTTTCTCATTCCCCTCCCCGGCCATTCCCCATCCACTCTTTCCCCTTCCCCTCCCCATCCTCGACCATGTGCAAAGGTAGCTGTGCGAGTTTCCAAACTGGTAAGGGAGGTGATGATTAAGAAAACTCAAGTGAGAAATGAAAGAATATCCAAAAGGCGGGAATTTAAAGGCCCAAGCTCTAAAAAAAGGGAGGGGGGTAGTATATTTTGAAGGGATTACAAAATATTTTTATGAACAAACAGCATCTTCATAGTAGTCATTTGTAGAGCTACATGCTTCCACAAATATGGGGAGAAGATGTATGCATCCACACTGAACATCCCTGGCTTCTATTCTTGGCTGTAGCCCCATGGAAAAGCAAAACAATGTCCTACAGGTTTATGTGTACATGATTAACAGGTCTATGACAGAAACAATTAAAGTGTCATAAAGTAAATATAACAGGATGAAGAAATATGTACTGATGGTAGCAAGGTCCACTGGCCAAAGGTTTATTTTTGTATGCCCACCCTTAGTTCCTGACTAAGGCACTAACAGCCAATGATTCAGTGCATTTCAGTCTTTACATTTATTGAAGCTGGATTCATAAATTGGATCCATCTGCCAAAGGCTTTCAGCTTTTTGGAGGCAATCATCAGAACTCCATGTAAAAAGTATAGGATGGTGAGAGTACATGCCTGAACAGAAGCATGGTATAATTAATTCTGCTTGTGGGAAACGTGAGAATGGTAAAGGTGATTATATAGTTACCAGTTTGACACTTGGAGAGCCGTAACATTCTAGGGCGTGCATTACTATGGTTTCTTCAACTTCACACCTATAATTCCTTTCATATTGCTGATGTGAAAAATTACAACAAATGTAGGGCTTTATATCAATATGAATTTATTATCTTACAGTTCTGGAAGTCAAAAGTCTGAAATGGGTCTCACTAGGCTAAAATCAACAGTTGACAGGTTGCATTCCTTTTGAGGGTTCTTGTAGAATCTGTTTTGCCTTTTCTAGCTTCTAGAGGGGGTTCTCATTCTTTCATTTGTAGCCCTCTTCACCTTCAAACACAGCTATCTCATCACTCTGACCTCTGCTGACATGGTTACATCTCTTTCTCTCTCTTATCTCCCTCTTTCCAGAGATCAGGCCATTTGGATCTTTGGTGGGGGCCAAAGATCTAGTGGTCTGTCCACCACAACACCCTGTATGACAACTTAATAGAAAGCTGCCTTTTGTAATAGAGGAAATGTATTATAATGCTAAGGTTCTCTACACTTTAGGAATATTTCCCTAACTTTCCCAGAAACTATTATTCCAGCTGAAACACAAATAAATGATACATAATTTGAGGGCTCCATGTTATCCTCTACCCTGTAGACTCAACACTGAGATTGGTCAGGCTGGTAAATTATACAACTTGAGAACTTTAAAAGAAAATAACAAAATCAGAGAGTACTCTTATCACAATGACACAGTCGACTCACATAAATAACAGACCCAGGCATAGACAAGCAGAGAGCAAATGAAAAAGGAGCTAAAGGGAAAAAAAAGGAAGTTTTTTTTTCCAAATGCAATATAAATTTTCAGATAAATTCCAACTTTGTACTAATATACACAGTACCAAAAAAAAAGAGAACCATGTTTTCAGATATACCTAAATCTTTATTGGCCTTATCTGGGCAGCAAAGGTACTCATCTTTTTGCTAATCATGTAAGATGTACCGCTCATGAGTCAATATACATTTTAAAAGCTACAGTATGTTAGCTGAGTTTCATGAATTAACAAGAAAAGGCTGCACACATCTGTGATAAATGCCCAATTTAGGAAAGGAAACAGAACAGAAGGAGGGTGGCTACACCAAGAAAAAGTGTTCACTGTGCACTGTAGCAGAGCTTTTGCCATCTCTTTGTTCTGGAACCATCCAGCTGCTGTCACACTCCCAATCAAGCAGTGCTGGAAGAGCTCCCTTATCTCAAATTTCCATCACCATCCCATCAGAACTTCACTAACAACAAAGCTCCGTAGTTCCAAAGTTGTGTTCCACTTTCAAGATAGTTTGAGGGAGTTCATTTTCAACAATAGATTGCAATACATTCATTCCTTCTGATGGTCGTATCTTTGCAAAGCTGGGTCTATACCAATGCTGTGACAAAATGCAATGGATGAAAATAAACGTGGACAGGAAATAGGGTGACAGTGTCAAATCCAATACCAATATTTGACATGTAATTCAGAGCACAACAAGGAGACACCACCTATTTGAAAGCAATTATGGTTAAGACTGCAATAAAAGTCTTTTTCTTTTAAACGGTGCAGATTTTTTCAACTGGTATAATTTCTTTCAAGTTATGTTGTGACATAAATGCTTAGTCATTTGATCTGGCTCTCTTATTTCATTAACAAAACGCAATAGCCAGAAGGGCACATCTTCTTCTGTTGGAGGAAAAAAGATACAGTATCCAAGTCTCCTAGAAAAACCTTTCTCTCTCTCCCGCTTTCCAGAAAACTTATCTCCTCTACCCAAAATACCATACCGTGACAATTACCTGTTCTTTGGCTGCCAAGCATTTGAAGCCTCTTCTCTTTAGGAAAGTCCCCACCATAAGAAGATATATTTGGAGACAAGTGCTGTTATAGAAACCAAAATAGCAAGCTACTCACATCCCCAGCCTCCTTGCTGCTTGGGAACAAATGCCTGATACATGCTTAGCCAACAAGATACACTGTTCCCAGGACTATGAGTGGGATTCAGAGAAGCAAAAATATTAGGAGTGGTGTGAGCACAGTGGCTACAAAGACAGCAATAATCAGTCTCAAGGACAGCAGGAGCAGTGGTACTAGTAGGAACATCCAATGTCACTGCAGCAGCCAGGACTGAGCAGTCATTGGTGTCCAAAACACTGTTTCCCCGGGAAATTATAGTATGGGGATCCCTGCCTGGCCTCGCTGATCCTTGCCATTTTCTAAGACTGACTCTCCAACATTCAATACACTTCAAAAAAACTTCATTTAATTCCACTTAAATCATCTGTGGTAACTTTCTGCCAATTGTGAGTAAAACCATGATGGGTATAGCTCCCCAAACACAATCTTCCTTGTACAGAATGTTCCTGAGCCTCCCAACATGATAAGGTTACATAAAATAACACAAAACTCAAGCAAGTGAACCAACTCGAGACAACAAAACTCATTTTGAATACATCTTTCAAAAAGTTACACACCCCACAATCATCACAGGGAATTCGAATATGGAAACGTAAAGAGAAGACACCCTTTCTTGGAGCACCACACAGTCCCAGAGTTAGGACACTGGAGACATATGCTGCCTGTCCATACATTCCCTTTGTCTGCAGTGGGAAAGCAGTGCCATTTCTGGTACCTCTGCTTAGTTCATTTAGAGTAAGACCTAAATCACTTGCTTTTTATGGGTAAGGCTGACATAACCTTAAGTAGAGCAATATGAAATGTGCCACTATAACGTATGAAATTGACATTTCATGTCCATTTTAGATACAGCTTGATGACCTTAGTCTAAAAGAGCCATTTTAAGTGAGAGCTAGAGTTTTATTTTTTGACAGATGGGTGCCATGGCTAGAGAATTTATCTAGGTTATATCTGAACTCAAATATGATCTACACGATTATTTAGATTCAATGGATTCAGACACTGAAAATATTCTTCTTCTCCCAGATTCTAATTTGTTATGTCACAGATGTCCTATTTAAAGACTATTTTTTTTCTTTTGCATTTCATCACATGAAGCAGAATGACATGCACTTAGTCCTTCAAACTGATAATCCGTATATTTCTATCTTTACTCATTCTGGGTTGTTGGTTAAGAACAGAAATTATAATTCCTACAGTACACTAA
This sequence comes from Panthera tigris, assembly GCF_018350195.1. Classification (NCBI taxonomy): domain Eukaryota; kingdom Metazoa; phylum Chordata; class Mammalia; order Carnivora; family Felidae; genus Panthera; species Panthera tigris. The sequence goes on along the minus strand of NC_056661.1, from coordinate 44,054,539 downwards.
TAAAAAAAAAAAAGCAAACAAACACGGTCAATTGTGTTGAGTGGTATTTTTAATTACAAGTTTCATAAAATGTATTGCCTCTGTTTACACACCCAGAACACTGGGTTCCTTTCCTTCTTTCTTTCTTCTTCTTTCTCACCAAGGAAGCAATGTAGCCATTTTTCTTTTTTAAGTTTTTGTTTTAATGTTTATTGACTTTAGAAAGAGAGAGAGAGAAAGAGAAAGAGCGTGAGCAGGGGAGGAGTAGAGAGACAGGGAGACATAGAATCTGAAGCAGACTCCAGGCTCTGAGTTTGTCAGCACAGAGCCTGACATGGGGCTCGAACTCATGAGTTGCAAGATCATGACCGAAGTGTGATGCTGAACCTATGGAGCCACTCAAGTGCCCCAGTAGCCCTTTAATTTTTAAGAATTATAATCTTGCAAATTACTATATCACTTCTGAAATATAATTCTCTAAAAATATTAAAAAGGGCCTTAAATAAAACATTAACAGAGAGAAACTGTGCATTTTGTTAAATTCACTAAAACACAAACATCTAAAAATAGGAGAAAATTATAAATATGTTCAAAAAGACTAAATAGAGTATGAAAAACTAGTCTTGAGTTATTACTTGGCAATAATATCCCTTTCTTGTACAGTTTCTCCTATATCAGTGTATGTTTAGTAATTTTTTCAGTCATCAAAAAGTCATCATAGGGGCGCCTGGGTGGCGCAGTCGGTTAAGCGTCCGACTTCAGCCAGGTCACGATCTCACGGTCCGTGAGTTCGAGCCCCGCGTCGGGCTCTGGGCTGATGGCTCGGAGCCTGGAGCCTGTTTCCGATTCTGTGTCTCCCTCTCTCTCTGTACCTCCCCCGTTCATGCTCTGTCTCTCTCTGTCCCAAAAATAAAATAAATGTTGAAAAAAAAAAAATTTAAAAAAAAAAAAAAGTCATCATAATACAACACAATCTGGTAAAATCAAAATGAAAATGTAATTGTTTACATAAGTAAATTCTGTGACTCAAGTGGCTTCAGGTACAGCTTCATCTATAAACACAAACTATATTATGTCTCCCAAGCTCCTTTCTCCTTTGAATTGAGTACATTTTCAGTCAGTACTTCCCTTCAGGATGGTGAGATAATAGCCAAGAACTTGAGATTACATCCTCACACCTCAAAATATGGAAGTAAAGAAAGCAAAGTCTTATAATTACCATCAAGCATCACCAGACCTCAATGGATTACCTGAGATCATGGATCAATACCTCAATGAGAATTATGGCCAAATGTCTCTGAGATACTGCCTACAACACAAACTCAACCCTAAAGCCAGGGATGAAGTCAAGAGCTCTCAGACCAAACAAACCAAATATGGACAGCAGTATCTCTGGCTTCTACTCATTGGGGGACAGCACATCCCCCAAGAGAAATTTAGTAGGTATTTATCACAAGAGTGAAGGACTATGAACTTCAATGGGTTACTGCTGTTTCACAGCAGTAGCCTCTTCTCTCCAATTAGACATAAGTTACAAGAAGCCAGGAACCATTTCCCATACTTAAGATAACCCCATCCACTCTGAACAATGGACAGAGATAAGGCAATTAGAGATGCAGTTATAAGGACAATAAACAGTGCACTTTAAATCACATGGTTCGCATACTACTCTTTCATCTGCAATGACCAGCTCCACCTCTCCCCGCAAAAAGTTCTGCCAACACTATCGCCCCATTACTAGCCCTAGAGAGACATCAATTATCAACCGATCAACTGATAATCAATTGATCAATTATCAATTCTTACTTGAATGCTTCCTTCTGGTGACAACAACCCCAGAATGTTAATTTACCATTATATTCTCTCTGACTCACTTATGCTACCATTCTCTTTTGTTTCTGGTTTTCAAGGTTCAAAATTATCATTAGAGTGTATAGGATAGAAAAGATTTACTATCTTAAAGCTGATATTAAATACACCTTTTTTTTTCAGACTATAAGATGTATTATATTTTTTATTTTATCTGACACTTTGTGAGGAAATCATATTCCAAAGAATATGCCCCTTTCTAAAATCTTAATATGCATTAGAATCCTTCCTCCTCCTGTCTCTAGCCTTCAGCCTATTTTCATGCCTTCCCTTTCTCCTTATCTCATCCAGCTTCCTCAAGGTCCACACAGGCCATCCAAATGTTCTTCTGCCTGGTCCGTAACCACGTTTTCAATGCTGGAGCCCACAATACTTTTATTTAAGGATTTCAGTGTTCTTCACTAGATTAGAGTTCCTCAACCTTGGCACTGTTGACATTTTGGACTAATACAGGAACTCTCTTGATCATTATAGTGTGTTTAGCAGCATCCCTGGCCTCTACTCATTAGATGCCAATAGCATCCCCATAGTTAGGATAACTAAAATGTCTCCAGACATTGCTAAATATCCCCTGGAGACAACACTGCCTCACTGGGCAAAACTGCCCCACTGGGCTGAGACCCTCTGTGCTAGAAGTTAACTAGAGGCACCATCAGAACAACTGAGGACACAAATATGTCTTAGAAATATCAGAAGGTTTTATCAGTTATTATGTCAAAGATCACAATACCCAAGTGTTTCTTAAATTAAGGATGCCTCGTGCTCGCTTCGGCAGCACATATACTAAAATTGGAACGATACAGAGAAGATTAGCATGGCCCCTGCGCAAGGATGACACGCAAATTCGTGAAGCGTTCCATATTTTTACACTTCTCTAAAGAAGACATCCGAATGGCCAACAGGCACATGAAAAGATGTTCAACGTCGCTCCTTATCAGGGAAATACAAATCAAAACCACACTCAGATATCACCTCACGCCAGTCAGAGTGGCCAAAATGAACAAATCAGGAGACTATAGATGCTGGAGAGGATGTGGAGAAACAGGAACCCTCTTGCACTGTTGGTGGGAATGCAAATTGGTGCAGCCGCTCTGGAAAGCAGTGTGGAGGTTCCTCAGAAAATTAAAAATAGACCTACCCTATGACCCAGCAATAGCACTGCTAGGAATTTACCCACGTGATACAGGAGTACTGATGCATAGGGGCACTTGTACCCCAATGTTTATAGCAGCACTCTCAACAATAGCCAAATGATGGAAAGAGCCTAAATGTCCATCAACTGATGAATGGATAAAGAAATTGTGGTTTGCATACACAATGGAGTACTACGTGGCAATGAGAAAGAATGAAATACGGCCTTTTGTAGCAACGTGGATGGAACTGGAGAGTGTGATGCTAAGTGAAATAAGCCATACAGAGAAAGACAGATACCATATGGTTTCACTCTTATGTGGATCCTGAGAAACTTAACAGAAACCCATGGGGGAGGGGAAGGAAAAAAAAAAAAAAAAAAAAGAGGTTAGAGTGGGAGAGAGCCAAAGCATAAGAGACTGTTAAAAACTGAGAACTGAGGGTTGATGGGGGGTGGGAGGGAGGGGAGAGTGGGTGATGGGTATTGAGGAGGGCACCTTTTGGGATGAGCACTGGGTGTCATATGGAAACCAATTTGACAATAAATTTCATATATTAAAAAAAAATAAAATAAATATCAAATCATACCATTAAAAAAAAAAATTAAGGATGCCTCCATGTTCTCTTCTTATAGCTTTCCTATGCTTCAGACTAGATTCTATCATCCACCAACCTGCTGTCCTGTCTGTAGTTTTCTGACCCAGACTGTGGATGAATTCAAATCACCTGTGAGGCCCAGGAGATTTTTTTTTTTTTTTTCATTTCATAAACCTGGTTGTGGGGCCAGGGAATCTCTATTAATAAAAAGTTTCATAGCTGATTCTGATACATTTCCCTGTAAAAGCATACTTTCCTAAAACTGCATCAAGGATTGAGAGGCAAATGACCACCAGGAGACCGAACACCTCTGGACACAAACAAGTATTCTGCCTCCTAATGGAAGTCAGGATGGGCATGCCCCAACTCAACTGTCTTTCCAGTAAGTGAAGAAAGATCATAAAATGTTCTTTTACTTCTGTAGGCTACTGCATCAGATGAGGTCAATTTTTTTTAATCTCATCAGTTCTTAAAGAATTATCATTCATAACCAAAGCATAGGCAAAGTCATAGAAAAGAAATACAAGCTTTATAAGACACATACTCAATTTTCATAAGAAAATCATAAGAAAATAATAAGGTTTTAAATCTAATTCTGAAAAGTGACTTTTAATAAATCAAAAGATTGTTAAAGGACCTAGCCAGTGATAAATGTGAAAAGGAAAGTAACCCTAAATTGAATAATTCATGAACTCAGGCATACAAGTAATTTCCTAAAATTATCTAACAATTCAAGCTGCAGTACACATATATTTACTTTGCTATATTAGAATATAAATTTCTCATCCCCAAAGGCTTTCATTTGTCCATTTTAACTCTATAGAGAATCAGTAAATATTAAGGATAATGTAAACAATGTAATTGTTTCAGATTACAAATAAGAAACAGGCTCTTTGATTCTAGGTTTATGATCTGAGACCTAGAAACTGTCCAAACTGAGATAAGAATCCAAGTATTCAGATTCTAAGTTCAATATGTAAAATTTTCCTTGAAATAAAAACCTTTGTACAGTTAAGGAATATACAGAAATCAGAGGCTTTTTAAAAAGCTATGGGGAAACTCTGAGTTATTCTCTTCTGAGAAGAGATCAACATTGGAATGTGTAACTTACTCTTTGCAAAACAGTGTTATCTTCTTCTAGTCCGCTCTACTAGCAACAATCACTGTATGTGCGGAGACTCTATATTTGATGAGACAATGACACAAGAATACCAGGAAAAACAGACTTTGCAGAAAATGCCCTTTGACTGCAAACAACTACAGCTAAAAGAAAACAATCCAGGTCACCTTTTTTCTTTTTCCAGAAAGAAAAAAAACTAAATAAAGCTAGAATTAATCAGATAGGAGGGAACGCGCCCATTAGGTGATGATGTCCCAACCAACCCTTACTTGCTCCTCTCTCTCTTCCAACTCCTCCCTTTCAAACTACTACAGATTGTTCTGGTGTTCCAATATCAAATCCTTCATTTCTTCCCCTCTGTGTACCTCCTACTTCTTTCTTCTTTATTTCATTATCTGCTTGCATGTAACACCACCAAAAAACCAATTTCTCTTTGACATTCACTCTAGCAGCCTTTCCAATTGCTGGAAAGCTGCTCAGGCAACTATTCTATGACTCTTGCTGCCACTTTTTCAAAATCCAACACATCTTATTTTCCCTATAGTTTCCTAGACAAATAGTCTATAAAAACAGAGAAATGAGCCCTGTATTGTCCAGAAGAAGGATCCATCAGATGTTTTACATATACTAATTATCATAACAATAAAGATCTGTTATTGTAGGAAATCCACTTATTATGAAAAAAATAAATATGAATAAAGAAAAGATAGAATTTTTAAAACTCCTCCAGTAAGGAAAAAGAATGACCAACTTGGCCGCAAGCCAACCACAAATATTCACTCTCTATACTTGTCCAGGGAATACAGAATGATCACTATCCTCATCACAATGGCAAATTATAATGAAACCTCTGAGGATATTAGGAAAAAAGGCCTTGGTTTCAGGATTGTGAAAACAATTATAATAAAACAGCTGCTCACCTTCATTTGAAGAGTTTAACACATTATCTCCCTTCTTCTTCATAACAAACCTGATTCTGAATATCTACTGTTGGATAACAAACCACCCAGAAACTCTATGACTTATTACCATGAATTATTATTTCTCAAATTTCTGTAAATGGGCTCAGCTGGGCAGCTATCCCTTGGGGTCTTCCATGCAATTACAGTCAGATGGCACTTAAGACTGAAATTATCTGATGGGTTGGCTGGGCAGGGGTGCCCAAGGTAATTCATGTGTCTGGCCCATCAGTTGGGACAGCTGGAACAGTACTTGTTTGACCACAAGTCCCTTTCTCCACATGGCTAGCTTGACTTCCTCACAGCATATTATTCATCAGACTTCTAACATGGCAGTGGCTTTCCCCAAAGTAAACATGCCATAAAATAAGTGGATGCTGCAAGACTCCTTGAGACATGGTCGCAGACGTCGCAGCATCACTTCCACTGCACCTACTGATTGCACAAAGCCAGTGCAGATTCAGTGTGGGAGATAACTACACAGGGTAGAAATTTCCAGAGGCTCTTTGGGCCATCTTAGCTAACACAATGCCTAATGGGTAACTAGGGAGATAGTGTTTCAAAATACAAACAAGAAATAGGCTCTCTGATTATAAATCTATGACCTGTGTCCTAGAAATTATCCAAAATGGGACAGGATTCCAAGTAGTCAGATTCCAAATTCAATATTCAGCCCATACCAGTCAGATCACAATGTTAAAATGGATTACACTTAAAAAGATGAATTAAGCTTTCATCCAAATGTTAATTTCATCTACAATTAATTGTCCATAGGGTGGACATTTTTCAGGGCAGCCTCCTATCCCACATTAACCACACCTTCTTTTGCTAACAGCCATCAATTTTTCCTCAGAAACACTGCTCCACCCACACTGGATTCCAGATGTTGTGCTCTGCCATAGCTAAGGGGAGCACATGCTCAACTATCTCCTCTCTCTTCCACATATGAATCGTAAGCACAGTGGCAAAAGGACAGCAGTGTTTGAAGCACATTTTTTCTAGTGGCAATGTCCTAGAAAGAATGCCAACTAATTGTTGCTAATGAAACCCATCCCTTACCCTTGTCATCCCCTGGGGCTGGTAGTCTGGCTACGTGATGCCTTTGCCATAAATTCCCTTTGTACAGATTTAAGCCAGAGTTTATGGCTCACAGGTGAGATACACTAGGTATGTAATGGTGGGAATAGGAAGGACACTGTAGTCATTGTGATCACCAGCTCTGGGATCTTAGTTCAGTTTAAATAGGATTCTGCCACTTCCTAACTAGGTGTATGTATCCGTAGGCAAATAACTTAAATTCTATCAAGTTGTTCCTCATCCATAAAACAAAATTAACAGTATCTCCAAAGAAATGCCAAGATTACATGAGATGATACGAGTATAGCACAATGTCTGGCTTGTAAGCTCCTCAATAATTGTTAGCTAAGACATTTAATATTATAGGTCCATAATTACTTATTTGCAATTCTATCTAAAAAGCTGTGAAAACCAAACCCACTGACAACAAAACCTGACCCGAGTGAAATGGAGCTCCTCGCGATCTTCACCTCAGTCAAGTGACTATTCTGCTTTCACTGCAGAAACATCAGTATGCTTGGGTGTAGCCCAAAACCCTACTGGAATGGCACCTGGCACATAGCACAGGTAGCATATTACCCTTTCTAAAAGGTACAATTCTAAACCACTCTTGACCCCAAGGGTTTCAAATAAAAGAGTACAGACGTATTAACTATTATTATTCAAGAAATTTAGGGGCACCTGGGTGGCTCAGTAGGTTGAGCATCTGACTCTTGATTTTGGCTCAGCTCATGATCTCAGCGTTCATGAAATGGAGCTCCATCGTGGGCTCTGTGCTAACAGCATGGAGCCTGCTTGGGATTCTCTCTCTCTCTCTCTCTCTCTCTCTCTCTCTCTCTCTCTCTCTGCTCCTCCTCCACTCATGTGCTTGCACTCTCTCTCTCAAAATAAATACTAAAAAAAAAAAAGGAATCTAAAATAAAAACTGCATGCACTGAGACGAGTGGCTATGGAGAGCTGTGAATGATCCTACAAAATGCAACTCTATATCAACATCCACAAGTTATACTAGAAGCCAATTTCAAAACGAACAAACATTTTATACTGAATACTGCTTCTATAGGCAAATTGTGCTGAAGGAACAAATTTACATATAATTGAATAAGCTACTCCACAAATATCCTACTTCCAGTTAAGGCACGTAATTAGAACTGCATCTTCTGGCTTTTTAATTTAGTGTGTGTTTAAGAATTATATTTTATTACCTGAATTAAATACCTTTGGTTCCACATTTGTAGGTTTCTCACGGGCTTGCTGTTCAGTCATATCATATCCTCTTACTCATAAAGAATTGGAAAAAATGAGAGATTTGAATTATAATCCCAACCTGGAAATGCTACTTTTGCCTATACTGTCAGATGTGGCTCTCAATGGTTCTGAGCTCCAGAATAAAAGACTAAGCCACTGCAGCATCTTTTCTCTAGGGCTACATTTTAACTTCATACGAAAGATGGGGAGGCTCTATTTCCAAAATTAAAATGTCAAGCTGAGGATAAACATGTACAAATCCTCATATGACAAAAATAAAAATTGTGAACTTGTTAAAAAGGAGAAAGCAGGCCAAAAATACATTCACTTGTGTTAAACCACCTATCAACAAAGCGAGACTTAAAAATATCTAACGTAACTGCAGTTTCAGGAATGTAACCTTTAACCGAATTACCTGTTCAGCATAAGTGAGGTATTCCACAGGGCAGACCCTTCCATTCCCCTTAGGAGGGTAGCCTTGCCTAAACAGTGCATTCTTTGCTAATAATTTCCTCTCCCCATCCCTTTTCTGCCTTCAAAAACCTTTCCTTTTCTACAACTCTGCAGAGTTCCTTTCAATTACTATATGGGATGCCGCCCAAATCATGAATTGCTACATAAAGCCAATTTGATCTTTAAATTTACACACCTGAATTTTCATTTAACAATTCAAACCAGAAGGGCATATGGAGAGCCTTATTACTTCTGACAATAAGTTGTGATGTACTCTATCATTTTTCCACTGTAGTTTTTTAGATCCTTTTTAAAAATTCTTAAGATATATCTTATTTTTTAACTTTTTAAAATTCTAATTCCAGTACAATTAACATACAATGTTATATTCGTTTCAGGTGTACAATACAGTAACTCAACAATTCCATACATTACTCAGGGCTCATGATGAGAAGTGTGATCTTTAATCCCCAACACCTCTTTCACCCATCCCCCACCCACTCACCCCAGGTTTAAGGTGTATTTTAATTCACAGCGTAAATGGTTTTGGGGAGCAGGCAAATGATAACAGGTAAAATTTACATGTAATGCTAGTTGTGAAAAAAACCTTCATTTTGGAAAACAGGTCTATCTGCCAAGCTGCAATATTCTTTCATGAAATCACCAATATAAATTTGTTTGAAAGGATCTATCTGTTCATACAAACTCTCATATGTGCTATGTCATTTTATGTACAATCTGGTTAAGTAAGTAGGTAAATGAATAAAATGAGTCTTACAAAAGCCAGGAAGTGTGTTCAAGGTCATGTAGTTAAGTGCCAAGCAGATGATGCAAAAGACCATTCATTAAAAACAACCTAATAACAGGGTGAAGAGCTTCTCTCCAAAGTCTCCAGTATATTTTCAGTTTTCATGAATTTTTCAGAGAGCATCTGTTTTTAAGTAAGTAGAAACATACCTAGGGAAAATAAGACCCGTTATAAGAAATTAAAATCAAAGTCCAGAAACATGTTCTTCTTTACATGTGTGCTAAAGGAAATTTAAAGCCATCTACACTTATTTCTGAGAATATAAGGGAATGCAAAATGGCATATCTAAAATAACTTTCTTTATCCATCCCTAAACTGTTCAAAACTACTGATTTCTTCTCATAAATCCCCCAAGGAAACCAGAAGTTCTTTTGTTTCTCATTACAAATAGCTACATCCAATACCCAAAGAAGGTCTCTGCATCCATACCCAAAGAATACTGTTTTGGGTAGGTTTAGATGAGTATTTGAGAACAAGGTTGCATGAGCAAGTACCACAAGAAGAGTTCTATTCTATTTTAAAATAATAATAAATTTAAAATCTTGAGAAATTCAGGGATAAATTGAGAAATTCTTTTATTTTGTTTTCCTGAATAATTTATTGGCCTTTAATGTTCTAATATATATTATGAATTGACAAGAAAAGCATTTCTCAAATATTTATCCTTAGAAAATTATGGTTTGTACTTCCTGAATGTACCATACGGTGTATTTTGGATAATGTTTCTCAATAATACATCATAATCAATCTATCAATTTAGGATACCTATAAAACCAAAATCTAGCCTATTTTTGAGTATTTCTAGTGATATCTCACTACATGTTGAAACAATCTATTTATTTTAAGACGACTCCACTAAGTTGCCTCCCTGTGGTTCCTTTAATATGTCTTGGTTCTTATCTCTGTGCAGATGCAAAACAGATCTTCCACTTGAAAGTCTTTTGTATATGTGAAGGCTTCTACTCTAATCCCTTGATGACAATCCCTGAGTCTCCATCACTATGAACTAACCATCCTAAATTCTTCATGGTTTGGGAGGCTGTCCCTTGCCAAACTGACCTCCTCATGATATATGCTTGTTTGGGAGATAAAAGTAGTGTAGTACGCAGTCCTCAGAGTGTGATCATGTCCACACTGGATGAAAATTGACCCAGTTTTCCAAGGTCCAAGTCCTGAATATGTCACTCACCATCTGAGACCTTGACAAGTTAGCTAACTTGGTCTAAGCATCAATCCACTCATTAGTCAAACAGTAGTAACAATAGTTCTTGACATCGTGAGGTTTCTGTGAACATTAAACTTAAAATATTCAATGTGCCACATAATAAGTATTCAATAAGTATTAGCTACTATCAATATGTCCATTTTGAAATATGTATTTTCTTTTAGCCAATTTAAAAAAACAGAATTTACCAAGTACTCAATGATGACTGATTGGCTCAGGGTTGTAATCAGCAGGTAATGGAACAATGAGGAAAGGAACAGGCAGATGATTAAAAATAAGCCACAAATTATCGGCAAGTAGATAAAGCCCTGACTGTATAATCGTTACCAAACAGACTTTATCTTTGTCTTCCCATGTAGTAACATGTCACTTTCTTTGAACGGTTTCATTGAAACACACTCTGCAAAAGCTTTCAATTTGAACAAAAAATAGGGGGTATAGAAATAAACATCTTTTAATGGCATAAACTTCAACTTTTCCCTGCCCTGCTTGAAAGAATGGCATTCAGAGGCAGAACAAAATTCAGTGTCAAGTAATTTTCTACTCATGATCTGATGCCACTCAACTTTGAGCTTGCTTTTGGCTATACCAGTGGAGCTTACAATCTTTTAATTCAGTGCATGAGTTATAGTTCCCTGTAGCACCTTTTAAGCACTGGCAGAGTTCTACAACAATGATGAATGTATCTCCATTTAGCCCAAACCTCTAGCATCTCTCATAGGCGCAAGAATTGTTGGCACTGAGGAGCTGAACTGAGCATAGCATATATTTCCAATATACATTCTGATCCTTCTATAATTGGTGGAGTTTTGAGCTCTTGGCATGAGAATAAAAAGTTAAGAGGCTCAAATTATCTGTCATTCAACTTCTTTGATATTTTAGGAATGTTCTTGATTTCTATCAATTAAAAAAAGTGAATAGAGGAAACAGACTGGTTTCAATCATGTACTTGTTCTCAAAGGATTATTGAGTATTACATAGTTAAGGTATCCTGAATTTCCCACTATATTAGGATCATATAACATCTCTCTCTTTCACTCCATTTAATTTGATCAAATATTGAGTTCTTTCAACTGAGTTCTTAAGAAAAAAAAAGGGGGGGGGGGGGTAGACAGAGATGAGAGAGAAAGAGAGACAGGGATAAAGAGATACAGAAAAGACAGAAACAAAGAAACAAAAGAGGAAAAGGCATCCACTAGGTTCTCAAGGATTCCCCAGGAAGACACTTCTGAGACTTCTCTGATCTGTTATCTCAGAACATGAAGCCATACCCTCAGCCACACAGGACTGTGGTGGACACCTGGTAAAGGGTAGGTGATCATAGGGTAGTAGTCTACCAGATAGCCCATAGCAAAGGCACTGCTCCCAGAACTGGGGTGATCCAGTCTTTCCATGAAAAAAAAAAGCAGGTAGGGGTACCTGGGATGGCTCAGTCGGTTAAGCATCCAACTTTGGCTCAGGTCATGATCTCATGGTCCATGAGTTTCAGCCCCACATCGGGCTCTGTGCAGACAGCACAGAGCCTGGGCCCTACTTCGGATTTTATGTCTCCTTCCCTCTCTGTCCCTCCCCTGCTTACACTGTCTCTCTTTCAAAAATAAATAAATATTTTTAAAAATTTAAAAAAAAGCAGATAATTCACTGGGAAAGACGGAAAAAAAACCACAGATAAGAAAGATGAGCAAGACAGAATGAATGGGTAAATCTTATTCAGTGTACAACAGTGGAATAAGGATCCTTCAACTATTAATGCTCCTAATGAGGTCAATGTCAAAAAATCGCATATAACCTTCTAGTCCTGAACTGCCTTCTGCTGGCTGAGGTCCATGTACACTACAGTTGTGTACCTTTCAAAAAACTCACATCCAAACCTTCTATGTGGAAGATATTTCTCTCTTCTTTATTTCTGTATTTCACCTTCCAATAAATTCCCCTTACTTAATAGAACTTAAATAAGTCTCCACTGCTTGCAACCAAAGGAGAGCAAAGCACATCTAAAATTAAGAAAGCCATTACTTGATGAGTTTTCAACCATGTTTAAAGTTACAGTCTCTCCTCCTCCCCTCAATCTTTTCATACACAGCACTTAGTTTTGTATATCTAATTAACCTAATTATCATTCCATTCAAAACAATTATGTGCTAAGGAGCTAACACCATCAAGTATAGGACTATAGAACTGCAAGGTTCACAGTAAATCTTATTAGTTAATGATTAAACAAAGCCCAAAGGACAAAAAAAATTATTAAATCAATATTTCTTAATTATAAAGCATAAATCTACTAGAAACCCAGATCTCTACTTCTTACTGCCCAGAAAGTACAAGAAAAGGTGTCAGATAAAGAAACCAAAAGTAGAATTCACTCATACATTTACTAAGCATTTTAATATTAAGGACTGTGTAACACATTGAAAAGTGTCATCCTTTGGGAACACAAAGGAAAAACACAGTCAATTATATTTTTTTTCCATTTTGGCTCATAAGAGCCTGAGGGTTCTAATTAGATAGAAATCAGTGAGCTCCTTAAAAAATCAAAAGCAAAACCATATATGCATTGGTGGACACACCATAAAGACAGTGAATTTTTGGAGTGCCTGGGTGGCTCAGTCAGAGCCCTCAGTTCAAGTCCCACATTGGGCTCCACACTGGATGTGAAGCCTGCTTTAAAAATTTAATTAAAAAAATAAAAAGTAGAAAAAAATCAGGGGTCACCTGGGTGGCTCAGTCAGTTAAGTGTCCAACTTCAGCTCAGGTCATAATCTTACAGTTTATGAGTTTGAGTCCCACGTCAGGCTCTGTGCTGACAGCTCAGAGCCTGAAGCCTGCTTGGGATTCTTTGTCTCCCTCTCTCTCTGCCCCTCCCCGACTCATGCTCTCTGTCTCAGAATTAAAATTTAAAAAAAAATTTTTTTTAATAAAAAAAGAAAAAAATCAAGCAACAGGGCATTTATTTTTTTAATATTCACTTATTTTTGAGACAGCACGAGCAGGGCAGGGGCAGAGAGAGAGAGACAGAATCCGGAGCAGGCTCCAGGCTCTCAGCTATCAGCACAGACCCTGATGTGGGGCTCAAACCCACAAACCATGAAATCAATATCTGAGCCAAAGTGGGATGCTTAATAGATTGAGCAACCCAGGTGCCCCTGCGGGGCATTTATTTATTAAAAAAAAAAAAAAGTCAGTGAATTGCTTAATACTCAGACCTGCCAATGGCTATATTCACAACTCCAGAGTCAATAAGACAACAGGTCTTAGTAAGTCATAATAAGATAACACTACAGGAAGGGTTTCTGATACAACACAGCGACAACCAATGCCAAATATATCCATCAGGAAAGAAATCCTAAACATGGTGGGAGTTTGAAAATTAAAACACACACACACACACACACACACACACACACACACACACACTAACAACAAAGAAACTCAGGGACCTAGAAGTCTTAATAGAAATCTATGCAGACAATGGCTTTGAGAAAAGGGTGACTTCAAAGAGAAAAGAATCCTCTATTTACCAAGCCACTGTTACCTAAATATGCCCCATTTTAACAACATTCCAAGATGATTTTAATGACATGGTTAATGGGGTTGAGAAAACTAGTGTGAATGCAAGCTGACATTGACATTTTCTCACTACCACACTGTTCATACTTTTTGGATAATCCCTTCTCCTGTCCCTTACTACCTCACCTCTCCAAAATGTTTCATTGGGCTGGACATTTAACCTGACTTTTTTGGCAAACTCTTAGACTGAATATGTTGCTGAACTATTTTAAGTCATTTCCCTCTAATCTGCATTCTATGTGCAAGCCTTGCCACAGGGAGATTCCTCTTGCTCTGCATGCTTTATAGTCTAAGGTTCTGGCTTCTGGCTTCTTTGTCTTTGTGGAATTGTTAGAAATCTTCCTGGGTTCTTGGCTTTGACTAGCCCACAACTTAAAGTATTTTTATCTGTTTATCTATTTACAAACTCACCAGGGCCTAATCAAGAAGAATTAATCTAGTCATGTACCTTCTTCAGCACTCTTAATTGCTGTACATTTCATTTTTACTTGGGAGACCGAGTCAAGATGGTGTCAAGTTGCCTGGTGATCCCAAATGTAGCTTTGATGTGTTAAGTGGTGCAGGACAAGAATCGTAAATCTGAAACTCCAACACTCATCTCTTAGCCCCAACACACAAAGTAAATTTCTAAGGAAACCTCCAGCAATAAATCATCATATGTCAGCGACTAATTACAGTCATTGTAGTGCTAGAAAACTGCAACATCTCAATAAATCTTGTGAGATGTCATTTCAAAAACAGGTCATGGGTGGTATGAGGGGACACAGTACTGCTGGATTCAGGACAAGAAGACGTATCTGAGCATCCCTCTAAGAGTAATGGCACAGTAGCTGGATCAATCAAAGAAAAGGACCCTTTAGGGGCACGTGGGTGGCTTAGTCAGTTAAGCATCAGACTTCAGCTCAGGTCATGATCTCATGGTTCATGAGTTTGAGCTCTGCATCAGGCTCTGCATTGACAGTTCAGAGCCTGGAGCCTACTTCCGGTTTCTGTGTCTCCCTCTCTTTCTGCCCCTCCCTCCCTCCCTCTCTGTCATAAATAAACATTAAAATTAAAAAAAAAAAAAAAAAAGAAAGGGACCCTTTAGACAAAGCACCATTTAAAACTGCCTGGATATTGGTCACCAAGGACCTCTTTAACACGTAAAGATCAGTACATGTATGTGATTCTGAAAGCTCACTTGCAATGATGTAAAATAAAAGGGGAAATACTCATGGAAGCAGGTGTAGCTATGTCACAAAAGTCAACCATGACCTTGTACGAGAATGCCTAATATAAGCTGCTCTGCATAGGTATGTGATCACTTATAAGGTTTTGTGAAAATCACTAATGTTGACAGATTATGGAATGAACTTCTGCTAATCACTGAGGGAATACTAAATCAATTCAAAAGTTATGAAGACATTGTTAGGAAAATGTAAATTGTGATCATTTCTTTGGAGGGCAATCTGGAAATAACTATAAGTGTCAAAAATGCAAAATGTACTACTTTTAGACTGCGAAATTCCAATTCCTCCTTCAAGAATGTATTCTACAGTTATATTCACATATATCTACAAAACTAATGTTTATAGTAACAAAGGCCTGTCAAGAACATAAATGACAATGGACAGGGTTCCAGTATTATAACTTTGGTACAAGGAAATAAATATTCCAAGTAGTCATTGGCAAGCAAAAAATAGCTATGTATATAGACCGATGGGTACTGATATCTAAAATTCACCTTCATGTGAAGAAAGGTATTCCATTCATTGTTTATATATATATGTATGTGTGTGTGTGTGTGTATATATATATATATATACACACATATGTGTGTGTGTATAATGTATACATTAAATTTTTATATTGCCTTTTAATTAATGAAGTAACATACATGTGCTCATAAAAAGTAAACATCTCTGGAAAGTTAAACAAATAATAATAACAGTGACTCCAGAGAAACAGCTAGCAGAAGATGACAGAAAGGAAGTTTAGTTTTGACCAGATACCCTTTCATACTATTAAAATGCACACTCACAGACACATAACCTTTACAGGAAAATAATTAAGAAAAAAATACAAAGGGTTATAAAGGCAAACTGAAATGGAAAGTTCAGACATTATCCAGGGAAATTAAACAACATTAATAGCCAGTCCAAATCAATCAAGGTCCCAGACCCTACTTTTACATCAGTACCAGATTTTTTCTTTTTAATAATATGGATAATTACCTTAACTCTTCAACAGTGTAGACAATACATTAAATTCTTCAAACTATGAAATGGAATCTCTGCCAAGTTACAGGTTTGACATTTGCTTTAATTCTTCAGTGAGAAGCTTCTTGTATAGCACAAGTTCTACAGTAACCTATTTTACAATTCTACAGGACTGGAGGACAAAGAGGTACAGCCATATAACTTCTTTGAGTTGAGTGAAAATGATACTCAGGGCTGTAATGACTTCCTAGCCTTTGATAGTGACTTGAGAATGAATGAATTAATTAATTAATTAATGAAAGAAAGAAAGCAAGCAAGCAGGCAAAAGAAGGGAAGGGGTGGAAAGAAAAGAAGAGGAAAGGAAAAAAGACAACACAAGAGACAATCATATTTTTAAATTCAGTAAGTTGGTAAGCCTAGAGTTTCAAGACACTTCAGATATTGAGATAGCCTCCGAATCAATAATATGACATTCTAAGATTTAAGATCTAGACAAGCATCCACGAGCCAGCCTTACATAGTAATCTATGTTCATGACATTCATAGTCATACTAAAAAAGAAAACACAAAAACAAAAAAACAATCCAGCCTTAGATAGTAATCTATATGCATGACAGTCATAGTAAAAAAGAACAAAAAAAGCTATTTATTATGTAGATGCTTCATGTATGATTTACAGGGTATGAAAGCTCAACATATTTAAAAACTAGTCCAGTGTGAAATCAAGGTTTTCTCTATAATACTCTTAAACTTGAGTCCACCTAAATTAACTTCATTTTACCATTGTTACATTTCCTACAACCTTCTATTCACGACCTTCACTCCCAACATCCACCTTCACTCAGCTTAGTCTAAGGTTTTCTTGACCAACCACAATTTGATCATTTACACATAATAACAAATCAAGTTATGAATCAGCCTCTTCCTTGCCTACTGTCTGGAACTTTGCTCTCTAATTATTTGTAGGATTAGCATATTCTCAAGTTTCAGCTTCAAAATTCATATTCACTACGCCATCTAATGTAGATCCTTCCTACATTACTCTCCATTGTAGCATCCTCATCTCCTTCACAACACCTATTTCAGTTTTTGTTTTTAATGTAAGTATTAATTAACTTTTTTTATACTCTTCCCTACTAGAGTCAAAGCTCCATGAAGCCAGGGTCCATTTCTGGCATTTTTCTTTTATACTTACAGGACCTACTGTTGCCCTAGTACTTAGAAGTACTCATTATGATAGGTTCCATGGATGAAAGAAGTGAATTGTAGAAGAATAGTCCACTCACATTTTTCCAAATTATCCCACTTTGACAAGAAGACCAAAGCTGCATCTGAAAACCTATAATGCCACAAAATCATAGGGAGCAACAAATTCTATTTTGAACTTTCTATGATCTTATTTACTCTATATGGCATTTATGAAATTGCCCAATACATGTGAAAATATCACCAATGTAGGAGATGGAAGAATTTGGTGTCATCTGTTGCTCCTCATACTTCAAACATATGATGGCAAGTAGATTTATTTTAAGAAAATGGCTTACAAAGGGGCACCTGGGTGGCTCAGTCAGGTAAGTGGCTGGCTGACTTTGGCTTAGGTCATGATCTAGTGATTAATGAGTTTGAGCCGCGCGTCGGGCTCTGGGCTGACAGCTCTGAGCCAGGAACCTGCTTCGGATTCTGTGTCTCCCTCTCCCAAAAATAAACATGAAAAAAAGGAAGAAGGAAGGAAGGAAGGAAGGAAGGAAGGAAGGAAGGAAGGAAGGATGGAAGGAAGGAAGGAAGGAAAGAAGGAAGGAAGGAAATGGCTGACATGATCATGGAAGCTATCAAGTACAAAATTTGCAGAGTAGGCAGGAGACCTATAGGCAGAAGACGTGGGGAAGAGTTGGTGTTGCAGCTTGAGTCTGAAAGCAGTCTGTTGGAAGAACTCTCCGTCTTCCTTGGGGGAGGTCAGTGTTACTTAGATCCTTCAACTGAATGCATGAAGCCTATCCACATTATGGATCTCCTTTATTCAAAGTCTCCTGATTTAAATGTTACTATCACCTAAAAAAATGTCATAGCATCACCCAGACATGTTAGACCAAATATATGGACTGTGGTCTAACTAACCAAGTTGATGCATAAGATTAGCCATTATACTTTATTAAAAACACTGTACAGTCATTTACATTTACCCAATTTATTTTCTCTGGCAAAATGAAAGACAAAAAACTGAAAACTTGTTATATCATCACAACATATGAAGGTAAGTGTTTTTAAAATGAAACATCATTTTCTGAGTGACTAATAAGCATGCAATTGAACCCATACATAAATCCACTAAGTTTTATTGCCAATAGTCAAATCATTTGTTCCCTTTGTTTAAATTTGTGGCCAGAGTAACAAAATCTGTCAAACACAGTATTTTCCAGAAGCTTAGCAATACCTAAAAGCCTATACTGATGAAAAATATTTATACATTGAATTTTGAGTATTCAAACACATTCAGAATAATATATCATTTACCTACACAAATTATCAATTTACTGTAACTACAAAAATTCTGTTTACCTGCATATGCCAATCTCTGTTTGAAAACCTATTTTCATATGGTTCTCAACATGTGAAATACCTTCCCACACCCTTATAATTTATGAAGACTTACCATCCCTCCAATAAAATATAGGTCTGAAAGCGTGTACATACTGATGTCTTTTAGCCATATACCGATTATTAAACATAAAAATCTCTTCTTCAGCCAGGATTTCAAACTGGTTTAAAGCTTTAGGTCACAGACAGGCATACTAGGGATCTGACGTCAGTACTGATATTTACTAGCTGTATGACCTGAATCAAGTTATTCAATCTCTTAGTTTTCTCATCACAATACCTAGCTCATAGGATGGTAAGTTTCAATGATAATAAAAGAATTTAGCAACTTGCCAGTACATTGCTAAGTATTCGATTAATGCTACTCATTATGATTAGAATTTACTTAGACAACCCATAGATATATAATCTCTACATGTTTTACATGTACATATCTAGATATATATAGATAGATATAGATATATTGTGGATATATATATTTAGATATATAGATTTTTTTTCTTTTTTTTTTCCTCAGAGAGTATTTCCAATAACTGGGCATATTTCTTCCTAAAAAGAAGTTTCTATTATAATCAGGAAAATAAAGGTATTTGAAAAACTACCTGGAAACTATAGCATAATTTATGTATTTATAGATATATACATATACACAAGTGTGTATGTTTATGTACATATATATGTAAATTAAGTAAAGCCACCCCACACATGTGAAACATTTAAAAAAAACTGGATGATATGAAACACACAGTAGGACAAAATTTCCTAAAGGATATTCCAAAGAATATTTCACTCTGTCTTTGGTCTTAAAACTTGCTGCATTTAATGAAAATCATCTGGGAAGCTTTTAAAAAATTCCATTACCCAGAACCCACCTTTATTCTACAGCAACTAAACCAAATGATTTTAATGAGCTGCCAGGGCTGATAGCCACAACCATTAGATGTTTAGGAGACAGGGACTGTCACCGGACACTGCAAGTTTGCCAAAATTCTTACATCGAAACCTTATCCCCCATGTGATGGTAAATGAAAGTTGGGCCTCTGAGAGGCGTTTGGCCATGAAGGCAGAGCGCTCACGAATAGGATTAGGGTCTTTATTTTAAAAAGATCCCAAGGGTGCCTGGGTGGCTCAACTGATTAACCATCCAACTTCAGGTCATTATCTCAGGGCTGGTGAATTTAAGCCATAGGGCTCTGGGCTGACAGCTAGGAGCCTGGAGCCTGCCTCAGATTCTGTGTCTCCCTCTCTCTCTGCCCCTCCTCTGCTTGTGTGTGCGCTTGCTCTCTCTCTCTCTGTCCCTCTGTCTCTCTCTCAAATATAAATAAACATTAGAAAAAACTGTTTAAAAAAAAAAGACTCAGAGTTTACAGTGCTGGTTGCTCATGAACAAGGAAGTAGGTTCTCATCACACACTGTATATGGCAGCAATTTGATCCTGGATTTTCCAGCCTTCAGAACCATAAGGAATAAATTTCTGTTGTTTACAAGGCACTTCATCTATGGTACTCTGATAAAGTAACCCAAACAGCCTACAACATTACTCAAATAAATTTCAAAAACATGTATTCACAAAGCACATAAAGATTCTGAGATGTACTAATGTAAAAAAAAAAAAAAAAAAAAAAAAAAAAAAAAAAAAAACCTGTTTAAAAATCCAGAACTTCCTAAGCTCATTTTCCTAAGGAAAAAAAATTTCCTAAGAAAAAATTTTAAAGGGAATCTATTTATATCTTGAAGAATTAGTGTTCTTCAGAACATGCTCTAGTTCCTAAAACTGGCTGAACATCAGAATCACATGAGGAGTATATTCAAAATATAGCTTCCTAAAATTCATCCCTAGAGACTCTGATTCAATACCTCTAGAGCTGGGCTTTCAATCTTTATTATTCTCACAATCAAATTTGTAGCACTTACCCCCCAGAGTTTTTTTTCAGCCCCATAAACATGGCCCCCTCTTCTACTTCCAAGTTAAGGTCATGGAATGGTCTTTATACCTGATAATAGGCCTCCTACAATGCCTTGTTTCTAACAGAAAGTGAGTAAAAGTTTAGTGGTCAATGGCTACATATGAAAGAGTATTAGAAGATCATTGGGCCTGGGGTGCAACTCAATTAACAATGCCGGATCTGAGCTACATCAGAGACTTTTATTTTCAGGCTCTTGAAGGCACCCTGGAGAAATATTAGGTCTAAGGATAGTAACACCAAGACTCTTATATTTGGAGGTAACAAGTTTGCAGGCTAAGCCCCAAAAGCTAAGCTTTAGCTCCTTACTAGATAACAGAGCCTCCAGAAAGACCTATGTAGAAAAGACTTATTAGTATCAGAGATGCCAAAGTGGGAACTTGCGGCTGCTGTTATGAATTATGATGTTACATGAATTACTCATAAAAGACCCAGGCTTATGAAGAATCAACATAGTGTCTGTAACTGCATGAAATGTTAGAACTCTTTTTGGATAATATCACTTATCCAAACCTGAAAAAAGGAAGGCAGAAAGATTTGCATGCCAAATTTCCAGCCATCTTTCCCTATTCTACAGAACCCTGGGATGAGAGTACTCAATTGTAAACTGTGGAAAATGTCATAGGCTGGTGAAGGGAATGACTTTTCCAATTCCTAGAAAGGCCTCAAACTAGTAAATGACGCATCTTGAAAAGGTAACCTATGTGTCTGTGGTGTACAAGTTCCCAACAGAAAGATAAGGGGATAACATTATAAGGCAGGTGGCAAATAAAAAGTATCTCCAAACATATGCACATACCAGAATAATTTCTTTACATTTCTTTGGTAGCAAGCAAGAATAACCAACCCTGAAAGCCTAAGAAAAAGGGGACCTTATAAAAAGCATCTGTGCAGATCACAGGACAGAAGAAAGAAACAGGGAATCAAGCAGCCCCAAAAATCCCCAGGAGCAGATACCACTGGACAGTTAGGCCAGGACAATAACAAAGTAAAATATATATATATAAATAAACCCTCGTATTTCTTCAGCCTACATCACTGAGCTCAAGACTCCACATGAGGAGACAGATGCTGATAATTTGAACATTCAGAGGTGCAGGTCACATGCCTGCACATTTGGTACACTGAGGCAGAGGAAGGGCCTAGCTGAGAAAGTCACCAGAAAAACTTCCCCAACCACTTCCTAGATAGAAGTGGACTTGGGGTTTATCAACCAACAAGACCAAAAATAGTGGAAGCAATTTTGCCGTTGAGAAGGTGGACTTGCTCCTGTGAATTAAAAGAAAAATATGTCCACTACAGTATGAATACTTATTATTAGAAATGTTGTCAAGCAGTGTTAATTTCCCTTCAACAATATCTTAGGACAGCAAATGCAAAGGAATGCACCTCAGTCACAGGAGAGAGATATGAAATGAAGCCAGAAAATATGATGGATAGCAGATGGGCACTGGACACCTTGCTATGTAAACCTCTGATATTTCAAATAAAATGTATTTAAGAAAAGAATATCTTATACTTAATTGAAATTGCCCACTTGGTAACCTACATCCATAAGACAATTGTTTTCATACTGCAATATAAAATCACTTAATTACCTTGTGAGATGCATTTTTTTCATTACATGCATAAGAACCTTTGTTGTTTGCTCATTTTCTGAGTTTTCTAATTTAAGCCCCATTCACTTATTAATCCCTATGCACAGTGAATTTAAATATGAAATAAAATACATTAAACAAGTATAAATATTTCATATACATAAAATGAAAATGCAGTTTTGTACTCAGTTTACTGTTATCTTACATAATTAACATGAACTAGCATAGGAAATAAGAACTAATCATAGGTCAGGGATACATCTAAAAGCCTAGACAACTTATGGATACCACTCTACATACTACCCCAAATACGTTATTCATACCTCACACAAAATTCAGATAGACTTTCAAATTTAACAATCTGATGTCATCCTGACACTTTAAAATACTTCATGACTGTCTATGGTCTACAGAATATGGTCCAATTTTCTCTTATTCTCCAAATTATCTCACAGGTTACAGATGCTAGTTCATACAATTCTATGATTCACAAATGACAATCACAACTTGTTCTCTGCCCAACCCATGGCGCATCATTCTCATTCTAGTCTATGAAACTGTATAATGCAAAGACTCTGCTGCCATGCTCCCACATCCCTAAGGTTCACTCATACCCAGCTCTTTGTCATTCTCTTTGTCATTCTCTGTCATTTTCTCTCATGAACCATAACACTGTATACACTACACCCTCTTTAAGTGTTCTTTCCAAACCCAACATTCAAATATTGTCCATCTTTCCACTTTATCTCAATTATGAATTCTTCCCCATAATCTCTACACAAGTGCTATCATAATATCCCACACCACATTGTAATTTGAGTTTTCATACTAAACAAAGAACTTTTTGAAAGCACAAGTGACATGTCTTTTCACACAAACACATACGCATGCGTGCTTACACCAGAAATCTATCTTAATCTTTAGAAGTGGCTATGTAAAAATTCACTAAAGGCTGATCAATTACAATGATGGGTAAAATGGTAGATATTGTTCTCAAGGTTGCTAAACTCAGCATAAGCAAGAATGGCTTGAGAGACTCCACCAATAAGGGCTTCAAAAAGAACATGATGAGAACATATTCCCAAAAAATGAAAAAGCTTCCGTACAATGATTTCCAAAGCATTTTCTACTCCATTCATGTTGGCCATATTCTATCTGAATTTCTAAAAAAGTGTGTTTGTGTGTGTGTGTGTGTGTGTGTGTGTGTGTAGAGTATCCACCCTAATAGATTCTGACCATCCTTTGACCAAACTTTACTGTACCTATCTTTAATCCTGTAGTATTGGGTTCTTAACATATAATTAAGCACGCTGAGTATATACTTGACACTTAGGCGTAGTATCAGGTAACTAGTCACTTTAGTTAAGAATATGATATAAATCAATGCCTATCAATCTTTAATGTGAATACAAATCACCTGAAAAAATGAAGATCCTGAATATAAGCCTGAATGGCAGCCAAAGTCCTGTATTTTTTCACACAAGTTCCCAGGAAATGCCATCTATTGACTACAATAGCATGAAGGTTTTGCGCAAACTTCCTCTATGAATGATATTCTTTTCTAAACTATAGACTATATACATAAGCCCTGATAGAATGGATGTTCTTAGTCAATGAGATATAGAGTACAAAACATCAAGGATCAATAGCAAGATGAAATAATTGATGGACAATTCATTATATTATTTTCAGACATAAGGGGGTATAGGGACGGTTTGTCTTAACTTACTCAGCCAGGTAATTTTAGTAATTGGGGATAGTGTAATCCATCAGTGTAAATATGTTTCTATAGTGCTTTCTAACACCTAAAAGCCTAAGAAGACAGAAATGGCAGGATTTCTACCATCCTTTCCATTCAAAGTGTATCCTTTAGGACTTTCACAAATACTTGGGTCTGGTCCTCTGAAGAATCAGAGGTGTAGTACACAATGCATTCGGGAAATAATCTAATGACAGATAGTACCAGGACATTAATGATTAAACCTGCAGTCAGGCTAATTTCCACAACAAAGCCACAACCTAGATTCTATAAGGTATAAGTAATAGATGGAAATCTGTGAGTGAATTAAGATTCTAATGTGAATCAACTTAGTAGATAGTAGGGGGACAATGTATATCACAATGGAAACCAGTAAACAAGTTCTTATTGTATGCGTTAGAAATACAGAATCATAAAAGTAATTAAGAAATCTAGTAAGATTAAAAGATCAATTATAAACAAAACTACATAAAAGTATTATTTGAATCCCATAAACTACATAGTAAACATATGTGTATATATACATAAGGAGGAAGTAGACAAACCTTAATGTTTCATTCCTTAATGGTTATACAAATAGGAAGTAAAATAACACTAACTCGTTTCTCTTCAAATATGTAAAACTCCTTAGTTGTAGGCATATTAATAATACACCAGTCATTATGTTACATTTGATAAGTTTTGAAATGCAAAGCACTCATAAAGAGGCTGCTGCTCTCCAGAAGACACTTAAATTCGTTTCTCAGTAATGTCACTATTACAAATAAAAAAAATGTGTAAATCTTTTGAAAATTTTCCATCATATTTGACTGAAAGCAACTTGAAACATTTTTATATTTCTACTCTGTCACATGTCAGCATATCCTTTTGAAACATGGCAAGATGGGCTATAGCTGAAATAAAAAGAATACAAATGAGAACCTATTCAGTCATTCATTCTTTTTAATAAACAAGACTCTTGACCACAGCCAAAACCATTTTTCCAAAGCGAAATCTCAAATAGTGCTAATCACATCTCAGTTCCGATACAGTGGCTCCTTATAATAGTCAACCATAAAACAACATCCTACAGAGATGTTGCCTTCCTCTTTTACACAGCCAAGAGAGATATATCCATGGATAAAGACACAGGAACAAACATAAATCACTTTATTAAGTATTTTAAAAGAATGACATTTCAAGTGCATAAATCCTAACTTTCACATGTTTCATCAACATAGGCGTCCTATCAAATAAAGGCATGAAAACAACAGGATCATAATAAGAAACTCAGCATTTTAAGGGATGATCTAATTATGTGCCTGGCACTAGGCTATGTGTATATATGAATAACTAATTTTAGTCTCACAACCTTGCAACAATACCCCCATCATACAGATGGGAAAATAAAGCTAGGAGTGGGTATATAAGTTAGGCTAATACTACATATATAATAGTGGTAGAGCCAGAATTTGAATCATCAAAGCAATTTGAATCACCAAGTCTACCTATAGCCTCTCTTTTACATCACATAAAATAGTAGACTGAATCCTAACCTAAAACATGGAATTCATCATTTGGGATATGCATTATATTATGTTCCTTTTCTTAAGGAATTAACTTTAATAGGGGCTCCTGACTGGCTCATTTGGTGGAGCATGCGACTATTGACCTTGGGGTTGAGAGTTCAAGCTTCACAGTGGGGTACAGGGATCACATAAAAATATAATCTTTTAGGGGTACCTGGGTGGCTCGGTGGGTTAAGCGTCCAACTTGAGCTCAGGTCACAATCTCACAGTTTGTGGGTTCGAGCCCCGCCCTCAGCCTCTGTGCTATCAGTTCAGAGCCTGGAGCCTGCTTTAGATTCTGTGTCTCCCTCTCTCTCTACCCCTTCCCCACTCTTGCAGTTTCTCAAAAAATGAATAAACATTAAAAGCAATTTAAAACAAATAAAATCTTTTAAAAAAAAAGGGTTAACCTTAATACAATGAATTAAGATGCTACTTTATTTTTTTTAATGTTTTTAAATTTTTTTAACGTTTATTTTTGAGACAGAGAGAGACAGAGCATGAGCAGGGGAGGGGCAGAGAGAGAGGGAGACACAGAATCTGAAACAGGCTCCAGGCTCTGCACTGTCAGCACAGAGCCCAACGCGAGGCTTGAACTCACGGATGTGAGATCATGACCTGGGCCCAAGTTGGACGCTCAACCGACTGAGCCACCCAGGTGCCCCTGAGCCAAAGTAACATTTAAAAAACTTCATTTCAGTTATTGCATAGAATACAAATGACAATATGCTGGTGAACTGCTACTAATAAAAGAAGTGAGCAGAGTTATTGGAACTATGAATCCATGATAATCTATGTTATACAGTGCATATACAGACATTACCACCATCTTAATCATATCTAGAATTGTTGCAGTGTCTCGAACTCTGACTGTTCAGTTCAAACAAGAAAATGGAGAGGAAATACTAGTAATTTTAGGTAAGAATCTACTACCTGGTGAACGAGACCTGGTAAAGTGCTGAAGAAGATAAAAGGGAATGTCTTTGTATAGTAAAGACAATGAGTACAGACTTTTGAACAAATTTTATTGTACTGCAGGTAAGACAGTCAACATTTCACACCTGTAACACAGGAATCTTCAAAATGTGATTCTGGTGCAAAGCATATCACAAACACATGTCACAATTTATCAAAGCAGTTAATTTTCTATTTCTACTATACTGCATTAACACTTTACCTCTCAGTTCCTCAGTCAGGATCTAGGAAAAGGTGAAACTGAGAAAACAGAAAATGTAAAACATCTGTATTACTCTCTCACTCAAAAAAAAAAAAAGTCTGTTCGGTGGATGTGGGGTGGGGAGGTGGGTAGTGAGGAGAAAAAAAGAAAAGGTCCTTCAGAGCCTCATTCAGAATCTACTCAAATTATTACATATAGTTTGAATGGCTTGTATATCTCTTATTTTCTAGTTCACAAACAGTAAGAAACAGCCAATAAATGGCTAATTCATCAAAGCAAGGAATTAAATATGACCCTCTTAAAGGCATCAGAAAGCAGACAAGAGTTCACTCAAGGTAGGTACCCGTATCTCAGCTGCACTTGATGTGATCCTATGGACACAGACCAGTATAACATTATTTATTTCAACAAATATATAAAGCAACTACATGTACTATGTTCTCTATAAACTGCAAAGATTATAGTATAAGGCAAATTCACTTAGCGCTTAGAACATGCCATGAACACTGTACTAGTCTTAATTATCATTTAATGTTCACAGAATCTCTGTAAGGTAGGCACATTCAATTTCACAGATTTTAAAAACTGCCTTGGGAAGGGTTAAGAACATGTTCAAGATCACACAGCTGTCAAGTGGCAGAACAAATCTAGGTCTGTCTGAATCAAAGGCCCATGCACGCTCTAGTCTAGACTACTATCCTATGTTCATCATGGTGATCCTCTGTCATCAAGAAGTAAATCAAACTTAGCCACCTATTTAAAGGGTGAAGTACTATTTTTACACAGATTCCCATTTAAAAAAAACTATTATTAAAGACAAACCTCTATTTATAATTAGTTCCAAGAATTGTAGACAACCATGTTTATATTATAATTTTTACCAGGAATTAGAAATGTGATGTGAGTAAACATTTTCTTTTTAAGGATGTCATTCATCTAATTAAATACAGTAAAAAAAAATAGTTCTTGGACTTGTAACTAATTTGCTAATTTGTGCAAAGCCTAGAATCAATAGCTGGCTAACAGCTAATCAAATGAGTTAATAATGAAGGCAAAAAAAAAACCCACTCATATTTATATTTGATAATTGAAGAGCAATAATAATATAGGTAATAATACAATCTGTACAATTCAAAATGATGGAAATGTGCCTAGAATCATGCCTCATAATACATATTTAGGGATTTGAGTCACGTCATTTTTTGCTCACTGTTCTTCTCCAAACTGGACCGATCTCAGCATAAGCACAAATGTAACACCTGTCCTCACTGGAAATTTCCATGACAAATCTAAAAGGCACAGGCAATATGAATTATCAAGGTCTCCATTAGGACAAATGTGCAGGTACAAATTTTCACACACAAAAGTTCCAGTCAAAGGTGGAGAGGATATCCTACACGGTATGAACAAAGGAGACTTCTGTATGCATTTTTTTAAACCTCCAGACCATTATGGAATCAGCAGGGCTTCTACTCTCCTAACCCTCATTTTCTCATGAACCAAACTCCCTTCCCAGAAATACATCACTTTTATTTAGTTAATAGTGATAAATACTTATTTTAACTGCTATGAGCTGAAACTGACCTTGTCCAAATATGGAAAATAGTTTCTCTTTCCAAAACATGAAAACTGCTGACTCTGGCTTTAAATAAGCCAGAAAATGCAAACCTTGTCTAAAAAAGAACCAATCTTACAGCCAATTCCTGCTTTCTCAAATATCTCCTAATTACTCTCATGGACTTGTTTGCTCTACTTATTATAAAGTCCTGGTAATATCATCAATGCTCCATGAACATGTATTTTCTGAGCTTAATTTTATTTTTGATGTCTACCATGTTTTAGGCATGTGATATCAAAATATGAATATCATTAATGAATCGAAATATGTTTATTGGAAGCTTACTAGGATTTAGGCACTGAACTAAAAGTACTTTGCAAGTAGTATTACATATAGTATTCATAAAATTCCTGTGCCTTTAGGTACTATCCAAATAGTATTTGTCCATCAATAAACAAGTGATTTTAATTTATTATATCTTTTAAGTATCTGAAAATTGCAAAACGCGTATCATCCCATTATACAGCTGATGAACCTGAAATCTAGAAAAGGTAGATAACCTGCTATGACACACAATTACACAGAGTACAAAATGGATTTAAGACTGGGACGCCTGGGTGGCTCAGTAGGTCAGGCATCTGACCCTTGATTTCAGTTCAGGTCCTGATCACACAGTTCTGAGTCTAAGCCCCACCTGGGGCTCTTGCACTGACAACTGAGAATCCTGCTTGGACTTCTCTCTCTCCCCCCACTCTCGGCCCATCCCCTACTCACGCTCTATCTGTCTTGCGTGTATGTTTTCTCTATGTCTCATATAAATAAACATTTTATGCAAAATGGATTTAGGACTGGTAAGAAATCTGTGTGACTCCAAAGTCCAAGCCCTTATCCACTGTCTCCAGGAACTGTCATGGTACTGAGTGACAAGCAATATAACACTACAATGTAATATGTAGGACACTGAATTTGTCCCAATTTGCCCAGGACTTGACAGGTTTTAACACTGAACTTCCTGCATCCTAGGACCCTTCAGTCTTGGGAAAACCAGGAGGGGTGGTTACTTTCATGATAGGTGTCTTATCAGTGGCATGGAAAAAAAATAAAATAGGAGTCTGTACAGAAAAAGGCAATCATTTTTTATGCCTTCATAGTATCGAAAGAGGCTAAACAGAGTGACAATTGAGTTGAGCATTACACAAACTGTAATAAACACCCTGGAGAAAGATGGCAAGAGTAGACTAGACACAAAGGCAATGTAAACAAACACATGCAAAAAAATCAACTGGCAGGCTCTAGGGTGGGCACCTAGACTGCAGATCTGAAAGGTGGAAACAGGGAAGTGCAAATGGAAAGGAAAACATCATCTAGGAAGGAACAGGATAAATCTTATAAAAAGAAATTAAGCATGAGGATGCGGTTTTAACTTCCACTTCCCTTCACAGTTCTAGAGATAGACTTTAAAGAAATAAGAGCTTTCACTTTATGATTTAGCGATGAATATATGTGCCTTGGTAGGGGAATGCCAAGTGACTTATTATAAGCAGCAAAAGATCTCGCCTTTCTACAGTCATTCTCACAGTGCACTAGGCCCTTTCTGGCAACGATTACTGTGGATAGGGAGAACTAATGCTCTTTCTTAAGTAGAAGGGCATGTTTCAATCCTTCAGTAGGCAAGAGAGTTTCGACCAGACCATATGCACTAAGGATGGGATAGAACCCAACGATGGAATATCCTTAAGCACTAAAAATGAGAGAGTGGGAGATGCGAACAGGCAGAGCACAGAGACCTTTTAGGGCAGTGAAAATACTCTGTATGATATTATAATGATGGATAATATGTCATCATACATTTATGTGTCCAAACTCATAGAAGTACACCACCAACAGTGGATCCTAAGATAAACTATGAACTTAGGGTGATTATGGTGTTTCAATTTAGGTTCACGTTGGGTAAAAAATGTACCATTCTGGTGAGTGATGTTGATAATGTCTGGGAGCAGGAGCATATGAGGAATCTCTGTACAGCCCTGTAAATTTTGTCATAAATCTGAAACTGCTCTTAAAAACCAAAGTCTTAAAACAAACAAAGGAATGGGATAGTAACAAAGGCCAACATTAAAAGGAGGTAAAGAGGGGCACCTGGGTGGCTCAGTCAGTTAAGCATCCAACCTTGGCTCAGGTCATGATCTCACGGTTCATGAGTTTCAACCGCATCGGACGCTGAACTGTCAGATTCTCTCTCTCCCCCCACTCAAAACAAATAAACAAACATTTTGAAAAAGGAAGAAAAGGAATAGATACTTATCAGGCAAATAACACACGCACACACACATACACACCCACACTGCTTTCTCCATACCTAAAGTGAGAGAAATAGAGAACTGGCCAGTAATCTCACACTTATTTATTAGAAATCTGTGACTTACCATCTGTTGAAAATCTGCTAGTTATTCACCATACCACTTTTTCCGGGCACTCAGTGTGACTCCATTTCTTAGCTTTCCTTGCAGGGAGGAATGGCCAAGTACAAAAGTTCTGCTCAATGCAGTGTTAGCAAAAGCCATGATAACCACTCCCAGTATGGGCTTATAAAAACATCCTATGAAACTTGCCAGGACATTTCTCTCCTCACTCCTTGCCTGAATATGGACTCAGGGGACTTAGGAGGACAAAGCCAGGAAGAGGATAAAGAACTTGATTCCTTGAATGACCCAATGGAAAGCCACTTTATCAGGACTTAAGTACTGAACTATGCCACATGAGCAAGAAGTAGAAAGTATTTTAAGTCACTAAAAATTTAGACTTTACCTGTTACACTTTTCACTAGGCCCTGTGGGACCTCACTTACTGGGACTCTGAAAACATTATAATAAGCAAGTTTAAACCTTTCTGTCCTTCTACCCCATTAAATCATAAAAAGGGACTTATAACACACACACATATATATGTATATATACATAGCACGGGTGTGAAGAAGTTTGGATGCAAGGTAAATTTAAAAAAGAATAAAGCACATTTCTTAGAACAAAAGGTTCAGGGAAAATGAGAAGGAAATGAACATGGTCTTTTGAGAAAGAGGTGACTGAGAAGCATCCAAGTATATCTGTTCACCTACATGATGAGAACACGAGTCATTAATTAATTGGGAAGATGCCACAAATACATACTGAACAAGAAGGAAAAAATGACTCCATAATATTGGAAAATGAATGGTCTTGGCAAAAAATACACTCTCAGTATTAACCAACTCACATTTCTACTGCGGCTATTTGGAAACAAAACTGTAAGAGGTATTTTTGCAAAGGACAAATACACAAGAAAGGTGAGAAGAGGCAAATTCTCTAATATAACTGGGACACCATAACAGGATGAGAACAAAGGGATCATTTTCTTTTACAGGACACTAGGATTACAAGTAAAAGTCCCTTTAGTCATGCAGTAAATACTCAAAAAGTTTTGCAAAGCTGAGAAAACAAGGGAAGAATTTTCTTTCTTGGAATTTGGGGGTGTTGATGAAGAACAATGCTTTTGATCAAAAGGAAGATGAGGGGAGAATATTTTACTTGTGAAATTGCCAGAAGGAATATGTGCTTAGGCTAAGAAGTTAACAAGAATTTATCTTTACATACTGCAGCATAAAAACAGTAGCCAAGGATTCCCACAATGAAAGTTTAAGAAAAAGGTTATAATTCAGGGCATATATCCTGAAAATTAATTATAAATGAAGAAGCCTAGTCATACAGAGTCTTACTTTAAATACCTGACCCAAGGAGGTATTCAAGATAATGCTATATCATATCTAATTATACTCCATTAAATGTTAGATTAGAGATCATCTTTTTTCTTCTTTAGGATTTTTAATTTCTCTCCAGCTTTTTTATACACACAAAAAGAAAACAATAGTCCAATGGCTACAACAAGAAAAGTACTAAGGCAAGAATAAACAAGAAGTGTAATGAAGCTGTTAAGAAAATCAACTCTAGAGCCAAAGAACTGGTTCAAATCCCAGCTGGGCCCACTTACTGGCTATGTTGAGCAAATGACTGAATTTCTCTAAACCAAGTTTTCCTTATATATACAACAGAAACAATAATAATACCGATCTAGCAGGGCAAAGAGCTTAGAAAAATATCTCAAAAATAATAAGTACTA
This sequence comes from Panthera tigris, assembly GCF_018350195.1. Lineage (NCBI taxonomy): Eukaryota > Metazoa > Chordata > Mammalia > Carnivora > Felidae > Panthera > Panthera tigris. The sequence continues at coordinate 44,021,958 of NC_056661.1, read as the reverse complement.
TGCATGTTTTATCTGCTTCTATTATCTTTTTCCTTATAACTGTCCTGGCTTTTCCGCCAGGAAAACCAGGGTTCGGGGAAGGAAAAGGAAGTAACATTTACTGAACATGGAGGAAATGTCACATATAGTGATAGAGTGTCAGAAGTACTGGCTGTTCCCCCAACCATTTCTTCTCCTTCCTGGAAACCCAGCTGTACCACATTGCCCAGCCTCTCTTATAGTAAGATCCACCCACATACAACTGAGTTCTGGCCAATGGAATGAAAGCAAAAGTTATATGGAGACCTGCAGGTCTGGGCAATTAACATTCTCCAAGTCTTTCTCCTTCCAAGGCTGAAGTGACCCTGCTGAAGATGACAGAAGTCTTGGAGGAATGCTGCCAAGATCGTCCAGTTGGGGACTTAACAGGAATGACAGTATGTCATATTGGAGGAAGTACACTTTTCTGATTCATTTGTTACAGCTGTTAACCTCCCCAACCTAACAGAACTAAGCTCCATACCTATACTCTCAGGTTTAATCCCTATCATGATGGCTCGAAATAAATGTTATCAAAGTTTATAGCTAAGGAAACGAAAACTCCAAGAAGTTATGGAACTATCCTGTCCAATATCATGAATGTAATAAGTGGTAGGGCCACATCCAGGTTAATCTCCAAGGTTTTTGATCTCTCCACCCTCCACACAATACTGCAACATGGAAAATGTCTTTTTTTTCTCGGTCTTACTGATTTCCTCACTTTTTTAACCACTGGAACTTCATTCTTTAAATTTAAACTTTTTTTTTTTCATCTGTATATCCCATTTGGGAGATCCAGGATGACCCCTCTATTACATTCATCTCTTCTGCCTCATTCCATCCACATGTGTTCATGACCAGGAAACAATGCTCTTAACCCATCTGTTACAGGAGACACAGATTTCTAGCAGTTTTCCAACTGGCTACTGTATCAAAGATGGTGAATGGCAAAGCCAGAGATAAGAAAAGGTAAAAACTCCCAAACTATCAGTGATTTCCAAAGTGGGCTGTATTCACTGGAGTACAAAAAATATTAGAACTTCTGTCTCATAATTTTTGCCTTATTTATCCTTTAGTTTTATACACATTTTATAATATAAATATTATATGAATATAATAGTATATGTGTATAACTTATAAATAAATTTTAGTGAGTATGGTCAAATTTTCTTCTGATAGTATATAATAAAAAATAAAGACCAATAAGTCTAGGTAATAAATCCGGTCTCCCCCCTCAGATTTAAGATACTGTGTTACAGAAAATGAAAACAAGAAAACTTTCCACATCTGTGCATACAGACATCTCCCTGCTTACCAAATAAAATAAACTAATTCAATTAAAATCATATAAAAACATGTTTTCACAAACGATTAAATTCTTTAAATAAAAATCAAGATTAAAGCTAAAGTACATGATGTCAATGTCTCTGAGTATAATCAAGAAGAATCCAACAAGTTAAAACAATTATCAAACTTGGCATTATTTGGAACTATAAAGGAGTTTTCTTCTGAAAAGTATAGTCACTCAGGTTACCTTTATTTTTAAGAAATAAACTCAAGTAACAGATGTCCTGTGTACCTTTCAGAAGAAAAATTCCAGCCAAAAGATTTAGTGCTTACAGGGAAAATAATTAGAAAACCTACTTCTGAATAAAAAAAAGAAAAAAAAAGAAAGTGAACTAGGCAAAATCAGTGGATGATATAAAAGCCAACGTTAAAAGGCTTGCTCTCTATTCACTCTTAATGTCCCACCAACATGAAATGACTAGAGAAAGAGGTGCTAGGCTGACTCAAGGAGACAAAGTCCCCCAAGTTAAAGGAACTAACAGCTGTTTTCATAAAGACTGCAAAATAGAAAATCTGCCTCTGCTGAAATTTTCATGCATCTGACCTGCACCCTTAAACAGCAGGTCTTTTCCCTGATTAGTCTTACCCCCTAATTTAAAAAGGTCAGTTTCTCAATGCAGGTCACCTCCAACCTGGCAGAATCCACACTGAAAAATAATGAGGTTTACCATTACCATTCCTTCTCATCAATCCAGAGCAGCTGAAGTTGGTTTAAACAAACAAAAATCAGTAGCATTTCATAAGGTGGCGAAAACAATATTCCCAAGCAATTTTTTTTTTTAATCCTTAGCAACCTAACATTCCCACCCTGCATTGTGGACAGTCACCTAAGTCTTGAATGAAATCAAGGCAAAGAGAGCAAGAATAAAGTTATGGGAGAAACGTGACTTTTCTCATGAATGCCACAAAAAGCACCTCGAGGTGTCTGTATCCTTGACACAGTGTTCTTTTTCACTCACTTGGGCAGAGACAGAACAAACTTGTTCATCAGCCCGAATGTAAATGCTTCTGCGTGGACCTGCCTGCTGCAAATCTACCCCACTCCTTAAAGGACATAAACCGCAGATCTCAAAATACAAAAATAAGAGCACATTCCAAATTATTCCTCTGAGTGACTAAACAAATCAATTACATGGAATTATTCCTTAAAATATCAAGCTCCCATCACAAGAAACTGCAGACTCTTCCCGTGCAATCAAAAGACAGTTATTCCGACAAACATGTCCCCGCCCCTATGTTGATTTCAGCAGGAAAACTAGAAAAAGTTCCAGGAGCTTTCCTTCCAGGAGCTCCTCCTTGCAAACAAACCTCCAACGCACCCCAAGATCCACCACCCCACCTCCACGCAGACCACCCACCCAGAGTGATCAGTCGCAATGATTCGCCCTACACTACCTCCGCAAGCCTTTCCGCTGCAAATCTGGAGACCCCAGCCAGCAGCAACCAACCTCCTTAGCTCCTTCGCTTTGCGCGAAGCTGCCTCCTTGCTGGGGATCCGCTGTGCTGCAAGAATGTTCCCATGCATCAGACTCCTTGACTGGCTCGCGTCCTCTTACCCCCAACTCCACACCTTTAGTAAGTAACAATGTATACACAAGCACAAAGAGAAAATGCACACAGGTTTTGAGCCCTCTGCTCCGTTCCAGAAGCAGAGTGCGGGTTGGTGTCCGTGGGGTGCCCGGCGCACATCTCGTGGACGTCTGGGTCGAAGGAGCAGACGAGGCGGTAGTCTTTGCCATTGCAAAGAAACTGCAAATCCCCCTGAAATTGGTGGAAATTTTCACGCCACCCCGACAAGCTCCCTGGGCAGAGCCTGGGTATACCACGTAACGTGTCACAAGAGCGGGGACCCGGACGGAGTGATTCGCCGCTATACCCCCCGCGCTCAGACAGAGCCTGGCACAGAGTGGGCGCCTCCAAAGTCCATGTCTGTTCCGCCAGGGCTCCCTCGACCACGGCTACCGACCCCCTGTTCTCTTGAGTCCTAAATCGCCTCAAATAACAGCCCAAGTTCGCCTTTCTCTACCGTGGGCTGCACAGCCGGGCAATCGGAGCCCGGAGTATCAACATCGGAAGGAAACTCTCGCCAAGAACCGCGCGCCGGGAGCGAGGGCGCACGGAGAAGGGGCAACAGCGTGAACCAGTTGAAGGAGCGGATTCTAACGATTCCCCAAGCATTATGCGGTCTAGGCTACTTGTTCTCTAGCTGCCCGGCAGAGCAACAAACTTATTTTCTGACTAAAAAGGGTCGCCGTGGGGTGAAGGTGGCGCCGTCGGTGCCCTGCCTACTCCCGGCTTCAGGGCGCTCAGTTCCGGCTGCGCCCCGCCCGCAGGGCTGCCCCGCTCAGGGCAGTACGGCCCTCAGCCCCTGCCCAACCCTGCAGGAGTGGGAGCCCCAGGGAGCCCCTCTACACTCGGCAGCCTCCGAGGACCATGCCCTTTCCCCAAAATCCGCGAGCCGGAAAGCCCCGGGGCAGCAGGCGCCCAGGCTGGAGCGGACCCTGCCTGCTCGCGCCTCACTTACCCTCAGCACCTGAGCGCGGCGCCCACTACAGCCTCCGGCGCGACGCGGGCACAGCCCGAGGGTCCCGCTGTAGTGGCGAAGCTTCCTACTTGCGACCAATCCTGATGTTGAACCCGGTGCTCTGTCTGGTGCCGCGCTCCGCTCCCTCCCAGCGCTCGCGGCGCCTCCAAAAACCTGGCGCGGCGGAGTTCAGGCAGCCGGCTCCCCAGCCTCGAGGAGGCGGAGACGCGTGGAGAAGAGGAGAGACGCTGGCGGGCGGGGGGAGCCGGCGCACAGCCGGGCTGAGCATGCGCAGCGCGCGGCCCGAGGAGGCGCAAGCCCGGGTGCAGCAGCACCTGCCCGCCCCTGGCCGGGAGACGAGACTCCCAGCCCCTGCGCGCAAATCCGCGAAAGGGCGCCTCACCTGAACTCGAAACACCTGAAGACAATTAACCCGGTTCCGGTGCAGGAGTGTGAAGGATGTCCTGCTGAGCGATGGGGAATAAGAGCCGCGATGCCTCCTTCCTTGGCTACCCTAGTGTAGGGGCACAAGGAGGCGCGACCTGCGCGGTACACAAACCTCGGGCCTCCAGCAGACCGGGAATTCGTGGAATCTTTAAGGCGCTCTAGCCAGGGAAACAAACACTTCTGCTTTGGGGCTGAGAATCGGCGAATCCGGGGGGGGGTGGGGGGGTGGGGGGGTGGGGAATGAGGTGGGGGGGGGTGGGGGGGGTGGGGGGGTGGGGAATGAGGTGGGGGGGACAACGCTGAACTTGAGAAGCCGGAAGAGGGGGCATTTGGAAGGTTTTACCTACTTGTCCTTAGGCAGAGGGCATTGGCCAGACAGGCTGTGTTACTGACCTGTAGTCTCATACAGTGTGCTTTCAAGCGGGCGGGGGGGGGGGGGGGCGTGAAGGGGAGAGAACAGTTGCGATGAAATAAGTACAAGGATCAATTTGCGGTGTGTGGGGCTGGAGGGGGGAAGCACTGAAAGCTTTGTTTATTCAAAAGCATGTGCTTTGGACAATGACGTTACTCTGGAATTTCTACAGACTGTTGTAGTATTTTCTCGCAGAAATGGCTCTCTTCACCCCCAGCTCAAAACCTCAGGGTAACAATGTCCCAGCCCCTCACCAACTTTGTGCAAAGTGAGTCTGACAGGCAGAGGAACGCCAGTCGGGTCAAACTCATTGGCATGCATTTCCAGCAACCCCAAGAGAAACTCGGGTTCCTCCGAAGGGAAAAAAAACCCAAGGGCTTTGCTGAACCCCAGTCTTGTGCGTCGTTCAGCAGTTCAGAGCTACATAAACAGCTTCTGACCGTTTACACAATCATGTAAACCTACACTGACATCTCCATTATGGGGAAAAGATGTTAACTGGAAAACTATTTTTAAACTACTGGAGTAAGCAACCAACTCCTACAAATACAGGCAGCTACCTTGGTCACACAGTTTTGTGTTTTATGGTTTTGATTTTTTGTTTTTTTTTCATTCCTGCTCAGGCAGTGGGCAAATTCAGAATTGGTGGTGTGTTATTCTTGCGATCAAAGTGTTCACCACTTGAAATTCCTCGGTTTTCCTTGTTTCTGAGATTAACGCTAAAGAAAAGAGTTTTTGTTACTGTTCCCCAGATTTCTTGATTGCTTACATTTGGATAGATATTGTAAGTCCCCTTCCCCACATCCATGTGGTGCGTTTCTCCAGTGCAGGCACTTTTGCAATACCGGAATGTTGGTAATGCAAGAATTTTCCATGGTAAATAACTAGTTAAGATGAATTGTTTTTACTCACTCTAAAGGCTTTTGTGTTCCTGCCAGAACCATGACTTATAATGTAATGACTTTTAGGTTGATTGTTTTTCTGCACCTAGTCACTTAAAATTACACATATGATTTTCAGTAAAAATATATGTGACAAAAAAAAATGCCTGGCCAGAATTCTCCAGAAAATATTCCTATATATACATGCATAGTCTTAACATGTTCAGAAAAAAAAGTGATGCTTTAAACTTGAAATAAAATTTCAATGAGAAAAGAATAAAGTAGGCTGTTACGGTCTCCCCAAGAGACTACAAATTGAAGCAATTTTCAAAGTTTTATTAAGATTTAGGGCAAAGTCTCTTAACAGTGTTTCCAAATTTCAAATTCAAATACTTTTGTTTTCATTCTTTCCTTTAACCCTTCTTCTATATCTATTATAAGCAACACATTGTATTCTAGTAGGTTCTGGGAAACTAAAAATGACCAAAACTTAATATCTGCTCCACTGTTTACCATGCAGTTGGAAAGACAGGCATTATGTATCAGGAGAGACAGATTTGGGTCGTGTTGAGGGGATGTCAGTTAAACATTAAGATGAGAGGCATTTTTTTTTTCTTTTCATCAATAGGGCCACACAGATCAAATGCTAATCTTTATCAGCACATCCCCAACATTTTCAGAGAAGAGCCATATCCCCAACATTTCCCTGAGAAGAACAGTGGCTACTTTAAAATACAACAAATAAGTCAGTCCCTTTTTTCAATCCCACAGGAAAGACTAACACCTCTACCAAGATAGACAGATACCATATGGTTTCACTCTTATGTGGATCCTGAGAAACATAACAGAAACCCATGGGGGAGGGGAAGGAAAAAAAAAAAAAAAAAAGAGGTTAGAGTGGGAGAGAGCCAAAGCATTAGAGACTGTTAAAAACTGAGAACAAACTGAGGGTTGATGGGGGGTGGGAGGGAGGGCAGGGTGGGAGGGAGGGCAGGGTGGGTGATGGGTATTGAGGAGGGCACCTTTTGGGATGAGCACTGGGTGTTGTATGGAAACCAATTTGACAGTAAATTTCATATATTAAAAAATAAAAAAAAATAAAAATATAAAAAAAAATAAAAAAAATAAAAAAAAAAATAAAAGATAGAAAGCCTCTCACTGAAGCTCCCAGGATTGGAGAGTTTTCTTAGGAGAACCAGCCCCTGCCAGGAGATAAGACGACGTCCTCACCCGTGTGTCCCTGCATATCTGGGGCCCTGGCTGTGTGTCAGTTTCTTGCTCAGGGAAGCTGTCATTGGGATTCTGTGGGGGGAAATGTTCCAAACGAATCAATTAATGCTGCCAGCAACAAGTTCAATACCACTGCACTGAATCCCCTGCTCTATCTGTATCAGTGCATGAATGAATTATTGGTGCTCATGTAATTTGCAAATAATCATCATTATAATGCAGTGAAAAATGTCTCCTGCCCCAGTAGCCTAGGTAGCATGTAAGCAAAGAACTGCAATAACTCCACCCATCACACCGCCTAAAATAATTACTTACACACATGTGAGGTTTTACTTCCAGGTCTTTTAATATAGCACTATCTATGTGGACACAAGGTCACCTCCTACACTCATTAAACCAATGTGAGCAAAGTGTGATAATTCTTAAGGGAAATCAACGCTGAAAATGCTTTTGACTTTTTGGAGACATGGGCAGAATACATCATCAGGTTAGAGTCAGCATGCAACAGTTCTAAAAACTCCAGATAGGAGATCTCCCTGTCTGCTCTTGTTATTCCTTCCCCCTACATCCAGGGGAGTGGGGGGTGAGGGGGGGTGGGGGTGGAGAGTAGTTGTGGCTTTAATATAGGAGGAGGAAGGAGGAAGAGTATCACAGGAAAAGAATTATGTCTCTTCTGACCAATCTAATTTGATTCAATTTTCTTCTTACACTTTGTATCCAGTAGGATATAAACAAACTCAAAAACAGCACCCTCTTTGTTCTAAATGAGTTGAATAATGTCATCCAATGACAGGGGTGCCTCACTCAGATAATATGCACCTTAGTTTTGTCATTTTGTTTATTTTAATGTATTTGGTGATTAGATCTTCGGGTATAAAACACCACTTCTATCCTATCCCCATTTTAAAACCTACCTTCAAATTCACTCTAATCAAGTGGATAAAACAGTATTTTTTAAAGAATTGTGTCACAAAGAGCTTTATGTAACAGATATAATAAAACAGAGCTCAGGTAAGGACTTTGAGATGTCTTCCCAAGCTTCCTTCTATGCAATTGTTTTAGGTGAATGATTGATGCCTGAGCTTCAAACTAAGGGCATCAGAATAATAATGGCCACATAGTGGGATAATGATAATTAGCACACAAAAGCATCATTAATTGCCATGCAGGTTGTGACACACACTGACAGACAGAGCTAAAGTAAACTAGAAGCCTGACACCCCAGCCAAAACACCTTTATAAACATGGCTGTGAGACTCCCACTGAATTTAAGCATAATGAAGTTAAATTAGGAATCAGCTGTGCTCCCCTCCACACTTTTTCCAGATTTTATTAGATTCTTTACATACAAATGCAAAAATAGAAGTTCCAGAAGTCCTTACTTTGCAAAAGTAGGTAGTTGATTTTCGTTGTGTGTGGTAGTTATGTTCTATAAACTCTCTACGAACAATGAATTAGTAACTACTAAAACCATTGCTCCTAGGAGAAATAGGTTCCTGGGACCCTCTGGTGATAAGATTTTTCACAAACCTTTCACAATCAATACACAAACCTTGTTTTATGTGTACTTCTGCTTAAAGACACCTTATTTAATATGTATTGTTGATTCATTAACATTGAACTCACAGCCAGCAGCATACTCATGCCTGAACAAAGCTTACCCAGCACATGCATTTTCTCCGTAAGGCACAGCACATGGCCTTCTTGCCTTTAGGAACATGAGACAGCACTTCAGCATTATACTTTGGGCCACTTCAAGTAGCAAGATAACCATAAAAAGCACAAAAATTTTGAAAAATGTGGCAGCAGATGAACTGCCAAAAAGACACCGCTTTATAATAGGAGAGATAAAACAGGAAGGCACAGCATCATCCTCAGGTATAAAGCACCACTTGTTTTTATCCCTGTAGACTTGTAGACTTCAATGGGGAAAGTTGGCAACTGGAATTTTTCACTATTCTGTGTCCACAAATGACGCAAAAGTGTCACAAATATTGACTTGGGGTTTACAAATGAATTTTGGCAAGTAGGCATGGCAAATAAATTTTACATATGCAAATATGGAATCTGTGAATAATGAAGAAACTATGAAAAATCCCTTTTCAATGGCTAGCCACATTAGTTCATATAGTATGTGTTCAGTTTACAGATAGTCAATTTACACTCATTTGTTTTAGGAACCCATTATTCTGAGGAAAAAGGTGTATTTTGTACTATCAAAGACTGTCTTCTGCCAGCTTCCTCAAAAAAGTTTTATATTACAGTCACATAGGACTTATCTATTTTTACAGACTACAGCCACTTTGTGTTGATTCCAAAGTGGATTTTGGTATTTTTGTTATTGTTCAACATTATAATTCATGTACTTGTTCACAAAGTAGAATAATTTCCAAAACTAAGGAGAAACAAAGATGAAGCTCAATGAACTGAAAAGTGTATCTTTTTAGGAACTGAGAAAACTGGATTTCTGGTCTTGACCCCCAAACAATGTAATCTTAGATAACATAAGACTGGCAATTATCCATGCAGAAGGCTAGATGCAGAGGAAACCAATCCATGGGCTATAATTAATCAGTCAGATTCTACCTATCAATTTTTTTTTGTTCTATTAAAACTATTTAGGAAATAAATGATTTGTATATGAATCCTTTACAAATATTGTTAACAATTAAAAAAATAAACATTGTTAACAATTCAGGTTTAAGGGTCCAGCCCATGTTAGGAATTGTTATAAGATATTCCCCACCAATCCAGGCTTTCTAGTATTCATGTCCTTATTTAATTCCTTTCCTTTTAACTGTTGGCTAGACTTACTGATTCACTATTATTGATTCATTAAAATGATGGATGTCACTTTCAACATTAGGTTACACAAAGACTGTGGCTTCTATCTTGAGTGCGCTCATTCTCCCAGATTGCCGGCTTCCACATGGTGAAGAAAATCAGTCAGTCTATGGAAAACTCCACATGGCAAATAACTAAGACCTGCCAGAATTCATTGGAATAAGTTTAGAGGTGGACCTACTGAGTCTTACCAATGGCTATGTAAGTGACTTTGGAAGCAGATGATCCAGTCCCTGTGAAATCTTAAAATAATAAATCACTGGCCAACAGCTTGACTTTGACTTCACGAGAAACCCTCAGCCAGAAACACTCCCACTAAGAGGTACCTAGATGGCAGAGAAAAATAATTAATAATAATAATAATAATAATAATAATAATAGAACAATTAGTGTTTATTAGTTTAAGATCCTATGTTTTGTTGCAATTTGTTACATAGATAGCTAATTCACCCCCAAGATATTCTGATTTAATAAGTTTGGGGTATGTGGGTCACCTGGGTGGCTCAGTCGGTTAAGCGTCCAACTTCAGCTCAGGTTATGATCTAGTGGTTTGTGAGTCTGAACCCCGATTCGGGCTCTGTGCTGACGGCTCAGAGCCTGGAGCCTGCTTCGGATTCTGTCCCTCACTCTCTCTCTCTGCCCCTCCTCTGCTCATGCTCTGTCTCTCTGTGTCTCAAAAATAAATAAAACATCAAAAAAATTTAATAAGTTTGGGGTATGTGAGTTTTGCAAAGAAACCAAGTGATACTAATGCATGTGGTTCCTCAACAACTCTCTTATAAACCCTGGTGTTTGGAGATGAAAGAGTTACAAAGAAATTAGAAAGTTAATCAATCATATATCTTTCATTTTGTCCTAAACAATTGATCCTATATGCACATAAGCACAATTATATATTTTCTAAAATATTTATTTTCATATTTCACATATTGTTTTAATATCATTTTCTTCCTTGACAATGTGTCCTCATTTTTTTCCCTATCACTAGTTTTCTATGCCCTAATTTTTAAAATCTTGATATTTCATTTTAGAATATGCCCAAAATTAATCAATTATCCACCAATTGTTCAATAGTAAATCATGTATGTTTTGCCATGATAAGTAAATCCTTGATAAACATATTGAAGTGATATTTTACATAAATCCTTTATTATTGTTTATTTGTTTTAGAGAGAGAGAGCAAGTATGAGTGGGGGAGAGGGGTAGAAGGAGGGAGTAGAGAGTATGGTGGGGAGAGAATTTTTTTTTTTTAATTGAAGTTAGTTATCATATAGTGTAATAATATAATAATAATATATAATAATATAATAATAATATAATAATAATATAATAATATAATATATAATATAATATATATAATAATAATATAATAATATAATAATATAGTGTAATTTCAGGAATATAATTTAGTGCTATTCACCACTTACATATTACACCCAGTGCTCATCCCAACAAGTGCCTTCCTTAATACCCATCACCCATTTAGCCCATCCCCCTACCCTACACCCCACCAGCAACCCTCAGTTCTCTGTATTTAAGAGGAGAGACAGAGAGAGAGAGAGAGTGCATCTTAAAGCAGGCTCCATGCTCAGTGTAGAGCCCAACATAGGGCTCAATCCCAGGTCCCTGGGATACAGACCTTACTGAAATCAAAAGTCAGATGTTCAACCAACTGAGCCACCCAGGCTCCACTCATTCTTTATTTTTTTTAATAATTTTTTTAAAGTTTATTTATTTTGTGCTCGCTTCGGCAGCACATACACTAAAGTTTATTTATTTTGAGAGAGAGAGAGAGAAAGAGAGAGAGAGAGAGCAAGTGTGCACAGGGTGGAGGGAGGGGCAAAGAAAGTGAGAAAGAGAATCCCCAGCAGGCTCAGCGCTGTCAGCACAGAGCCTGACTCAGGGCTCAAACTCATGAACCATGAGATCACAACCTGAGCCCAAACCAAGAGTCAGGCACTTAACCCACTGAGCTACCCGGGCGCCCCTGGGACCCCTCATTTTTAATTATTAAATTCTTTGGGGTAGATATTCACGATTTCCAAAAACTAAAGGTAGGTGACAGCTCTATGTCTTATGCTCAACACCCTCAAAACAATGTAGTAAATTATAATAAAAGAAGATTCAAGTCTAAATTCTGCACATGTAAGAACAGAGCAAGCCCATGTAAAAACCAATCATTCAACTGTGAGCTCAACAAAGTGCCAACTCTGTATCCTATAGGCTCTCCAATGACTCTTTGAATGAAAGATTCCCTAGAGGCAAATGCAACAATATTGCAAAGGCAAGATTCAGTTAACATTTTAACTGGAGTCCGGCAAAAAATCCTCTGAAAAGTGCTCAACACAGAAATGATTGCAAGCATAAGCATAGGACACCATTCCCAGGAATATAAACTATTGAACACACCAGATTCTCATCCCATGTTCTGCAGAGCAACATTCACTGCAATCTTTCTAGTCAAACCCATATCTTGAGCACCACTCATTTTACCAGTGAATGATCATTGCTACTTCAATTATGCCAATTAACAAAGCTTTTATCATTGATCTTAAATACAGTTAATTGAATCTCACGTGGTTTCTGATAAGAGGCTTTTTGATGCTAACTACCCATGTCTGGAATATATATTCTTGATTAGGGAACTACAAAAGTTAACTAACCCTGGCAAGAGGGTACGTTAAAACCAATACACATGCACACATGCACATAGCCACTAACCATACATCCCACTCTGCTAACATTTTTAAATGGACTGAATGCAACATAGCAAAGTAATGCACACTTTTAATATTACGTTTATTTTGCCAAAGTTTGCATCAAGTTGCTCTTTCATCAGTGATATATTTTCCCAGTTCCTTGCAAACTTGCTAACAGAATAATATAATTGTACTTATATCTTTTCTAACTTGTGGACATAAAGTGTTTCTCACTTTTCTTTCTTTATTGCTAGTAGGGTCAAACTTTTACATACTCATTTGTTTTCTGCATCTTATGAAATGCCAGTTTGTGTGCTTTGTTCATTTACTTATTTGAGCGCTAATCTTTATCCTAAAGATTTTCCAAAGTTTTTGGTATATTTAAGATAATACTATTTTATCTGTTGCTAATATTTCCTTGAGTTTTCTTTCCAACTTTAGAAATATACATATATTTTACATTCTTGTGTACTCAAATTTATTACCTTTTCTTTATATTTCTATCTTTTTTCCAGCTTTGTTAAGATATAAGTGACACACAATATTGCATAAATTTAAAATATACAATGGGATGTTTGGTAGATGGACATATTGTGAAGTATTTACCACAGTAAGATTAATACATTCTTCACATCATGTAATTACCTTTTTTTGTTACTGTTGAGAACATTTAAGATTTACTTTGTTTCTTCATTCCTTTTCATTTTTTTATTTGTTTTATTTTGTTTTGCTCCTCTATCTGAATAATTTTGAATAATGTCTCTAAGCTCACTGATTCTTCCTGTGGGTCAGTTGGCTGTTGAAGCTTTCTGCTGCATTCTTCCCTTTGACCACTTTATGCCTCAATTCCAAAATTTCTGTTTGGTTCTGTTTATGTTTTCTATCTCTTTGTTGAATCTCTCACTTTATTCGTGTATTGCTTTCTTTTTTTTTACATTTTTTTAGTTGTATTTATTTCTTTTCAGAGAGACAGAGACAGTGTGAGAAGGGGAGGGGTAGAGACAGAAGGAGAGAGAGAATCCCAATCAGGCTATGCAGTCATCACAGAGCCCAAACTCACAAGGGCTCACAAGCTCAAACTCACAAACTCGCAAGGCCCAAACTCACAAAACTATGAAGTCAGGACCTGAGCTGAAATGGAGAGTCAGATGCTTAACCCACTGAGCCACCAGGCACCCCTCGTATTGCTTTCTTGATTTATGTAAATTGTGTATCTGTGTTTCCTTGTAGCGTTCTAAGCATTTTTAGTACACTTATTTTATTTTTTGTTTCTGTCCATTACTTTGGGATCAGTTACTGAAAGATTACTATGTTCCTTTTGTGATACCATGTTTTCCTGATTCTTCATGATCCGTAAAGTCTTGCATAGGTGTCTGCACATTTGAAAAAATAGTCACCTCTTCCAGACATTAGGGACTGACTTCAGTAAGGAAAGACTTTAACCTATACTTGGGTCCACCCCGGAGCATGCTGTAACCCCAGTTCTAGTAGTGCAGGGTCCCAAGAGTAGCGGTATGTGGCAGCTACTGGTATGGAGGATATAATGTCTCAATGACTCAGGTCTTGAAGCCCATTACATGGCCAACAGCGCGATCCTTAGAGAGAGCTGCAGGGGTTCTGCAAAGGTTTGAGACCTGTCAGGTTCTCAGTGGTGCCTCTGTTTCTAGCTGCTAAGGACGAGGGCAGACAGCTATGGTTGCCAGAGCCAATGATGTGCTTTGCTGCACTGGCCATCTCCAGGTGCCTGTGTTGTCAAAGGGGCCTGCTAAAGACATACCCATAGTGGTGAGAGCCAAGGCTAGCAGCAGAGACTGGGGCCAGTTGTGGGAAAGCTAACAGTTGCAAGGGTCATGGCTATCAGCATGTACTCCTGTGGCTGCACAATCTCACCACAGGCATGTGCAGAGCAATGGAGGCTAGTGACAGAAGTTAGGTCAGAAGCATACATGTGCATAGCCACAGGGGAAAACTAAGCATGCACACACAGTTTTGGGAATCAGCCATGGAAAGGTCTAAGCTGGTGTTACACGTGCAGCCACAGAGGTTATGTGGGATGTGAGGGAGGGAGCAGAGAGAGACTTAGGAAGCTGGTGTCTGTGGCAGCAAAAACCTGTGGGGCAAAATCAGCAGGGGGTGCATAGTGATTCTGCTGGCCATTGGTTTCTCCAGTGGCAAAAACTTCGGGGGTCTTCTCAGGAGCAGAGAACCATGGTCATTCCTTTTGTGTGGCTATTATTAGTAACCTATGTCTTTCTTGTTTGCAGCTATCTTTAGATGAGTCAACTTGGCAGTTGAACCAAAGTGGATGCATCCTGCAGTGCACCCCAAAGCTAGGGGAACTGTTTGCTAACTTCATCCTCCCATTCCTAGATAGGGGAACTCTTGAGGTGGGGAGTTCCCTCTTACCACTGAGCAATGCTGGCCTGGGGGATAGGTAAATTGAAACTGTTCTTCCAAATGTTTTTGTATAGTTATTCTCAGAGTTTTTGTTCCACTGCATTTCTAAAGCTTCCTGAGTGGACTCCTGACTTCTCCCAGAGCTATTTTTGTTTGTGGATAGCTGTCTAATTGTCAATCTTTGTAGCTCACAGAGACTGGGATCCCCCATTCCAACTTGGTAACATCACTCCTTACATTTCTATCTTTAATGCCATATTTTTAAACTACCTAGAAAAACAGGCATAGGGGAGGTGAAATTATGTTTAAGTGATTTTAAATGATTGCAACAAACACATCTAAAGTCTCTAGAAGTGGTTTTAAGGGATGACATCAAATGGAGACACATCTATTCAAGAAACTCTAATAAAACTCAGAAGAGTGAGAGTCTACCATTTGAATCATGATCATGAATCATCATGGTCATGAATCATGACCCCCACTCCACACCCCAGTTCAGATTAAACTCTCAACTCCAGATGGAGTTAAGAATACAGGACTCCTTACTCCTCACCACCCCCTCACCACCCAGCTCCTGATAGAAAGATATGGTATCTTAATGGAAGGGACAGGCCTTTAGTATTTCTTGTCTTACTCCCAACTACCTATTGCAGTAGCCAAATGGCAGGTGAGTGTCGCTGAGAAGTCAGGGTTACCTTCTTCTACCATGACCTCACTCTTATAGCAGACATTCTACCTCTGGCATGACAGGTTGAGAGTAATAGAAACCAAGTCATATTTGTAGGGTGGAGTTTCCATGTCAAGACAGTTAAGTCTAGAATACCAGATGCTAATCCCTCCCCTCACCCCCTGCCACCATCCAGAGCTCTTCTAAGTCTAGGGGTCACTCAGAGAGAATCATACCAGTGACCCCCACAATCATTTCCAAAGCCATGGCTCAGAGATTTTGCTCTGGTGGAGGAGTAGGCCATAAGAATAGAGAGCTTCTATAGTATCTGGGGAAACAAACAAACATAGAAAAGACAAGAACAACATTGAGTTTATTTGAAAAAGTGTAAGTTCAATTCTAAGGGTGCTCTCAAAACCAGTGTAGGTTTAGTAGAAAGTGACAAGAGGAGGTTGGTTGCTTCCTGAGGGATATTAGGTAAATCATAAGCCAATATGTTTACCAGAGACAGCAAAGAAGAGCTTTCCTTGGGTAGGAACAAAGCTTCAATGTTAAAAACAAGAGAAAAATCAGCTGGTAATTAGTAGAGCTTAGCAGCTGGATGTGATCAGGGGAAAAGACAGACTGAAAAAGCCCTCCTAAAACCACTGTCATCCAAGGTGACTATGTGCATGTCAGGCCTGTGCTCTGTAAGAAGCAAAATATACTTCACACTGTGGAAGAAATGATACTTCTTCATAATAATCCAGTAAGTGACTAAGGAAGTAAACAAGAAAACAATAATCACAAATACCTGAGGCAAAAGGGGAGCCTCCAGAGGTGTTACATTATATCATTTTAAATATCCAGGGGTGCCTGGGTGGCTCAGTCAATTAAGCATCTGGCTCTTGATTTCAGCTCAGTTTATAATCTCACAGTTGTAAGATGGAGGCCTGTGTCAGGCTCTGAGGTGTGCAGGAAGCCTGCTTAAGATTCTCCCTCTCCCTCTCCAACTGCCCCTCTCCCCTGCTTGTGTGCTCTCTCATGCTCTCTCTCTCTTTCAAAAAAAATAAATAAATAAAAATAAAATAAAGTAAAATATCCAGTTTTCAGGGGCACCTGGCTGGCTCAGTCAGTTGAGCATACAATTCTTTATCGCAGGGCTATGAGTTGAGACCCATATTGGATGTAGAGATTACTTAAAAAAAAGAAAAATAAAAAATAAAATCTTTAAAATAGCCAATCTTCAAGAAAATATTATGACACACAAAGAATCACTAATATGTGACCCATACAACAGAAAGAAAAAAAAAAGCCAAGCAATAGAAAGTGCCCATGAGTGTGACCAGATGTCAGATTTAAGCAAAAAAGACTTCAGAGAGCCATTATAAACATGCTTAAATGGTTAAAGAAGTAAAAGAAGGGACGAGGACAATGTTTCATCAAATAGAGAATATCAATAAAGAGATAAAAATTATTAAAAAAAAGAACCAAATGGAATTTCTGGAGTTGAAAAGTACAGTAACTGAATCTATATATGAATGTTTGGAGCAGTATTATTTATAATAACCAAAAAGGTGAAACAACCCAAATATCTATCAAATAATGAATAAGTAAACAAAATGTGGTAGATCCATACAATTGAATATTATTTGGCCATATAAAGGAACGAAGTAATGATAGAAGATAAATGAGCTTTGAAAACATGATAAATTAAAGAAGCTAGTCACAAAAGACCACATACTATGCAATTCCATTCACTTGAAATGTTCAGAACAGGGAAACCCAGGAAGGCAAAGAAGATTAGTGGCTGCTTCGGGCTGGGTGTTAGGGGTGAGGAGGATAGGGCTGGATAACGGGGTAGTGGTGAAAGATTACAGGGCCCATTTGGGGGATGATGAAAGTGCTCAAAAATTGATTCTCGTGATGTTTATAGTTCTGTAAATACACTAAAAAACAAGTGTATGGTATGTGAACTATATCTCAATAAAGCTGTCACCAAAAAGCCCCTCTATTCTCATCTCAAGGGAACATAAAATCCTAACTATATTTTCTCTTACCATATTTATGCTTTTATTTAAAAATTCACAGTTGGTGGGTTCGAGCCCCATGTTGGGCTCTGTGCTGACAACTTGGAGCCTGAGGCCTGCTTCAGATTCTGTGTCTTTCTTTCTCTGTGCCCTCTCATGCTTATGTTCTGTCCCTCTGTCTCTCCAAAATAAATAAATGTTAAAAATTTTTTTTAAATCATAAAAATAAGAAATAATTGTCTTTAGTTCATCTAGCATTAATTTCAGTTTATAGGTGATTTTAATTTTTAAGCTATTTTTTTAATCTACTAAATGATTAGCCCGTTGTCCACATATCATTGTAAATGCTAGTTCAACCATAATATTATCAATTCTACTTTTGCCTAAGAAATTAGGTTGTCTTTTGAATTATGTGAAATAAAATGCTAATTAAAAGAGCACAATTAAGATGCTAAAAAAATTTAAAGATATAGCACGTGGTTGGAAACATTTAACTTAAAGATCCTGCTTTGGGGAAGAACAAATATGAAATAAAAGAGTGACTAACTCTTGGGAAAAAAAGAATCTTTCCATGAGAGCAAACTGAAGAAAGAGCAACAGGGGAAGTAGACCAGGTAGGGTATCAGGCAATAAGTCATTTGCTGCTGAAATAAATACAACACCAACTCATGCATATTCTATTTTTCTTTTTTTTAAAAAAATGTTTTTTAACATTTATTTTTGAGACAGAGAGAGAGACAGAGCATGAACAGGGGAGGACCAGAGAGAGAGGGAGACACAGAATCTGAAACAGGCTCCAGGCTCTGAGCTGTCAGCACAGAGACAGACGCGGGGCTCGAACTCTCGGACCGCGAGATCATGCCCTGAGCCGAAGTCGGACGCTTAACCAACAGAGCCACCGAGGCGCCCCTTGCATATTCTATTTTTCTAACAAATCTGTTCTTCAATGAATCTGAAATGCTAATTTGTTTTTTTGATAAAATATGACGTGTATTTAATTAAATATACATATGGATTATTTATTCATTATATTCTTGGAGACCTATACCAGTATTATTCTTACTGATTATTATATATACTTTAATATTTGTTAGGATAAGTAATCATTTATATTCTTTTTTCACTGTAGGTTTTGACGATTTTTGTTAGCTGATTCTTCTGAATATACATTAGAATGATCTTGTCAGAGTAAAAATTACTTGGATTGTATAAAGTATAAAAAAATGATGAAAATAATATCTACACACATTTATCAAGTGCTTTTGATGTGCCAGAAAATAAGCATAATCCTTATGTGCCCTATTGCCTTGATCTTTGTAAGGCCTCTATGGGATAGGTAGTATGGGTTTTTTAACTTTTTAAATTATGAAATAAACACATAGAGAAAAGTACATAAAAGCAGAGATCAATAAATTGTTACAAAGTGGACTTCTATGCAACCAGTAAATATATCAAGAACTAGAATATTGCCAGCATCCCAAAAGATCCCAATACCCCCTTACAATTGCTACTTTTTTCTCTTCCCTAAAGATAACCACACTACTGACTGCTAACAATCATTATGTAAGGTTACATTTAAGGCATGTTACTTGCAATTAGTGTATAATTGGGATTTATTTTATTTTTTAAATTCCAGTTTGACAATCTTTATCTTTTAAGTAGAATAATTTTTCAGTTAAGTGAAATTAATGATATATTTATGTTTAAATCCACTACATTATTTGTCCTGCCTCTGGTATATTCTTTCCTTCCCCCATCTTGTCTTCTTTTTTAAGGGGGGGGAGGATTAATTGTTTTTATCAATCAATTTCCTCTTCTATTAGTTTGATATTTACCCACTCTTTTAGCCATCTTTGGGAAGCTACACTAGAAATCACAAGTGCATCCCTGATTTATGAAGTTTATGTTCCTTAGAATGTTTACCATTTTTTTTTCAGTAATTTATGAACCTTAGAACATTAAACTCCATTTATCCCTCTCCAAACTTACTGCTATTAGTATTGTGATTTTTAATTCTCTCCTTTATCTATCTAATATGACTTATGTATTTGCCTATATATCTAATCTACTAAGGCACTATAACTATTACATGCAGTCATTATTCATTGTTATTTATCCACATATTTACCATTTCAGTCTCTTTTCATCTTTTCTGCATCTCTTATTTGTTTATCTGGATTCATTTGGAATTTCCTATATGGAGATCTGCTGTTAATGAGTTCTCTGATACATTGCTTGTCTGAAAATGTCCGTATTTCTTTACATGTAAACAATATACTGGCTACACTTGGGGTTCTATCAGGTACCTTTTGCTCTATAAAATAATCATCCCAAAACTTACAGGCTTAAAACAACACTTTGATTCAGCTCAGATTCTGAGTATCAGCAATTTGGATTTTTCTTCTACTGATCCTGGCTACTTTACTACGTGATCGAAGTCAGCTAGAAGGTTGACTAGGGATGCCTATTTTTAGATGATCTCTTCCTCATGTCTGGTGTTATAAGTGAGACATTGGTTGGACATCCTTCATGTGGATTCCCATTCTCACGGAGACTAGCCTTGGCTTCTTCACTCATTCTTGTGCAATGAAGCTAGATGGCTTCTTAAAGCCTTACTTGGAATTCTTTTTGCGTAGTTGAAAGGGTCTACTAATCACCTTCTTAAATCTTTCTGAGATCTCAGTAAAGGATGATTTGATCTTTTCTCTGAGGCAAATTCTTTGAGAATATTTTGTTAGCTGGGAGGTTAGAGGATGAGAAGCAGTTTTATTTTCTAAACTAGAAAGTCCTGAGCCCTCTATGTTTCCCCTACATTCTGCTTGCAAACAGTGCTTGAATCTGTGACCACTGGATCATAATCACCTGGGATGATAGTTAAAAATTAATATGCCTGGGCCCTACCTCATATCTATTAAATTTTAGTTAAGTCAGTGGAGCCAGGAGTCTGTTTAAAATAAATGTCTCCAGGCAATTATCATGCAAATGTAAGTTTGAGAGCCTCAGCTTCTAGAGCTGGACACTTCCCTTAAAGGCAGCAGTAGAGGGGTTAAATGTAGGGCCATGGAAAAGTCAGAAATAGAAGAATTGTGGAACATACAAAAAATTCAGATGTGAGGGAAACCAGAGCGATAATATATAACCCCAATGCTTTACTGCACAGAGGAAAGCTGAGACAAACAAGGTCACCCAGCTGGTTAGTGACAGACTCAGGAGAGGAAGCCAGAACAGGTGGCCTCCAATCAAGCACTCTCCATTTTACCATGCTGCTGCTGCCTCTTCAGTATATTCAAAACTAGAGATTATTTTAGGAAAATTATTTAGACAAACTAGAATTTGGTGATAATATAAATCATCCAATGTTATCTCTCATGTAAAATATATATCTTATTCATGTTGGGTTTTTTTTTTTTTAAAAAAATCAGCCATTTACTTCAGCATTTCATGTTAAGATTTCTAAATGCTTCTAAAGAAGATGAGTGCATATTTCTTTTTAAGGAAAAATGTTCTTTGTAGGTTTTTCAATGTAACCCACAAATGTATTATTTGCAGTCATTTTAATGCAAGGCAAGACTTTGAATTGGAAGCCCTGAAGCTTTTCCAATCAAAGAATGCAAAGCAATTTCAATTGAGATTTAGATTTTAAGAAGTCATCTACCTAGAAATCTTCAAGGGATATACTTGTTTTATTTCATTATGTAGCTCTGAACTTGAAATGGTTAAAAAAAAAAAAAGGAATGCTTTCTTTCCAATTATTACAGAGATATGTATTTCAGAAAAGAGAAGAGATGTTTAAATGCCTTATTAAAACTTGTTCAAAATGTCTTGCATAAACAAAAAAAAGTTTAAAACTTGGGAAAAACAGCAGTTTCAGGAAAATCTGTGAAACTCAGACTATATTAGCACTTTAAATTTTCTTAAAAATTTTTTTTCAAGAGAGTAACTTTTGCCCATGGATTACAGGACATGAAATCTCAACAGCACTGAGTAGTTAATTCATTAGGCAGATCCTGGGAGCCCAGGGCTACTGTTGGGGCTTCCTCCGTGTTCCTTCCCAATGTCCCCGTGGTAGCCAAACTCAGCTTTATATTCATGGCTGTCTCTTGCAGAGAGGGGTTTCCTACCATCTGCAGCAGTTTCATACCTTTGCTTTCTATCTGTACAACATTCTGTGTGAAAGGGTTTCCTACCAACCCCCATTTGCTTCTAATACTTTCCCCTGAAACAGTGCTTCTTTGCCAGGTTTCAGGAGGCTGGGACATTTTATATTGCTGCCACCATAGATTATGGCTTATTTACGTGGTGGAGGAAAGGATCTGGAGGTGTAAATCAGGTTTTCTTCCTGTATGCCATTAAAAGTTCCCTGTCTAGTTTTTGTTTTGCCCACAATCTTTCTTATGAGCACTTAAGTGAGCCCTAAGGGAAAGAGCTTTCAGAGAACAGACTTCCATTAAGATTGGAGCCAAAACTAATCTGAACTCATAGGCTAACCCACACTTTGTCTTTAACAATTCACTAAAATTTTAGCTATTTTCTTTCAACTCACCTTAATGGCAGCCACCTCTTCTTTGCTCTGCTAAAGGTGAAATAGTTTATCATGTTCCATCTCTTCTTGGAGGGACTTGGCACTTCAGGGATTCAGTTCACTCAGTTACATAAAACTGGGCTCTAATGGGCTCAGAAAAAGTTACGATTTTGTAGTTCATTCAGCATTGGCTCAGTCTTTGGTTGGGAGTAGCATCTTCTTGATGTTTACTTCCTTATTATACTTTTAATGTCTGTTGGAGCTATTGGCATATCCCCTATTTTAATCCCAATATTGGTGATTTGTGTTTTATCTATTTGTTGTTGATCAGTTTTCATAGATGTGTGTCAATTTTATTCATCTATTCAAAGATCCAACATTTTCTTTCATGATTTTTTTTCTTTCACTCATCTACTTTCTATTTCATTGATATTTTTTAAAGTTTATTTATTTAGGGGTACCTGGAGACTCAGTCCATTAAGCATGTGACTCTTGGTTTTGGCTCAGATCATGATTTCAGGGTTTGTGCATTTGAGCCCCAAGTTAAGCTCTGTGCTGTGTCAGCATGGAACTCGCTTGGAATTCTCTCTCCCGATCTCTCAAAATAAATAACTAAACCTTAAAAGTATTTTAAAAAATAAAGTTTAATTTTTTTTTTTTTTTTGAGAGAGAGAGAAAGAGCACATGAGCAGGCAGGGGAGGGACAGAGAGTGAGTGAGAGAGAGAGAGAGAGAGAGAGAGAGAGAGAGAAGGAATCTTAAATAGGCTCCATCTGTCAGTGCAGAGCCAAATGCGGGACCCGATCTCCATCTCGTGATCCGTGAGATCATGACCTGAGCTAAAACCAAGAGTCAGACACTTAACCAACTGAGCCAACAGGTGCCCCTTAAATTTTCTTTTTAATGTATACATTTGTAATTTTGTGGTTACATTTGTAAATTTCCCTGAAAAGTGTATCTTGAGTTACATCTACATATTTTGATATGTTGTATTTTCATTACCACTTAGCTCAAAATTATTATTTCTATTTTGGTTTCTTCTTTGACCCATGGTCTATTTAGAAGTGTGTGGTTTGATAACCAAATATTTAGGTTTCTTTCCTATTACTTTTTATTACTGATAATGATTTTAATTTCATTTGGGTCTAAGAATATACTAAGATTTTAATCTATTTGAATTTATTGAATGAGACTCAAAAAATAAATCCCTGTATATGGTCTATCTTGGTGAATGGTCCATGTGCATTAGAAAATAATTTTATCATTTTATAGTTGGTGGATATAAATATAAATAAGGTCAAGATGGTTAACAGTGTTGTACACATTTTTTCTATCTTTATCTTTATGATTGCAGATTTTAAAAATCCATCCTGTTTTGTCATTTATGGTTCTGTGTTTTGAAGCTCTACTATGAGATATATACACGTTTGGAGCTAATAGCTCCTTCTGCTTAGTTGATTCTTTTATCATTATAAAATGATACTCATGTCTGATAACACTTCTTGTTGCTTTCTTGTTCCTCCTTCCTACCTTCCCTTTTTACTCTTCCTCCTCCTTCTTCCATAACAATACATTTTTACCTATCCTTTTACTTTTATCTTATTTGTGTCTTTGATTCTCAAACTGCATCTCATATAAACAAAAAGCTTTCTCTTTTTCTAAATTCAGTTGGACAATTTCTGTCTTTTAACTGGAGTATAACTCTATTTATATTTTATGTAATTCTATACCTGGTTAGCTTAAGCATACTATATACTTGACCCATCTTTTCTTTGTTTTTTTTTGTTTGTTTGTTTCCTCATTGTATTTATTTTTAAAAAATGTTTTATTTATTATTTATTTTTGAGAGTGACACAGACAGAACATGAGTTGGGGAAGGGTAGAGAGAAAAGGAGACATAGAATCTGAAGCAGGCTCCAGGCTCTAGGCTGTCAGCACAGAGCCTGACAAGAGGCTCAGACTCATGAACCAGCATATCATGACCTGAGCTGAAGTCAGACACTTAACCGACTGAGCCACCCAGGCACCCCTGTTTCCTCATTTTAGATTGACTGTATTTTTTAATATTTCATTTTATCTTTCTTCTCCACTGTCTTTTTGGTTGTTCTTTTTGTCATATATTTTACTTCTACATATGTTTTTAATCCTACAACATATTTTAAAATATTTGCTTAAACAGACAATAGTCTCCTAAATATTATTTTTAATGTCTAATTTTATTTAGCCTTTTATTCTTAAATTATTTCAATCCACCTGAAAATAAAATTTCCTTTTGGCGTGGGGGTCCTGGAAACAAATTCTATCAAATCTTGTTTCTGTAGAAATTTCTGTTACAATTGATGAACTTAAAATGACACATCATAATCACCCAAAGTCCACAGCTTACCCTAGGATTCACTCTTGGTGTTGTATGCTCTATGGACTTAGACAAATATATAATATTTTCCCATATTATCATCGAGGAGTCTTATAGGTTTTCATTTTATATACAGACCTATGATTTACTTTGAGTTGATTATTATCAAAGACTTAAAATCAGTGTTTAGATTATTTTTAAAAAATATTTTGGCATTTTTCCCCAGTATCATTTATTGAAAATCTTTTCCACTGTTTTAAATTCTGTGTTTTATCTATAATTAAATTCGAATGATTTCTATTGCCCTATATTTCAGTTCACTGATCCTTTCTCTTTGTCCAGTGATCTGTAAAGCATGTCCAATAAATTTGCATTTTTAATATTACATTTTTCAAATCTAGAATTTCAAAATATTCTTTAACTTTTGCATTTTCTCTTGAAATTCTCCATGTCTTCCCTCATTTTGTCCATCCATCTCTGTGTATCCTTTTTTTTTTTTTAACGTTTATTTATTTTTTGAGAGAGAGACAGAGCATGAGTGGCAGAAGGGCAGAGACAGAGGGTGACACAGAAACCAAAGTAGGCTCCAGGCTCTGAGCTGTCATCAGAGTCCAATGCAGGGCTCAAACTCACAAACCGCTGTGAAATCATGACCTGAGCTGAAGTCAGGCAGTCAATTACTGAGTCACCCAGGTGTCCTTTCCCTCAGTTTCACACCACTCTGGCAGTCCTAAACTCCATTTTCCATATCATCAGCCCTGTCTCATTATGCCTGATTTCTTCTTCTATTTGTCATAGTGAACTGGGATGTGTACTTAAGGAAACCTTGGGTAAATAGAGTTCACCTATTGTCATGCCCTTCTTTCATAGACGACTTATAATTGTTATCTGAAGGGAGATT
This sequence comes from Panthera tigris, assembly GCF_018350195.1. NCBI lineage: Eukaryota > Metazoa > Chordata > Mammalia > Carnivora > Felidae > Panthera > Panthera tigris. The sequence continues at coordinate 43,996,705 of NC_056661.1, read as the reverse complement.
TAGCTGATAGAACATGCTCTGTCCTTAATGGATGCAAAATATCTCCCTTCCCAGTTATAGTTATTACAAAATCCCCATATGACAATCCCAATTTCTCAACAATATTGGATCTGTTTCTATAATCTGTATTTTTATCCTTAGTGTTTTGTCACTTGATTGTCTTTTCTAACATTTTGGTAAATTTGAGCTCAGAACATTGAGCACAAAAAATTATAGAGCCTCTGGACGATGTTATCTTACTCTATAGGAAGGATTAATTTTCTTTTAGGAACATTTAAAGCACAAATATACTGAGATGAGAGGAGTTAAGATAGCAGAGAAGTAAGGGAACACTGGGCTTTCCTTATCCCCCAAACACAGCTGTATTGAGATCAGATCACTTGGAACACCTAGGAAATTTATTTGAGGACTGGCAGAAGGATCTCCAAGGTTGGAGGGAGACAGTATGGAAAGTGTGAGGTGTACGAAAGTGAATTCAGGGAGAGAAAAAAAGCGGTGCTTTGGAGGGGAGGAACCCTTCCCATGGAGAAACAAAAGGAAGAGAAAGAGAGAGGGGTTGAGAGAGTGCAGCATTGGGTTAGCACAAGAAGAAATCCTCTCTAAGCCATCGACTGGGGAGCGAGAGGTACTGAGTATTGCAGGTTTTGTTTTGTTTTGTTTTGTTTTGTTTTGTTTTGTTTTGTTTTGTTTTTAAACAGTGTATGGTGCTCGAACTGAGATTTTGGAAGTGTATGACTTTCTCTGGAGCAAGCTGTGGCAAACACTCCTGGGGAGAAGGAGGGCCCAATCCCGGAGTACATAGCATTCTGTAGGGAACTTCTGGGTCACAGTGGGAAAGAACATTCCCCTCCCTGGAGTACATTTGGAAGAGGGTATATTGCCTCTCCAAGGACAAAACACCCTATAGGTACCAGCAAAAGGCCATTCACAGGTAGGGGACAGAGGGATACAAAGAGGGCAAATAACCTGGTTGCTGCTTTTCACAGTGTTACACCACAGATTCCATGTACCACACAGGTGTGGGACTGTTTTTCTGGGACAAAGGACATCAGATACAGGTCGGAGAGTCTCTACTCTGGAAGAGGGAGTGGGTCTGTGCAGTGCCAGGTCCTTTCAGATAATGAGTTTTGAATCTCAGCCATGCACCAAAGAAAAGATGCAGGACAGCTGTGGCTTTGGGCAGACTGACTGCCCTCACTATTCTGAGAGGGCTTCCTGAACAGCACGGGGTGTGTGAGATGCCTTGTCTGGGCATGAGAGAGTTGGTGGTGCCATTTTGCCACCAACACCAACAAGGTGGGACTTCAGAGAGCAGCATGGCAGCCCCCAATGGAGGCAGGAACTGCTTCCACTAAACCCTGCCTTCCTGTGCCTGGCAACCACATATTTACTGGGGCAGCACTGACTCTGAGCACAGATGGCATCTCCTCCAGAAGACCAGCAGAGGCAATAACCTGCATGCACCAAGTGTACTGATCATAGAATGCATCAAAGTGTCATCTGTAGTTCTGGTAGAAACAGGAACAGGCTTACTTCTTCTTCTTCTTTTCTTTCCTTTGGATGCAGGCTTATAGTTTTTTTGTTTGTTTGTTTGTTTCATTTCCTCCCTCTCCCCACTTTTTTTTTTTTTTTTTGGTATGGCTTCTTTTTTATTTTCTTTTTGATTTTTTTTTCATTCCTTTTCCTTTTCTCTCTCTCTTTTAAATGAAGCTGTTTTGTTTTTCAGTTTTTTCTAGGTTTATTTCGACAAACAAATCAACACATACATGGTTAAAGGTCTAAACACTCCCTGCAAACAAGGAGGAGCTCTGCAGAGGACTGACCAGTGGGAAAGAGTGGCAAAAATGCAATAGCACAAGGCACACCACATACACCAAAAACACCTCCTGAAGTGCCAGGCACTGGACAGTGTATGATCCCTTTTTAATATAGCATTACTCTCAGATACAGGAAACATAACAAGCATTCAAAACATGTAAAAGACAGAAACTTAGCCAAAATGATAAGATGGAGGTGTTCTGTCCAAAAGAAACATCAAGAAGAAATCACAGCCAGGGACTTGCTCAAAACAGATATAAGCAATATATCTGAACAAAAATTTAGAACAACAGTCATAAGGCTACTAGGTGGGTTTGAAAAAAGCATAGAAGACACCAGGAAACCCTTCCTACAGACATTAAAGACCTAAAAAATGGTCAGGCTGAAATAAAAAATACTATAACTTAGATGCAAAACTGACTGGATATGGTCACAATGAGAACTGAAGAAGCTGAAGAGAGAATATGTGATGTAGAAGATAAAATTATGGAAAATAATGAAGCTGAAAAGAATAAGGAAAGAAAACTATTAGATCACAAAGGTAGACTTAGGGAACTCAGCGATTCCATAAAGTGATGTAATATACATATCAAAGGAGTCCCAGAAGAAGAGTAGGGAAAAGGGGAAGAAGGTTTATTTGAATAAATTATAGTTTACCACTTCCCTAATTTGGAGAAGGAAACAGGCATTTGGGTCAATGAGGCACAGAGAACACCCCTCAAAATCAAGAAAAACAGGTTAACACCACAACATATCATAGTGAAACTTGCAAAATACAAAAATAAAGAGACAATTCTGAAAGCAGCTAGGAACAAAAGGTCCTTAACCTATAAGGATAGACACATAAGGTTAGCAACAGACCTGTCCACTGAAACTTGGCAGGCCAGAAGGGAGTGGCAAAAAATATTCAATGTGTGAATGGGAAAAATAAGTAGTCAAGAATTTTTTATCCAGCAAAACTGTCATTCAGAGTAGAATGAGATATAAAGAATTTCCAAGACAAAGAAAAACTGAAAGAGTTTGTGACCACTAAACCAGCTCTCCAAGAAATTTTAAGGGGGACTCTTTGAGTAGAGGGGGAAAAAAACCAAAGGAACAAAAACCAGAAAGGACCAGAGACATCACCAGAAACACCAACTCTACAGGTAACAAAAAGGCATTAAATTTGTATCTTTCAATAATCACTGTGACTATAAACAGACTAAATATTCCAATGATAAAACAGGCTATCAGAATGGATTCAAAAAAATAGAATATCCATCCATATGTTGCCTATAAGAGACTCATTTTTGACACCTGCAGATGGAAAGTAAGGGGATAGAAAACCATCTCTCATGCTAATGGACATCAAAAGAAAGGTAGAAAGGAAAAGCATTACATGCTCATGGATTGGAAAAACAAATATTGTTAATGTATCTATCATACCCAAAGCAATCTACATAATCAATGCAATGCATATCAAAATGCCACCAGCATTTTTCATAGAACTAGAACAAACAATCCTAAAATTTATATGAAACCACAAAAGATCCCAAATAGCCTAAGCAATCCTAAAAAAAGAAAAAGAAAAAAGAAAAGAAAACTGGAGGCATTACAATTCTCGATTTCATGCTATATTACAAAGCTGTAGTCATGACTGTCTATTACTAAGACTTCATGGTACTGGCACAAAAATTGACACATAGATCAATGGAACAGAATACAAAATCCAGAATTGGACTCACAGCTATGTTGTCAACTAATCTTGGATCAACAGGAAAGAATATCTAATGGATAAAAGACTGTTTCTGGTGTTGGTAAAACTGGATGGTGACATGTGGAAGAATGAAACTGGACCATTTTCTTATACCACACACAAAAATACGTTCAAAATGGATTGAAATACCTGAATGTGAGACATGAGACCATCGAATGCACAGAAGACCTGTGTTCTTACTAGACAAGTTGCAGAAGGCAAGGGAAACAAAAGCAAACATGAACTATTGGGACTTCATCAAGGTAAAATGTTTCTGCACAGTGAAGCTACAAAATGGGAGAAGATATTTGCAAGTGACGTATCTGATAAAGGGTTAGTATCCAAGATCTATAAAGAACTTATCAAACTCAACACCCAAAAAGCAAACAACCCAGTTAAGATATGGGCAAAAGACATGAATAGACACTTTTCCTAAGAAGACACCCAGATGACTAACAGACTTATGAAAAGATGGTCAATATCACCCATCATCAGGGAAATACAAATCAAAACCATGAAGAGATGCCACCTCACACTGGTCAGAGTGGCTACAATTAACAATAGAAGAAACCACAGATGTTGGCGAGGATGTGGAGAAAGGGGAACCCTCTTGCACTGTGGGTGGGAATGCAAACTGGTGCAGCCACTCTGGAGAACAGTATGGAGGTTCCTCAAAACACTGAAAATAGAACTACCCTACAAGCTAGCAATTGCACTATTAGGTATTTACAAAATATGGATTCAAAGGGGTACATGCACCCCAATGTTTATAGCAGCATTATCAATAATAGCCAAACTATGTATAGAGCCCAAATATCCATCGAATAATAAATGGATAATGAAGATGTGGTGTGTGTGTGTGTGTGTGTGTATGTATACACATATATACACATATATATACACATACATATATACACATATATATACACATACATATATATACATATATATATACATATATATACATATATATATGTGTGTATATATATGTATATATATATAAAACTCAGGCATCAAAAAGAATGAAATCCTGTCATTTGCAACAACGTGGATAGAGCTAGAATGTATTATGTTAAGTGAAATAAGTCAGTCAGAAAAAGACAAATACCATATGATTTCACTCATATGTTGAATTCAAGAAACAAAACAGAAGAACATATGGCAAGGGGGGTGGAGAGAAGAGAGGAAAACCAACCACAAGAGACTCTTAACTACAGAGAACAAAGGAGGATTGCTGGAGGGGAGGTGGGTGGGAGATGGGCTAGATGACTGATGAGTATTAAGGAGGGCACTTGTGATGAGCACTGGGTACTGAATGTAAGTAATGAATCAATGAATTCTACTCTTGAAACCAATATTACACTGCATGTTATGTAACTAAAATATAAGTAAAAAAATAAATAAATAAAAATGAAGCACAAGTGTATCACTTTAATACAACCAGGAGTGAGATGATCCAAAGTCATATTTTAGGTTTCACACTGAATTTAGGAGGGGTGTTAAAGTTCTTAAGGTGAGGAAGAAGGAAGATTTCATTGGGAAATCATTTGCATCTTACAGGTCATTTTTTGAACTGTTATTACATACTGCACTATGTTTTATGATTTCTTACAAATACTGAAAATATAAATCACAGCATTTATTATGTGCAAAATATTGCATTTGAATTATACTCTAATAGAGATAAAAATGTGCCTTGTGCTAATCTTAGAGCACTTATACCTCCTCAGACTTAGGTGTCAGGAGACTTGGGGACCTGAAACCTCATGATAAAGAACAGAGTGTAGGAGAGTAAGTCTGGATTGGATTTTTAAAAAAATACCCCAAGTAATTTAGCTAGCCAGCATTCAAATCCCAAAGATAATTTACATATTCTGGAGCAAAGGCAGTCTACTGCATTGAATATGAATAAATGAAATGTCCAGGTGATGACTTTATAATTTTCCATAAAAATAAGCTCATTTCTTTCATAAATGTCTTATTTTTCTGATCTCCTAAATTCTCATATCAAAATGGGACCTGTTTTTCTGTTTCCACATTTGGTAGGTTAAAAAGATCTGTACTGGTGGTTGGCTAACTCCAAACATTGCTTTATACTAAATGTCCAATGTGTAAGATAGTTCAAATGTGATCTACTCTCGTTAAAGCAGAGATGAGAGTACATCCATTTTACCTGTTTGGAATCACAGGCCTAGGGCCTATAAACTTTTAGCACCTTCAGAACATTTAATAACCGGAAAACATATATAGTCTCCAAAAAAAAAAACCCTTCAAAAGATAAACTAATAAATATTTGACTGGTTATTTGTGAACATATTTTGTTAACTTCACTATTCATAAAAACTTCATCACTTATGAGAACATTGTGTGGATTAGACTTTTTTCAATTTGCAAGAATTCCTAAATATGAATTATGATTGTTGAGAAATCATATGCAATAAATTAACTGAATTTCTTGTAGCCACAAAATGTCAACAATATAGTTATAAAGGTATTTCAAATATTTTATTCATGTGGGTGCATTTTGATGTTTGATAATATCTTTGAATGAGGGGTGTCTTAAAATCACAACTGCCTGCCTCCTCCTTCAACCTGTTCCCTTCTGCAGAGGTTTGAGAATGTAGAATTTTAAAACCACAGTAATTAGTATTCTCTCAAGTCTCCTTAAGCTTGTAACACTTATTATTAGCTCAGTTTATTTCCAGAATTACAGTGTAGTTGTTATACATTGAGTAAGACAGAGAAAAGTTCCATGTAGTTTACTTCATGGTTAGGATTATAAATGGCAATATATAATAGCAGTTATTTAAGCTAGGAAACAGTTTAGTATGGAAGTAGAAATAATTCCTGAGTGCTTTTCAACTTGTTCTTTAGCAACATTGCCTTAGAGATTAAAACAACAAAAAAACAAAACAAACAAAAAACCAAAAGTAGGCTGTGGTTAAAGAATGTATTTGAAACTCTGGACTCAACATCCCATGCATTAGATTGCTGTTAATTATCACGTTATCTTAGAAAAACTTATGGGACATGAACCAGACTGCACTCAAATACTACCTGAACTCTCCATATGAAAGATGTTCTCAGAGTTAAAAACACTAGGGAAGTAACAACACAGAGCATCTGGTTATATGTTATGACACCGAGTTCTGAAAAAATATAACCTCTTGAGTCTTTAATTGAATGTCTTAAAATCTCTTGTATTAAAGTTATTTTAGATATATGAGTCGAGATCAGCACATTTTCTGAGCTAGTTTTAAAGTAATATTGAAGAATAGTGTTGTTCTTTATTTAGGTCATTGGAAAATGGTACATTCTCTACAAAAGAAAGAAAGAAAGAAAGAAAGAAAGAAAGAAAGAAAGAAAGAAAGAAAGAAAGAAAGAAAGAAAGAGAGAAAGAAAAGAAAAGGAAAGGAAATAAAAGAAAGAAAGAGGAGGAAAGGAAGGAAGGAAGAAAGAAAGAGAAAGAAGGAAGGAAGGAAAGAAAGAAGAAACGAGAAAAAAAAGAAAGGAAGGAAGGAAGAAAAGAAAGAAAGAAAAGGGAAAGAAAATGAAAACTAGCATATTAGAAAACTTCTTTCTGAGAAATTTACAACTCAAGATATCATCAAACAGCCTTAGCTGGAAGTATTTTCTATTTACTCTTGGTAATTTAAGTTCTGAATACAGTTTAAGCATAAGTTACTTGTTGGGAAATTGTACCACCTCAGGAGAATTTCACATTTTTACTAACGTTATTGCTGTGCAGGGCCCTTTTGTGTATGTTAGCATTCGACTTATTAAAAATTTGACCCTGATTAGGACCATAAAACCCTAACTTGCTTACTAAGTGTACCCTTTTATTCTTTTGGAGAAGTGATAAAAATACACACATGGATTTATTCTTCAAATAGCTAAGCATAAATGTATTTGTCCTTCTCCTTAATATTGACAGAATACTCTACTCCAGCAACTTTCCTGCAACCTATTATTACATGAATAAGCTTTATTTGTTATTCATCAGCTTTCAACTACATACTACTCTATCATTTATTTTGATTTTTTTTTTACTCTTCATTGTCTGTAATTGCTTCTTAAATACTTTCAAATAAGACTTCTTTACTTATCATTTCTATTCTTTTCAAAATCATTCTCTGTCGTCATGGTGAATCACTGCCACCCTTTTCTTACTGTTTTGTGCTAAACAAGCATATTTTACTGTGGCCTATGTGACTAATTTCATTTCCTGCTGTACTAAGAGAAATCTCCCAGCGCTCTGAAATCAGTCTTAGAGGGACTGCTGAAAGACTATTTCTCAGTATGTATAGAATTCTCTAATATTTGTTTCTCCTGGTGACAGAGACTACTGTTTAATTGACTATACTTCCTTTAAAATATAAGGACTCTTTATGAAGTAAGTATGACAGAACGGGTTTTAGTTTTTGTGATTATTCTATTTTTCTAAATTGTTGTGATTATTCTATTACTACAAATATATATGTATGTATAGAGTATGTATGTGTATACATATATATATATATATATATATATATATATATATAGAGAGAGAGAGAGAGAGAGAGAGAGAGAGAGAGTAGACAAAGACTGTCAAGTGTCTGGTGGCTTGGTCCTAAGGCATGAAGGTAATACTATAGTTGTTAGTATCTACTTGGCAGAGAGGAAAGAAATAAAGAGTTTAATTCAATCAAATAATGTGATATTGTTTGCTATATGTTATTCTAATCTGTCAGAATATTAGATATGTGAATGTTGTACATCAACACCAGAGCTCTTCACCCAGTCTGTTGTGGCATAGGAAGGCCAGAGGAAACTGACTTCCATCTTCAATGAATTCCTTGGAGTTCTATGTGTCTGCTGCTAATCATCTTAAACGTGTCAAGCATTAGGGAAATATATTTTCAGGGACCCTTAGACCCACCCCTGAATAATAACTGGGTCATCGCTGAAGGCAGTGAAACACTACAAAGATGTAGTCTTGGCTTACTATGTCTTGAAAGTTGAATTATTCCCAAAGCATTGGATTCAAATAGAGGGTCATGTAATATACGTCCTTAGCAAGAGTTCGTGCATTCGATGCAAGATTGATTACATATCTCATGAAAGCTGTAGCCTCAGACTACTACTGAAAAGCTCCTGCTAGACCAACAAACCAAGAACTGCTTCCACAGCAGAAACAAAATCTATTAAAGGCACTAGAGACTCAGCCTGTCCTGGAGATTCTCCAAGTTCATCAGGAAATGGGAAAGGTGTGGCTACAAAATGCAATAACCAAATCACCTTGTTACCTAGCATTGCAATAAGGCTAACATACATTACTCATTAATTCGTTCATTCATTCATTCATTCATTCATTCATTCATTCATTTATATAACAATATTTGTTTGAGCATCCGCAACATACCAGGCAGTGCTAAGACATGGTATAGCGTGATGTCTGTTTTGTCTTTGTAAGTCCAATACTTGTTTTCTGTGCTTGATACACTGTCCTTGCCTTCTAATTGCAGGATGTGTATTCCAATGACCACAATACATGATACACTGTTAGAGAATCATTAAAAATGAGAAGTCACTTTCAAATATTATGTTCTTAATTCTTTAAATATTTATTCCTCTTCCTCAGCCTTGGCTTTTTTTTTTTTTTTTTTACTTTCAAACTTTCAAACAGTATTTTCTATCTATTATTCCTTCCCATATAATAATATTTGCATAAAATATTTGTCTATTATTCTTTCTACTACACTCATATTTGAAAGACAAATCCCATATCATAGGGCACGCCTGGCAATCACAATCAGGCATTGGCTTAAAATTAGTTTTTAATGTTATCTTCAAATAAGATATAATATGTAGTTGCAGAAATAGTGACAGAATTGAAAAACTTTCATCTGACATTTGTTTGTTATATGTAAACATTTGAAACATCTTATAATTTTGTTGCCCTGGTGTTGATGTTTCCTAATTTTTAATATGCCAGGGATGTCAGAAAATGAAAAGGTTCTGGGTCTCTCTTGACCTCTGAGAAGCCTGAATGAATCCGTAGGATTATCTATGAAATATATATATATATATATATATATATATATATATATATATATATATACTGTTTGCATGTAACTGTGACTGTGTTCACTTCTGTGATAAAATCAGTTGCTTATTTATTTGTTGATTATGGTTATTTTCACTAGAGTCTGTTACTGACAGAAAAACTGGTATAAAAATCTACCAGTGTTGAGAAACCTGACAACAAAGAGTACTGCTTGTTAGCTTCTGTAACAACCTTATTAATGAGGTGGGAGGCCCAAATGTGCTCTGTGGAGTTGTTAAAAAAAAATTCATTAACAGGGCACCTGGATGGCTTAGTGGGCTGAGAGTCTGACTTCAGCTCAGGTCACGATCTCATGGTTCTTGGGTTCTAGTCCTAAACTGGGCTCTGTGCTGACAGCTAGGAACCTGGAGTCTGCTTCAGATTCTGTGTCTCCCTCTCTCTCTGCCCCTCTTCTGCTTGTGCTCTCTCTCTTTCAAAAATAAACATTAAAATTTTTTTTAAATTCATTAACAATATATATTTTTTAAAGATTTTATTTTTTAAGTGATTTGGTTGTTTGTTTAGAGAGAGAGAGAGAGAGAGAGAGAGTAGGGGAGGGACAGAGAGAGAGAGAGAGAGAGAGATAGAATCCCAGGGAGGCTCTACACTGTCAGCATAGGGTTTGATCTCACGAACTGCAGGATCATGACCTGAACCAAAATCAAGAGTTGGATGCTTAAGTGACTGAGCCACCCAGGCACTCCTAAAGATTTTATTTTTAAGACCTCTCTATACCCAGTGTGGGAACTTACAGCCCTGAGATCCAGAGTTGCAGGCTTGACGGACTGAGCCAGTCAAACACCCCTCATGAACAATATTTTTCATCAGTTTAGTATCAGTTCTAATCATTAGATTAGAACATTAACATAGTTAATCAGTCCAGTGGTCAGCAGGCTTCACTGCTACTATCTGTCAGGACAGATAGTGGGCTTATGTTACAAGTATAGACAAATTTTATACATGTTACAGTTGTTAGCTGGGACCCCAGACTCAGTAGTCTTTTGTCTTAAGGGCGATCATTAGCAAACCATTAGATCTCCATTGACTTGTCATACAATTGTTGATAAATGAAGTGTCCCTAAGGCTCAGATTCCTGTAGTTGCTAGAATTCTGAAGAGGTTCATTAGCTTTCATTCACCTAGATATCAATGTCTGTTTATTAGGGTCTGTGTGTGTGTGTTACCCTGTTTTAGCAATAGACAATTTGTGAGATTGAGGAGTCGTGTATGTTAGTAGAGTATGTGTGGAGCTGCTCTGCAGCACTTAGATATGTTAAGTATCAATAACAAGTAATGTGAGAGCATTACACTTGGAAATCTCCTGCCCCTGGCCACATTCACAGTCCTTCCATCTGCATTCATTTTCAAGTATTTAACTTAGATTATCTTGTTACAAATCTAGTGCTTTGAGACATGCTGGCTCCATTTGGTAGAAATACTTTATTTTGACCTTTTTGTTTCCTCACCACCTTTTGCATTGCTTTTCTGTATAGCATGCTTGGGTAATTTTTTGAGAGCCCAAGTTATGAATCGTTGGCAAACATCAGACAGCGTGAATATGCTAATGGTGCGAAAATACATATTACACATTCAATAACTCTGATTTATGTATGTGACATATTCTAGTTATTTTACTCCCCAAACTGTTAATAATAATGTTCAGGGGGCAAAATATGTCCTTCTTTTGACCTTTGAAAATAAAACCAGCATTGTATATGCAGTTTTTAAAGGCAACATTTTGAGCTTGCAAACATAGCAGATTTAGCTGCTTTTAAGTCTGTATTTGATTGTTTTAACAACTTTAATAATACTGAGGTTGCTAAATTGCTGATGACTTTCTACTTCTCTTTTGTTCTAAAAAACTCAGGTGGCACACGTTTACCCTGGAATACTTGCAAAATAAGGTGATGAAAGAATGTTGCATATACATGTGAATAATATTAACATCAGTAATTTAGTAATCTATGATTGCTGATGACAACTCAGATCCATTTCAACATTGCACCTTTCATTTTTGTAGAGCTTGATGGTTTAGAAAACGATTATCCATACAGTGCCTTATTCTGATTTTGATAATCACTGTGATTATTGCCATCACCATCTTCATCATTATCTTCATCAAGGATTTATTTATTGTTTATACAATACAAAACAGTGAATAAGAAATTGATGGATACAAAATCCAGTCTTTGATGTTAAAGACAATATTTTTTCCAAGTAAATGTACAGATGACTTGATACTTTATTTTTCAATTTTTCATATGATTGCAGAGAATTAGGAAGGTTCCACAAAAAAGAAAAAAGCTAGGCTTAAAATAAGTAAAAGTAGCTTATCTAAGGAAAAAAACAGCAGCATCAAAGAACCAGGGTAGTTCTGCTGATAGTCTAGAATGTTCCTTATCAATTTATTGTCTTCTGAAGGGAGGGACTGAAATATTTTAATAATTGAGAGGTAACATTGTGAAAACACAGCAAAATGAAGTTCTTTTGTGGAACAATAAGAATATAGATAATATCTAAAATAGATTTCAACCTTTTCTTCAAGTTAAAAACAAAGCAATCAAACAAAACCAACCAAACTACAACATTGCTTTTTTCTGACCACTATATTGGAAAGTGGTACTAAGTAAAGATGTCTAAAATCACAGCGTTCTCTAGTGATTCTAAAATTAGCTATAGATTCTGTTTTAGTTTGAGTCATTAGACTATCCCTGAAAAAGTTTTTTACAAGAGATCTATTTGGATTAAAAATGATGACTCCTTTCATTGCAGTGAACAAGCAAATTAGTCCTTGTGTGCTCCTTTCCAGAAAGCATATAATAGTATAAATGATATTTACAACAACTGCCCCTGATGAGCCCAGATATACCCTAAATTGCTGTTCTTTCAGCAAAGATAAATATTGACATTTCACTTCTATGTCTACCACTGTTCTAGAAACACATGATCATACCTTTAGCCTTCTCACTTTCTGGGTTATATATTACTGCATTGAGATGTCAAATTCATTCCAAGGGTCAGCAATGGTGCCTTTGGTCATCAATGCCCCTACTCACATCTATCTTCTCTATGCTGCCAGGATCTCAATTCTTTCTCAATGATCTCTTGGTGTGAGAATGATGTTGCATTTACCAGATAACTCACAGATTTGTGCACACATCTTGGAATCTGATGCTAACTACTTTGCAAACATTTAAGAGCATCAAGATTTGCCCCACCTCCGTCTGCTACCTTGGGTAAAATGAAGTACAATGCTCAGTAATCTAGAAGGCATTCTTCCTCACCTAGAGCTCTACCAAGCCTGGGTGTATTCTAGAGAGCTTAATCCTTTAGCAACCCCTCAAACCATTATGCAGTAAATATTTCTTCAATATTTATCTAGAAGATAGTCTGAGGTATGGGTAGGAAACAGATGGAGATGGAAAAGCATGGCTGTTGGCAGTTTTCAGCCTAGATTTTTTTTTTTCCTGAACAAATAATTCACCTTTGGTGACAGATTAGCAGACCCCAACCGGAAAAACAAGACTCAACAGGCGCCTGGGTGGCTCAGCGGGTTAAGTGTCCTACTTTGGCTAAGGTCACAATCTCACAGTTAGTGAGTTCAAGCCCCACAGTGGGCTCTCTGTCAGCATGGGGCCCGCTTTGGATCCTCTGTCCCCCTCTCCTTTCCCCTCCCCAATTTGTGCGCTCTCTCTCTGTCTCTTTTTCAAAAAAAAAAAAAAAACATTTAAAAAATTAGAAAAACAGACCCTCCAGTTTTAGACTGCTTTTTCTTAGAAGACACTTTGGAGGCTCCTCTTCCATGATCATATTTCTTAGGTCTCACCTCCATCCTGTATAACTCCTCAAACTAGTCTTTTCAAATGAACTTTTCCTCACAAGGACTCTGACAAATTTTTTACCCACTTCATTTAATGTGTGTATGTGTGTATAAATAAATATATATATATATATATATATATATATATATATATATATACACACACACAAATATTAATGTTGGTGAAGTTTCAGAGCCCTTTATCAAATGACACTCCTGACATTAATCCCAGTCAGCTCTTTCCCCCCAGATAATCTACTTACTGGCCTCAAAGCCTCCACTATTTGCAGGAGACACATGTTTTGGGGAAAAATATTTTAGTACAATGCAATTCCTTTATCATAACAATGAATAAGCGGAGGTCCTAAGAAGGGCAATGGTTTACCTAAAGTCAAGCAGTACTAGTACTATCAGAAGTAGCTTAGAGCCTAGGATAGTACTTGTTCGATAAATGTATTTAGATTAAAAACTATGTGAATGAAAAACGTAATAAAACATAAGGTATTCCATACCCTTAAACAAGTTTAAAAAAAACTTATTAAAGGTTATGTAAGATCCCTTTCAATATCTTAACTTTGACTCTCAGGATATATTTTTGGGGTCTCATTACACCTTCCATTGTTCCCCTTTTCCCCTTGGCCTAGGAACCTCTTATACCCTTCATCTAGTTAATTCCTTTTTTTTTTTTTTTTTTTTTTTTTTTTTTTGTAGATCATCTTAGGCATCATTTTCTGTAAGAATCTTTTCCTGACTATATACATTAAATACTTTTTTTTCTACTCTCGTCCTTATGAGTAGCACTTATTCAACTGTAATTAATTGTAATTGATATTTGTTTAACAATTTCTCTTGCATACTGTCCTGCAAGCTCTGACAAGCACAGAGACATATCTGTTTTGATTATTTTTTTCTACATTTCTTTTGGAGACCATGCTAATTGTGGCCACAGATTTTGGTATGTGACACAGCCTCAACCAGATTGCTCACATCAGTGTAATCAATCTGGAGAGTGGCATATGAGCCATAAAGGAGTTGTAAAACTCTAAATGGTGAGGAAGATAGTATTTTTCCTCCTGATTGATAGGATATAATCCAAGTGTTTAAGGCCCTGGAACCATCCTTTTAGGAACAGCTAGAGAGATACAGACAGAGATAAAGACAGAGGTAGTGAGGTTTTAAGTATTAGAGTTCTGAAATTAAGGTATCCCAATGCTGGCTCCATTCTGCTCCTGCCACAGGATGGTTAATTGAGTCCAAGAAATTCAATTTTTAATTTTTTGTTTATTTTGCTTAAGCTAATATGAGTTGAATTACTTTCTTTTGCAAGCACATTTCTAATAATTCACTGTATTTATAGCATCAAGTATAGTATCACATGTGCTCAAATAATTCTTAAATAAGAAACAAATAAATATTTTTGGATTTAATTCTGAAAATACCTGTCTCACAATAAGGGGTATCTATATTGGTTCTATTCATGCCTTTGAATCAACTGAGATTTAAATATGCTAAATATTTGATAATCCAATTGACTAATGACTTATAGACTTTAGAAAAACCTTATGAAACAAAATTATGTAGAAATATGAAGTAGAATGAATCTAACAAAATCCTTACATTATAACTTTAAAACACAGAAGTTAAAAACAAGGTTGAAATAAGCAGGACATCAAACAGAAATAAACCCTATACCTCGGGAATTCAGACATACTAAACTAGGGTCATTTGATTCAATGGCAGGTTGGTTAACTCTTACAGACTATCAGAATAAAGGAATTTATGACTTATTTGGTCTGAACCTCTGTTTCTTCATCTGTAAACCAGAGATAACCATTCTGCAAAATGAAGATAATAATTGTGGCATGGTATTTTTATCAGACTTTGGATGTCCTATATGCAAATCTGCCTACTATTAGTACCTCTAGCTCACATTGGAGCTTGACTGTGTAAGTTTTCAATAGAAAATCATGTCCATCCTACTACAGAATCTGAATATTCTTTTTCTTGCCCAGCACATAACTTTGACTTGACCAATCAGGTACTTTATCACTTGAGTAAGTGATAAAAGTATTTGCAATGTTGTAAGTGTTTTATTGCAAGGAGCACTATGGTATGCCAAACAGTCATTGTTTTTAGGAGACTATTGGGATTTTTGCAGTCTACACCACTAGAAACGTTTTGCCTCCTTCTCCAACACCTGTTCTCAAGATCCTAGCAATTTGGTTGTCTCCCTAATCTCTTTTTAATTAATTCCTTTTAGCTTGATTTATCTAGAACTGGGTTGTGTAATGTGAATACTAGATAATACCAATACCTACTCTAAAAGAACTTTTGTAAATTTAAATGAGATTTTGTAGGATACTTAATGAAGAGTTTGGTCCATGGACCTGCTGCAATAACCTAGTAAAAAGCATAGTTCCTGACATATAATAGGACTACTAAATATTTACATAATGGACATATAATTACAGGAAAAAGTGAAAATGCTAAACCAGAGCACACAGTCATACAATTTTGCATGCTTTATGAAAGGAAATCCCGTGTCTTGTAGTTAACGTGGACATTGAGCTATATACATTTGTGTTTAAACCAAAATGCTCAGTATAACAGAAATCATTCCTGAAAACAGGTTGGATTACATCCCTGAAACTTACCTGTAGGCTAGGAATTTGATGTGCTAATTGGCTTGAGTTGGAGGTGGGTTCAACCTTTGCTCTTCAGGTAAAGCTGAACCCACCCCCAACTTAAGCCAATAAACACATACAATTCCCAAGGCCACAGGTAAGTTTCAGGGCATAAAAATCAAGGGGGACCAATTAGATATGAGCAGATATTTAATGAGGGCTTCTGAGAAAGAGGCTTCCTTGCACTTTTAAACGAGCTATTGGGAATACTGTTCTCTTGACTTACAGGAAGAGAGCAAAGAAATATGTAATTCTTATAGCTTCTGGGGACTATTTTCTAACAGCATTAAGATGAAAACAGCTACTGCAAAGGGTGAAGCAAATATATAGAAATAAATTAGGTCTTTGTAATATTGCTGGCCAGCTTAATCCTGATGAACCTTTAGTCTTTACAGTTACTTGTGCCATTAACTACCATTATTGTTTAATCCTACTTGAATGAGATTCTTTCATTTATAACAAATAGCTTCTTAGTGATTCATCTGCTTTGCCACAATCCAGGTTAAAATAAGTCCTCTGTCAGATAGATATCCATGATCTAAACCCATAATAATCACCCAAACACCTTGCATCTGCCAACAAAGGATGCCTTTAAGGTATAAAATGTCAGTTGGAACTTTTTCACTTCCAAGTGATGGAAAAGACCAAGTTAACTTAAATGAAAATTTATTACTCATATTACTGAAGATTTTAGGAGAAGTTTGAGTTAAGGATTCAAGAAACACTGACATGTCACACTTTAAATCCGTACATTGGTTATGCACATCTATTAGTCTAAATCTTAATGTCCGTCAAGTGGCCAAATGGCCAACAGTAGCTCCATACATACATCTTTCTGCTTCCAGGTTCAGCAGGAAAGAAAAAAAAAAAAACTTCTCTTGGACGAGTGTGGAAAAATAAGTCTTACCTCTGATGTCTGAACAGAATTGGGCTACCTCTTGTCTATAGAATAATTACTGTGGTAAAGAGTATATGATTAACCAGGCTGAAGTCACAGGTGCAGTTAGAGGGCCAGAGATGGAGGCAATTCTGCTTGCAAGTCTGATGCTGAGACTGAGAAAAAGGGTGGTTCACTGAAGGACAATTGGGGACTCTGACACCAGACAATTTGGGGATAGGAAAGAAATGGAAGACAGCAAATGCGGACTGCATTCAATTAACAGAAACCAAATTCTCAGCAATTTAGAGTTGTTTTTTTAATTATAGCTCATATACACTTTTAGAATTAGATGAGACCTACTTGGGAACTTGAGCTTCTGGGAAGTATGAGGCATATAACCAATGTCATTTGGTGACATATCCAAGATTAGAACTCAGAACTTCTCATTTTGGTATGCCTCCAGAATTACAGGAAGAGCATGGACCCTACAACTGGACAAATCCGTGAGTCTCAGTTTCTGCTGTTAAATGGGGATAAGTTTCTTTTGAAGATTAATTCAGATATTAAATGCCTTTGAAGTGCCAAGTATGAGTCTGGAACAAAGGAGATTCTATTATGACTCTATTGTATTTTGTTATTTTACAAAGTTATGGTTTTTCTTTACCTAAAGGATCATGTAAGTGGTACTATCCTGTTTCATGGAGGACAGAAACATCTTTTCAGACTTCAACATTCTCCAGAATGTCTTCAATATTCTCAGAGAACATCCAAGTGAGTTGTTACTAGAATGTATATTATCCCTAAGCCCAGAAGCAAGTTTTATCCAAGAGAACAGAAGCACTCAAGGATAAGAAATTTCTGGTTTAAATGATCAAGGTTTATCTATAAGGTCACTGGACTGTCTCTACTACGGGCTCAACTTAAAGCATGTGTGACCTTTGTCATGTCACATAGCTTCCCTGGCTTTGGTATCTTTATCTGTAAAATGGGGATAACTTTCCACTTTTCTACATAGCATTATTGGGATAATTAAATAAGAAACTGTATAAAAGCAATCTACAGAAATCTCTTGCATTGCTATATACAAATAATGAAGGAGCATAAAAAGAAATGAAGAAAACAACTCCATTTACAACTGCACTCAAAATAATAATATACCTAGGAATCAACCTAACCAAAGAGGTGAAAGATCTGTACTCTAAAAACTCTAAGACACTGATGAAAGAAATTGAAGATGACCCCAAGAAATGGAAAGGCATTCCATGCTCATGGATTAGAAGAAAAAAATGTTATTAAAATGTCTGTACTACTCAATGTAATCTACACATGTAATGCAATACCTATCAAAATGCCAACAGTATTTTTCACAGAGATAGAACAACCAATCCTAAAATTTGTATGAAACCACAATAGACCCTGAATAGCAAAAGCAAACTTGAAAAACAAAAGCAGAGCTGGAGGCATCACAATTCTGGACTTCAAGTTATATTACAAAGCTGTAGGTGATCAAAGCAGTATGGTACTGGCACAAAAATAGACACATAGATCAATGGAACAGAGTAGAAAAACCAGAAACACACACACAGTTATATGGTCAATTAATCCTTGACAAAGTAGCAAAGAATATCTCATGGGAAAAAGATAGTTTCTTTAACAAATGGTGTTGGGAAAACTAGACAGCAACAAGCAAAAGAATGAAACTGGACCACTTTCTTACACCAGTGACAAAAATAAATTCAAACTGGATTAAAAAGCCACAGTGAGACACCACTTCACGTCTTTCAGAATGGCTAACCTCAACAACACAAGAAACAACAGGTATTGGTGAGGATGGAGAGAAAGGGGAACTGTCTTGCACTGTTGGTGAGGATGCAAACTGGTGCGGCCACTCTGGAGAACAGTATGGAGGTTCCTCAAAAAGTTAGAAATAGAACTACCCTACAAGCCAGCAAATGCACTCCTAGGTATTTACCCAAAGAATAAAAAAAATACAGATTCGAATGGATACATGCACTCTGATGTTTACAACAGCATTATTTACAATAGCCAAGATACGGAAGTGGCCCAAGTGTTCATGGATTGATGAGTGGATAAAAAAGATGAGGTATACACATAAAATGAAATATTATTCAGCCATAATAAGAACGAAATCTTGCCTTTGGAACAACATGGATGGAGCTAGAGAGTATAATGCTAAGCAAAATAAGTCAGAGAGAGTAAGACAAATACCGTATGATTTCACTCATATGTAGAATTTAAGAAACAAAACAAATGAACAAAGGGGAAAAAGAGAGAGAGCGAGAGAGAGAGAGAGAGAGAGATAAACCAAGAAACAGACTCTTAACTACAGAGTAGAAATTGATGGTTACCAGAGGGGAGGTGATTGTTGGGGGGATGGGTGAAATAGGTGATGGGGATTAAAGAGTGCACCGTGTGACAAGTGACGGGCACTTGATGATTAAAATAAAAACTTAAAAAGAAAAGATTAAAAAAAAGGATAGAAATTCAACCCTCAGGGGGCACAGTGCTCTCTCCTTCCCTCTCCTATCTCCAGAGTGTACCTTCACTATAATAAACTTTCCCTCTTGTGTTACTTGAAAAAAATCAATCAATAAATAAGAAACTGTACATGAAAGCATTGTGTAAACTATAAAGCACTATAAAACATTGATACACAATTATATATTTTATTCACATTAGTAAGCTTGATATTTAATATAGTATCCTTTATATCACTATACATTTACCCCTTTGAATATATTTGTACTTTTTGGCCAATTATGGAAAGGGCTGAACAATATGAAATTGCCATTTTTGTTCTGTATCTAAGATTTTAATTAATGCAAAGTATAAATGCTCTTTAATACTTATCCTTTCAATGGAGAACAAAGTTACTTTTTCCCTCTTTCCTATATGTGTGGATGAATTGCAGAAGGACAAGGGGGAATCTGACTTCTTTCCTTCTGTTTCTTCTTTATCCTTTCCCCCTTTCTTTTACAATGGAAATAGTTTCCATTTCACAGTGGTTCACAACCTTGGTTAAAATTTGAATCAGTTGGGGGTTTTAAAGCCTGATGCTTGGGCTATCCCCCAAATCAATGACATGAGCATGTCTGTGACTGGGACCCAGACATCAGTGTTTCTGAAGCTCCCATGAGATTCTGGTATGCAGCCAACCTTGACAATCATTACTCCAGTCACCTCATTGGCAGCTATCTCCACCAACGTTTTCCCTATCGCAAAGTCACTCAACTTACGGTAGTTAACTAAGAAATGGCCACAGTAGGTAGAATGTTCTTTTCCAGGAGGATTCAGAGGTTTAATTTTGACCAAAAAAAAATCAAAGATTGATATCAATTTTATTTTCTTTGACATGATCTTAGTTTCAATTTTCTAATGTTTTTAGTGAGAAATAAAAGGAATAGCAAATTTTCAATGATATTTTCTTTGTACTCTGTAGAAACTATTATCACGTTCCTGAAAATCATATTTTCACCTCCAAAGGTGCATTTCCATGATTTGTTTGGTGGTATAACAGTTCCAGTATACAATTCACACTTTCAAAATAAGCCGTATCACCCTTTCTTCATATGCCTTTTTCCTCTTAAAGTTTTCACCTGCAATTGCATCTTTTAAAGGCATGTTTGCTACCTTTTATGTTGTGAAACTTAAATGCCGAAGGTAAAAAAAAAAAAGTTAGGAAGGGATAATAAGGCCTGAAAGCTTATAAATAAGACCATGGAAGTTTTTGATAAAGGACTTGCTCCTGTATTCTCTTTTGCCTTATAATCAACTCAATGAGCACTCAACAAATCACCATACCGGAAGCACAAAAAGAGAAAATGTGAAGACCAGTGCACAGAGAGAATGTCATAAATAGATTGGGGAAAAGAAGTATACTCCAACAGGTATATGTGACGGATATGGACAGTAGAGATTTCCTGAGATCCTGCAGCTTGAAATTTAAAATTCCCAAACTTTTCTACCTAGTGGTCTGCAGGGAGAAAGGAAGGTAATTGCCTGTGGTATGTCATTTACATTCACAATTTGATCATCAAATATGTCATCTTACTGAGTTTAGAGTTTGGTCATATTTATTTTCAGTGCCCACAATTATATTTCTATTCTGGTGACTTACAGCAAAGAAATAAAAAATTAAACAGGGGTATTGGAAGATTATTTTACTTATAAACACTATAGTAGGGGTTAATATTTCTTAACTTTACATTTTTAAAAACTTATTGCTTCAAAATTGACTAGATAGTGCCTTGCCCTATGCCCTGAAGAAAAATGAAGAAGCAGAATCAGAAGAAGAAGAAGAAGAAGAAGAAGAAGAAGAAGAAGAAGAAAGATCCAATAAAATAAAGTGTTTAAAATTAAAATAAAAGAAATTGGAATACACTTGTAGGAAAACGAAAAAAAGGAGTTAACTGAAAGCCTGCTCTGAGCAAGTCCTGTTATTCATCCCTAAATGTAACTATACACCTCTGGACAGGAAAACTGAGAGACTATCCATTTCATATGTCTGATAACAAAAATCATCTGAGTGAACTTACTGCCACCCAGTATTAATGAATAATGTTGACATAACAAAAAAAATGAAGAAACAATGTACATTTAGCACACTTGACAACATAAGCAAGGTGATTAAATATCTTAAGGCGACAGCTTGGCTCTAAGAGGCATTTACAGAGGAGTAAAGCTTATGGTAAAATGGAGAGCAAATACTCATGTTAAGTGGATGGCAAGTATTTAGATCAGACTGATTGTGGGCATCTGAAAATGGGAAGCAAATATTTCTAGACCTTCTCATTTCTTTTTTTGTTTGTTTTGTTCTTTTTGCAAGAAAAGCCAGACATCTGGAATTTTATGTGAAAGATTTCACATTATGATCACTTCACATGAATGATTATGTCATGTTGAGAGTTAACTGAATTTATAAAAAAATATGAGATGTCTAATATTTAATTGAAGGCTGAATATAGTCCACAGGTCAGTTACTTTATTGATGTCTGATTTCTTTGTATTTTAATCACTTAGCTGTATAATTTATTCTTTTAAATCCCATTAATTTATTTTGAATGGATTCTCAATCCTATCTGATGGTTACCAAAAGTTGTCAGTTTTTATTTATGCCTTCAAGTTAACTTTAAGCTTATAGACTTGAGTGGAAGTTTCCCTATCTGTATAATGGGAATTATAAGAGAGCCTAACTGCAAAGTTGGTTTGGGTTTTAAATGAGTTGATGTATACCAGCTTCTATATCTTTGTAAGTGGTAAATGTAAGTCTATATTGCAATTTGCCAGGATCTGTCGAATGAGCTTTCACATAGAGGATGCTTTTAAAATATAAGTTGATTGACTAATAGATAGATCAATAGGTTTATGGCAACAAATACCCACTGAAGAATTCTTCTCATCCTATTATACTTGGATATGATCTAGTAATAGAAGGATATAATTGAGAAGAATCAGATTTTAGTTTTAGCCCATGATAGCATGTGGAAGCTTAATTCTTGAAATAATTATAGTATAAACATTTTTGCAATAAATAAAATATGTCTAAATAGCTTCATAAATATTTAAATGGTGAGTCCACAAATCCCACCTGTGCTTTCCAGGCAGCATACTTTGAAAGCAACAACATTTTATTAGTTTCATGTACACCATTAAAGCACATTATTTATACAAATACAATTCCATTCTCAGGCCACCTAACCCACTCCCACTTCAGAGGAAAGCCCAGTAGTCCTCAAGAAATGAAATGGATTTCACTCTGGATCTGTAGCTCAAATGACTAAAAAAATGAGGACAGAGCTGAAAATTATCCTTTTGTGGGGAAAATACAAGTGATAAGTAGAAATATTTTCTTTTTGTGATGAAGTCAGCTGTTGAATAATCATGCTGTAGATTTGCGTAGTAAGGAAATCACCTGGATTCAATGATATCTCTCTTCCAGTTTGAAAAATCTAATAATAATAGCTGATGCATATAACTGTAATTATGAAAGCAATACATGTTTTCCTTTTTAGTTCTCTTGGGATAAAAAAGTGTTCTAATCATCGTGTAGAAATACATATTCCTTTCCTTCAAGTAGTTTAACAATTATGAGAGAATGTGTACATATGAGGAAAAATCATACAAGAAAAAAAATTCAGGGAGAAAATAATAGAATATAAATTTTTTTGATATTTTTCCTGAGAAGTGAAGTGAAAATCTGAAGACATAAAGACTTTATGGAATAGGTGCACTTAGGGGAAAAAAGGAAAGCAGTATTGCAAAAAGGAAATAACACAGATTGATTGGCTGGGGGGGGTCTGAAAAAGGAACAAATAATTTAAAGATTTAGTAAGCATGTTAGTATGATTTTAGGAATGGGTAGCAATTAGAGAATAATAAAAATTAGAAAACTCTGCTTACACACTTTTTATTCAGAGATGAACAAGGCAAAATATAGTGAGGAGACACTGAATTCTTCAGAATAATTTGAGTTC
The DNA here is from genome assembly GCF_018350195.1 of Panthera tigris. Taxonomy (NCBI): domain Eukaryota; kingdom Metazoa; phylum Chordata; class Mammalia; order Carnivora; family Felidae; genus Panthera; species Panthera tigris. The sequence goes on along the minus strand of NC_056661.1, from coordinate 43,973,190 downwards.
ACAGTCCAGTGGCTATTTAATTTTTCATTGTCAGGAAAGATGTTAATTTCTCTCTGTTTCCTTCTCTATAGAAATTGTATGAGGAGTGTTAGCCTACTTTCAGACACTAAGAAAATATTAAAATATGGCAGGTTTTAGTACTTAAATTACTCATGAAAAAGCCAACTGTTCTGAAAACTAATGCTATAAAAAAAAGTTCAAGTCCTGTGGAAAGCACTCCAAACTTGACAGAAATATTTAAAAGGTCCTGATTTTTCTAATATTCTAGGTCAGAAAAACTTTACTGGTTTTCATTCAAAGAAATAGTAGAGCAATAGGAATGACATGGCTTTATAGTACTCAGCTTTTCTGATAATACACACATTATAATTTGAAAAAATAAAATTAAATCTATAAAACTTTACCCCTTATCATAAATGTTGTGCATAACATAAACATGTGAATGCATACATGCATATACCTTATGAACATAAATTGGCTGTAATTCAAGAGCTCAAAGTTGCCCCTGATAAAATTACTGAAAATACAAAGATAAATGTAAATAGAGTAGTAGATGACTAACTTAATCAGCTTGTGACGAATCAAGTTTACAAACTGTAAGCATTGGTGACCAAATAAACATTAACTAACAAGGTTGATCTGACTAACAATATATTGATGTGCTTCATTTTACTATAAAGAGAAAAAGACCTTCTTTTCAAGAGCACATAAAACATTCATAAAAATTGGACAACTGTTGGGGCATTAGGTAAATGTTAATAAATTTGTAAAGGGAGAATTTATACAGACAGTATTCCCTGATCATGGTGAAAGAAAATTATGAATGTATAATGAACTTAGTCTCAAAGAGATTCTTTTACTTGGGAACTTAAATCCTTTCTCTCAGTTTATTTTGTTTTGTTTAGAGAGACAGATCACAAGCAGGGAGGGCCAGAGGAAGAGGAAGAGAGAATCTTAAGCAGGCTCCATACTCATACAGAGCCTGATTCAGAACTTGATCCCACAACTGTGAGATCATGACTTGGGCTGAAATCAAGAGTAAGACACTTAACTAAAAAAAAAAAAATTTTTTTAACGTTTATTTATTTTTGAGACAGAGAGAGACAGAGCATGAACAGGGGAGGGTCAGAGAGAGGGAGACATAGAATCTGAAACAGGATCCAGGCTCCAAGCTGTCAGCACAGAGCCCGACACGGGGCTCAAACTCACGGACTGCGAGATCATGACCTGAGCCGAAGTCAGTCGCCCAACCGACTGAGCCACCCAGGCACCCCATAGACACTTAACTAAATGAATAACTCAAGTGCCCCTAAATACTCTCTCTTGAACAACTCTTAGTTCAAAGAAGAAAGACCGAAACTGAAGAAAATACACAGAAAAAATAAACGTGATATCTATCAGAACCCAAGGGACACCATGTTCAGAGGGAAACTGATAACCTTGAAACATACATTGATTTTTTAAAAAAGAAAAATGAGGGGCACCTAGGTGGCTCAGTTGGTTAAGCACCGGACTTCGACACAGGTCGTGATCTCAGGGTTCATGGGTTTGAGCCCTGTGTCGGGCTCTGTGCTGACAGCTCAGGGCATGGAGCCTGCTTCGGATTCTGTGTCTCCCTCTCTCTCTGCTCCTCCCCCACTCATGCTCTGTCTCGCTCTCAAAAATAAAACAAGATAAATAAACATTAAAAAAATTTTAACAAGAAAAATGAGAGCAAAAAAAATAAGCATCAGATGTAAAAAAGTTTAGAAAAATAACATAAAATGAAGGAAATATAACTAAAAATCTATAAAAAAGGTAAATTCATGAATATTACGGAAACTTTCAAAAATGATATGCAAATTTTTAAAAACTGGGAGGAAAATAATAAACTACTAAAGAGTCTAATTAAGGAAAAAGAAAAAGAGAAGTGACAACTCTTTAGAGCTGGAGACACTATACCCCAATGAGCCAGGAATATATACTCACTCATAGGTCAAGATCTTTCCCTACGATAGGCAGTTCATAAAGTTTGTGAGAGGTAACTGCCCTTCAAATGCACAGACATCAGCACATGGATACAAGGAACATGAAAAGTCAAGGAAACATGACATATCGAAAGGAAACCAATAATATCTCAGTAACCAACCCCAAAGAAATGACTCTCTATGAAATGGTTGACACATAATATAAAATAATTGCTATAAAGTCCAGAAAGCTACTTGAGAACACAGACAACTCAATGAAATCAGAAAAAAATTCTACAAGAAGAAAACAAAAAGTTCAACAAAGAGATGTAAATCATAAAAAAAGAGCTACACAGAAATTCTAAATGGAGGAATACAATGAATGAAATGAAAAAATACAATAGAGAGCTTCAACATCAGACTTGATCAAGAAGAAGAAGCAGTCTGTGGACTCAGAAATACATCATTATAAATGATCTAGTCAGAGGAGAAAAAAGAAAAAAAAACAGTTTTAAAAACAGTAATGAAAACCTATGGGATTTATGGGACATCATAAATGGATTCAATATATGCATTATAGGGGTTTCAGTAAGAGAACAGAGAGGAAAAGGGAAGAAAACTTATTTAAAGAAATTATGACCAAAAACTTCCAAAATCTTGGTAGTGAAGTAAATACTTGGATTCGTAACGCTAAAAGATTCCCAAACAGTATCAACTTGAGGAAGAGTACATTCAGAAACATTATAATCATTTATAATTAAATATAATTATTTAATATCAAGGAAAAAGAGACTTTTTTATATTTAATATTTAATATCAAAGGAAAAATGACTCAGTAAATACAAGGAATATCCAAAAGACTGTCAATGAGTTTCTCAGCAGAAAACTTGCAGGCCAGGAGAGAATGTAATGATACATTCAAAGTACTAAAAAAAAAAAAAAAGAAAAAGAAAACAAAAAAAACTGCTGACGAAGAACAATGTACCTGGGAAAATTATCTTTTAAAAATGAAACAGAGATAAAGCTTTTCCCAGATAAACAAAAACTGAGGGAGTTCTTTCTTCATTGTTAGATCTGTCTTAGAAGAAATTCTTAAGGGAGTTCTTAAATTGAAATGAAAACAGACTAAAAAACAAGGTAAAAGCATATGGAAACATATATCTCACACAGAAAAGTAAATATTGGCAGATAGAGATTAATGTAATATTGTAAAGGAGGTGTGTAAATTACTTTCAACCTTTTTTTAAAATTTATTTTTTAATTTCTTATTTTTTTAATTAATTTTTACACCAAATGTGGGGCTCAAACTTACAACCTTGAAAACCAAGAGTCACATGCTGTACAGAGTGAGCCAGCCGGACATCCCTACTTTTACCATTAATATAAAAGGTAAAAGATAAAAATTGTTAATGAACATACAATGCAAAAAGAAGCAAACCAACCATAAGAACCCACAGTGTGTGTATGTGGGAAGCAAGAAAAATGCAGAGATTTTGTATGCAGTTGAAGTTAAGCTGTTATCAATATAAAATATATTGTGGTTATAACTACAAGATATTTTACACAAGCCTCAAGCTAACCACAAAGAAAAAAAATCTAAAATAGAGACACAAAAGATAGAGAAACTAATGAAAGGAAATCACTATAAAGATTGATTAAATAACAAAGTATGATAGCAAGAAGAGAGAAAGAAAACAACTACACAATGGGGCAGAAAACAATGAGCAAAATGGCAATAATAAGTGTTCATTTTTCAAGAATTATTTTAAAGGTAAATGAATTAAACTCATCAAAGGTAGAGTGTGGATGAATGATAAAAACTAGATCCAGTGTTATGATGTCTACAGAAGACTCATTGAGATTCAAAGAATTACATAAGTTGAAAGGAAAGATATGGGGAAAGCTATTTCATGCAATTGGTAACAAAAAGGAAGCAGAAGGTGACTATGTTGTGTCAGACAAATTAGATTTTAAGTCTAAAACTTTCTCTAGAGACAAGGGAAGTCATTACATAAGGACGAAAAGTTTAATTCAACACGAAGGAAACAATTATAAATATATACGCACCAAGAATCTGAGCACCTAAATATATAAAGCAAATATTGACAGATTTGAAGGCAGAAATTGACAGCAATATAGTAAGAGTAAGAAACTTAAATATCCCACTTACATTAATGGATATAACCTTTCGACAGAAAATCAAAAAAGAAATAGCTGACTTGAACAATTCTATAAACCAAATCAACTTTTCACCCAATAACAGAATAATGCACATTCTTCTGGAAATTTCTCCAGGATAGATCACATGTTGTTGAAACAAGCTTAACAAATCTAAAATATTGAAATCATCCTGGAAAAGCTGCAGTGTGAGGATGCTCTAGACTGAGTACTGCCATCAGTGTCTTTCCACCTACTCCTCCCGCAATGGCAGTGGCAGAAACAGCAGCACTTAGCGGTGGCAACTTGAGGCTGTACCCTGGGCAAGCCACACACCCCCTGGGTGATGCTCAGCTGAAGGGGTGCTCAGAGCCCCTAAGGGGTGTGTGTAGGGTGGGGTTGCCACCTGGTACTAGCTGGTATCCTGAAAAACCTCCCATACACCCACATCCACACATGCCTTTTGTATTACAGGATGCCCCTCCACGAGCACAGGCAGTGAGAGGAAGTGTGTCCTGCACAGGTCCACATGGGAAAAGCGGTGGGAATGGAGACCGGCACTATGCTCTTGTCCTCCCTCCAGAGAAAACAGGAAAATGAGAACCAGCAAGAGTCTGGGTGACAAATGCCTGGATTGAGATTGGAGGACTGTTCATTTGGCTATTGCTTTATTCCTCAAAATTGTGTTACAAGTGCCTAATTAAGGAAAACTGAGGATTAAGAGAACAATCTGCACAATTAAAGGGAGAGAATGTGGCAGGAGTAGAAAATATAACAAGATTTCATAACACACAAAAGACAGAAAGCTAGACAAAATGACAAAATTGAGGAATTCTCCCCAAAAGAAAAACCAAGAAGAAATCATAGCCAGGAATGTACTCAAAACAGATATAAGCAATATATCTGAAGAAGAATTCAGAACAGCAGTCTAGCTGGGCTTGAAAGAAGCATAAAAGACACCACAGAAATGCTTGCTGAAGAGATAAAAAAAATAGGCCAAAATAAAAATTGCTATAATTGAGATACAAAACTAACTAGATGTAATCACAATGAAGATGGAAGAAACAGAAGAAGTGAATAGGTGATATAGAAGAAATATTTTGTAAAATAATGAGTGAAAAAAAGAAGGAAAGAAAACTATTAGATCACAAATGTAAACTTAAGGAACTTAGTCACTCCATAAAGTGCAATAATATCATACGAGTCGCAGAAGAAGAGCAAGAAAAAGGGAAAGAAGGTTTATTTGAACAAATTATAGCTGAGAATTTCCATAATATGGGGAAGGAAATAGGCATTCAAGTCCAAGAGGCACAAAGTACTCCCCTCAAAATCAACAAAAACAGGTTGACACCAAGACATATCATAGTGAAACTTGAAAAATACAAAGATAAAGAGAGAATACCGAAACCACCTAGGGACAAAGGGTAGCTATATAAGGTTAAGAGCAGACCTGTCCATAGAAACCTGGAAGGCCAGAAGGGAGTGGCATGATAGATTCAATATGCTAAATGGGAAAATATACACCCAAGAATACTTTACCCAGCAAGGCTGTCACTCGGAATAGAAGGAGAGGTTTAAGAGTTTCTAAGATAAGTGAATACTAAAGGAGTTTGAGAACACTAAACCAACTCCAATCAAAAGACATAAGGTATTGGAACAGGTTTAAAAAAAAATAAGTCCCATCGATACACTGCTTACAAGAGACTCATTTTACACCCAAAGACATCTCCAGATTGAAAGTGAGGGGATGGAGAACCCTGTTTAATATTAATGAAAATAAAAAAAAAGTGGGAGTAGCCATATTTATATCAGATAAACTAGATTTTAAACCAAAGACTATAATAAGAGATGAAGAAGGACACTATATAACAAGAAGATCTAACAATTGTAAATAATTATATGGCCAACTTGAAAGTAGTCAAATATGTAAATCAATTAATAACAAACTTATAGAAACTCATTGAGGGGCTTCTGGGTGGCTCAGTTGGTTGTGTTCAACTCTTGATTTGGCTTATGGCATGATCTCATGGTTCGTGAGTCCAAGCCCGGCATTGGGCTCTGTGCTGAGAGTGTGGAGCCCGCTTGGGCTTCTACCTCTCCCTTTCTCTCTGCCCTTACCCTGCTCATGCTCTTTCTCTCTCTCAAAATAAATACATAAACACTTTTTTAAAAAGAAACTTGTTAATAATAATAATAATACAATAACAGCAGGGGCCTTTAACACCCCCTTGCAGCAATGGACAAATTATCTAAGCAGAAGATCCACAAGGAAACAATGGTTTTGAATGACACACTGAACCAGATGGACTTAGCAGATATACTCAGAGCATTTCATCCTAAAGCAGCAGGATACACATTCTTTTCAAGTGCACATGGAACATTCTCCAGAATAGATCACACACTGGGCCACCAATCATCCCTCAAGAAGTACAAGAAGAAGAAAAAAAAGAAGTACAAAAAGATCAAGATCATACCATGCATATTTTTAGACCAGAATTCTATGAAACTTGAAATCAATCACAAGAAAAAAATTGAAAAGACCACAAATACATGGAGGTTAAAAACATCTGGCTAAAGAATAAATGGGTTAACCAGGAAATTAAATAAGAAATAAAAAAAATACATGGAAGCAAATGATAATGAAAATAGGACCGTCCAAAACCACTGGGGATGCAGCAAAGGTGATCATAAGAGGGAAGTATATAGCAATACAGGTGTACCTCAAGAAGCAAGAAAATCTCAAATACCCAGACCAACCTTACACCTAAGGAGCTGGAAAAAGAACAGCTAATAAAGACTAAAGCAAGCAGAAGAAGGGAAATAATGAAGATTAGAGCAGAAATACATGATATAGAAATTAAAACAAACAAACAAACAAACAGTAAAACAGATCAAGAAAACTAGGAGTTGGCCTTTAGAAAGACTTAACAAAGTTGATAAACTCCTAGCTAGAATTTTCAGAAAGAAAAAAGATCCAAAGAAATAAAAACACAAATGAAAGAGGAGCGATCACAACCAACACCACGTAAATACAAACAATTATGAGAGAATATTGTGAACAATTATGTGCCAACAAAGTGGGAAATGAGTAAGTTCCTAGAAACATATAAACTACCAAAACTGAAACAGGAGGAAATAGAAATTTGAACAGATCCATAACCAGCAAAGAAATTGAATCAGTAATCAAAAATCTCCCCAAAAATAAGAGTCCAGGGCTGGATGGCTTCCCAGGGAAATTCTATCAAACATTTAAAGAAGAGTTAACACCTATTCTCATGAAACTGTTCCTAAAAATAGAAATGGAAGGAAAACTTCCAAATTCATTCTATGAAGCCAGCATTACCTTGATTCCAAAATCAGACAAAGGCCCTACTAAAAAGGAGAATTAGAGATCAATATTCCTAATGAATTCCAAATTTGTATGGAACCAGAAAAGACCTCAAATAGCTAAAATCAAGTTGAAAAAGCAAAGCAAGGTGGGGGGCATCACAATTAAGATGTATTACAAAGCTGTAATGATCAAGACAGTATTGGCACAAAAACAGACACATAGATCAATGGAATAGAATAGAGAACCCAGAAACGAACCCACAAATATATGGCAAACTAATCTTTCACAAAGCAGGAAAGAATATCCAATGGAAAAAAGATATTTTTTTCCATCAGCAAATTGTGTTGGGCAAACTGCACAGAGAAATGCAGAAGAATGAACCTGGACCACTTTCTTACACCATACACAAAGATAAATTCAAAATGGATGAAAGGAGGTAAACACAAGACAGGGAGCCATCAAAATCCTAGAGGAGAAAAGAGGCTACAACCTCTTCGACCTTGACCGCAGCAACTTCTTAATTGACATGTCACCAGAGGCAAGGGAAATAAAAGCAAAACTGAACTAGTGGGATTTCATCATGATAAAAAAACTTTTCCACACTGTCAACAAAACTAAAAGGCAACCTATGGAATGGGAAAAGATATTCGCAAATGACTTATTGGATAAAGGACTGGTATGTAAAATCTATAAAGAAGTTACCAAATACAACACCCAAAAACCAAACAACCCAGTTAAAAAATGGGCAGAGGCACCTAGGTGGCTCAGTTGGTTAAGCATCTGCCTTTGACTGAGGTCATGATCTCACAGTTTGTGAGTTTGAGTCCTGCAGTGGGCCCTGTGCTGACAGCTCAGAGCCTGGAGCCTGCTTCAGATTCTGTGTCTCCCCCTCTCTCTGCCCCTCCCCCCACTCACACTCTGTCTCTCTCTCAAAAGTAAATAAATATTTAAAAAAAAAAGAGAAATGGGCAGAAGACATGAACAGATATTTCCCCAAAGAAGACATACAAATGTCTAACATACACATGAAAGATGCTCAATATCAGTCATCATCAGGGAAATACAAGTCAAAACCATAAGAGATATCACATTACAACTGTCAGAATGACTAAAATTAACAACTCAGGAAACAATAGATGTTGGCAAGGATGCAGAGAAAGAGGAACCCTCTTGCACTGTTGGTGGGAATGCAAACTTATGCAGCCATTCTGAAAAACAGTATGGAGAGTCCTCAAAAAGTTAAAAATAGGGGCGCCTGTGTGCTTCAGTCCATTGAGCATCCGACTTCAGCTCAGGTCATGATCTCATGGTTTGTGGTTTCGAGCCCCATGTCGGGCTGTGTGCTGATAGCTCTGAAAGTGGAGCTTGCTTTGGAGTCTGTATCTTGCTCTCTCTCTGCCCCTCCCTTGCTCACATTCTGTCTCTCTCTCTCTCAAAAATAAATAAAACATTAAAAAAAGTTAAAAATAGAACTAAACCCATGACCCAGCAATTGCACTACTAGATATTTATCCAAAGGATAAAAAAATACTGATGCAAATGTATACATGCACCCCAATGTTTATAGCAGCATTATCAACAACAGCCAAATTATGGAAAGAGCCCAAATGTCCATTAACTGATGAATAGATAAAGAAGAGGTATGTATATGTATATATACATATATGTATATACTTATACATATAAGTGGTATACGTGTGTGTGTATATATACATGTATATATACATATATATAATGGAATGTTACTCAGTCATCAAAAAGAATGAAATCTTGCTATTTGTAATGATTTGGATGGAAATAGAGTATATTAGCCTAACTGAAATAAGTCAATCAGAGAAAGACAAATACCATATGATTCACTCATATGTGGAGTTTAAGCAACGAAACAGATGAACACTGGAAAAAGGAAGAAAAAATAAAATAATAAAAAACTAATGGGCATTAACGAGGGCACTTGTTGGGATAAGCACTGGGTGTTATATGTAAGTGAGAATCACCAAGGTCTACTCCTAAAACCAATACTACACCTTATGTTAACTAACTTGAATTTAAATAAAAACCTGGAACGAAATAAAAACAAAAACGAAAAAACTATAAACATAGAATTGATATAAAAATACTGAAATAAAAAAAAAGACTGAAATAAAAAAAAAGACTGAAATCCTTTTTAAGGTAGCATAGTGAAGCTGCATGATTGCACTCAGTGAAGACATTTCTTTTGGGGCACCTGGGTGGCTCAGTCAGTTAAGCATTTGACTTTGGCTCAGGTCATGATCTGATGGTTTTGTGAGTTCAAGCCCTGTGTCAGGCTCTGTGCAGTGACTTCACAAAGCCTGCTTGGGATTCCTTCTCTCTCTCTCTCTCTCTCCCTTGGCCCCTTCACTGTTCACACTCTCTCCATTTCTCTCAAAGTAAATAAATAAAAACAAAATTATTTTGAAAACAGCTAATTCATTAGGTTTCCTAGGTGCTCTTTTCTTTTAATTTTTTTAAGTTTATTCATTTTGAGAGAGACAGAGAGAGCGAGCACGGGACGGGCAGAGAGAGGGAGAGAGAGAATCCCAAGCAGGCTCTGCACTGTCAGCGTGGAGCCTGATGTGGGGCTTGAATTCACAAACTCTGAGATCATGACCTGAGCCAAAACCAAGAGTTAGACGTTTAACTGACTGAGCTACCCAGGCGCCCCTCTAGATGCTTTTTTTTCTTTTTAAAGACATTTCTTTCTATATAATCTTTGAAGGAGCTCAGACAACTTGCTAGATTTACAGAGTTGCTAGATACAGTAAATAAAAATATAGCATTCCAAGTTAAATTTCAAATAGATTAACAACGAATAATTTTTAATATAATCGTGTCCCATACAATATTTGGGACATACAACCCAGATGGTCTGAATGGTGCCCTCAGGTACAGTAAACTTTAGACAGGTTTCTTCCTGACTCAGACCCTTGCCTTCCCTTTCTTAGAACATTTATTCTAGGAAACTGGCAATTGTAAATTATCTCTTCCCTTTTGAAGTATAAATCTTGCACAACCCAGGAATGTCTTTCTCAAGGACCTGAGAGCCTTCTCTTGGAAATATAATCATCACAAAAGATAGGGCCTTTATCTCCCAGCTTCTGTGGGAAGATAGTAGCCTAACTATCACAAGCACCAATTAGAAATTCACATTGACCAACCTCCCTCAATGACTTCTGATACTTTTTCAGTAGCTCACCCTGCACTTAAAAACTCTCTTGTCTTTTTCTTCAATATAGTTAAATCTAACCTCTCTCACATATTGCAAATGTACTTCTCTATTGGAATAGTCTTTAAAATTTTTTTAAATGTTTTATTTATTTTTGAGAGAAAGAGACAGAGACAGAGACAGAGACAGAGAGAGTGAGTGCAAGCAGAGGAGGGGCAGAGAGAGGGAAACACAGAATCTGAAGCAGGATCCAGGCTCTGAGCTGTCAGCACAGAGCCTGATGCAGGGCTTGAGCCCATGAACAGTGAAATCATGACCTGAGTCAAAGTTGGATGCTTAATCGACTGAGCCACTCAGATGCTCCTCCACTGAAATAGTCTTGAATTAAGTTTTCCTTGCATGTTTAACTAGTCTTTAATCCATATTTATACTAAAATATCATACCAAAAAATCTGTCATTTATCTGAAGTTCTAATTTGACGGGTGTTTTAAATTTTATCTGACAACCATATAGTTTTGTAAGATATAATAATGGAAAGCAAACGAACTGAATAGGAAAAAGAAAAAAAGAATAAAAAATAATCAGCTCAGCAGCTCATCAAGCATAATAAGGGATCTCAGCAAAACATCAAGCAAAATAACATTAACATTATAGGGATTCCAGAAGGAGAAGAGACAGAAAAGGGGGCAGAAAATTATGTGATGAAATAATAGCTTAAAACTTCCCTAATCTAGGGAAGGAAAGGGAAATCCAGATCCAGGAGGCACAGAGAGCCCCAAACAAGATCAACCCAAAGACGTCCACAACAAGACACATAATATTTAAAATGTCAAAAAGTAGTGAAAGAGAATTTTAAGAGCAGCAAGACAGGGGCAGCTGGGTGGCTCTGTTGGTTAAAGGTCAGATTTTTGGTTTTGGCTCAGGCCCTGATCTCACATTTTGTGAGATAGAACCGTGCTTTGGACTCTGCATTGACAGTGCAGAACCTGCTTGGGATTCTCTATCTGCCTCTCTCTGTCTGCCCCTCCCCTGCTCTCTCTTTCTGTCAAAAATAAATAAATAAACTTAAAAAAAAAATAAAAGCAGCAAGAGAAAAGAAAACAGTTACATACAAGGGAAACCCAGAAAGCTATCAGCTGATTTTTCAGCAGAAATTTTGCAGGCCTTAAGGGAGCAGCATGATATATTCAAAGTGCTGGAAGGAAAATCCTGCAACCACGAATACTCTATGCAGCAAGGCTATCACTGACACTAGAAGGAGAGATAAAGACTTTCCCAAACAAAAGTCAAAGGAATTCATCACCACTAAACAAGTCTTACAATAAAGGTTAAAGAGAATTCTTTGAATGGAAAGGAAAGACCACTATCAAGAGTAAGAAACTTAAGGAAGTAATAGATTTCACAGGTACATATAAATATAACAAAAGTAGTAGATTAATCACTTAAAAAAGTACAAAAGCAGTAAAATCAATATATATATATAAATATATAAGTTAATATAATTATATATAATTATATTAATTTATATATATAAAATACATATAAATAAAAAAATATATATATATATATATATTGGTGATCCCTTCATAAACTGACCCTGAAATTATTCATCTATGAAATGTACAATTTGACTAATAAAGCAATTCTTAAATAAATACAAAATAGGAAGATCTTTTATCATTGCAATATTCACTTTCCAAAGGAACCAGAGACCCAGAGTCTCAGTCAGATGTGAAGAAAGCAGGTGAGAGTTCTGAGCCACACAAGGATCAGGATAGAAATGATGAGAAGCACACTGGAAATAAATAGACCTGAAGTTTAGACCAGAAGTGCAGAGGGCATGAGTTTTGCTGATGGGAAACAGAAAAGACAGGGGTTGGCATCCTAACACTAGACATGAAAAGACACCTCAACATAGGCAAAAGGATCAAAGGCAACATGGAACAAAAGCCAGGATGATGAGAAATCCCCTGCCCCACACTTTGGATTCAGGCTGTCAGGGCAGAGAGGGAGAGAGGAAGGGAAGGGGGTGAATCTTACATTTAACTACTTTCCCAAAAGTGATTGAGTTTTAAATAACAGATGACCAATACACTTTGAATTAATGTGTAATTATTTTAAGTACTCCTTTAAAATGGGAACTCATGAGCTATGTTGAATTCAGTTACTGAAAAATGAAATTACTCATTTTCTGACAATGTTGCTTTTATAAATTTCAACATCACTACATGTGGATTTGATCCAGCAAATCTCAATATAGGAATTTACTCAAGAAAAATATATGCTAACATAAATAAGCAAATGTTTGCATATAACAAAGTTAATCATAGCTTTTTATTTTATGGTAAAAAGCTAAAAGAAATCCAAATGAATGAAATCTTGCCATTTGCAACAATGTGGATGGAACTGGAGGGTATTAGGCTAAGCGAAATAAGTCAGTCAGAGAAAGACTAGATATATGATTTCACTCATGTGTGGAAATTGAGAGACTCAACATATGAACATAGTGGAGCGGAAGGAAGGAAAAATAAGATAAAAACAGAGAGGGAAATAAATCGTAAAAGACTCTTAAATACAGAGAACGAACTGAGGGTTGCTGGAGGGGAGGTTGCTGGAGGGGAGGGGGATGGGTTAAATGAATGATGGGCATTAAGGAGGGCACTTTTTGGGATGAGCACCGGGTGTCATAAGTAAGAGATGAATCACTGGATTCTACTCCTGAGGTCAAGACTACACTGTATATTAACTAACTCAAATCTAAATTAAAAAACTAATAAATAAAAGAGGGGCGCCTGGGTGGCTCAGATGGTTAAGTGTCGACTTTGACTCAGGTCATGATCTCATGGTTTGTGGGCTTAAGCTCTGCGTCTGGCTCTGTGCTGACAGCTCAGAGCCTGGAGCCTGCTTCGGATTCTCTGCCTCCCTCTCTGGGTCTTCCTCCCCAGCTTGCACTTTGTCTCTGTCTCTTTCTCTCAAAAATAAATAAAATCTTTAAAAAAAAAAAAAGAAATCCAAATGACCAGGAATGAGGATTTATGAAAATGAATTCTGGTATATCCATATAATGGAATAATATTTCACTGTCAAAAAATAGATCCTCAGGAATTTGCATTTTGAGGTGCTTCCTTAATATTTAATTAAGATCATTTGACAGTTTTCAATGAGAATGTAAAAGTTTGGTGACAAGTTCTCATAGTATTTACCTTACCCTTGGTATTCATTATAAGGTGAATTGTTGACTATCATATAATGAAATAGAGTATTCCCATGTAAACTTTTTCTTATGTTCAGGATGCTTTGTTTAAATAAAACTTCTTTCATATATATACTGCATTTAAAACATACCAACCTATTTGACATATCTACTTCAGTGTGAAAATTTTGTGAGCCAAGAAGATACAACCTGAGCTAGTCATTGCTTCATTATTTTGAACACTAGAGAGAACAATATTAAGATGTTCTTAATTCAAAGTGTTGTGGTGAGATATCACTAGGCTTTATATAACTCAGTAACAAGTAAATCCCATAATGCCTGGGGAATAAGAGGTTCTGTTTAATTAAATATTCTATTTTACTCAGAGTTATCACATAAACTATATGATTTCAACTTTAAAGTATTTGACAAATTAAAAAATGAAATGCTGTAAAAATAAAAACTGGAATATAACATACTTTAATTTTGATTTATTTTTAGAGTCTTTAATGTTTCAGAGCCATAGGAAAAAAAAACTGTTAGATACCAACGGGAAAAGTATGGTACACAAATGGAAAACTTTTTAGCTTCCTTGAATTTATGTACTATATAAGTCTGCTAGAATTGCAGTAACAGAATACCATAGGCTTCAACAGCAGGAATTTATTTCTCACAGTTTTGGAGGCTACGATGTCTAAGCTCAAGGTTCAGGCCAATTCAATTCCCCGGTGAGGACCCTCCTTTCTGCAGATGACTACCTCCTCGCTGCGTCTTTTTTTTTTAATGTTTATGTATTTTTGAGAAAGAGAGAGAGTGGGGGGGGGGTAGGATGAGGGGCAGAGAGAGGGAGACAGAGAATCTAAGCAGGTTCCACTCTGTCAGTGCAGAGCCCAATGTGGGGCTCCAACTCATGAACTGTGAGATCGTGACCTGAGCTGAAGTTGGAAGCTGAACCAACTGAGCCATCCAGGCACCTCTTCACTGTGTCTTCAGAGAGCAAAGAGAGAGAGCAAGAGAGAGAGATGGGAATTGACAGAGAGAGAGAGGGAGAGAGAGAATGAATAACAGAGCATATCTTGGTTTCTTCTCCTCTTCTTATAAGGACACTAATCTCATAATGGGAGTGCCACCCATATCTAAATTTAATTACCTTTCAAAGTTCCCACTCCCAAGTACCATCGCCTTGGGGGTTAGGGCTTCACTCTATAAATTTGGTTGGGCATGGGGGACACAACTCAGTCCATTGGACCCACTAACTTTACAAAAGGGAAAGCTTTATTGAGGGAGGGAACAAATTTGCTAGCCTAGAATGGCATAAAACTTGGCAGAGCTCAGCTGGGCCCCAAAGCTCCCGAGTCTTGGTCAGTAAAATCTGAGAGTACTCTATCAGGCTGTTTCATAGTACACATTTCTCTTTCTTCTTTATTATAGTTGTTTTTCTACAAAATTCATATATTTTTTTCTACAAATGATATTGATCCTACCAATCTGTAAGTTCTCCGAATACAGAGAATCCATATCTGAAGCATCAACTGACTTATTGTCCATACATTAATTATTTTGTTTCATAAAAATGAAGTTGTCAATTCTGGAGGGCTGTCAAGTGTCTGAATTTTCTAGTTGTTAAGAATTCAAGTATATTAGAATTTACTGCAGTACTTTAGTGATATATTTTATCCTTATTATTTTAGTCTTATGATTTTATATAGGCTTTGTATGAAATTTTGAGCAACAGCATTTACTATACGTTACACATGTCTACCTTCCATGTTGCCACTCACTAGTGTTATAATTAGGCACTTAATTTTTTTCTGATGTGGTTCTGGTTATATTATTTTTCATTAAATTATAGCTTATATAGATGGCATATGGAACATGACAGTGCCATAGACTATGTCTCTTTGGTTTACTCCTTGGACATATGCTTTACATACAAAAAGATATTTCAATTCACCATATGTGATCCACATTTAAAAGTGGAAACAGAGCCTCACAGGAGATGTATCAAAATAGCACAGGCAAACATTTACTATTTGTGCCAGTAAGTGGATCTTTAGCAGAAAACTCAACAACTACCATAGGCAGCAGCTGTTATTCAGTGGACCAAAAATAACGGCCTGGAACGATGCAAGCTGCAGTTTCAGCAGATTTGAACCCCATCCACCTAGCAAATACTTATCTCTCAAAATCCATTCGGATGCCTAAAAAGGCTCTTCAATCGCAATTAACCACTATAATTGTTCTGACCCAGACATGCTAGTTAGGGAGACGTACTCCAAGAAAAAGTTTCCTGAGAGAACAGGTAATTGCCGGGAGGGAAAAAACAACACAGTAAACAGATTGTCGGTTCCCTAGGACAATTTTTGGAACTCAACAAAAAATATTTTCAATAAGTCTTTGGATGGCAAATATGGCTGGAACAATAACTTGTAAAATTTAAGAAAATTAGTTTATCATCAGATGCCTCTCTGAAATACCACAAAAGGGTTTTTTTATGTAAAGTATTTTATTTCATCAGATTTTTTGGTCAGCAGAAATAGCCAACGTGAGTATGTGTTAATATTTGTTGGAAGACAGTCAGAACCAGACATGCTGGCAGTTAATTTTTGATGCATTGTGATAATGATGCATTAAACTCTGACTACTGTTATGGTAGTAGTGGGGAATGCAAGGTTCAGCTAACAAAGTCACCAGCTTAGAACTCCAGCTCTATCACGTGCTTATAGGTAAGGCCCTGAGAAACCTCAATTTCCTCTGGTACAAAGATGATAATTTAATTATCATCTGATAATCAGTGCTTCTGATTATTTCAAAGAGTCATGGTGAGGCCAGGTGTACAATGACCATTACTGCTATCTGACATCATTTATTGAATTCATACTCTGTATCATGTCATTTAACCTTCAAATCAACCTACAAGCTAGTTTATTTCTATCCTGTTTCAACATACAAACCTGCAAATCTCAGTGATTTTACACAAAAAATTCTGGTGTAGAATCAGGTGAATCTTCAGAGAGGTTCTATGGCCTGCTGTGACTCAGAGATTCATGGTGCTTTAATTTTGTGATGACACCATTTCAACACATGCCTCCCAGGTCCCCAAATCTGGAAAAGAGAGATCCGGAGAGCTGCCATCTGCTCTTAATGCTTTAGCCCAGAATTGACTAAGAAGAGCCCATTGGCCATGGCTACCACATGACCTGCCTGAGTGTAGGGGGCAGAGAATCTGGGGAAGCACACAGTTACTAGATGAGCAGTCAACATATCCACCACAGACAATGTGGTTTTCCCTGTTTGACAAGTGAGGGGACAGAGGCCCAGAGGCATTATGTAAATTACCTAAGTCACGTAGATGTTTTGTAGGAGAATCTATTTACATCCTAATTTTCTTGATTTAGGATCTTTATTAATATTTTGATAATTTATTACCATGTATTAGTGAATCATAACAGGCCCACAAAAGATATGTTTTTATAATTCTTTCTTAATTAATGACCTTTGCAAATGATGAGAAAATAATTATTTCATTATGTTCTTCTTTCATGTCATGAAGAAAAAGTTTCTACTGTTTTATTTCTTAAGTTTGGGAAATTCAGACTCAAATTACTCAGACACTATTAAAACAGGAATTATTTGAAGTAAGACAATTTAAACATTTCAATATACACGTGGATATTGTTTATCTTGGATAAACATAAACATACTATTTTAAGAGGAAGGAATAAATGCACATTTTGGATGTGTGTTTAAAAACATGGAAAACATTAAGAAAACCTAACTTTGGTACTCATATATAGAAATTAGGAAAATTAGGAATTCAAGTTAGAAATTCAATTATTTTGTTTGAAATAATTACTTCACTGTGTGGAATGTGCATATCAGAAAATGAGTAAGACATATGAGGATTTTAAGAGACAAAACAGATGAACCTAAGGGAAGGGAAACAAAAATAATATAAAAACAGGGAGGGGGACAAAACAGAACAGACTCATAAATATGGAGAACAAACTGAGGGTTACCGGAGGGGTTGTGGGAGAGGGGATGGGCTAAATGGGTAAGGGACATTAAGGAATCTACTCCTGAAATCATTGTTGCACCATATGCTAACTAATTTGGATGTAAATTTAAAAAAAAAAAGAAAAAAAAGAAAGGGAGTAAGAAAGTCTCATGTTATGAAAATAGCAAAATAAATAAAAAAATATTCTAATGTACTTAAAATTATAAAATGGAACAATACACAAATCATTTGTAATACAGAACATACTACCAGAACATAGCATATGGCTTAATATTTGGGTGTTACATATGGTAAATGTTTGCTTGCCATATTTGTACTCTTATTTATGGCTTTTCTCACAGTTCTTACAAGAACTAGGAAAACAGAATAATCCAAAGATTCTGATAGGAAAAGAATAGACTGTGATTCTGTTAGCTTTACAGATAGCCATGGGCAAATAAAATTGTATGCAAGACCAGGAAAGCTGATTTTATTGTACTCATGGCTCATCTTAAGAAGTAGAGTGAAATTCTGAAAAGAGAACTATATCAAGCAATTTTGGGAAGTGCTTTTATTATAACCACTGATCATATTAGCTTTATGTTATAGCACAATCTTTCCTTATCTTCTCCCATAGACTGTACTCAAGAACCACAATGTTTATTTCTATTCCCAAGAATTTCGACACCTCAGTTCCTCCTTTCAAATTGGAACCTTAAATAAAATGCACTCTCCTATTTGTTTTTTTTTTTTCCTCGTCTAAATTCAAAACCTATTTGACATGGTTTGGGGATATATGATTTATATATAAAGATGGATGGAAACAGATACATGTGGTCATTTACGGACATCAGAAGGAAGGAATAACATCAAAGATGGTTAACATTTGTTTGGTAGGTATAATGTTCCAGTCACGTTCTAACAGCAATAAATAACTAATAACAAAAATAATAGCTAGTCTTTATTGAGTTATCAGGCTTGGTTTTTTACCAGGCTTCGTTCTCAGTGGTTTACATAGAAGAAATCATTTGGTTCCTACAGCCTAAGAGGAGGGTGCTAATATTGGTATCTTCACTTTACAGTTGAGAAAACTGGTGCTTAGAATAGTGAAGTGAATTGCCCAAATCACACAAGTCAAATGGGACGCAGGTCACTTGTGAGCCCCTGGCTCCATGATTCCTAAGTATAACTTCCTTTCTTTACACTATGAAGCTCCCTCTATCTACTTGTCGTCTTCACCTGTGGCCTCTGAGCAGTTGTCATTGTGTCTCCATGTCCAGTGGTCTGAGTCAGGGGTAGGAAAGAGTATTTCTTCATGCTAACAAGTTGTCAATGGCATGGTTGGAAACTGTTGATTTCAGAATGGTGGCTAAGGTAAATCTGACCAAGTGAGGCTCAAAGAAATTCATTGTTCTTGTGCTTTCAAGTAAAAAGCATTAGAGTATTTCATTCTCTTTATGGAAGAGATTAGAAAAGAACAATTAACAGGCAAAGCTATTCTCCAATGCCTACAAGGCCACTATAAAATAGTATACATCCTTCTTAAAATGGGGGTTTTGACTCCTGCTAATGAGGGAAAAACTATTCTCAAATTACTACTTAATGTCATGTGAAATATAGGAAAAACACTATTAAATTGATTTTAAGACTCCTGTCAAAAGCGTTGCCTGCTATATCATTTAACAGTTCCTATTTAAGTTTCCATGTTAGAAAGAAAGTCTTTCTGTGGAAATTATTTTCAGGGAAGGCTTCTTCTCCCCTAAGGAACTGTATTTCTTGTCTTAGTAACATGTTTCATTTTTACCCTGGTGGTCGGGCAGCTCAATCCAATATGAATGCTCTATCAAAGAAATCATTTAGCATCTGTGGCAGTCGCTTTATCCTTTTCCTATTTTCCCTTCTTACTGAGGGCACAACTAGACTATTTTCCAGCCTTCTCTGCAGGTAGATAACTAATGTGAATCAACGAGATGTAAGTAAAAGCTATGTGTGTCATGTTCAGCCTGGCCACCCACTGTTGATTTTCTCTCCCTTCCCCAAATTGCTTGCTGATTCACGATGCCAAGGGTCATCTTTGAAGGTGTGTATTGAAGAGAGGAGCGCCTCTTTCAACCCCACATTCCCACCTCCCTGCCAACAGATATATCTCACATGGCCAATAAATAAACTTCTAATGTTTGAAGCCATTAAGGCTTGAGAGGGTATCAATTACAGGGCCTACTATTTTATTGATTACTAAAGAAATGTGTAACAAACACTGCGTGTTTTTCTTTTGTTCCCCATTTTTAAGCTCTAGTGAGGTAAGATGTGGGGTGTTTGTGTAACACAAATGGTAGGTAGCAGAGTGAGTTCTAGTTCACAAAGACATTCAGGATCCCATAGGCTCTGTCATCTTTTAAACATCCCTTCCAAGGTTATCCTTTGCTTAGCTGTTAATTAGTGGTTAGAAAGAAAAAAACTGATGTCAGAGGCAAGAAAGATATAAATGCAAGTTATTCAATGGTAAAGCATTTGTTTGCCTGTGATAACCTGAAGACAGACAATATGTATACAAAGCTTTTGGCTATAGGAAAAGGGGTTGAAAAATGGTATTATTGGTGAGGACTGGTTTCCACTGGCTGAGCAAAACCTGGTATTAGAGGAAATAAGATTGAACAATAATTAGCTGTGTTTCACAGAGAAAGAAAAACAATAGAAAGTGTCTGGAAATTTAAGGTTCTGCAAGATTTGAGAAACCTGATTGAAAAAGTAGAAGCCAAACAGAAAGTAAGATTGAAAAACTTCAGACTGACAAAGATTCATTTGTACCCAACTATGCAGCAAAATTCCAATTGATACAGAGCTTCCCACTTAAACCAAAAAGCCTCAATATAGCCAATATGTATTTGCAAAAGACGCATGCAGATAAAGAAGAAAAACAAGAACGAAAACATCACACTTGAAAAACTATGACCCAGAAAAAAAACTGTTAGTCTATCAGAGCATGGAACTGACTAGAGCCAGTTAAATCAGATGCCTAGTAAGATCATGAAGGTACTGCATTTTGAAAAAACCTGCAAATCTAGACTAAAAATATAAGTTTGACTTCTTAAGTGTTAAAATTGGATGAAAGCACATTGAGGGAACTGACCAGTCTCTGAGAAGGACATTCTCATCACCTACTTCAGATCTGGCCAAGCATAGGAGAAAACAGGGAAAAGCCAGTAGGGGTAGAGTCAGAGAATATAGACAACAATGACAAGCCCCCTGGCTCCTCAGAAAGCAAAAATTAGGATGTACTTAAGAAACTGACTCACTGCTAGGGCAAAGGTGTCTAGCATTATAGACATATATCATTCCATATGACCTACATATAGACCAGAGCACACCAGTGACTGCTTGGTGTTCTTTCGTTTTGTAAAAGGACTTTATTGAGATGATTCTGTTGCTTCTTCTCCACTTAAGTGTCTGTGTGTGTGTGTGTGTGTGTGTGTGTGTGTGTGCACTGAGGTGGTACGTGATACTTTGCCCTTCTTTTTAGAAGGTTATTTATTTATTTTGATAAGGAGAGAGAGAGAGAGAGAGAGAGAGAGAGAGAGAGAACAAGCCAGGAATGGGTAGAGAGAAGGAGAGACAAAAGTCCAAACAGTCTCCACGTCATCAGCACAGAGCCTGATGTGGGGTTTGAACTCAGGAACTGCAAGATCATGACCTGAGCCCAGATCAAGAGTCAGGCGACCGTACCAACTCGGCACCCCAATACTTTGCCTTTTTAATCATAGGTGGAGCCATACTGGGTCCTCACAGAGGTATGTGTGCTTCCCTCAGAAACCTCAGAAACTGAGCTACCTGCACAGACTGGTTGGGACTGGGAAGGAGACTGATGTGTTCTATGTTAGGTATGACGAGTAAACCAGATACTGATCAGCAGAGTGAACTGTGGCAAAGATTGGCTAACTATTTTCAAACCAATTCCTTTTTCTTTTTCTCTAGGGCATGGTATTGGACTGTATCTCAACATCTGTTGCAGTTAGTTGTGGCCACATGACTGAGTTTATGCCAAAGGAATGCTAACAGAGGGGACATCACTTCCAAGTCTGGCCCATAAAAACTTGTGCAATCTCATCTCTCTTCTTCCCTATCTGCTGATAAAAAGTTAACACTCTGGAGACCTTGCAAAAAATGTGTTGAAGATGGTAACGTTCTCTTAGCCTAGAGCTTGAATAAATGCCTGGAGTAAACATCTAGTCCCATTCCAAACAACCTTTATTTACTTGAGAAAGAAATACACTTCTGTTTTGTTAATCCATTGAGATTTCAGTTTTCATTTACAATAGCAGCTGGCATTATTTCTCTTCATTTCCTAATTTTCAGTTAACTATAATTTTTAATGATATATTTTAACATTTCTTTGGTGCAAACTACATTCAATTCATTCAATACAAAAGAGGGAGGTATAACTATAACAAAACATACCAATAAGGTGGATGGCTGTGAATTCATGAAACTCAGGAGATAGTCTAATTTACTTCCATGAAATCAGGAAATTCAGTTCATGCAATTTTGGTGAGTTAAGTAAAGTAAGAAAGAGTAACTGTTACAAATGTGCCCATATGTTTTTGATAATCATCTATCTGCCTAACGAGTATATTTCTGATACTACCAGATATACTACAGCAGCAATTACTTTTATTACTCATGCAGAGTCTGACAGACTTTTTAAAGTGAGATATGATTATATGATTTATTTTTTAAACTATGCATGATAAGGTCAAGCCTATAGAATAATGCTGACAAGCTGTTTCAACACAATACTTTTTGTTTCTTTTAATAGAGAGAATTTTTGTTTTTGTTTTTGCTTTTGTTTTGTTTTTTGGTTTCCTCAGTGTAGACCATATCCAAGTACAAATAAACTCCTATTCATTCAGGAATGATCTCCAGTCCTCCCAGATTAGAGAGCAGGAGCAAAGCTCTTCAACAAATTTAGGTGCTGCCTGAATTCCTTTTGACTACCATCATGCTCCCCTAAATCCCCATGCGCTAACGATCAAGGTGCTTCTCATAATTACAGTCTTGCCTCGCTCAGCTCGGCCTAGTCATTGGAATATGCCCTCTACCTTCGACTCTCTTATTTCAGCTAATGATGCCACCAGTCATATAATCACCCTGACCTGAAATCTTATAGTCAATTTAATACCTCCTTCTTCCTAACCCTGTACATCCATCCAATCAATTTCTAAATTACATATATCTACCTCTACAAAGGCTTTCACATCTTTAACCTTCCTTCTATTCCTGCTGCCTGCACCTCAGTTCAGATCCTCATTACTTTCCTACCTTCTGTGCTATAATAACTTAGTAATTGGCTTCTCTACTTCTATGTCTCCCCATTCCAATTCATCTTAACACTGTTGCAAGATTAATCTTCTTAAACTGCATCTCTGATCATAGAATTGCAGACTCTCAAGATAAAAGAGGCCCTTAAAGGTCAACTGATCCAACCTTCGTTCTTCTCTTTTCATTTCTTAATAAATATCAGAATCGGACATATGTACTTTGTTTTATTAAAGAAGTAATGGTTTTAAAAAATTGAACAGTACAAAATAAAAAGCAAAAATCTTACTTCTCTCTTCTATCCCCAGTTTTATTTCCCAGAAGCAACTACTATATGTGCTTTTAGTTTGACTTTTTTATTCTCCTGGTGGTTACTATTATAATTTCTGTAATATAGTTATTACTTTCTTTTCTTGATGTAATAACATTTAATGAAATATATATTGACTTCCCATTGTGAAACATGAGTAAACTAGTGTACTTACTCCTTTTACCTACCTTTTAGTTTTTGCTAGTTTTATTATTGTCTGTTTTTTCATATTTCCAGGGCTTATGTTATTTATTTATTTATTAAATATATGAAATTTATTGTCAAATTGGTTTCCATACAACACCCAGTACTCATCCCAACAGGTGCCCTCCTTAATACCCATCACCCACCCTCCCACCCCCGATCAGCCAGAGCTTATGTAATTTAAATTCTGTTCTACAAGTCCTCAATTCTTTGCATATAGCTTAATTCTAAAAGTTGGCAAAAACTCCAGCTTCTAAAATGTTATTATTAAATTATATCAGTGTAGAATCTGCAGTGTAGTTTGAAATCTACAAAGGGACATTAAAATAAGCAAAAAAGAGATACAGTAAGAGGGCAGTAATGTACAGATGAGCAGGTTGTGTCCTGCACAAGAGCATTTGTTCAAATGGGTGAGTGTGACTACAATCCCAATTACTGTGTTCTGCTCTGTGCATTAGCACAGCAGAATCACATTTTTCTAATTTCCAAAAAATGACATCAGTGCTAGCTGACATGCTAAGTGGAAGGAAAACAAGGTGAATACAAAGTCATCAAAACCAAGAAAGTTTCAACATAGAGGGAATGGTAAGGGTGTCAAATATTACAAAAGACTAAATAAGAAAAGGATTGTGATATTTTCCATTGGTTACCAATAGGTTCTTGGTTACTAGTGACCTCAGCAAAATCAGATATATTGATCAACGTGGAAGGTAGGCTTTAGTACCTTCATGAGAGAGTATTCAGACCAGAAAGCCTGAGAATATAGACAATTTTTTCTAAAAATTTGGATGGTTAGGGAAAAAAAGAAATCATTTGATTGCAAGTAGTCAAATCTAATAATTTTTTCTTTGTAACATCTTTTATTGCTTTTGAATTTAGATATATCTTCAGTGTATAAGTATTCACTTATATGTTCTTCAAGTTCAAATATGATTTAATTTAAAATTTTAATTTTAAAATCCATCTGTTATATATTTTCATATGCAGCATTATATGAGGCTTTAACTCAAACTTTATTTTTATAAACAATCCATTGTACCAATAACCCATCTTCTCTCTGCTAACCTGGAACATCACCTTTATCAATTAATTAATTTTTTATTTTGGGGGATCATTTTTCTGAGTGCTCTTCTGTTCCCTTATTCTAATTCTAAATAACTGAGTCAATGTCAACCTAATTTTATTAGAGCCCAATATTTGGTTATGATTTTTCATGAGAAAGCTCGAGAAGAAGCTAAGGAAAACATTCTTTGCTCGGTTTGAATCTTGTTTCTGTTCCATTTGTATAGATTAAAAAGACTCATTAGCTGAAGGCTGAATCCCCATTTTCAGTCCTGGCTATCTACAATTTTTCTATTGTCATTTTCATTCCTTTGTCCTTTTTTGTCTGTTCTCAGAGAGCGTCTCACAGTCTGCTTCCAGCAATAACATTTTCTGCAATGTCGGTTCATCTCCTTACTGCCAGCAGTCTTGCTCAACTTTAGTTTCATAGCATTTACGTTTTAGAGTTTATTTTAATTTTATTTTTTTAGATTTACATCCAAGTTAGTTAGCATATAGTGCAACAATGATTTCAGGAGTAGATTCCTCAGTGCCTCTTACCTATTTAGCCCATCGCCCCTCCCACACCTCATCCAGTAACTCTGTTTTTTCTCCATATTTATGAGTCCCTCATGCTTTGTCCCCCTCCCTGTTTTTATATTATTTTTGTTTTCCTTCCCTTATGTTCATCTGTTTTGTCTCTTAAAGTCCTCGTATGAGTGGTCATATGATATTTGTCTTTCTCTGACTAATTTCACTTAGCATAATACCCTCAGGTTCCATCCACATAGTTGCAAATGGCAAGATTTCATTCTTTTGACTGCTGAGTAATACTCCGTTGTATATATATACCACGTTTTCTTTATCCATTCATCTGTCGATGGACATTTGGGCTCTTTCCATACTTTGGCTACTGTTGATAGTGCTGCTATAAACATGGGGGTGCATGTGTCCCTTCGAAACAGCATCCCTGTATCCCTTGATAAATACCTAGTAGTGCAATTGCTGGGTTGTAGTCTAGTTCTATTTTTAGTTTTTTGAGGAGCCTTCATACTGTTTTCCAGAGTGGCTGCACCAGCTTGCGTTCCCAATTCTAGCATTTTTTCTTATCTCACCAATCAACGTATACTTCTAACCTATAATTTCATGTCATCTATATTCTCTTATTTTTGCTTTTTCATACCTCCTTAAAGTCTATTCAGAACATAAACCCGGTTTTGCATTTCTTTTGCCTTTATGAAATGCTTGTGTATGTGTATATATATATACGTATATATGTATATTTTCTCCAAATTATGAATGCAAATGAGCCTTTTTATGGCACACTATCTTTTCTTAGATCCCCCACTTTTTAATTCTATACTTCCCTTTGCATGAGAAGCTGTTTACCTCTCATCCTGTTTCAAGTAAAAATGGGACGGTAGATTCTTTATTGCTTCATGCCATGTGGCTGCTACTAAGATCTTCAGATTGAACCCCTAATCTGTTTGTAGAACCTCTGGTCAAATGGCAGGTACTGAACCACTGTTGGCCTAATCTGACTGTGCTGTTTCGAAGGAGGAGATGTCTGATGTTATCTGGCCATATGACAACACAGAAGTAATTTTATTCTTTGTTGATGTGAAAAAGTGCTTGGTTTTTCTTTTGTGGGGGGGGGGGGGTGAAAAAAATATCCAAACTCCAGATTCACTCTTCTTTGAGTCATTTCCATCTACTTCCTACTACCAGCCCTTCATCCTAGAATGCAGGGCACACCAGCACTGCCCCCTTCCTCTCCCTCTGCTCCTTTGCATCCGTGGCCACTCTAGAGATGTAGAAAGAGGTACTGAGGTGAGGGAAAGACTAATAAAGTAGCCATTGGCTTTCTAGCAGGTGAAGGTTACTAATTTTTGAGGAAGAGGACTTCAGAAATCTTCCCCTAAGTTTTCGTTATGCTGTAAGGCCTTATTACCATTCCTGCTTGTGCCAGATTTTAGTGCTCCTAAAACTTTCTCTCTCCCTATTTGCAAATATTTAGGTCAGGACTTGGTAACTCATTTGACGTCTCATGCCTACCAATCTGCTGCTTCAAAACAGTCACTGTTACCCATTGCTCAGGGAATAGAACCCAGCCTTCCCTGAGCCACCTACAGCATCACCCCAACTTACCATATCTATAGTCTGATTGCTTTGGGACTTCTTTCAGGTGTCACGGTCACCTGCCAAATCATCTTCCTTTCCTTACTTGGACCCTTCGTTTTCCTGCCTCCAGAACTTTTTGCATCTTACTCCCTCACTTGTTGTGATTTCGTCCATTTTTAAGGGAATTCTCTCTTCATTAGTCTTCCTTACATGGTTGTCAGATGACTCTTGACAGGAATATAGTCTTGATATACACATTTTGACGTTTGACCATAGCATTTATACAGTCTTTGATTGAATTAATGAAATCTGTGCAACTTGAGGCCACAAATATTTTTAACATTTAACATGTGTGAAATAATAACAATAATAATTAACAACAACAATAATTTTAATCAGTAGGAGATTTGTATTTGAACTTCACCTGTATTCACAAGGTTAGGACCCCAATAGTATTCTTTTTTTTTTCTTTTTCAAACTTTTATTGAAATTCCAGTTAGTTAACATACAGTGTAATATTAGTTCCAGGTGCCCAAAAGCTTTCTTTAGCATCTATTGCTGGTGTCATTTTTCCTATACAGATGTGTCAACCACAGGATGGGTGCTTTCCAACAGCACCTTACAGTAGATACTCTCTCCGTTTTAGTCTCCTCTTAACTGTTACTGCTTCTACACAGGCAGCAGATTGCACTCCTGCTGACCTTTTGGTGTACAAGGAAGAAAACGAGTTTCCCTTACAGCCTCCATGGCAAGTACACATGTGATTTCATTGGTTTCTTACACTGGTCTTCTTGCATTCTCTTCCTTTTAGCCAGTTCTCTGTCTCTCTGTGTTTATTCCTATGTGTGCGTATGTATCAACTCGTCTCTATTTATCTTACTATCAAAACCCTCAGCTACAAAAACAGCCACTTAAAAGACACCCTTATCTCATTCCCCCCTTCTATTCCTTTGATAAGTAATGCTCCAAGTGGGTACTAAACTTCATGTCACTCTGAAAGTCAGCTAATCATCTAAATGACAGCAGTGACATTTGGGACTGCAGGACTCTTGTCTACTGGCTTTATAAGCCCATCTTACAATTTTCATTTATTGACATCAAACAGCTTGGCAATAAAGTGTTTCTTGAAGCCTTGATGAACCCAGATTTCAGATACAAAATCAATTTAATTTGAAAGGTTTGAATGAAAAAGGTGCACTAAACCAGGAGACTGGAAGTCTGGGCAGTGAGGGCAGGCTGATATAGGGAAAGTTAGAACTGGGTTTAAGCATCATGGTTTGTGGTCTAATATAATAGTTCATATCTTAGCTTCTTGATGTACTAGGTAGGTGAATCTTTGGCAAGTTACTCAGAAATCCCGAGTGCTTTGCTCACTGCAAATGGAATGTGGAAGTTTAATAGCGAATGGAATATAAAGTTCCTAGAAAGGTGTTTGAGTGAAAGTTGGCATTATTGCTATTATTGCACTAGATATGTCACTATATTGCCATGTGGCTCTCTATGTATTATTTGACTTTACAGGGCCTTTGTTTCCTTCCTACAACACTAAAGAAACTTCTCAGATGATTTCTAAGCCTGCTTCCAGTTTTTAAGCTTTATTTTTCCAACTGGTAGAACTGGAAGAATAATATTTGGTTTGTTTTCATTCTGGTGTGTTTGTAAGTCTGACCAATAAATCTCTAATCTTCAGGGCCATATCTACAATAGTTTAATACCAGTTCTATACCAGACAGCTCATTAGAATGTGGCCTGACAAAATTTCACAACAAAGTGCCTCCTGGCCTCTTAGTCAATCAATGGGAAAGTGATCTTTTTCTTTAGATTTGGGAGAGCCTGACATCAATCATTAAGACAACCAGAGTTGGAGGCCACTGACCAATTTTACTTATATATTTTCAGACTTATCAATCATGGCCTATTGTACATAAATGTCATTTAGGAGCAGGACCTTGAGGAAGGCACAGTTCTACTCACAACAGGAATGTGGCCCGCAGTTTAGATTTGAATAGACATTAAGGTGGAGCGTAGGTGTAAGCAGAAGCCTGGCACGTTTCAGCGTGGTTGTATTCTGACAAGAAAACTCAATAGCTTTTTCATATCTCTGGAACACACCTGGCCTTGTCTTTGATTCATCTTTCCATGATGGGTAGAATAAAGCTGCAATGATCTTTTAAATGATGAAGCCCATCAAAATGCTGGAAGATACTTAGAATGGTGAGTAGGAAAGCTAATTGTGACTTTTGAAAAGTGACTAAGCTAACAGGGGTATGTATCTTCATCTACTAAAACAAAGGGATGATTCACATAATCTATCTTGAGGCAAATTTTCTATCTCTCTGCCACTTTCTTTTCTTTCCTTTTTTTGTTTATTTATTCATTTTGAGAGTGTGAGAGAGAGAGCGTGAGTGGGAGAGGGGCAGAGAGAGAGAGGGAGAGAGAAAATCCCAAGTAGGCTCACTGCTGTCAGCATGGAGCCCAATGTGGGGCTCGATCTCATGAACCATGAGATCATGACCTGAGTGGAAATCAAGAGTTGGACATTCAACCGAGTCACCCAGGTGCTCCTCTATGACATTTTCATATGCAATGTTTAATTAGAATCATGTGATAAATGTGTCAAAAATGCAGATTTCCTGATCCCAAGTCCATTTATTCTGATTAAGTTAAAATAGTGAGGACTGAAGACATACACTTTTTTTAGCATTCATATTTAGAATTCAAGATTCAAGCCTGCAATAATGACAGTGACATTCACACTGGTATAATGACCATGCATCCTTAATGGATCACTTAAATGTACTAAGACATTATAAATCTTCACTGACTAGCTCTGTCAGATAGGCATTCTTGCTAATTTTACCTATAAAGAGATGGGGTCCTAAAAATATGTAGCAAATAGCTGCATACATATAGTTAGCTGATGGAAAGACCAGAATTTGAGCAGATTGTCCGAACCCAAATCCTGTGGCCTTAACTACTATCTTGCTTCTCAGGGCCATGCTAAAGTTTCCCGCAGCTATCAACATGTCAGTCATCATTCTCTATTTTTGATAGACTGTCAGACTGGACCCGGAATTTCAAAACCACCTAATTTAACCTCACTTGTTGAGGCCTTCCTGCTTTTGTTTCTGAACTAACTGGAATGGTACCATAATAGTTAACCTTAGAAGTGGAGAGTGAAAAAAAAATCAACTTTCACTTCTTTGATTTAGAGCAACCAGGGCACTGCAAGGACCATATGGTAGCTTTGTGTGAGACAGAAAAATACACTTCTTCTGGATGATCCAAATAAATACAGCCAGGGGTAGAACTAATTGGAAAACTTATTCATTCATACCAATGTAGCACCAAGAATTCTGGGGCTTAGAGAACAGAACTCAGATTGGATTTAAGTCCTGATTGATGCCTTTGACTGGTGCCTTATTCAGGAAACAACCTGTGCAACTGTACTCTGTGCCCCCGTAGGGCTGGAGCGTTTCCTATCTCTGCCCTTCAGTTTCCCCTTCAAAGTCCTATGCCTGAAGTTATCTGGCAAAGTTGCACAAACAAAAACGCAGGTAGAAAATAGGGTACTAGAAACAAAGAAATATGTTTAACTTAGATTCCCATATGTGGAAGTCAACACATAAAGGGCAAGCTTATGTGGAAAAAGTGAAATCTATTCTAGGCGTAATTTATCTTTGTCAGGTGTCAATGGACCTGGCCTTTATTTGAAAGCAATTTAATTAATGAGATTAGTGCCCCTGAAGTTCTTCAATGCTGCAATAAGAGAATCCATATATCCTAATGTCTTGCACAAATTTCTCCCTCACCCCCAACCCTGGTTTAATATACTTTCCAAATACCAATCATTGATCATTCACTCATCAGAATTGGAAAAAAAAAAAAAAAAAAGGAAAAGGAAAACGTCCAAATTAGCTTTGGATTTCAGGAGAAACAAAACAAAATAAAACACTTGATGGTGGTTGAAAATAAACCATATCGAGGTTTGTGTTCCAGATTTGTTTGTCAAACAGAAACAAAAAACAACAACAACAATGACAATAAAAGCCCCAACCCTTACTTTGATGCTGTTCAAAAGCCTGAGGCAGTTTCTACCCCATTTGTATTTCTGGATTTTTTTCAGCCCCATCTGTTTATTTTCTATTGAGCAATCATAGCAAAACAGAAAGCCAGCTTCTGAGGATCTGAAAGCAGGTGGGATTTGGAGGTAATTTGAAAGGCATGATGATACATTCTCAGAATAGATGATTTCAGATTTGTCCAATACCATTGTTGTTTGGCATTTAATAGTTCCTTTAAGTTTATGTAGTATTTATATGAAGTAGAATTTATTTGTAGTGAGACAATCTGAAATGCTCAGAAATAATCTGAAATTGAGATCTTTAAATATGTGATTTTTTTTTATAACTAGGAGATATAATTTTGGGTCTTAAGAATGGGGAGATACTTTCTTACATTCTTCTAGTAAAGTCCCAGGTTATAACATAAAAACCAGGAGATATATTTTAAACTTTCTTCCTTAAATCTAAACATTTGATTCTGATTCAGTACATTTCAGAAAGTCAAACAGCACAGAATTTTATTCAAATAGTAGCTTCATTTCAGATTGTTGAAACTGATAAGATCCAGAATACCATATATTAAAAAAAAGACCTATTTCTATAAAAATGGGAAGGGGAAGGGCACCTGGGTGGCTCAGTTGATTAAGTGTCTGACTCTTGATTTCAACTCAGGTCATGATCTCCTGGTTCATGAGATTGACAGCATGGAGCCTGCTCAGGATTCTCTCTCTCTCCTTCTCCCTCTGCCCCTCCCCCGCTCCTGCTGTGTCTCTGTCTTTCAGAATAAATAAACATTTAAAAAATAAAAAATGGGGAGGGGGGAAGATGGCAACATTACTTTGCCTTGACTTTCATTTTACATTTTTGCATGATGAAATTTTGACAGAAAGTCATTCTTGCGAAAGATTCTGAACAAATGTCTTTGGTTTTCCTGGACTTGTGCCAGAGAGGAGCACAGGTTTTTATGACTTGTCTCAACAGAGGGGCAGTGCTGACTACTATGGAAAATTTACACACCCCTTTCATTATAGGTGAGCAGAGAGACTTCAGTATGCCCACCCACATACTAAAGGCTACAGGTGACAATGAGCTCACTTCCTAATCAGACACGCATCATCATCTCCAATTTCTATGTACTGAGAACCCAGAGGGTTGTTCATGCCATTAGGAAGCACTGGCTAATGGCTGATTCTGGGCATCCTGCTAACGGCTAACACATAAAAAAATTCTGTCTTCCAAGGAAGAGTGTCTCTGAAGTGATGGAAAAGACATGCATCGATGGATAGATATCTCCATTTTTAACCCAGGAGCAATTAAACTTCAGTATTAGTCAGATTAGGTTAGGGTCTGATTACCCCCAAATCTCAGTCACTTAATAGAATGTTTCACGTAAGCTCATTCCAGTGAATACTGGGCAGCCATTCTGCATCTTGTAGCCATGCCACACAAAAAATACAGCTTCTAAGGACACTGCAGGGAACCAGGGGAATGGATGGACTGTCTTAGCTGAGACATATTACATGTCACTTCCTGTCAGCATCCATGGGCCAAACTACATACATCGGCCCAGCATAATTTCAAAAGAAGTCTGGGAAATGCAGGGGAGCACATGGAATAATTGTTGAGCACTAAATATTCTGCAAAAACCACGCTGCAGTACAAGCCTGGGGTTTACATACTAAAATAGAAAAAAAAATCTGAAAAAGGAAAGAAACTAGTTTTGCATATCACCTGAGATTAGCCTTGGAAGCTATTTTCTTTCGGTAAAATCTTAAAAAATGAAAGGATACATGGGATTTATGGAGTTTATTTCTGTAGTTGAGCAGAGCAATCAGACATTAATTTACTTTAGCAATCTGACTCAAATGAATCTATTTACTCATACCAATACCTAGAGTTTGAATGGAACAGTATTAAGAGGTTAAGCTGTAAAGACAAACTACTTAGCTTCAAAACCTGTCTCTAGTACCTTCTAGGTGCTTTATGAGCAAGTTGTGCAATCCCTCTGAGACCAAGTTTCCACAGTTGAAGTGGGAGTGATGATGTTCATGAGAGTGCAGTTTCCTGGGCTACCATAAAGAGTAAATGAAATGATATGTGCATATTACAGTGCTTCACATATAGTATACACTCTGTAGCACATGGATATTTCCAATAAGAAAATCCAATACACCAGTTTATTCTATTTTCTAAGAATTCCTTGTGATCAGTGTCTCTTCAGTAGTTATGACCAATAGCTAGCAATAGTCGTTAGCGGAGGACTATTCACAAGTTTGTAACCTATGCATGTGTAGCAAGAGACATAATACTGAAATAAATGAGGACTCAGAAAGGGGTTCCAAAAAAGAACTTGTTAATTCCCTGAAGATTCAAAGTTAAGGACTGCATCTCATCACCTCCTCATAGGCTCAAAACAGTTAACTCCTGCTCAGAAAAAAACAAACAAACAAACTTCATTATATTTTTGAATAAGTGACTGATATTTGGGTAACATCTTTGATAATGCCTGCTACTGTGTTTGAGAGGTAGTCCACAAGATCTAACTAGACAGATTTTCTAGTACTATAGTCACATTGAATCCTGAGCCAAAATATATACTTGTTAATGCTTTTAAAAAATATTTATTTTGGGGGGGCAGGCAGAGAGAGAGGGAGACACAAAATCCAGAGCAGGCTTCAGGCTCTGAGCTGTCAGCACAGAGCCCAAAGCAGGGCTTGAACTCACAAACTGTGAGATCATGACCAGAGCTGAAGTCGGATGCTAAACCAACTGAGCCACCCAGGTTCCCCCACCTGTTAATGCTTTAAACTTTCTTTTTTGTGATAAATTTAACCATCAAACTTCACAGCATGACAAATTTATTTTTCTGCCAAATAATTAACTAGATGCCTCTTCCATATACTGTTTTCTAAAGAGGATTTATTTGTTTGTTTGTTTGTTTATTTATTTATTTATTTTCACATCAGAAGCTTCCAGTGGGAGACAGCATACTAACTCTAAGCTGCCAATTCCAACATGATCCCAACTGCTTTAAACTGACTGGTGAATTAACCTAGCTACTGAGATTTATCTGTGAACGGTTAAGATATTTGGTGGGTAATAAGCTATAGAATTTCAGTACCTTTTTCTGCATACCTTAATTATATCTAATGAGATGTTTTCAAAAAGAAATAAACTTCATATATTTTTGTTTAAACTTCTACATCCAACCCATGTTGTATCAGCTGAAATTGTTCTCATTAAGTGGATGGATGTGAGTGTGCTAATCAGTAACACAGTCTAGGAAGGTGCCAGAAGTCAGCTTCTCTTGTATCACTGGGGACCAGCAATCTGAGTTTTATTTATTCATTTATTTATGTGAGAATAGCTGATACCAATTAAGTAAAATGATTCCAAATGCTAAGAATAAATCCTCTAATGTAAAAATACATTAGCATTCATACTCTTTGTAAACATTTAAAAATGAATGCATTCCACTTTTAACTAATGGCACTCATATTAGTACCTACGGGCCATGGGATGTTGTTGTCCATTAAGTAGATCTTTATGTTAGAGCATGTATAAGAAATTATAGCAAAAAAAAAAAAAACCCAAAAAACTTTCTCTAAACTACCGAACATATTAATATAGTCCAGGTTTGAAAATAAATGGTGTAGAGGAGTAAAGGCTTAATTATATAAGAGTTTTGCATGCTAGACAAACAGCTGTTAGATATTAATCTAGAGGAAAACAGGAAACAACAAATCATTGGGGATCAAATAAAGGGCAAAAACTTCAACAAACAGACTGTCAGAAGGCCTAGTATGGAATTGAAGCAAAAAGATGGCATCTGCCAAGGTAAAAATCTTGATTAAAGTTGTCCAAATTATAAAGTTGTTACAGTGCTGAAAATCAGCTCCCAGCAGCAGACTGCTGGAGATATTTAACAGGTGGGCTGGTTTGGATGCTGGAAAGCTCTTAACTATACTGATGAGGGAAAAAGAGTTCAGTATTTTAATGATGGATTAACTTCATACACCTTTGGAGACTGCTTCCAATATGTCTTGAAAATAAAAATGTTTCTTTTTCTTGTCACAGGCTTTGATATAAACTACGGACACCTGGGAGCCTACTGGAGGTGGAACTCTCTTTGGACTGTGTGGTGCTTGGACAGAAGTCGTCACGTAAGTGGGTTTGGATGAGACTGAGCAGGGGCCCTGGCTTGGTGGGAAGGTTTGCTGTGGTCAGGGACTGGTATGGGCAGCAGACCAGGAAGCCACATAAATAAAACAAAGATTAAGGAATACACAATTATTAAAATGTAGAAAAGTAAGTACTAAATGCCAGCAAAAATGTAACCTGAAACCAAGACTCTGATGATCCCACCAAACGTTTCATATAGAAATGCATGAACCAACCTGAACAACAACAAGGAAAGAACAGGCAAGTGACTGTACCTAAGGAGGAAAAGCAATTGGAAGTAGATGAACTAGATCCTGATTATAGGTTGAATCGTGTTGTACCCACAGACGTCAGTTTTTCCACCTGAGGGACCCAGAACTATGGTTTATTCATTCCCATAGCCACCTCTCAGCTTTAATGTGATATATTTTTATAATATTGCCATTTCTTTGATGTGAACAAGACGGTCAGATTTTATTCAAGAATTTAATTTCATTCGAAAAGAGAAATATGGCCAAACATTATATTTCCTATTGTCTGTTCACTGCTTTCCTGTCCGGGCAGCTTTGGATATTGGTGGGGGAAAAGGGCCTTTTAGCTAGATGATCCTGAGTTTGAAATTTGTCATCATGTTCTCATTTTCTCAATGCGAATAAAAAATTGGGGTCAGTTACTTAACCTCTCTGAGCTTCAAGTCCCTTGTACCTGAAATAGGAAATAGGAAATGTATCTCCGGCATTGAGTCATATGATGATGTAAAAAAGTACTTAGAAGAGAACCTAAAATTAGGAACAGCTTAATCCTGTCTTCATCCTTCTGAATCCTGTCTTCATCATGGCAAAGCAGATGACACAAAATCCTTGTCACAGAACTAACAATTTTGGGGACTGGGAGTGACTTCCCTGTTTAGACAGAGCATTTTCTCTCCAGACAACCATCCTCACTCTGCAATATTATTTATTCATTTACATTAGCTACCTGTTCCTTATAGGCATATGCATAGGTTACCCTTAGGTAAAGTCATAAATAAGTGTTGGTCAGTACCTTAGTTTTTACAAATTTCAGGTGTAAGGAAAATGAGGTGACATGGCAAAATGGCTTCAATGCAGTATTTAACAACTAAGTGATCAGAGTGTCTTTGTGCAAAACTCAACATCTAATAATACTTTTCAGTCCGTTTTCATTCTAATATTAATTATTTTTCCTATGTTGACTTTATGACATAGAATTTGGAGCAGGAGGAATCTGAATGATTGTCCAGTGCATGCTATTAATTTGCCAAATGAGAAAAATGGAGGCCCACAGAAGAAAAGGTATTGGTGTGGTAGAAGATCTCATAATGACTGAACAAGGAATAAAAGCTGGGTCACCTTATTGACTGTTTAAAGCTTTCAACTGCATCTCAAATTTCTCCCTGAAAGAGTTTACACAAAACATTTACTACTGAGCCTGGCACAGACTCAACACTCCAAAAGTTAGCTGTTAGTATTGCTATTTCCATCTCTTTCCTTTCTTCATACGGTTTCATGCACCTATGACATTCTACTCCTTTTAAGGAATCAAGGTCTGACTTGTACTTTGAACCTGACTTTAGACTCAGTTTCTGGTTATACCACATATTCAAAACTAGCTCTTTCTCTCAGGAAGTCCAATAACTGTTACTCTCTATCACTTCTCAGCACATAATCTGTTGCCTAATGTTGTTACTGAGTTTTTCTTCTTTTTTTTTTTCTTTTTAATGTTTATTCATTTTTGAGAGAGAGAGATACAGAGAGAGAGAGAGAGAGACACAGAGAGAGAGACAGAGACAGAGCATGAGAGGGGAAGGGACAGAGAGAGAGGGAGAAACACAATGTGAAGCAGGCTCCAGGCTCCGAGCTGTCAGCACAGAGCCCAATGTGGGGCTTGAATTCACTTATTGTGAGATCATGACTTGAGCAGAAGTCAGAGGCTTAACCTTCTGAGCCACCAGGTGCCCCTCTTTTTTCTTTCTTTTTTTTCTGGAAGTTTACTTATTTATTTTGAGGGGGGGAGAGAGAGAGAGGAAGAGAGAATGAGGGGGGGAACAGTGGGGGAGTAGCAGAGAGAGAGAAGGAGAAAGAGAATTCCAAGCAGGCTCCACACTGTCAGCACCACAACCCAACACAGGCCTTGTTCCCACAAACCATGAGATCATGACCTGAGCTAAAATTAAGAGTCAGACACTCAACCAACTAAGCCACACAGGAACCCTGAATTTCTTTCTTATATGTGTATTGCTCATCTTCTCAACACAATTTCAATTCTATCAGAGGGTAGGGAAGATCTTTGCATTCTAATCAACTCCCATAGTGCAGTATGCTCAGTACTTTGCTGATTGATGGATGGAGGGACATATACTCTGTTCTGAGTAACACAATGATAAAACTCACCTCAACTCAGTACATCTTTGTCCCATGTCATCTACTGCTGAGAACAACCAGACCACCACGGCAAAGTTATGACAAATAGAAATTTAAGCTCGGTACACTGGGAATACTGTTATCTTTTCTAGAACAGCTAAGCTTGGAATTTACAAAGTACAGTACTATTGCAACCCCTTAATAAAGAGAACGTAAACCTCTTGCCTCCTTTCCAACACTGCAGAGACTAGATGATCCGTTAGAATTTCAGGCACTATCATCCTAGTTACGTGCTGTCAGTACTTAGTAAAAGGGTCATATTACTAATGTAGGTGAATGTGAGAATCAGAAGGAGAATCTGCTTAGGAATAATTTAGAAACAAGTCTTTGTTTATTCGGCAATGCATGCATGAACTGATTTCCTTGTTTTAACCTCAAAAATGAGGGCTGGCACCCAAATGGACTTTGCAGGTTTAGAGTGAAGATACACAATTCAGTTAAACTCCACACAAATGAGTTAATCATGAATAATAACACATCTCAAAGTTTAGTAACACAACTCAAATTTCCTTTCCTTGCTGCCTTTTTTTTTTCCAAGTAGAAGCAAATATAAATTTTAATAGAGCAGATACCTGGAGCATAATGAGGCATTATCAGTGCAGTGTCACAAAAATGAAACCAGAGGTTGTTAAGAATGTTCAGCTCAATGAGACTATTGGTTTGGGTAGAAATGAATGTGACTATATTTCAAGGACTTCAATATTCCACAGAATGGGGAAAGGATCTTAGAAGTTAGTTCAGTGAGGAATGGTTTCTGATTCCTTTCCTTCCTCTTCTGTTCTTGACTTCCATTTGACTTATGAATCTAAGCAAGATCAAGTAACTATGTACAGTTGGAAAGTGTGGCGGCTCAAATTGCAGGGTACTTTCCTCTGAGTGTTCAGACTTGCTGTGTGTTTTAAGTAGAAAGCAAGATCAGGCTCCTAAGTGTAACTGATAAACTTGTACAGTAAATCAGTGAGTAAGAGAGAGAACGACACAGCAGGTATATCTTGCGTAATAAGTCACATCTCTGACACGAATGAAATTACTTTAAGTCCTACAGCATACTCCAACTCTTACTGATATTGGTTACCCAAGAGATTGCGAACGAAGTCTCATTTTTAAAGTACAGTAGTTGCTGGGGGAGAATATTTCTCTTTCTCATTTAATCCTGTATCATTTTCTTTATAGGAATTCCCAAAATGCCTCCTTAATCTTAGCAGAATGCTGGTAGAGGGAAGGCAGCACAAGGTTTGCATTCTCTTTTCTCATAAGTTGCTTCATAGGTAAAACAATCATTACATAACTGTTCACACGCCTGTGTCTGACTAATAAATTGCTATATTGCTATTTACAAGGTGAGTGGAACAGCAAGAATTAGCACTGGGACTGAGACGCCTATGCAGATACCTAACTCCCATGTATTGACAACCAACTCTGCTGTAGGATATGCTACACAAAACATTTATTCACTGTATTCCTTTAGCTATTCTTTACTGAGAGACTTGTGCCTGGGCTGGATGTACATAAGTATATAAGAAATGGTCCTTGTATTCCACGTGTCCTGATCTGAAGGGAAGGAAACATGTTAACATATATTATGTTTCCCACAATTGATACAATTTTACAATGCTGTTGTTATTGTTTAAAAAGTAGGTTGGGACAGAGAATACTCATTATACTTGGCAGTTTGTTATCACTGAAAATTTCTGAGATTATATCCTCTTTAATTTTTTCAATGTTTATTTTTGAGAGAGAGAGAGAGAGTGCGCAAGCAGGGGAGGGACAGAGAGAGAGGGAGACACAGAATCTGAAACAGTCTCCAGGCTCTGAGCTGTCAGCACAGAGCCTGAGGTGGGGCTGTAACTCACAAACGGCAAGATCATGACCTGAGCCTAAGTCAGACCCTTAACCGACTGAGCCACCCAGGCACCCCAGGTATATCCTCTTTAGAAGGGTAGAACCAGAGAGGTGATTGGAAGGTGACTACTAAGAGAGAATGTACTGAGCAGAAACACAGGTGCTAAGTACAGGGCTGGATAAAGAGACTGGGATTGAACCTGGCTGTGCCACTCTTAAACAGTTTACTTCAAATTTCTGAGCATCAATGTTCTGTGGAGATTAAAAATAGGGCCTACCTATTAAAGATGTTTTGAAAATTAAATGAAGTATTGAGATAATACTTGTAAGAAACTTAGCATAGGTCCCAGAGCCTGAGTTGCATTAATGTTAGTTGCTGGTGTTGGAATTGTTGTTACAACATTACATTATTACAGAGATGAAGGCATTATTCTTAGGTTATTTGTAATCAGTGTTAACAAGACCACAGACTCAGCAGAGTGGATGGGCCCAGAAGTCAGACTGTAAGGTAGATTTTAAAAATGAATGAAGTTAGATGTAAGAGACACTGACAGCAGACTGTCTTTAAAGGATTTTGATGGCAGGAGGGTAAGAGAAAACCATAAGTTTATGAAGAAGCAGGGCTGAACTGGAGTCCGTTTACAAATGGCAAAGACTTAGGAATGTCTCTGAGATTGTAGAACAGAGCCCCAGTAGAGACAGACTTTAGAGATAAATGCAAGAGGAGGGGAGGAGAGGAGGGAAACACATAAATGCAAAGCAATTTCCACACATAAGGGGTGTCAGAGGGAAATTTTTACACATACAAGGCTCTATGTGCACACACATTCATTCTGGGAAGAGCACTGAGGAAGTAAGAGATGGAAAACAAATTAGGCCAAGTGCAAAGTTCAATAAATTCACTGAGCTCTTTGAAGTGGTGCCATATATACTCACTGTCCTTCATGGGCACTCCGAGAAGAATTGAAATGCATCATATATATGATCTATATGCACATAGAGATGTAGAGTACAGAAAGAGAAAGAAAAGCTACTTCACATGAGTTATTTTCTTTTTAGTCAATAGAGCAGGGCAACTAAGGTTTCAAAAGATATAATTCATACTGCTGATATGAAAATATAATAGAAGGGAAAGTGAATTTCTGAAATTTGAAACGTGAAAAGTTTCTGTAGACGATTGATGATGTATCCTTTTATGGTCTCCATTTGGTATTTTAGCATGAAAACTTCTGTAAAACAAGAATATCCATCCACGGTATATTTTATTTCATGTCATGGGTAGGACACATTTGTTGTTTTCTCTGACCAGCCTCCATCTTTCCCTTCTGGTGACAGCACCTTGGTTTCTGCCTTTATTCTCAGTCCTGCAGTTAGAGGGGGCTGATCAAATCCCCACCTTCTAGGATACCCAGGAGACTTAATGTAGCTAGTTCTAGTCCTAATTTGGGTGTCCCAAGTTTGGGAATAAGAGTTAATCCTGTAACTCTTGCTGGAAATTTTGGGAAAGAGGATTCTTTTTACCGAGGTTGTTAAGCTGGTTGAATACAGATCTTGAGTTTCACGGTCAACCATAAGGGAAAAGCCCTGCTGAGCACAAAACCAGCATGTAATTCTGGATAACATTGAGTATGTGGATCCAGCCATGATGGAGGACTGTCCCTAGACTCACTGACATGGCCAAGTCGGTTTGAATTAAACTTCTCTTATTTGCTAATAAAGATTTTTGAGATTCTGTTTTCCAAACCATAAAAATTCATTGTATTTTGTCAGCCACCTTCCTAGTTGGCAGCCCCACTGTGAGTCATTTCAGTTATGATCTCATCATCTCTAACAACCTACAATGGCTTACTTATTTGACTTTTGACCAGCGCAGTTCTTTTCCATTGTCAATCCTATATGTGTAACTCTGAATATTACAAAGATTAGGAAAAATATTTTTAAAATTCTATATGGCTTACAAGTATGACTTTTTGGACACTTCTTTAGTACCAAGTGAATTACTTCTCATGATTTTTTTATATGTAGGATTATATTTTGAATAAAACTACATTTGAGGCATCAGAATAACACTTTATATATGTAATGAAATGTAATATGAACATATGAAATGTAATATGAACATATGTAATGAAATGAAGGCATTATTATGATCTAAAATGAAAACAAGATACAATGTAGAGACAAAATAAAGTGTAGTCAGTAGTTCAAGGGAAGTTTAATAGGGAAAGTGAATTTTTAGCAGCCCCTGAAAAGATGAGATGTATTTTCTAAATGTTAGGTTATTTGATGTAAGTTGATTAGGTCTAGGAAGATGGGGAAGGCAGAGAAGGATACTGGAACGAAGGCTTTCAGGATGATCAGTCTTGCAAAGAATATTTATTTCAAAAGTATATAATAAATTAAATTAAATAAGGTTGCTATACAACTTTAACTTGTCTTGGAAAATTTCATGTGTCTAAGTGGCTTCAAGAAAAATTTAATACTCCAATTATTTTAAAAATAAAGGGACTTCATCTTACTCCTTTAGCCCTTTTATTGGGTATTGGGATACCCACTATGTATGTCTATGTAATGTGGTACACAGTAGTTGGATTATGAAAGCCACGTATGACATCTAAGTTCTGTTGAATGTGGGTAATAGTTTCAGAAGCAATGCATTTGTTTATTGTATTTTGGTTCACATTCCTGTTGTAAAACAATGTATAAAGTATTTCGAGTATAAAGATCATTTTTCCAACAAAGGGAAGGACACGTAATTATACTTGTGAAATACATGTATTTATACACACAAATGTGAGACTCTATAGTATTATACTCCTAGCACATTGCACTATGTCTGGCACAAGAGAGACTGAGTAAATATTTGGTGCATGAATAAATAAACAGAATAATGCTATTTTGTCATTCTTGGAGTTATGCCATGGAACAAGTATATATGCAAATTCGACTACAATGAAATATTTTAGTTGCTCCTCTAATGAAAGCATGTTGGATGCACTTTAAGGTGGTACTTAATGTTGGATTTTGCTTCATGATGAACCGTGTTTAACAAGGTAGCAATATACTTGAAAACATAACAAAGTCGTACCTACATGACACTAAATTTCCTAGATAAAACCTAAAAAGTTCAATAAAAAATATAGATGTTCAATGTATTAAAGCCAGACATAAGTCTATTTGATATGCATGGACAATTGATTGCCTTAATTTTTTTTTTTTTTGTCTAGGTATTTGGCTGAGTATCAGGAGAACTAATTAGTGCTTTGTCTTTAAAAAGAAAAGAATAGATTTAGAGTGCTAACATGGCCCAGTGAATCAAGTACCTAGACTTTAGGAATTCAGTATATAATAGACCTAAGTACACTTCTCAAGAATGGCAGAGTTAGTGCTGAATGTGATGCTGCTGTTGATGATAATGGTAATGGTGATAATGAGCATGATATCACACTGGAGAATCAACTGCAATCCACCTTCCTTACTCTGAGTTCCATCTTGCAGAGTCAGGTAATGGCACAGACATTAAAATCAATTTTCTTGTTGACTAGATCCTAAGAAAAAGAGCTCCAGATGAATTTTAACTGTCTAATGACAGATTTTATGACTAAGGAATTTGAAAAACTGCCACCAAGGTGCAGGACCAACAAGAGAATGTGTGGTATAGAAAGCCAGACAGCTTCACGCCAAATCTGTTCTAAGTATCTGGGAAGATTCAACTTCTGCTTCAGTGTGGTATCCTGGGGTATGTTAGAATTCCAGGCTTTCTGACTTCAATTAACCTCTTTTACAGATGAAGCCAAAAAAAAAGAAACATGCATAATAACTGTTGCAAAGACATATTTCAAAGTCATTAAATGCACATTAATAATCTTGGGAATATATAATTTTGTAGGTGACAGATACTATTTTTACAGCTGTTCTTTAGAGAAAGAATAAGTTTCTCTTCATTAAAGACTAATGAGTGACATTACATTTAAGTGTTCACATTAGATATGCTTCTTTGAATTTAATGATGGGGCAATGAGGCCTTTAATTAAATACTCAAAAATCTCCACTGGGAGAAACAAAACAAATTTATCTGCAATTTTAAAAAATAATGGGATCCATCTGTTATATAATAAAATTGAAAATTTTTGGATATTTAGATATATTACCATTGTACCTATGCAAGCTTACTTCTTGATATCCTAATTTACTGTTATAACAAATTAAGTAATATGGTACTTTGTGTTTTATTATATCTTTTGTTTTGCTTCCATACCTTTCATATTAACTATGGAGTATGCAGGAATTCCCTATAACCCTTGGGTTGTTCTCTGAATTACTGTTATTGTCTCAATATCCCACAATAGGAGAAGATCTTTAAACAATAATTGAAAGAAAAATAATTATAAGAATAAAGATTGCTATCAAGAAATTGAATTATAACCAGTTTCCTAAATTATGTGATATTCCTAAATTAGTTTTTCCCCCATTTTAGACCACAGTATGTCCATTTACCCTATGCTAGAATTCATTATGTATTTATTGGAAATACAAAATGTAATTAAAGTTATTAAAATTTTTAAAATATTAAAAAGGAAGCATAATAACATTACTGAATTTTCACAGTAGGTCACATTTAGATGAAATAATTTCTCACATAGACACTATTATTTTAAAGGTTTCCTAATTTCTGGACAACCGGAAAGAGAATAGCAGTAGTTAGGTGCAGAGTAATTAAGACTACAGTAAATCAATATATCACTTGGGATATTTACTGAGCACTTAGTTTTGTCCTTAGCTCTTGCTATTGTCTAGTTTTGCTAATGGTCATAATTTTTTTTTTAAATTTTTTTTAACGTTTATTTATTTTTGAGACAGAGAGAGACAAAGCATGAACAGGGGAGGGGCAGAGAGAGAGGGAGACACAGAATCTGAAACGGGCTCCAGGCTCTGAGCTGTCAGCACAGAGCCTGACGCGGGGCTTGAACTCATGGACTGTGAGATCATGACCTGAGCCGAAGTTGGACGCTTAACCGACTGAGCCACCCAGGTGCCCCAATAATTTTGAAAAATATCAAAGAGCAAAGCAAATGTCATTTCTTAAAAAGGAAAAGGATTAAAATGCCTAGAAGGGATGAGAGAAAAAATAACTCACAGTCCATTTTGATGGACTTATGATAAAATCTTTCATTAGGCAAAGGC
Source organism: Panthera tigris (assembly GCF_018350195.1). NCBI lineage: Eukaryota > Metazoa > Chordata > Mammalia > Carnivora > Felidae > Panthera > Panthera tigris. The sequence continues at coordinate 43,928,697 of NC_056661.1, read as the reverse complement.
TTGGGAAGCCTACTGATGTGGGATTAGATACATTAGATGAGACTCAAAGCTTATGTAAGGTTGCTAATTATTGGTGGTTGATTTTTATGTTTTTCATGGAGCTCAAGTCTAATCTATATGCTACCTTAATAAATAGTTTTAATGAAAATTCCTATTAATAAACAGAAGATACTGAAGGTTGTTTTTCAGAAGACCAATGGAAGAGTTTGGAGGGCAACAAACTCCCTTGAATTAAGTCAGGAAAGAAGATGCCATGATTGGAGAACCATTTGAGATAAATAAAGAATCTTAGAACTTCATGTCTTCATAAATTGGAAAGAATGATCTTGAAATATTTTGATGATGTATAGTGTGGGATGTGAAAAGAAAGTAATGATTACTTGAGAGTGAGGTTTGGTTTTCCATTCATTCTTTAAAAAAATTTTTTTTAACATTTATTTAATATTGAGAGACAGAGACAGAGCATGAGCAAGGGAGGGCCAGAGAGAGGAGGAGACACAGAATCTGAAGCAGGCTCCAGGCTCTGAGCTGTTAGCACAGAGTTCAATGCAGGGCTTGAACTCACAAACCGCGAGATCATGACTTGAGCCAAAGTCAGATGCTTAACCCACTGAGCCACCCAGGCACCCCTCCATTCATTCTTTTGAAGCACCTACATTGTTCTAGGCATTATTTTGGGTTTGGAGGATAAAGTAGTGTAAAAAAAGAGATCAAGCTCTGAACTTAGGGATTTGGAATACCATTACTAAAACTTAATATTTGACTACGCACTTCTTCAAAGTTTGCAATATTTTTTTTTTTTATTTGTTAAGGTGAGAATAAGAGTGGTAGACACAGTATACATTTATAGCACTAGCACACTTCATGTCAAACAACATTTCCAATCCCAACTTCAATTCTGGATGCAGAATCAAGTCTCTTTTTAATATAACTTTTACCCCATGTAATAAGAAAAAAAACCCCTATTTTGCTCAGGTACACTATAGCAAAGAGAAAATCAATATAAAATGTATGATCTATATTATATTTTATAAGTTTTAAATGTATTTATTTTTGAGAGAGAGAGAGAGAGAGAGAGAGCAAGCACAAGCAGGGGAGGGGCAGGGAGAGAGGGAGACAGAGAATCTGAAGCAAGCTCCAGGCTTTGAGCTGTCAGCCCAGAGCCTGACGTGGGGCTCAAACTCACAAACTGTGAGATCAAACCTGAGCTGAAGTCAGAGATTTGACTGACTGAGCCACCCAGGCACCGCTATGATGTATTATATTTATAATATTCCTAGTAAATTGCAAAGTGAGATCTGTAATGTAGAAGAATAGTGGACCAGTGGGATTTTAAATACTGACTCTGTTATCAGTGTGCAATTCAAAGTGATCTACTCAAGCATCACATGATAGCTTGTCTGACTTCCTTGGATTCTTAGGTATGGCACGGGATTTCTCAGGGCAGATTATTGTGTAAAAATAATAGCAAAAACTATGTTCATTCACTTCACTAATATTTATTATAAATTACAAGCCACCAGGGTGCTAGTTTTGGGATTTGGCAATGAACATAACCTGGCATGGTTTTTGCCTTTATGGACTTTGTATTCTTGTGAAAGAGGACAAATATTCATTACATGATCACAAATAGATTTCAAAAATTGTGACTGTGACAAGTGTTACCAGTGAATTCCCAAGGCCACCAAAATAAGTACTGCTTCACTTAGTTTTAGGGTTGTAAAACTCTTCAAGCCATATATAAAGGAAAATATGAAGAAATAAAAGTAATGAGAGAAGCATTCTTATTCCAGGCGTAGAGAATAGCAGACATAGAGCCCAGTAGCAGGAGTGAGGTTGGTAGATTGCATGTGCTAACTGGCTGGTGGAGTGGGAAACGAAGGAGCATAATGCAAGAGTAGGCGAGAATACGCAGAGCCTTTGGTCAATCTGAGTATCTTTTTTTTTTTTTTTTAATTTAACACTGAGAACCTATGTGATAGTTATAATTTCAAATGACATAATTTCCTTTTTCCTTTTACGATTTTTTATTGTGGTAAAATATATACAACATAATATTTGCCATTTTAACCATTTGTAAGTGTACAATTGAACAGCATTAATTACATCCGCAATGTTGTACAACCATCGCTATCATCTATCTCCAAAATTTTTATTACCCAAACAAAAATCCGGTATCCATTAAGCAATAGTTCTCTATTCTCTCCTTCTCCTAACTCCTGGTAAGCTCGGTCTACTTTCTGTCTTTATTAATTGGGCTACTCTAAGTATGTCATGTAAGTAAAATCACACGGTATTTGTTCTTTTGTCTTTGGCTTATGTCATTTAGCATGATGCTTTCAAAGTTCATCCATATTGTATCACATTACAGAAATTCATATCTCTTTATGGCTGAGTAATATTCTGTTTTATGATTGCACCACAGGTTTTATCCCTTCACATGTGGACAGACACTTCCATAATTTCTACTTCCTGACTACAGTGAACTATGCTGCTATGAACACCGGTGTACAAGTATCTGTCGAGGCTTTGTTTTCAGTTCTTTTGGGTATATATCTAAGAGTGGAATTACTGGGTTATAGGGTAGTTCTGTTTAATATTTTGAGGAATCCCAAAACTTTCCCCACAGCATTGTTTTACGTTCCTACCAGAAACATATAGGGCATCCAATTTCCTATATCTTCACTTGCTAATGTTTGCTTGTTTTGGGGGGGTGTGTGTGTGGGGAGGGTCATAGCCATTCTAATATGCTTGAAGCTGTATGAATAGTATTTCATTGTGATTTGCAGTTCCTTAATTACTAATAGTATTGAGCATCTTTTCATTTGTTTACTGGCAACTTGGATATCTACACTGGAAGGTGCCTATTCAATTCCTTTGGGTTTTCTTGTTCTTGTTGAGCTGTGGTAGTTCTTTCTATATTTTAGATAGTGATCCCTTGCCAGATATAGGATTTGCAAATATTTATCCTATATTGTGGATTATCTTATCTTTTCCTTGAGAGTGTCCTTTGATACAATTTAAAAATTTTAATGAAGTCCAGTTTATCTAAATTTTCTTTTCTTGCATGTGCCTTTGGTGTCATATTTAAGAAACCATTGCCAAATCCAATGTTATACAGATTTGCCCCTACATTTTTTTCTCAGAGTTTTCTAGTTTTAGTTCTTAAATTGAGATCTTTGATATATTTTGAGTTAATTTTTATATGGAGTGCAAAGTAAGGATCCAACTTCATTCATTTGCATGTAGTTTTCCCAGTTTTCCCAGCACCTTTTATTGAAAAGGTGTTCTTTCCCCAGGAAGTGGTCTTGGCACCTTCTCAAAAATTAGTTGACCATAGATGTGAGAGTTTACTTTTGAGCTACCAAATTAATAAATTATTCCATGGATATATATTTTTCTATCTTTATGTAAGTATCACACTATTTTGAATACTGTAGCTTTAGAGTAAGTCTTAAAATCTGTTAGTCTTTCAGCTTTGTTCTTTTTCAAGAGTGTTTGGCTATTCTGGCTCTCTTGAAATTCCATATATATTTTAATATATATTTTCCCATTCTGGAAAAAAAATTGGGATTTTGGTAGAGATTGCATCAAATCTGTATATAATTTTGACATCAATAAGTTTTTATGAGAAAATTTTATTTTGAGATAATTGCAGGATCACATGTAGTTGTAAACATAATTGATAGATCCTGTGTACCATGCACTCCATTCCCTCAATGGTAACATTTTACAAAATCACAGTATAGTATTCTTACCAGGATATGGACATTAATACAGCCCAGGTACATTTCCAACCACAAGAATATCCACTGTCACCTTTTTATAGTTACGCCTTCCTACAACTTCTTCTCAAACCCCACACATGACCTCTGGCAGCCAATATTTTTTTTCTTCATTTCTACAATTTTTTTCATCTTTTGGTTGTATAAATGGAATCACAAAGTGTATAACATTTTGCACTTGGCATTTTCCCCTCAACTTTGTTCACTTTTTTTCAGTCTATATATTTTTTGGTTTTGGATGGCTTAATATCTATTGTTTCATCTTTCAGTTTATAGATTATTTTCTGTTTTTTTTTTCCATTTTGGTTGAATCTATCTGCTGAATTTATATTTCAGTTACTGCATTTTACACTTCAAAAGTTTCCATTTGATTATTTATGTCTTCTCTTTCTTTACTGGAGGTTTCTACTTATTTGTTGAGACTTTATTTTTTTCCTTTGTTTTAAGGGAGATTGTAATTACTCAATGGGACATTTTCATTAGGGCTTCTTTAAGTTTTTGTCAGGTAATTCTAACAACTTTGTCATCTAGGTACTGGCATCTATTGATTGCTTTTCTTCATTCAGTTTGAGATCTTTCAGGTTTGGTGTGTTGGGTGATATTCAAGTGAAGCCTTGATGTATTTTTATTAGATTATGGGACAGGATCTTATTTAAATCTATTTTAGCTGGTTTCCTCTGACACTGTATTTGCAGGAGAAGGGGTAGTGCTTCCTTATTTCAGCCAAGAGAAGTAGAAATCTAGGTTCCCCTTGGTCTCTGTCGATACCCACAGTGGAAGCATCTTTACTCTCGGGTCGAGGCGGGAGTACCAATTTCCCTCTAGGTGTCCAGTGATACCTTTCTGGCTGGGATAAATATACGTCCCATGTTAATGATTCCCATGTAGCTTCCACTAAAACCACAGGGAGATGGCCTCTTAACACTGACTGTGCAGTAGGACTCTTCTGATTCTACCCAAGCCCGGTGAGGAGGGGTGCCTCATTATTTCAAGGTAAAAGTCTATAGATCCCACATGGTCTCTATTGACATTGCAGTGTGTGGAAAGCAGTGAACCCACTTACCACCCAATGGAGGTGAAATTACAGGCTCTTTCCTCAGACTTTTCTGACACTACCCTGATGGTGTTGGGGGAGGGGTGCTGGGGTGCCATATCTGGTGAGCATGGAACACCCACTCCATATTTGCTGGTGTAGGTATGTGTGGAGCCCCAACTGTTTACTGTGGTGTTTGGGTACAATAGAGCGCTGTTGTCCAAAGGTTTTCTGTTTTGCTAGGCTGACCCTGGTCCTTCAGCTTTTGAGTAGGTTTTATTTTTCGTTTGATTGTATTTTATTTGTTTGTACTTCTTGTCATTTCCAGGTGCTAGCTTATTCAGCCTGTAAAAGTCTGGGCTATATGATGTGAAAAGAATGCCTAGAAAACACACTATTGTGATTTTTTTGACAACTGATGTTATCACTTTGGTCCTGAGGTCCTAGCCAGTCTGTCTTTCTCTCTACCCTTGAAAGTCTCCTTTTATATGTTTTACATATAATTCATAAGATATTAATTGTACATACTGGGAGGAATAGAGAACTGTATGTCTATTTCTTCTTCCTGGAAATTTGTTTTAAAAAAAAAAACTGATTTTACTCTAGTGATCTCATTACAGGAGACAAAACAGGATATATTAATGTATTTAGTCTTTTTTAACATAAATATTTGAAAAAATTCAAAATAATAACATAACCATCAATTTTTATTTTTAATTTTTAACTGTGTTGTCCTGCAGAGATTTCATAAGCCACTCTAATAGCTCCAAACTACAGTTGTGTATGTGTGTGTGTGTACCTGTATATGCAGGCACATACTTTTTTATTTGGGGGGATATCTTCTTTGTTATTATTATTCTTCCTCTACATAACTCTTCATAAGTATTCTTGTGAATGTCTTGACACTTCCAAAAAAAGACACTTTAATTTTATTGCATGGATCGTGAATTCTTTCATAGTTGCTCTTATTAGATTGACCTTCTGTGTCAATTCCCTTTTCCCATATATACAGCATACTCCTTAATTGAAAAATTACTATTTATATTCTCTTGTTACTATTTATATGGTTTGTACTTATTTTCTAATTAAAATCATCTTTTCCTATCACATTCTTTATATCTAATATTTTGTTTAGTTTTTTTTCTGTTTAATATCAAAACATTTTTCTGACCTAACAGAAATATGGGAAATAAAAACAGACGCTGTGCATACAAATGTTATTTACACATAGTAAGAAGATATAAGAAAGCTCAGGGTCTGTCCCATATTAAACACTAATGCTCTCGTATGTTTGTGTCTTTGGAGTAATGCTGTCTTTGTAAATAGTTTTATCGAAAGTTGCTACACTCAGTATTTGTATATTGTCTATGGCTATTTTCATGCTACGATAGCAAAATTGAGTTGTTTCAGCAAAGACCTATGAAGCCCAACAACTAAGATACTTACTATCTGCTCCTTTACAGGAAAACCTTGAAGACCCTTGCTTTAGAAGACTGCCATTATTAAAACCTCTAGAGAAATAAGGTGAACATATGCAATACCCAATATTTCTGAAGAATCCCTGATATCCGCATATGGTAATATATTTAAGAACGAGTGTTCCTTTAAACGTTTAATGCCAAGAGAAGAATGTCAGACTAATATGATGTTATGGTATGCAGAGATGGTCTTAAACATTGCAAATATAGGAAAATGAAGAATATCTTCTCTAAGAATTTTGCATTGGCTTTTATGGAAATATATCCTCTTTCTTTATTTTCTTCCATTATGGAAAAATTTTCATGTTTCTTTTGTAGATGTCTCTATTTCTATCAGTTATTATATGCAGTTCCAAAAAGTCCTGTACTTTATCTCCGTCCTCTTCCTAGGCAGCTAGACCCATAGAAACAACTTGATTTAGCATGTATTCATGTGAAAATTAAAATCTCTATCTTAGATCTCACTTTTCAGATCCATACCTGGTATTCAATTGCCTACTAGGCTTCACCACATGAGTGGCTTTCAGGCACATAAAACTGACTGAGTTGAGGACCTTACTAGCCGTAATCTCCTCTACTTCCATTGTTCTTGGTGTCGGTGAATGGCCACGTCATCTATCATATTGGGCAAGCCACATACCATATAGTCATCTTTGTTTGTAGTGTTCTTCAAGTTCACTCTCATGTTCTGGTTATGTGATTGATTTTAATTTCTTTAAGTGGCTTTGCCATTCTTCATTAAATTAAATATTTATTCCGTGAACATTCTAGAAAATTCAGAGCAATTATCTCTTCAATTATTTTCTTCTTTATTCTCTCCCTGTTTTCTATTTGGATTCACTACTTATTCTATTTTCCTTGTCTGCCACATTTTATATTTTAATTTCTATCTTTGATCTATATGGATCTTGTGATTTATCCTGTTCAAAATCCTTTCTTCTACAGCATATAATTTGCTATTTAAATATTTTTAAGTTTTAAATGTAATTTTATTTTTCTTTTTAGAAGCTACATTCCATTAATTTTTGAGTACATGTGTTATTTTTCCACTGTGTTCTATTCTCTTGTCATGATTTCTATTCCATCTATATTTAAAAAATTTTAATGTTCTCATTTTGTTATCTTTTACAAATAACTCTACTATTTAAGTCTCATCAAGTTTGTTGCAATTTTCCTTCATTAGAGGTTATCTGCTTCTTTTTTTAAAATTAAGTTCCTCTTTAGTTGGGCTTGTATCTTTCATTTATTTATTTAAAAAAATTAATGTTTTTTTTTGAGAGAGAGAGAGAGAGAGAGAGAGAGAGAAAGCACAAGTGGGGGAGAGGCAGAGGGAAGGAGAGATAGAATCCCAAGCAGCTTTGCACCATCAGCACAGAGCTGGATGTGGGGTTCAAACTCACAAACCTTGAGATCATGACCTGAGCTGAAATCAAGACTCTGATGCTTAACCAACTGAGCCACCCAAGCATCCCAGGGATTGTATCTTTTATAAATGGAAGTCCATGGTATTTGTGAAAATGTCTGATCAGTAGTTTCACATTAATTTTTTATGTAGCTTCTTTAACCAGGAATTAGAATTTTTCTAGGCCCTTTTATAAGGAGGGCAGGGCTTTCAATGTTCTTCCTTTATACAAACATACAGATTCCAGCTCCTTGACTCACATAGGTTCAAGGACAACCTGTTTCCTCAATACCCTTTTTAATAACCATAGTTCTTTGATCGTCTTTCTAGGCTACTATTCCTCTTATGATTTTATGAAGAAATCTTTCTTCTTTACTGGATCTTGGAGATATTCTTTTATTTTCTTTTTTTTAGAAGTTTGTAGTATATTTATCCAAAATTTTTATATGTGTGTAGTGATAGATGTATCAGCTTAGCTTAATTTATACGTTGAGATTATCCAAGTAATCTTTTCGTAAGCAATTATGGCAACATTGCGTTTCTTTTAAACTATTCTAATAACTTTGCTATACTTTTGGGATATTGGCTCTAATTTTTACTCTATCCTGAAATATCTTGCCATTTCAATTTTTTAAAACATATCTCATAAAATTCTTTCTCTTGCTTTTTCTGCTTCAACCACTCTGGACTTCTTTCATTTCTCTAAATGCACCATATGCTCTTCTATTGTATTCTTTACATATGCTGTGCCTTCTGTGTCTGGAACATTTTTCCATACCCTCTTCAATAACCAAATTTATTGAAACTGATGATCCAGAACTAGAAATCTCTGACCCTCTATTATTATTTAGACTTATTTATTGCATTCATTCATACAATTATATTCCTTTTCTTCAGATCATTTGTAACATTTTGTAATTACACGATCAGTAATATGATAATTGGTTTAATATGCAGTGTTCACCCTTTATCCATAAACTGCATGCCCCTTTAGAGAGGAAGAGCAGAGCACTGTTTATTTTGATTCATCATTTTATGCATGGAGTCCAGCACTCATTAAGTGCTTACCAATATTTATTAGGAAATTGTTTGATTGTATCATATTAGTTGGGAGAAGATTCCTCTTATATTGACTTAATATTATTGGGTGTGTATAACCTTAAATATATGAATCTAAATCTATTCAATCAAAAGCTATCATATTGGATTCTGAGTTTGACCAAGATTATAATTTGAAAAATTTATGTTTATTTCACATTAAGTTTGACATAAATTGAATAAAAAAAGAAAATGAGAAACTAAGAGTGCTGTTTAATGAGAGAATTTAGAAAGGAAGAGTCACCTCATTAGACAGAACCAAAATATATTACTACATAGATATAGCACAAACGAATTCTGAGACCATCTGTTCTGCTATCTAAAGCTAATTAAATAAAAAAATCCGAGCAATTAAGAAACAACTATCAGCCTAAAGTCTGATTCAAGAATGATTTGATAATAAAAACTATAGCTATTGAAAATACATTTAATTAGGAAGTACCTGAGTAAAAGTCTACAAGTCATTAAAGTAGTATTGAAAGAGTGAAGTATGGTGCAAGAATAGTAAAGGAAAAAAAATTCCAAGAGGTAATGGTTACCTGTTGCATTTGATTAGCCAAATGAATCTAGCCTATCTAGGAAATAAAAGCATGCAATTTTAATAGTTCTGGAAAAACTCATAATACACTTTAGAGTATTAAATACAAATATATTAATTAAAAAGTAGAAAAGCAAAGAAGACATTTCCTTATTATATACTAGATACCTAATTTTTATTACTGGTATAATCCTCAGTAAATCCATGTTGATCATTTAGTTTCAAAAAAATAACAGAATTACTGAAACTTCTGTAGAAGCTATGTAGATGTGGTAATAAAATACTTTTCATTTAACACAGTATTCTTCATGTATTCCATATTTACAGTACATAAAGTATTTTGTATTTTCACTTATATGTATTATTTGACCTTCCTAAAACCTCTTAGGTGAGGAAAGCAGGTAAAATTAGCCCTATTTGACAAATGAAAAAACTGAGTGGGTTCAAGGTCACATAGATGGATCTTAATTTAGTTTTTCTGACTCTTAAATACACTAAAATTGCAGTATGCTTTTTCTGCTCATCAGATAATTAGTATCTTTAAATTTTTTTAAAAAATATTTGTTTATTTTTGAGAGAGAGAGAGATAGAGTGTGAATGGGGGAGGAGCAGACAGAGAGGGAGACACGGAATATGAAGCAGGCTCCAACGTCTGAGCCGTCAGCACAGAGCCTGATGTGGGGCTTGCACCATGAACTGTGAGATCATGACCTGAGCCGAAGTTGGATGCTTAACTGACTGAGCCACCCAGGCGTCCCCAGATAATTAGTTTCTTTATAGGAAGTTAATAAGACTAATTTGAGGCATATTGGAGGAATCTGGGTGGCTCAGCCAGGTGTCTGACTCTTGATTTCGGCTCAGGTTATCATCTCATGATTTGTGAGATCAAGCCCCAAATTGGGCTTTTTGGTGGGTGTGGAGCCTGCTTGGGATTCTCCATCTCTCTCTCTCTCTCCCCACCTCCACCCCTTCAAAATAAATAAAATAAACTTTAAAAAATGCTCCTTTGAGGAATATTATGAAGGGTTTATTTTTCTGTAAGAACAAACTGTCAAATCCTCTAGCTAACCAGGAGATATCTGCGTGTATATTTCACAAATTCTTGAAGTTATAATTATATTGATTTTACATACAAAATCTAGTCTAAGGACAGATAGTCTTCACTGGAGGAAATGCACAGTTATGCATTTGTGAGGGTAAGGTATATCAAGACAAATAAGAAAAAAATCATACCTTAATCTCTTCCCTGATTCTCATCCACAGCCATCAAAGTATAAGTGGAGCAAACATTCATATCATTGGAGTGTGCTCATTATAAATGAAGATTTTGAGGTCCTACACAATCTATATCTATAGAGGCAATGTCCAGAAACCTGAAAGTCTTTATGAGAGCCCCCCGTAAAAATTATGCACAGTGTGGTTTTAGAACCATGGCGTGGGTGAATGTTGAAACATGTGGAAGATGATTTAAAATGATTTAGAATGAAATCAAGGGTTTTGACATCTCAGGGGGATAAGGAAAAAGTTTAAAATATAATTATAGTAATATGAACATTTAGCATCATAATTAAGTACACAAATATATTAAGTTAGAGCCAATATTAGTCAAAGGCTTGTAACATACAAAATAAATTTAAATCAATGCAATTTTGATTTTTAGGAGTTTATCAAGGATTTAACATAATTTATTTTGTTCAATGTTTGACCTTGGAACCAAACAGCACTGTATGGATCCTATCAACCCAGAACGGGAAAAATGAACAAGGATCCAATGTTTTGTCATGGGCAATTGTCTCCCCTGGGTTTATAACTAAACAACAGGCTTCCATTTAAAATGGCATCTGGTTAGTCGTCCTACAGGCAGTGTCTCTGAACTTCTCTCTAAAATACCTATTAAGACACAGGAAAACTCACAGCATCACAACAAATGAAGACTGACAGACCACCTATTGCTAGAAAACGGGAGGAATTTCCGCTAACTATAAAGTCGATGGAATTGGATTGAGAAAAACAATGGTGGCTTCATGAAAGAAAATATCCTCACACTACTGAAAAAGATCAGAAGATACTTTATTTTCCTTAAGTATCCTTCTCTCTTTCTCTCCTTCTTTTCTTTCTCTCTTAGTTACACCGTCTGCTTTCTATATCTAACTTCTAGGATATTAGACATCCATTCTTCCTTTTTCAATACAGTCGTTGCTTTTACAGGTAATCTCAATAATGTCTGTGTCTTATTTCCTATAGCAAGAACACAATAGAGTAGAAAGTAGGAGTATGAGAGCCCTTAAACAGGGATGCAAGCGTACTGAGAAGTGTAGCTCTCAGAAATAAAGCAGTGTAGTTTAAGGCAGAGGATAGAAAAGCTGTGTGGGAAAGGTATGCAGTAGATTTTCATGTACATCTCTAATTTAATAAGAACTCCTGTGTGTGGGATGAAAGACACCCCTCTTAATTTGTACAGAAAAGACCCTGGGAACTAGGCCAAGAACTGTGCACATCAATTTACTTTTTATATATAGATCTGAAAAGATGATTAAATTTATAATCAAATGGACAGTGGCTGGGGCCAAGGGCATCCTACTAATTGGTAAACACTGTAAATAGGATAGATCTCCATTCATACAAGAAGGAAAACAAAACAACATGTGTTCTATTAAAATCTAATTGCCACAGAGGGAAAGGGGAAAACTGAATATCATTATGAAGGCTCACTTGAAGAACATTTTTAAAAAATGACTTGTCAAAGAAAAAGAAGAAAATGTTAAAATATTTCACCTTGAACTAAACCCCAAGATGCAAGGAAAAGTGGTGTCAATGTCTATGTGAGCAGCAAGTATTGAGAGCGCAGGCAGATATGAAACAGAAGGGGGGTGGGCTGAAAAGAAAACAAGATGAAACACATAGACCAAAGGCTGAGAAGTTAAGAAGCTGATCTAAATAAGGTATCATAAATTAAATCAGGAAAGCATAATTAAAATTTGCATCAGAGACAGTAGAGATAAGAGCTACTATTGCAGCAAATAAAACCATTCATGTGAAGCCCACAATTGAGATTCATTCCTGGAAACAAAGGAGAAAGACCAGGGGATTAAAAAAAACTATTAAAAAAAAGTGAAGCAGATGGAAGTTGGCGAATGGAAATCCAAAATGTGTATTTGAGGCTTTCTCAAAAAAGAAGCCAGAGGAATTAGGATGGAAGTAATCATTAAAGGAAAAAAAAAAGAAAAATGTCCCCAGCTGATAAGACTATGACTCTTCTAATAAAAATGCTTCAGGGGCATCTGGGTGACTCAGTCGGTTAAGCATCTGACCTCAGCTCCAGTCATGATCTCACCACTTGAGGGTTCAAGCCCTTGGTTGGGCTCTGTGCTGACAGCTCAGAGCCTGGAGCATTTTTCTGATTCTGCGTCTCCCTCTCTCTCTGCCTCTCCCCTGCTCACGTTCTGTCTCTGTCTCTGTCTCTCTCTCAAAAAGAAATAAATATTGGGGCTCCTGGGTGGCTCAGTTGGTTGAGTGTCTGACTTCGGCTCAGGTCATGAACTCGCAGTTTGTGAGTTCGAGCCCCGCATCGGGCTCTGTGCAGACAGCTCAGGGACGGGAGCCTGCTTCAGATCCTGTGTCTCCCTCTCTCTCTGCCCCTTCCCCACTCATGCTCTGTCTCTCTCTCTCAAAAATGAATAAACGTTAAAAAAATATTAAAAAAATTTAAAAAATGCTTCATAATATTCTGAAAAATGGAAATAAAAAGGACCCTCACCAAACCAAAAATTCTAATGAGAATAGTTAAGATAAATATTCTTAATAGTATCCAGACAATGAAGTAGGTTATCCATAGAGGAAAAACTTCAATTGGTCTGACTTCTTCAGTGCAAGAGTTATCCCATAAACGTAAATTTATTGCATTAAAGCCCTCAGAATTTTGCTGTGGTAAATTTGAAACCTAAAAATGTAAATCAAATATCCCTCCATATGTTAAGGCAACAAGAGGATATTTTCTGATAAAGAAGTGATTAAAATGTACACACACACACACACACACACATACATTCTTAAAAATATTTCTTTAAAATTGATTTAAGTACATATTACAGCTTATTGAGAAAGGATTAAAAATTTAAAACTCAGGAATGAAGAACATTACAATCTAGGACATTTAAGAAATTTTGAAAACATTTAAATACAGACACTCCCTAACTTATAATGATTTGACTTAACAATTTTTCAATGTTACAATTCTGCAAAAGTCACATGGAGAGAGAGAGAGAGAGAGAGAGAGACAGCACATGAGCAGGGGAGGGGCAGAGAGAGAGGGACACAGAGAATCCAAAGCAGGCTTCAGGCTCTGAGCTGTCAGCACAGAACCCGATGTGGGGCTGGAACCTGTGAACTCCAAGATTATGACCCAAGCTGAAGTCAGACGCTTAACCAACTGAACCACCTAGGCACCCCTGGTCAAACTGTACTTTGAATATTGATCTTTCCTTGGCCAGCAATATACAGTATGATACTTTCAAGATGCTGGGCAGTGGCAGTCAGCTGCAGCTCCCGCTCAGTCCCCCACCACGAGGGTAAACAACCAACACATTTACAACCCTTTGGTACCACACAATCATTTCGTTTTTCACTCTCAGTATAGTATTCAACAAATTACACAAGATATGTAACACTTTATTATAAAACAGGCTTTGTGTTGGATAATTTTGCCCAACTGTAGGCTGATGGAAGTGTTCTGAGCTTGCTTAATGCATATAAAATATATTGTCAACATATGACATTTTCAGCTAACAATGGGTTTATTGGGATGTAACCCCATCATAAGTACAGGAAGATCTGTAATTATATCAAATGTTGTAAAGTCACAAGTTTGTGATGAAGGGAGATGTTTAAAATATTAATAATTTAATATCATGATTTGGCTCTAAAATCAAATTTTGTCAAATGAACAGGAGTAAATTTTAAAAAAGCAGAGAAGTCCAAGCTTGTCAAAATTCTCACCTTTTGTGAATAGATAATAAGGTAGTAAAATGGAATAATTTCATGAAATAACAGAGACTAATTAATGGAGGTTATCATAAAAACAAAAAGCAATTGTTTAAGGAATTTAAAACCAGGGGAAATACGTCAGAATCCTTGAAGATTATGAACAAAAAATACTTTACTATAGAAAAAGGTAGAAAATAGAGGCAAATGCCAGAAAGCATAAAACAAGATTTACTTATGAAAATAAGTATGAAATGGATTAACCTCTTCTATTAGAAAGTAAAGACAATCAGGGACAAAACATAAGAGACTCAAAAATATGGAGAAAAGAAGGTTACTGGAGAGGGTATGGGAGGGGGGATGGGCTAAATGGGCACGGGGCACTAAGGAATCTACTCCTGAAATCATTGTTGCACTATATGCTAACTAATTTGGATGTATATTTAAAAAAATAAAAATTTTTAAAAAAGTAAAGACAATGGGATTTGGCTGACAATCCAATATAGAACTAACTATATGAGCCACACACAAGAGAAAATAATACAGATAAAATTATATTAAAATATTAAAAAATAAAAATGATACCAACTTATCCAGTAAACACACATGAAAATAAAGCAGTGAGAAACTATTTCAGTAAAATAGAAAGCACAAGAATTATACAAGATTAAAAATATCTTTTCACAATAATATGAACTGCAAGAGACTCTACAGCAAAGGGAAATGAATAAAAATATAAGTGAACACAAATACAATTTGACAAGAAGTAATGAGAGAACTCTTGTCTGGCCACATATGAAAATACTCTGTATGATGACAAATACAAAAATCATTTATTGTAATGTACACCATTGTTTTATGTACCACTAAAAAGAAAAAAAAAAAAGATTTTCTATGCCATCCTGTAAAAATCATCGCTATTTCAGGGGCACCTGGGTGGCTCAGTTGGTTAAGTGTCCAACTTCGGCTCAGGTCATGACCTCACAGTTCATGAGTTCAAGCCCCGCGTCGGGCTCTGTGCTGACAGCTCAGAGCCTGGAGCCTGCTTCAGTTTCTGTGTCTCCCTCTCTCTCTGCCCCTCCCCATTCATGCTCTGTCTGTCTTAAAAATAAATAAAACATTAAAAAAATTTAAAAAATCATCTCTATTTCATAAATGTTTACATATGAAAAAGTGTGCTAATTACAATTGGTGAAGTGCACTATTGTAAAGCTTTCCTAATTGAAACAGCATTACACCAGACACAAAATCCGTAAACAGAAATGTGACGGCCCACAGAACCTTGAAATAAAATGTTTGTATGAATAATATCGTAATTGAGTACATAAGAACTTTAATTTATAATAGGACACCGTAAATGAAACCTAACAAACTGATCTGAAAGGTATAGAATATTCAATAAATGGTAAGAAGGAAAAAATACATCTTAGATAAAAATGTTAAGTCCAGTTCACTGAATGGATATATTTGCTTGGGTATAAAACTGATGTAATAAAAGACCAAAGAAATTAAAATATTTATTTTAATAATATTTAATTATATTTAAATGACCTTTGGTAGTTAGGACTAGTAAATTACTGTTTTAATAAACAATGAGGGAAAATCACAAAAGGAACTTTTAACTGCATGAGAAGTTTAAGATTTCTAAACATCAGAAACATTACAAAACTAAAAGCCAAAAATTAGGTTGAGCCATATGGAACCACTGTTTTTGTGGGTTAACATGTCTGAGTATGGGTAACGTATAAACAAATTGGGAATAAGTTTAACCAACATGAAAATTAAACTAAACCTTGATTGATTAGAAATCTACAAATTAAAATAAATACAGTAACACACTAGTAGCAAAACAGGTGAAGGACAATACTCCATTTCTAGAAGAAACAGATATGGCCAATAAATATAGAAAACATTTCAACTTAACACATATTTTAGATTAAAAAGCAATTAAAAGGGAATATACCAAAATCTTACTTTTGGTCCTCTCTGCGTGTTGAGAATATGGCTGAGTTTAATTTGTGGAATTTTTGGTATTGTTTTATTTTGCTGACACTTTTTTGTATTTGAAAACTATTCTCAAGTGAGCATGAGTTGTTCATTAACATCAGGAACATATATAAATACATATAGTGATTGGGATAGAGCAGATGGTACCCAGCAGAGAGAATAGAACAAATGAAAACAGGAGGCTGAATGTGGAATGTTTCTGTTGGCTGAGGTTGGAGTATGGGAACAGTTACTTGCCTCTCCAAGCTCTACACTTAGACAGCACAGTGTATATTTTAGAGACAAGAGTGTCTGAGGGGGATTTGGTATCACTTTCAACTTAGTAACACTGAAGCCTCAGCACCCTATAACTGAGAATATCTAAGGAGGAAAAATGAGCAAGACTGTATACCTAAAGTAAGAAGTCTGACCCCTTAGTGTCACAGGCCATCTCAATTTTTGTTTATTTTTTTATCTTCCATACTACTTCAACTATGGTTGATTTAAAGCAAGCAACACATAATTTGATAATTAACTTTTTACATGGGGAAAATGAAACTGATATTAAAGGGGATGGTAAAATTGCTGATACATCCCAATTCCTAATGGTTCCAGTTCCACAAAATTGTGCATATTAAAATGACCCTAGAAGTAGAAATGGTATCTAGATCAGTAGTTCTCAAAATGTGATCTCAAAATGCATGGGAGTTTGTTAGAAGTACACATTCTCAGACCTCACTAACACCTACTGCATCAGAAATTCTGGGAGTAGGATTCACAGTGTTTGCAAAAAAATTTTAAGGTTTATTTATTTTTAGGAGAGACAGAGAGGAAGAGAGAGCAGGGGAGGGGCAGAGAGAGAGAGAGAAGGGGCGACAGAGGATCTGAAGGGGACTCTGTACTGACAGCAGAGAGCCTGATGCAGGGCTCAAATCCATGAACCATGATATCATGACCTGAGCTGAAGTCGGATGCTTAAGTGACTGAGCCACCCAGGCACCCCCACAATCAATGTTTTAAAAAACCCTTTTGGCAAAAGAACAAACAATCCAATTAAAAAAATGGTGGAGATGAATACACATTTTCCCAAAGAAGACATACAGATGGCCAACAGTTATATGAAAAAGTGCTGAGCATCACTATTCAGCAGGTAAATGGAAATCAAAACCACAATAAAAAAATCACCTCAGACATGTTAGAAAGGCTATCATCAAAAAACAAAAGGTAACAAATGTCAGAGAGGATGAGACAATGGAACCCAAGTACACTGTTGTTAGGAATGCAAACTGGTACAGCTGTTATGGAAAACATTATAGCGATTCCTCAAAAAATCAGGAATAGAACTGTCACATGGTTCAGCAATCCCACTTCTGATATATGTCCAGTGGAAATGAAAAAAAGATCTTGAAGAGATACCTGCACTTCCATGTTCAGTGCAACATTATTCACAATAGCCAAGATATGGAGCAAACTTAAGTATCTGTCAGTGGATGAATGGATAGAGAAGATGTAGGGTGTGTGTGTGTGTGTGTGTGTGTGTGTGTGTGTGTGTGAATATGCAATATTATTCAGCTCTGAGAAACAAGGAAATGCTACCATTTGTGACAGCATGGATAGACTTTAGGGCATTACGGTAACTGAAATATGTCAGACACAGGAAGACAGATATTATATGAGATCTCTTATGTGTGGAATCTAAAAAAAGCCATATTCATAGAAACGGAGAGCAGAATGGTGGTTAACAGGGGTTGGGGGGTGGGATAAGTGGGGAGATGTTGGTCAAAGGGTATAAACTTCCAGTTACAAGATAAGTTCTGGGTCTAACGTACATCATTGTGATTATAGTTAGTAATAGTGTATTATATATTTGAAAGTTACCAATAGAGTATTTCTTAGATGTTATTACCACCAAAAATAAAAGGAAATCATGTGGCATGATGGAGGTGTTAGCTAAAGCTGTGGTGGTCATCATTTTGCCATATATAAGTGTATCAAATCAACACATGTGTACTTTAAACCTACAGTGTTATATGTCAATTATATCCCAATAAATCTGGGGGAAAAAACTCTCTTGCTGATTTTTTTTTCACACTAAAGGGGCAGGTTTATTTTTAGCCAATAAGTGTCTGGAATTTCAGACCAGAAATACAAATATAAATATAAGCATAAACATAAATATAAACATAAGATATAAAACCACAGTAAAAATATCACATTTCATTGGGTTCTCCAAAGATGCAAATGATAATCTCAAAAACACCATTTTTCAAATCATGTTCTCCAGAGTTCTAGACAACTGGGTATTTGCTATACCTTTAAAACTTCAGCTTGTAGATTCACAACGTATGCTAGCAGCTAAGGATGCTAATAGGTCTAGTAAAGAAACTGTATTTGACCAAGATTGTTTAGTTTTTCCTGGTATCAGGAAATGCCCAATATCATTAGGTGATGGAATATTTACCTAACAACATCATTCAGAACTGCTGTCGCATGAATCATCCGTTGTGAAACATTCTAGCTCTTTCGTCTTCAAGTCCAACAGAGAAAGGGAACGGATCTGTATTTCATACTGGGATTATAGTAGTCAAACTTTTGAAGCTTCCTTTGGAAGGGAAAGTGATATGTTTTCCTTCCACGGATATATTCTCCATACATATATTATCCAGCATGGATAAGGAGGGAAAAATATTTAAAGGCTTAATGGAAAATTGTCACACGCCAAACGTCTTATAAGTAACATCCATTGCTACTCTTTTCTCATGCGGAATATGTGCAAAATAATCATTCATTTCATTAGCAAAATTCTCAGAGAATATGAAAATCTTTGCTATTTACATTGAAAAATCCTTTCAAAAATGTAATGAAAAAAGAAATATGGGATGTATATTTATTTTAATTTTGTTATATTTAATTTTGGAAGTAGTTGAGGTCTAAACAAGACTTAAAATCTCTTTGCTCTAGGGGTGCCTGGGTGGCTCAGTTCATTAAGTGTATGACTTCGGCTCAGGTCATGATCTCACAGCTCGTGGGTTCAGGCCCCGCTTTGGGCTCTGTACCGACAGCTCAGAGCCTGGAGCCTGCTTCGAATTTTGTGTATTTCTCTCTCTGCCCCTCCCCTGCTCATGCTCTGTCTGTGTGTGTGTCTCTCTCTCTCAAGAATAAACATTAAAAAAAATTAAAAAAAATTTTCTTTAAACTTTAAGCTTGTTTCTGTTACAACTTTTGCACTTCTAGTTATTCTGCTTGGACTACTGTTCCTCTTTATGTTTCCATATCTGGTTCCTTCTTATTATTCAGGATCTATCTCAGAGCACTGACTCAAGGACCCAAACTACATGAGTTGTTTAACCCCCAACAATAGTCTGTAGATCAGCTATGTTCATTTTACTGTTTTGGTAGTGAGAGCTATTGGAGCTAGTGAGAGCTATTTGGTACCAGAGCTATTGGAACTAATCTTGCATGATTTGTCAGTGGTGCTGTTTGTTTGTATCATTATTTCATTATTCTGGAGGTACCATCAAAGGTAGAGTCTTTTGTTTTGAGCATCATCCATATAGAAGAGTACCTGGCACCTGGTAGGCACTCAATAAATAAATAAATAAATAAATAGCTGTTAATGAAAAGCAGAGAATTTAATGTTTTATACCAGTGTTTCAAAAACTTTTTCTATAAAGGGCTGGACAGTACATATTTTAGGTTTTGTGCACCATGTGATCTCTCTCATAATGAGTCATCTCTGCCAGGGGCAGCCCAAAATAGCCAGGCATATTATATAAATTTATGAGCTTGGCCATGTTCCAAAAATACTTAGTTATGAAAAGAGGAGATGGGCTGGGTTTGGCCCATAGGTCTTAGTTCAAGAAACCTATTCTACAGTATCAGCAAAGAAAACATCACATACTGGAATGGAAACTACCTCCCTTAATCAAGAAAGCGAGCCAAGTGCAACTTGGAGACTTGTGCTGTGAACCTTGACAGGTTTTGGGTATATACTCTAACCAAACACTTTTTTTTAAATACTCTTTTTATTTTAGAAAAATTTCGAGTGACATAAAATTGCAAGAGTAGTACAAAAAATGTTAGCGTATCCTACACCCCATTATTCTATTATTAACATCTTCTAAAATAGGGTTCATTTGTTACAATTAGCGAAACAATATTAATATATCATTATTAACTGAAGTCCACACGTTTTCAGTTTTCCTTAGTTTTTACCTATTGCCCTTTTTCTGTTTCAGGGTCCCATTCAGAGTATCACATTGCATTTTACACTCAGCCCTCCTTATGCTAATTACTATTATTTTTTTCAACATATGAAATTTATTGTCAAATTGGTTTCCATACAACACCCAGTGCTCATCCCAAAAGATGCCCTCCTCAATACCCATCACCCACCCTCCCCTCCCTCTCACCCCCATCAACCCCCAGTTTGTTCTCAGTTTTTAAGAGTCTCTTATGCTTTGGCTCTCTTCCACTCTAACCTCTTTTTTTTTTTTCCTTCCCCTCCTCCATGGGTTTCTGTTAAGTTTCTCAGGATCCACATAAGAGTGAAACCATATGGTATCTGTCTTTCTCTGTATGGCTTATTTCACTTAGCATCACACTCTTCAGTTCCATCCACGTTGCTACAAAGGGCCATATTTCGTTCTTTCTCATTGCCACGTAGTACTCCATTGTGTATATAAACCACAATTTCTTTATCCATTCATCAGTTGATGGACATTTAGGCTCTTTCCATAATTTGGCTATTGTTGAGAGTGCTGCTATAAACATTGGGGTACAAGTGCCCCTATGCATCAGTACTCCTGTATCCCTTGGATAAATTCCTAGCAGTGCTATTGCTGGGTCATAGGGTAGGTCTATTTTTAATTTTCTGAGGAACCTCCACACTGCTTTCCAGAGCGGTTGCACCAATTTGCATTCCCACCAACAGTGCAAGAGGGTTCCCGTTTCTCCACATCCTTGCCAGCATCTATAGTCTCCTGATTTGTTCATTTTGGCCACTCTGACTGGCGTGAGGTGATATCTGAGTGTGGTTTTGATTTGTATTTCCCTGATGAGGAGCGACGTTGAACATCTTTTCATGTGCCTGTTGGCCATCCGGATGTCTTCTTTAGAGAAGTGTCTATTCATGTTTTCTGCCCATTTCTTCACTGGGTTATTTGTTTTTCGGGTGTGGAGTTTGGTGAGCTCTTTATAGATTTTGGATACTAGCCCTTTGTCCGATATGTCATTTGCAAATATCTTTTCCCATTCCGTTGGTTGCCTTTTAGTTTTGTTGGTTGTTTCCTTTGCTGTGCAGAAGCTTTTTATCTTCATAAGGTCCCAGTAATTCACTTTTGCTTTTAATTCCTTTGCCTTTGGGGATTTGTCGAGTAAGAGATTGCTACGGCTGAGGTCAGAGAGGTCTTTTCCTGCTTTCTCCTCTAGGGTTTTGATGGTTTCCTGTCTCACATTCAGGTCCTTTATCCATTTTGAGTTTATTTTTGTGAATGGTGTGAGAAAGTGGTCTAGTTTCAACCTTCTGCATGTTGCTGTCCAGTTCTGCCAGCACCATTTGTGAAAGAGACTGTCTTTTTTCCATTGGATGTTCTTTCCTGCTTTGTCAAAGATGAGTTGGCCATACGTTTGTGGGTCTAGTTCTGGGGTTTCTATTCTATTCCATTGGTCTATGTGTCTGTTTTTGTGCCAATACCATGCTGTCTTGATGATGACAGCTTTGTAGTAGAGGCTAAAGTCTGGGATTGTGATGCCTCCTGCTTTGGTCTTCTTCTTCAAAATTACTTTGGCTATTCGGGGCCTTTTGTGGTTCCATATGAATTTTAGGATTGCTTGTTCTAGTTTCGAGAAGAATGCTGGTGCAATTTTGATTGGGATTGCATTGAATGTGTAGATAGCTTTGGGTAGTATTGACATTTTGACAATATTTATTCTCCCAATCCATGAGCAGGGAATGTCTTTCCATTTCTTTATATCTTCTTCAATTACCTGCATAAGCTTTCTATAGTTTTTAGCATACAGATCTTTTACATCTTTGGTTAGATTTATTCCTAGGTATTTTATGCTTCCTGGTGCAATTGTGAATGGGATCAGTTTCTTTATTTGTCTTTCTGTTGCTTCATTGTTAGTGTATAAGAATGCAACTGATTTCTGTACATTGATTTTGTATCCTGCAACTTTCCTGAATTCATGTATCAGTTCTAGCAGACTTTTGGTGGAGTCTATCGGATTTTCCATGTATAATATCATGTCATCTGCAAAAAGCGAAAGGTTGACTTCATCTTTGCCAATTTTGATGGCTTTGATTTCCTTTTGTTGTCTGATTGCTGAAGCTAGAACTTCCAGCACTATGTTAAACAACAGCGGTGAGAGTGGGCATCCCTGTCGTGTTCCTGATCTCAGGGAAAAAGCTCTCAGTTTTTCCCCGTTGAGGATGATGTTAGCTGTGGGCTTTTCGTAAATGGCCTTTATGATCTTTAAGTATGTTCCTTCTATCCCAACTTTCTCAAGGGTTTTTATTAAGAAAGGGTGCTGGATTTTGTCAAAGGCCTTTTCTGCCTCAATTGACAGGATCATATGGTTCTTCTCTTTTTTTTTGTTAATGTGATGTATCACGTTGATCGATTTGCGAATGTTGAACCAGCCCTGCATCCCAGGAATGAATCCCACTTGATCATGGTGAATAATTCTTTTTATATGCTGTTGAATTCGATTTGCTAGTATCTTATTAAGAATTTTTGCATCCACATTCATCAGGGATATTGGCCTGTAGTTCTCTTTTTTTACTGGGTCTCTGTCTGGTTTAGGAATCAAAGTAATACTGGCTTCATAGAATGAGTCTGGAAGTTTTCCTTCCCTTTCTATTTCTTGGAATAGCTTGAGAAGGATAGGTATTATCTCTGCTTTAAACGTCTGGTAGAACTCCCCTGGGAAGCCATCTGGTCCTGGACTCTTATTTGTTGGGAGATTTTTGATAACCGATTCAATTTCTTCGCTGGTTATGGGTCTGTTCAAGCTTTCTATTTCCTCCTGACTGAGTTTTGGAAGAGTGTGGGTGTTTAGGAATTTGTCCATTTCTTCCAGGTTGTCCAATTTGCTGGCATATAATTTTTCATAGTATTCCCTGATAATTGTTTGTATCTCTGAGGGATTGGTTGTAATCATTCCATTTTCATTCATGATTTTATCTATTTGGGTCATCTCCCTTTTCTTTTTGAGAAGCCTGGCTAGAGGTTTGTCAATTTTGTTTATTTTTTCAAAAAAAACAACTCTTGGTTTCGTTGATCTGCTCTACAGTTTTTTTAGATTCTATATTGTTTATTTCTGCTCTGATCTTTATTATTTCTCTTCTTCTGCTGGGTTTAGGCTGCCTTTGCTGTTTTGCTTCTATTTCCTTTAGGTGTGCTGTTAGATTTTGTATTTGGGATTTTTCTTCTTTCTTGATATAGGCCTGGATTGTGATGTATTTTCCTCTCAGGACTGCCTTCACTGCATCCCAAAGCATTTGGATTGTTGTATTTTCATTTTCGTTTGTTTCCATATATTTTTTAATTTCTTCTCTAATTGCCTGGTTGACCCACTCGTTCGTTAGTAGGGTGTTCTTTAACCTCCATGCTTTTGGAGGTTTTCCAGACTTTTTCCTGTGGTTGATTTCAAGCTTCATAGCCTTGTGGTCTGAAAGTATGCATGGTATAATTTCAATTCTTGTATACTTATGAAGGGCTGTTTTGTGACCAGTATGTGATCTATCTTGGAGAATGTTCCATGTGCACTCGAGAAGAAAGTATATTCTGTTGCTTTGGGATGCAGAGTTCTAAATATATCTGTCAAGTCCATCTGATCCAATGTGTCATTCAGGGCCCTTGTTTCTTTATTGACCATGTGTCTAGATGATGTATCCATTTCTGTAAGTGGAGTGTTAAAGTCCCCTGAAATTACCACTTTCTTATCAATAAGGTTGCTTATGTTTATGAGTAATTGTTTTATATATTTGGGACACCCCTATTCAGCACATAGACATTTATAATTGTTAGCTCTTCCTGGTGGATAGACCCTGTAATTATTATATAATGCCCTTCTTCATCTCTTGTTACAGCCTTTAACTTAAAGTCTAGTTTGTCTGATATAAGTATGGCTACTCCAGCTTTCTTTTGGCTTCCAGTAGCATGATAAATAGTTCTTCATCCCCTCACTCTCAATCTAAAGGTGTCCTCAGATCTCAAATGAGTCTCTTGTAGACAGCAAATAGATGGGTCTTGTTTTTTATCCATTCTGATAGCCTATGTCTTTTGGTTGGCGCATTTAATCCATTTACATTCAGTGTTATTATACAAAGATACGGGTTTAGAGTCATTGTGATGTCTGTATGATTTATGCTTGTAGTGATGTCTCTGATACTTTGTCTCACAGGATCCCCCTTAGGATCTCTTGTAGGGCTGGTTTCATGGTGACAAATTCCTTCAGTTTTTGTTTGTTTGGGAAGACCTTTATCTCTCCTTCTATTCTAAATGACAGACTTGCTGGATAAAGGATTCTTGGCTGCATATTTTTTCTGTTTAGCACATTAAAGATTTTGTGCCAATCCTTTCTGGCTTGCCAAGTTTCAAAAGAGAGATCAGTCAAGAGTCTTATAGGTCTCCCTTTATATGTTAGGGCACGTTTACCCCTTGCTGCTTTCAGAATTTTCTCTTTATCCTTGTATTTTGCCAGTTTCACTATGATATGTCGTGCAGAAGATCAAATCAAGTCACGTCTGAAGGGAGTTCTCTGTGCCTCTTGGACTTCAATGCCTTTTTCCTTCCCCAGTTCAGGGAAGTTCTCAGCTATTATTTCTTCAAGTACCTCTTCAGCACCTTTCCCTCTCTCTTCCTCCTCTGGGATACCAATTATGCGTATATTATTTCTTTTTAGTGTATCAATTAGTTCTCTAATTTTCCCCTCATACTCCTGGATTTTTTTATGTCTCTTTTTCTCAGCTTCCTCTTTTTCCATAACTTTATCTTCTAGTTTACCTATTCTCTCCTCTGCCTCTTCAATCCGAGCTGTCGTCGTTTCCATTTTGTTTTGCATTTCGTTTAAAGCGTTTTTCAGCTCCTCCTGACTGTTCCTTAGTCCCTTGATTTCTGTAGCAAGAGATTCTCTGCTGTCCTGTATACTGTTTTCAAGCCCAGCGATTAATTTTATGACTATTATTCTAAATTCACTTTCTGTTACATTATTTAAATCCTTTTTGATCAGTTCATTGGCTGTTGTTATTTCCTGGAGATTCTTTTGAGGGGAATTCTTCCGTTTGGTCATTTTGGATAGTCCCCGGAGTGGTGCAGACCTGCAGGGCACTTCCCCTGTGCTGTGGTGTATAACTGGAGTTGGTGGGCGGAGACGCAGTCAGACCTGATGTCTGCCCCCAGCCCACCGCTGGGGCCACAGTCAGACTGGTGTGTGCCTTCTCTTCCCCTCTCCTAGGGGCGGGATTCACTGTGGGGTGGTGTGGCCCATCTGGGCCACTTGCACACTGCCAGGCTTGTGGTGCTGGGGATCTGGCGTATTAGCTGGGGTGGGTAGGCAAGGTGCACAGGAGCAGGAGGGGTAGGCTTAGCTTGCTTCTCCTTAGGTGATCCACTTCAGGAGGGGCCCTGTGGCAGCCGGAGGGAGTCAGACCCTCTGCCGGAGGGGTGGCTCTGCAGAAGCACAGCGTTGGGTATTTGCGCGGAGCATGCAAGTTCCCTGGCAGGAACTGGTTCCCTTTGGGATTTTGGCTGGGGGATGGGCAAGGGAGATGGCGCTGGCGAGCGCCTTTGTTCCCTGCCAAACTGAGCTCTGCCGTCCGGGGGCTCAGCAACTCTCCCTCCCGTTGTCCTCCAGCCTTCCCGCTTTCCGAGCAGAGCTGTTAACTTATGACCTCCCAGATGCTAAGTCCCGCTTGCTGTCGGAACACACTCCGTCCGGCCCCTCTGCTTTTGCAAGCCAGACTCGGGGCTCTGCTTGGCCGGTGGGCCGCCCCTCCGCCCCGGCTCCCTCTGCCAGTCTGTGCAGCGCGCACTGCCTCGCCGCCCTTCCTACCCTCTTCCGTGGGCCTCTTGTCTGCGCTTGGCCCTGGAGACTCTTTTCTGCTAGTCTTCTGGTGGTTTTCTGGGTTAGTTAGGCAGGTGTAGGTGGAATCTAAGTGATCAGCAAGATGCGCGGTGAGCCCAGTGTCCTCCTATGCCTCCATCTTCCCGCCTCCTCCTATGCTAATTATTTTTAAGAGTATAAATTGTTAAGGCTTGTCTTTCATTTTTGCCCATTTCCTCTCTTGCTTCTTTCCCCCATTATTCTTTACTCTTCATCCATGTTTGGGCCAAAATATGTTGGTAGCAACTGGTGCAGGTTATAAGATGCTTAGGAAAGCAGCATGGCAGAGCAGATATAAACTTGAGCTTTGCTCATATCCACGAGTTTTCTGGACAGATAATTTAATTCTGTACACATCAGTTTCCATGTTTCTAAGCTAAGAATGGTGGTGAAACTCCTGTCTTTGATGAGCCTGTTTCAGAAGTAAGCGGACTGACCACTTTTTGTGAAAACACTGCCTGAAAGCATTTTGCAAACTCTAAAGCACAATTCCAAAATAAGGATTATCGTTATTATCAAAGGTCAGAATTGTGAGGGCAAAGTGCCCAACCTTTCTTCTTGACTTCAAGGCTGGAAGCTACTGTTATTAATTAGATCCACAGTAAAGAGCAATAGACAGAGTTAAGATTGAATTCCTAAGCACTTATGCAGAACTCCTAATGATATTTTATACTTCACACCAAATTGAATAATCATTAGATATTTTACTGCCAAAATAAAATCTAAGCAGATAAAAATGTATCTCCTGTTTAAAATTCATCATGGTGAACTGTGGAATTATATCAACATGGACATTTTCCTTGGATAGCCTCGGTCTTGAGACAACATGATCTTGTTCCACATATATCAGCATTTGAAAGTGTTACCTGTTTTCCAAGTGTAATGTAAGTAACATAAATATTGATTGGAAAAGCCCCTGTTGTGACTCTGAAAGTGGAAAACACTTCAAAGATGCTTGTAAATAAATTAGAAAATCAGGTGAGCCTACATCAGAATTATTTTAATGTTCGCCTTCTTTTCTCCCTGCCTTGGAGTCTGCAGTATTTTCCTTCCCTTCCTTCTTTCCTTCTTTCCTTCTTTCCTTCCTTCCTTCCTTCCTTCCTTCCTTCCTTCCTTCCTTCCTTCCTTCCTTCCTCCTAGGAGATGTTTCTCATATCACAAATTATGGACCCTTCTTTGCATAGTGAATGATTGGATTGGGCTAAATTCTCTAAAGAGTTGGGGCTATTATTTTGTTTATCATGGTGCAAGCCCATTTTAACATTTTGTGAAAACACTTCTCTATTGTACTTCTGACTGTGCAACCTACTCTACTAGTTGTAATTATAAGTATTTCTCAGATGCTCTGGAGAAGCACCATCCAACAGACCTTTCTCTGACGGTGGGTATGTACATCTGAACTGTCCACTATGGTCGCCACTAGCCACTTGCAGCTATTGAGCACTTGAAATGTGGCTGGTGCAACTGAGGAAATTACTTTTTAAACTTTTCTTTAAAAACACACAAAACACGTTTCTTTCATAGTTTTGAGAGAGAAAGCATGCACAGGGGAGGGGCAGAGAGAGAAGGAGACAGAGATTCAGAAGTGGGCTCTGCACTGACAGCAGAGAGCCCAATGCAGTGCTTGAACTCACGAGCCACGGGATCATGACCTGAGCCAAAGTTGGATGCTTAACCGACTGAGCCACCCAGGCGCCCTGATTTTTTAAACTTTTAAACCTTTAATTGATTTAAAGTAAAATGTAAATAAGTGCATGTGGCTAGTGGCTACTATATGGATGGCACAGATCTAGAGAATTCTTTTACCCTATACTTTTTAAAGATGAAAGGCAGTGTAGACAATCTACTTTTTCATTTCATTAAAGTCTAGTTACTATATTTTTGAACCTTCCACTAACCATCCATGTAGGAGAACCTTATTTTAATTCTTGCATTTCTGAAAAATCATCATAGGAAAAAAGTACAGAAAATCTGGGGACAAGTTACCTGATTTCTAAAAGTGGAAAAAGAGGGGTGCCTGGGTGGCTCAGTCAGTTAAACCTCCAACTTTTGGTTTCAGCTCAGGTCATGATCTTATGGTTTCATGCGTTTGAACTCCAAGTCAGGCTCTGCACTGGCAATGAGGAGCCTGCTTGGGATTCTCTCTCTCCCTCTCTGTCTGCCCCTCCCCTACTCATGCTATCTCTGTCTCTCTCAAGATAAATAAATATATTAAAAAAATGAAATTGGAAAAATATTTACCTTGCAAAAACAGTTACATTCTATCTTCAAATTGGTTTTTGTCTAACATTTCTTAGTCTTTCATAATCTCAGACCTGCATCTTTCATAATCTCAGCCCTGCATGGCAGTCTAAAGCAGCCTGACATAAACCAGATATGGTTGCAGCACACATACAGATGATAATACAGTGAAATAGGTGAGAAAACTATTTGTGGTCAAACTAGAGTTACTGTACTCCCTGGGCCATTCTTCTCAGTTCTTGGGACTCCTGTTTTCTTTTCAATCTGTAAGTGGATTTGGTGACAGAAAGTCTCAAGGCTCTCTCTTCTCTATGTAGAGTGGTCTGATTGGCATATTCCACTAATTGTGAACCACTAGTCCTCACTGAGATTTGGCACAGTACAAACCATCCTTGACATAACTGCGGGCACCAAATATTGACAACTTCTTGTGTGCCACACTCTGTTTTAAGTGGTTTTCCTGCATCACCTCTTTACAATAATCCTAAAGACAGATAACTGCTACTATTATTTCTATTTTTCAGATGAAGAAACCGAGGTGGCCCAGTTAGAAAGAAGCAAAGCCAATGTTTGAACCCACACAGCAGAATTCCAAAGCTTTCTTTTACCCTTAACTCAATTGTCATGCCAAGATGCCTTGTCAAAAGCTAGGTAGAGGAATTAATGCTACTCCAACATTTGAAGTACTTTCTACCTTGCAATGGGCTTGACCCATTAAATCGATGGTAAATTTAATGTGCTTGAAAAAAAAATCTTCTTAATATTTGAACAGACAGGTTAAAAGAAAATAAGAATGTAAAAACAAATAGATTTCCAAAGAATGCCTCCTAACCTGGCAGCAGCCCCCTAGAGGTAGCAGGCGTTTTGAAAATGAGTTTCCAGTGAAGGTGTTGACATATCTTCAGAGGTCTAATTTATTCTGAATTGTTCTCAATTACTTTCTGTTTGAGAAGATGGCAGCATTCTCAATGGTGCCACAATAAACTGTATCATGAATGGTTTAGAAAATACAATTAGATACAGAGAATTCATCAGCAGCAAAGTGACAATGGTAGTAAAACTAGCTAACGTTAATTAATACACTTACTATGTGCCAGATATTTGTTCTAAGAACTTTACGTGGCTAGCTTTTTTAAATGTTATTCCAGAAACATTTCTAGAATATTAATATGAAGTAAATATTATTATGGCTCCTTTATTATAGATGAAAAAATAGAAGCACAGAAAAGTTTAAAATAACTGGCCCAAGGTCACTCAAATGGTACATGGTGGATCAGGAAGCCCACATCCATTAGGCTGGACTTTCTCTGTGTCAGCAATCCTCAATTCAGGACAAGATGCCTGTGTAGGGATCCTATGGCCTTGATTAGCAACTATATTCCTCTTTTCCCTTCCATAAGAGCTTGCCCAAGAGAAAAGAGAGGAAAAAAATTCAATTATAAAGATGAATGAGATTCAGATCCAACTAAGACAAGGAAAAGGAAACTCACTTCTGATAGATGAAGTAATTTGCTATATATAACAGAATGCTTCAAGTTACCAGAAGACTGAATATTAACTGTCTTTTAAATTTTTTAAATAAAACACTTTCCTATTTCTGAATGGAAGGCAGTCAGGAAATGTGGAAAAAGGGCAAGCTGAGAAATTACTCAGGTTTCTACCACAACTCTGTAACAACAAAAAAGTTTCGATCAAACAATGGAGTTCAGGGACACTTATTCTGTGTAATCAACCTTTTAAGAGACTTTGAAATCATATAGAAAGGGTTAAGAACTTCTGGGAATGAAATGCTAGATATAACAATTTCTTAAAAGAAGAAAAACAACATTTGATACATTATAATGAATACTTCTTTGAGTTATGAATGGAATTAGCACACATAATAAGCGTTTTAGACGTTTCATTATCTTATTCTTCATGACCTTAGCAAAAAGGCTGCACACCAGGAGACATACAGAATATCCTAATTAAAAACAAACACTTCTAGATTTAACAAAGTTTAGTCTGACAGGTAAAGACATCCAAAGAGTGATGTATTTTTTATCAGTAGTATTCATTTTCCTGCAGCTGAACAGCCATACACTCATCAAATGACAGTTGCTGGAACACAGTGAACATAAAAGAATAAATATAATTTCGAGTGCACAGATGATTTGATCTGTTTGTTTTCTGTGGTCATTTCAAAATAGTTAACTCTACAATGTAGACAACGTTTACACAGAGGTAATGTTACTAAACCAGAAAATCTTTAGGTCTTCTCAGAACAGAATCCTGAATTGAAATAAGGCATGATTAACTTATTTCTTTAATGAATATATAAATATAAAGCTGGAAATAGGGCTAGCTCAATAGCAACAGAAGCATAAAGATCCTAAAGAACACAAGTTCATACCTATTGGATCAAGATCCCTGAGGTACATTCAGGAAATTTAATATAAGATCCAGTTCTAGCATGTAGTTGTTACTCAGTGACTTAGTGTCCTCTTCTAGACACTGGAGATAGATAAAAATCTTTGGACTGTCCTCATTACAAGATCATTAAAAAACAAGTAGTATCTTACTGAAAAAGTCCTTTGAAAATTATAAAAGAGATATAAGATATCATTATTGTATAGGTACTAAAAGAACAGGACCAATGCCTGTAGCTTCTAACAAAGTCTATATAGAGCTGGTGTGGTCCCACCAGTCTTGTCTCTTGTATTCAGTTTATATCTATCATGAGAATCCACCCCAAAATGATCCAAGTGATCCATAATCACCTTGACCTAGACATGTTTATCTATATCTAACCTTTCTCTCAATCTCTCTCCTTCCCTCCTCCCTCTCTCATCCATTCCCCTACCTCTCTCAAACCAAATAACGGTACATGGATGAAAGAACCAGTAGTTAAGATGCTTTATGAAGATGATGTTCTTATTGAAACACAAAGCCATTGTTGAAGCATTTCATGTTTTAGAAAGTAAAACTCTTAAAATCTAAAATAAAATCAATAATAGATGAAATGTCAAAGATATTATTAGTGTACCTATTATTATTAGTAAAGCTAATTCAAAGAACACATGATAAAAACAAACTTTTCTTCTCATCAAGTTGAAATCTCAAATTTGACTTATATCTTTCAGAACTAAAACTGACAATCAGATTTATAGTTCCATTTGACAAGTAAGCACTTATGAAAAAATTCAGATTATTGAAATTCCTCCAAGAACCTAAATCTTAGATAGTTGTACATTATAATGTATAACTGGCTTAGTCAAGTGTGGCAGTTCAGAAACACAAGGTTCTTCTGATTGGTAAAAGTCCATATTACCCAACTATGAGAAAGAGAGACAAGAGCTAAAAAGATCCCATCCCCCTCAAATTCCTTCCCAGGACTCAGAGCAAACCTGTTCAAATGTTTATAGCAAACAGTCACAATAATTCCCATCCCATTTTTCCAGTAAGGTCAATGAAGTCCTAGCTTTCTGTCCAGTTAGGTATTCCAACCATGCCTGCATGACATCATGTTCTCAGCAATCTTCCAATGGCAGGAGAAATGTAAACATCTGGTCAGAGCAAGGTAACCCAAAGTGTCATAATCAGCCATTAGGCATCAAGGTTAGGACACTGTTCGAAAGGCCAACACTTGTAGGTTCTTACACCATGTTTGTGCAAGGATGGGACCATCTTGACAATTTTACAGACAGACCACCTTTGTTGAATCCCAACAATTCAACCAGTGAAAGGCCACCATTAACACCCTTTATGCTAATTACATGATAATGAACAAATATCCTATTTACTGAAGCTACATTTGGTATGTGAATTTTCATTGGAGGGAGGCTTCTAAATGTGAGAGTGCCCCAGGAAGATTGTATTTCTCATTCAGTTATCTGTATCTAGATATACAGAAACACACACACATACAGAGTCCATGCGAATTTATGCTAAAGTAAGTTACAGATAATAAAGAATAAACCAATCAGAAGCCATGGTGATTCATGTTAAGCGGCTTTAGCCATCATTACAAACAGCCTGAAATCTAATAAATATCTTAGTCACTGTCGTAGATATCTCTTGATCTTGCTATTTGGAAGGAACCTGGATTGTTGACAGCCAGCAATTATTTACGCTAAAGGCTAATATTTCCATTTTGAAATTATCTCCCTGTTTTTGAACATGATTATCCATAAAATAGTAAAATAATTATTATAATTTATCTAATGAATTTTCAGCTAAATTTTGATCGGTTTAACAGAGTAGAATATTATATAAACAATTCAAAATAAAACAAAAAACCCTATAAAGAAATGTGAAAATACCCTCAGAATATATTACGTAGATCATTCAGTTTGACTTCAGTGTTTGAAAGAAAAGAGCTCCCCGTGCAAAAAACTTTTGGGGTGGAGGAATAGCAACTGTAAAGTTTCTCATTCAGTTATATGAATTTGACATTATAAAATAAACATATTAAATGATTAATGGTTTTTCCAGTTTGACTGACAACATATCTGCCAAGCTTTTATGAAAAAAACTATTGAATTTAGTGTTAGTAACTGTGTATATAATGTGGAGAAAAGCCTTTAAAATTTTTATTATATTTTCAAAATTGAATTACACTTGAATAGACTTCCAGTTATCTTGTTTTGCAGCGTTGTGCCCCTAGGGATTTCCTCAGGGTTACATAACTTGTAAGAGATTCTGATACATGTTAGCGGCAACTTATATTTATCCAGGGCTTACTCAAGGTACTTGCACTTATTTTATTATTTTCTCTCATAATAGCTCTGAGATTATAACACGCCTTTTACAGATTAGCAACTGAGGTACAAATAATCACGCGAAGCCTTGTATCTCGCACGGGGCAGATCTATATTTGAATCCATGCAATATTTCCAGAATGTATACTCTAGAAAGTTATTTTATAGTGCCTTTGTTATATGTTAAATCATATTTTTAGGTGAAGAAACTTGTTTTTACTGAATCCCATTAATTAACTGAACTAAGAGTAGGTTTGGAGGATTTTTGAGATTAAATGGGTTTAAATTTG
Source organism: Panthera tigris (assembly GCF_018350195.1). Lineage (NCBI taxonomy): Eukaryota > Metazoa > Chordata > Mammalia > Carnivora > Felidae > Panthera > Panthera tigris. The sequence goes on along the minus strand of NC_056661.1, from coordinate 43,895,017 downwards.
AATAGAATATTATAAACTATCACCTGGTTGAGGAGATGAAGTGGTTTTACAGTTTCCAATAAAAAATAAACAGGATTTATTCTGGTTTCGATATTTTCTCCCACCTTCCTTCTACAAATTCAGGAGAATACAGTCCTAACTTTCACTCCTCTCCTGGTCTTGGATTCAACAGGTGGGGCATCCCAATATTCTCGTGTAATGATAACACATAATTACTCCACAATGACTTAAACAAATGAACAATTTTGAGTCCTTTAGAGGACTAAATTACAAATAGTTACTATTTCTGGGTATTTTGTTCTTAAAGTCCTATGGACAGATTTGAACCACTTTTTTCCTAAGGTGTTAAGGTTAAGTCAGGGCAGCCAAGATGTGCACACTGTCATGGAGTAAGCATTCGGCTTATTCAGTAGATGGCACTCTTTCCTTCTATCTACAAACTTAAATTCCTAACATAATCTGGGGAAAATGCTACTGGTGCCATTTTCCAGGAAAAATGTGAGATATATGCCAGGGAAAACTGTTTAATACTCATATTTTTTTTCTTTTCTTTTATGAAATAGCATTGTTAAATTCTAAAAAGTAGCACATTAACCAAATTGTTGCAAAAATCTAACCAAAAGTATCTCTATTTTTTTTAGTTTATACCATTATAGAAAATATATGACATGTTCCACTTCCAAATAGCTATTGCAGATATTAAATACTTCAATATATATGTTGAGAGCACGTGGGTAGAAAAGCAAATTCAGTAACATCAAATTCTGAAATGAAAACTGGGGTATTTTCTTTCTGTTCTTTACTATTTTATGCATTTATAAATGGTCATCTGTTTTCGATTACACAAGAATAATATCTTTGATAACAGCAATCACTATTAATGATAAACTAGTCATTGTGTTCTGCATGGCCAAGTGTTTCTTAGATAAGATTATTTATTTATTTATAAGTATTTATTTTTGAGAGAGAGGGTGCACAAGCACAGGAGGGGCAGAGAAAGGGAGAGAAAGAATCCGGAGCAGGCTCCGTGCTGTCAGCATAGAGCCCGATGTGGGGCTCAAACTCAATGCACCATGAGAACACGACCTGAGCCTACATCAAGAGGTGCTGAGTCACCCAGGTGCCCCAAGACTTATAATCTATAGCATCTTGTGTGTCAGTGGACTTTAATGTTACTTACATGTAGTTCTTTGACTACCTGTGGCAGCACTTTGAAAATTGTTATAAAAGCATATTTGAGGCCCCACCGAACACCTTCTGAATTTCTAAGGATGGGGACCTGAATTTATATGAACAAGTTGTCCAGGTGATTCTTAAGCAAGTCAGTTTGAGATGCACTGCAGTGGTTTAATGAAGCCAAGTAGCATTAATTGGTAAGACACACCAGGGAAAAGATGTATGTCTCCATGGGATGCATCCACACCTTTACTCTTTATCTTAGTTTCAAATAAAAATTGGGATTAAAGTGTAAAACATAAAATGTTTCTGATATCCATTTTGTGAGTGAATGAAACTATGAGTCACTTCCTTTTTACTACACTCCTAAGTAGATCTGTGACTCTGATAAGCAGAAAACAAAGGATCTTGTGTTTTTGATATAAAGCTTCTCCTTCCCTCACTTTTTTCTCTCCCTCCCTCCCTCCCTGCCTCCCTTCCTTCCCTTCCTTCCTGTCCTTCTTTCTTTTCTTTTCTTTCTTTTTTATAAAAGGTTCCAACTTAAATCCCATGGAATAAACATATAGTATAAATTTAGGACATATCATCTACACAAAGTAAATGAATGGGATCTAAGCAATTATCATTTGTCATTTCTGTAGAGAAAATTATGCCACTTTTTTTTCATTTGCCACATCTGACCTAACCAAACAAGTCTATCAAAGTTTATAATTTTACTCTAAGAGTGCATTGGATAACTGTAAAAAATTAGGTTTGATTCTAAGTTCTTCAAACACAGAATTAATTTATAAATAATGATAATATATGAACAGGTATTGTTCCTATATTTGAGATCAAATTGAATCACCAGCACAAACTTATGGAGCACCTGATAGGTCACAGTATAGTTTTAGATATTATGAAGAAAATACCTTGAGCTTAGTTCTTGTCTTGTAGTATAATCCCTTCATGTAATTTGATATACGCGGCTCTCAAAGATATTTGTTCATTTCCACCTTAGGTCAAAAGATCATGGGAGCTTTCCAGTGAAAAATAGGCTTGTGGGTAGCCAAGAATCGGAGAAGAAAAGGATAAAGTGCCATACATTTGTTGCTAGCATCATATAGGAATCTTCTCTCATATCTCAATGAGAGCAGAATCTGTGCTTCTATATGTTTTTAATATAAATTAAACCTATAAAGGTAAATATGCCCCAGTATTTTTTATAATGCTTACCTTGAAAATATTTTGGGAGATATTAAAATATCATAAATTCACAGGACATACAATGTCCATCCAGTAAAATTTGGGACATTGCATGTAAACTTGTTTAAGAAACTGGGTTTAATAATTTCTACTTTGAACTGCAATGTATTATATGTTTTAAAGTTTAGTTATTGGGGAATAATGTGTTAAAAGTCCTGTTATTGGTAGCAGGTAACACTATTCACGGTAGGATTAATATAACAACTAAATATAACAACAATTAATAAACTAAATTGATAATGATGCACTTATAACTTAATATAAAACTTAATATATTAATGGAGAAGCAAGAACAGCAGAAAACAAAACATTAACTAACCTGAGACAACACTAATAGTATAATGACAGCAAAGCAAAACTCAGAATTGCTGGAATTCCAACTTTCCTTGTTCAAAACGATGCCACGTGTCATGAGGCAGCTAAAGTTCTTAACAGAATACTGAATTGAAGTCTTCAATAAGCTCTAGCAGGACATCAATTTTAGTTTAAGAATACCAAATCTTATCTGTATGCTGAAAACTATAGAAAGCTTATGAAGGAAATTGAAGAAGATAAAAGAAATGGAAAAACATTCCATGCTCATGGATTGGAAGAATAAATATTGTCAAAATGTCAATACTGCCCAAAGCTATCTACACATTCAATGCAATCCCAATCAAAATTGCACCAGCATTCTTCTCAAAACTAGAACAAGCAATCCTAAAATTCATATGGAACCACAAAAGGCCCCGAATAGCCAAAGTAATTTTGAAGAAGAAGACCAAAGCAGGAGGCATCACAATCCCAGACTTTAGCCTCTACTACAAAGCTGTCATCATCAAGACAGCATGGTATTGGCACAAAAACAAACACATAGACCAATGGAATAGAATAGAAACCCCAGAACTAGACCCACAAACGTATGGCCAACTCATCTTTGACAAAGCAGGGAAGAATATCCAATGGAAAAAAGACAGTCTCTTTAACAAATGGTGCTGGGAGAACTGGACAGCAACATGTAGAAGATTGAAACTAGACCACTTTCTCACACCATTCACAAAAATAAACTCAAAATGGATAAAGGACCTGAATGTGAGACAGGAAACCATCAAAACCCTAGAGGAGAAAGCAGGAAAAGACCTCTATGACCTCAGCCGTAGCAATCTCTTACTCGACAAATCCCCAAAGGCAAAGGAATTAAAAGCAAAAATGAACTATTGGGACCTTATGAAGATAAAAAGCTTCTGCACAGCAAAGGAAACAACCAACAAAACTAAAAGGCAACCAACGGAATGGGAAAAGATATTTGCAAACGACATATCGGACAAAGGGCTAGTATCCAAAATCTATAAAGAGCTCACCAAACTCCACACCCAAAAAACAAATAATCCAGTGAAGAAATGGGCAGAAAACATGAATAGACACTTCTCTAAAGAAGACATCCAGATGGCCAACAGGCACATGAAAAGATGCTCAACGTCACTCCTCATCAGGGAAATACAAATCAAAACCACACTCAGATATCACCTCACGCCAGTCAGAGTGGCCAAAATGAACAAATCAGGAGACTATAGATGCTGGCAAGGATGTGGAGAAACGGGAACCCTCTTGCACTGTTGGTGGGAATGCAAATTGGTGCAACCGCTCTGGAAAGCAGTGTGGAGGTTCCTCAGAAAATTAAAAATAGACCTACCCTATGACCCAGCAATAGCACTGCTAAGAATTTATCCAAGGGATACAGGAGTACTGATGCATAGGGGCACTTGTACCCCAATGTTTATAGCAGCACTCTCAACAATAGCCAAATGATGGAAAGAGCCTAAATGTCCATCAACTGATGAATGGATAAAGAAATTGTGGTTTATATACACAATGAGTACTACATGGCAATGAGAAAGAACGAAATATGGCCCTTTGTAGCAACATGGATGGAACTGGAGAGTGTGATGCTAAGTGAAATAAGTCATACAGAGAAAGACAGATACCATATGGTTTCACTCTTATGTGGATCCTGAGAAACTTAACAGAAACCCATGGGGGAGGGGAAGGAAAAAAAAAGAGGTTAGAGTGGGAGAGAGCCAAAGCATAAGAGACTGTTAAAAACTGAGAACAAACTGAGGGTTGATGGGGGGTGGGAGGGAGGGGAGGGTGGGTGATGGGTATTGAGAAGGGCACTTTTTGGGATGAGCACTGGGTGTTGTATGGAAACAAATTTGACAATAAACTTCATATATTGAAGAAAAGAAAAGAAAAAAAAGAATACCAAATCTTAGCTACATTTAAGAGCACATTTATTAGGTTAATGGCAAGAATTCCCCAGTTCTATTGCATAAAAGTGAAAAAATCAATGGAATTATACATAATTTACCTGTAATGACTGAGGGAAGGACTTATATGTTTTTCATTACTTAAAAGCCCAATAAGAGAACTGTGCATTTTAGAATAAATCTATTGAGGGAAATGAAATATAAACACTAAACCTAACCTCACCAGAATCATATAAAAAGGATGACAATGGAAAGGATGCTCCTATGTAGTATGTGCATAAGACCAAACGATAATAGATATAATGCATATTAATAAGAATTCAGACCACAGAAATCATTTCAACCTGGGATGTGGCTGTTTAAAATAGGCCTTGAATTGTATGAAACCTCTGAAAAGTAAAAGAGGAAGAAAGAATCTTGATGGGTAAATATTATGAATCAGGTAAGTATTATGAATCAATCTATGTCTAAAGGTCAAGGAATATCCAATTACCACATTTGAAAAATCTGCTCATCTCCAAAATTGAAAAATATGAAGATATATGAATTATAAATACCATATTTACTGGGGTTAATCACAAATCACAAAGTTACATAATATTTTTTTAAAAAAAAACAAGCAAAACATTTTCAGTGATTCTGGATCTTACTACCATTGAAAAATTCTATGTTCATGCGATACACGGAAAATCTTACTCAAGATGGTCCAATTTGGGTATTCCATTATGTTTTTAATAGTGGAGCACATTACTGAGTTGACAAAGGCAATAAACACTTATATAGTGAAAAATAAGCCAATATTGTCAGATTATTTAGTGACGAGGGAATGATACTGGGGGAAGCTTAGAGAGGAGATAGGTAAATGTTTATTCTATTCCGTCCTCCGGATGAAACTGACTTTCATTAATCTTTATATTACATTGATTACAAAAGCACACTGAAGGTTCATCACTATTAACCAAGAAACCAAGAAACATAACTAAATTGAAAACAGTAAAGATTTCTAAGTCAGTTCACTATAAAATATCAGCTGTGTTCAGTTGAACTTTTGTTTTCTTGTAACAGATATCTTATCATTTCTGTTTGTTTACCCTTTGTGATAACTCCTTCTCTCCTTCCTTTGCTTCCTTCCTTCATATGCATTTATGCATGTATATAAATGTTAGAGTTCTATCACACTCTTCCAAAAACCTCAGAGGTAACCTCTGTCTTTTAAGTGGATTTCTATCAAATGCCCTGGAGATTATGTGAAAAATGCAGATCCCGTTTCTCCAGGTCTCCAGTAGGGTCTGAGACTTTTTTATTTCTAACCAATTAATGTGGTTGGTGATGCTGTGTAGACTACGCTTTGAGTAGCAAAGCTCTGGGCCGACTGGGATTTGGCATATGTGACTAGCACAGCTGTCCCTTCCATGCTTGCCCAGCTCTGTCGCTTTTGTGTTTGAACAGGAGGAGATTTTTCTTACTTTCTTGCCAGCTCATCTATGGACTTAAAAGATGTTTCAATTTTTTCTTTTAATTGAGCAGGCTTAAGTGTTTTTTTACTAAAATAAATTTTAAAGAATAAAGTTCTAAAACACGCTTATTTATTATTTTTTTAAGATTTTGCATAGAAATATATGTATATAGACTTGGAGTTTGTGCGTTTGTTTTGGTTTAGACCTGTGGATAGCCTTACTATAAAAAAGTTATAGCAAGTGTTTATATATGGCCTCACGTGAGTTGTCAGTGGAAATTTTAAAATGTGATTTCTAGTCTTTTGATTGTCTAGAAAGCAAAACTTGGAAAACAGCAGGCAGTTTAAAATACCTGTTAAGAGCTGTACAATTTGGAATCAGAAATACATGAATTCCAGATAAGTGCTGCTATGTTAAAGCTATGTGACTTTATGAAAAGTACTTTTCTAAGCCTTGGTTTAGTTTATCTTAGTTTATCTGTAAAATAGGTTTAAAGGAATACATACCTTAGTGGGCTGTTTTAAGAATTTAGTGATGCAGGAAAGCTCTAGTATTACAAATGTTTAAACACTTATCTAAGACAAGTTTATAAGGGAGACTGTGATTATTTTAAAGAATGCTTAAGATAATTCCTCCTTGAAAGACAAATAAAAATCCCCTTCAAAATTATAATTAGAATAATTTCAGAATTACCCATTATATTAATATTCTCATTCCATATAGTAGCCATTAGTCACATGTGGACATTTAAATTTAATTTTAGGGGCACCTAGGTGGCTCAGTCTGTTAAGCATCCTACTTCAGCTCAGGTCATGACCTCCCGGTTCATGGGCTCCAGCCTAGTGTTAGGTTCTGTGCTGACAGCTTGGAGCTTGGAGCCTGCTTCAGATTCTGTGTCTTCCTCTGTCTCTGCCCCTCCCCAGCTCACATTCTGTCTCTCTCTCAAAAATAAAGAAAAACATTTAAAAGGTGGGGGGCGAGAGGCTGGGTGCTTAGTTGGTTAAGCCTCTAACTTTGGCTCAGGTCATGATCTTGTGGTTCGTAGGTTCAAGCCTCCCAGTGGGCTTTGTGCTCACAGCATGGAGCCTGGAGCCTGCTTCAGATTCTGTGTCTCTCTCTCTTTCTCTGCCCCTCTACTGCTCATGCTCTCCCTCTCTCAAAAATAAATAAAAACATTAAAAAATAAATAAACTTAATTTAAAAAAAATTAAGTTAAAATTTGAGTTTCTCATGTCCATCAGCCACATTTCAAGCACTCAATAGAAACATATGGGTCAGTGAATAATGCATAGAACGTTTCCATCACTGAAGAAAGTTCTATAGATCTTACATAAAAGATATTAAGTTGATAAATATAGGACACAAAAGACTACTATATTTAAATATAATGTAATTGCTAATTTATTCCAGTTTTCTTCATGAGATGACCGATTTGTTTTTTGTTGTTGCTGTTATTTGTTTGTTGTTTAAACGGACTCAGTGATTAGGTTTATAAAAAGAAAGCTTAACAAGTACGAGTCAAAAAAACAAATAAATGAAAACCTGTCATTCCTTCAGAAATGAAACTAAGCCGTGGTTTCTATTTTGTCATTTAATTCTGCTTAGGTCATACTTTTTTCTGAGTGAGAAATGGGGGCTTCAAGAGAGCCACAGATGTGTATCACTTATGTATCACCATGAACTAACCAACATATTCATAACACTGTGCAATCAGGCAAGGTATTCAACTGGATAGTCAGCATATGACCAAAAAAAAAAAAAAAAAAAAAAAAAGGTAACCTAAAACCAAATTGTGGGAACATTTCCAAAACATGCAATGCAATATGAGGTGGCACTGAGTAAAGAAGGGATTTTTGGTTGTGTTTCTAGCAAAAGAGGAAATAAATCAAATTGAGGGCATTATTACCAATTTGACCTACCATAGAGTAAGTATTGGATTGGTCATTATGCGCTATGGAATTCCTTAAGGAAAAGAAAATAGATTTGGAAAACATACAGTTTTGGAGATACTATGAAGGTGACTATTTCAGAGATTTAGTACATTGAGGAGAAAGGCTAAGGAAATGAATCTTATTCTCACAGGAAAACAGTACACTTCATGATGATTTAATTAAGCATTCAAAATGGGAAAGGGGTTGGATTAATAAAATTGATCTTTAGATCATATTCACACTGGGACAAAACATAGCTGTTAAAAAGAGGAAAAGACACATTATAGTATATTAAAGGAAATACTGCAGAGTAACTAGATTTGAACGCAGTAAGTTTATAAGATAACAGCATTGGAACAAGTCCAACTGCCCAACGTAATCATCACAACTATGTGATCGGCAACAATATCAATAATGTATTCAAATAATATTGAGTCTCCTATTGCACACAGATGCATTCCTCAACTTAATCTAATTCACATCTCCCCCAAAGATTGCTTTATCAAATGATGTAACTTGCAATAACATAAGAACTGGAATGTATTATTTCAGTGATATCTAGGTATATTCAAATATTCATTAATTTGGAAAGAATGAAACTGGCAACAACAGGATATCCTGTGTGTGTTGATTTATTTTTAATTTCAAAGAGTTAATTAGCAGTAGAAAAATTACAGGTTGCAAATGAGTCAACTGAAAACTGAACACCATGTTCCTAAAACACAGTAGGTGCACAGTAAATATGGGGACTCGATCAATCATCACAGCTGCTGTATTAATACTTTCACTCCATATATCATGGGAAGCATTGCAGAGACTAAAGAGAGCACAGATGTGTTTCTTCCATAAAGTCTTTATTTCAAGAAAGTTAGCTAACAAGCTACGGAACTAGCAGGGTTCTTTGCAATTTGTTAAGCATACATACAGCTTAAAGGAAAATGAGTTTACATTTTGAAATTCTACTTCATGAGAAAAACTGAGTTTGCAACCATTGTTATTCTCAGAACTATTCCATTTTTAAAACACCTTTATGTCCGGACCAGTGTTAGGTCTTATTCATCTTTATGGTTAGCTATTCCTTCCTTCGTCCCATGTTATCACGGCATGTTTGTTACACACAGTAGGTGCTTATGACACATGCATATTTAAATGAAAAGAGGGCATTACACAATGCTTCTGAAAAGTCATTGTATAGCCAGCCTGTCCTTTTGATATGCTAATCCATTTTAAGTATGGAAATGCGCTAATAAATAATCTTTATGCGTCTCTAACGGGGAAACTATCTGAGACTTAAACATAATTATGCACAAACTTCCTTTGACAAGCAAAATTATTTTCCGATGATTAAATCAAGTCAAAAGACGTATGGAAAAAGAAAATAGCTCAACGCAAGTCACTTGTCAAGGCTCCTGACATACTTGTTTTATTTTATTTTATGTCTTTACATCTATTTTTATGGATTAACTGAAATAACAGTTGTGAAAGATTCTCTGGCACTATTAATCAGTGAATGCCCAAAGTGAGTATTCTCATTGTAGCAGGGGCCAAAAGTATTGGACAAATTGTCTGATCTCTCCCCTTGACTGAACATGCAGATACTTAGCTTAATTCACTACTAATTCATGAGAAATTTTTAACAAAGACAATCTGTTTTATGACTTACAACAAATATTTATTGCTACTCTCATTAACCTAGTAAAATCAAGAAAATGTAATGGTTTCCATTTTCTGTGTCACTGTGTTCATTAGTTGGCATATTGTCCTGTATAAATGCAAGGATAAAGTGCTTTGAAATTCTACTTTACGTTAAGAGAATAATATCAATACTGCTGTTGAAATATTTTAGTCGTTGGAGAAGAAATTATTGTTTAATGTTCTGATTTTTTAAACAAATAAAATATCCTATTAATATTCTGTCACATCTTAGAAAGGAATATTTAATGAGATTTGCTATCATTTTTTCCCCAGTAGTATGGTATCGATGATTTATAATATAATATTAAGGAGATGTTTCAGTTTTCTTGAGGTCTTATACCATCAAATTTTAAAGACCTTTCAATTATTCCGTTAACTTTCTATTTTTCACATGCTATCAAACTTTTTCTCTACCAGGACAACAACACCAAGAAGATTCAAAGCATTTGAAAAATTATTGTGGAGGTTTGTGGGGGAAAAGTATTATTGTAAGAAAAGTTGTAAGGTGAGTATTGTTTCCTATGGCTGGAAGAAAGCATGCTGTGTGAGGGTGTTTGTGTATAAATGATGTGAAATCTGATCTGGAAGGAGAAGGCCGGTTGAGCCACAAGAAATATTTTAATGGAACATTGGAGGCTTTCACAATAGTGCACTACTGTGGCTTTCCAGTCTATTTTGATCATGGACCTATACGTCTGCACTTCCCATACTAACAACGCACATAAAAGATCTTCCAATTCTCTTCTCTCATCTAGTTATGTGTGGTTGGTGAGTCAAATTGCTGAAGCTGATAATATGAACAAAAAATATTGGGAAATGGTTTCATATTCAACAACGCATTACTGGTAAAGAATTACCTTATATTCTAGGAACAGCACAGTACAAGTGAGAGGACGAAATGAAAAAACAAATAATGTTTTAAAATTTGGTGTTCTTTTCATAAAGTACCAGTTTTGGTGATACACTGAACGAGTATTTAAAATGCCATTTAAGGTCATTTCTCCAACATCCCCAAATGCCTTTCCAATGCTTCCTTTTCAGTTTTTCAATTGTCCATATACCGTATGTGGGATACTATTGTAAAATCATCTTACAAAAATGCTGTTCATTTTATCCCATGGTATAAAAGCATCTCCCCCAAAATGAACAAAATTTAAAATGTGTTTATTATAATGGTTTAAGTGAGGAAATACACATAAATTCTTGACCCCTGTAAAGGCAAATTTACAAGGTGGCTAAATGGTAACTTTTAGTTTTAGAAAACATTTCAGATACCTTTATTCTGACACAGGACAACTAGAAACATGTATTCTGGATATTTATACAAGGCCCTTGCCTTACACAGAATAACAGTGATGTAGCTTGACTCACTGAGTAGATCATAGCCTCTGTGTCCTGGGGCAGCCTCATAAACTAGATGGCTTTCTACCAGGGCTGCTCATTTCTCCCACAAGCAAAGCACTTTGGAATGAGCCCTGAGACAGACCTTCTTAACTACAGAGATACTATTTCACTCTGCACACCATGGCACCAAGTTCTGTATATTGAACACGAGCTTGCTGGAAAGAATTCTGCATTAGTCGGGTACACATGAAGCTTATTGCTGCTATCTGATCTTTTGTCTTATGCTTCTCTTCAAGAATGCCAAAACAAAAGGCCAAGATCAACACCATAATGCTAGAAATAGAGGTCTTTGCTCTCCAACACGAATATGAAGGTGTTCTCACACATGGCATGGTCTAGCAATATCATCTGGGTAACTGACATGTTTTTCACTTTTTAACTTGCTTTGTATGCAGCCATTTATCAATTGTACCTGCACACTTCCATCTTGCTGCCAGGCCCTACAAGAGACTTTCCATACCAGAATTGATACAGTTTCCAGACACAATCTGTCTTAATATTTTTTCTTTCTTCTATTTCTTTTCCTTTTCTCTTTTCTTCTCTTCTTTTCCTTCCTTCCTTCCTTCCTTCCTTCCTTCCTTCCTTCCTTCCTTCCTTCCTTCCTTCCTTCTTTTTTTAAAGAGTAGACAAGTGTGTGTGACTTGGCATATTCAACATTCACAGTTGGGACTATTCCTGAGATAACTCTAATATGTAGTAATAGGTCATTTTGTTGAGGTACAAATCTGAATCATTCTAATCTAACATTACAAGGCTGATGGTCAAAGCCAGTCATTTATCCAGTAACAAAACTGGTCAAGAGCCTAACTGCAATGTCTCAGTAACTAGTTACCTTTCTCACTGCCTCTCAAGATGACAGTCTCTCTTTCTTTTTCAAGTCATCAAGTGAGATATAAAATACTGAAAACTGAAATGGTGGCAAACTAGGGATATGATGTTACATACTGTGGAAAGCCTGTGTGACTCTCTATGGATTCATGATTCAGGACAAACTTACCTCTGTTGGCAAATGTCGGGATTCTGGGAAGTCTCAGGACATATTCCTTGTAAACTTCGACAAGTTGCCTGTTCTTATTTTCATCTTCAACTCTTGTTCAAATTATCCCCTATGTGCAAAATACTCCCTATCTGCTTATTTCTTTTCTTTTACTTTTCTCTTTACTGTTCTATTTTTAGGTATGAGTAAGAAATGAATACAGTCTTTAAAATATTTAAACAATACTTCAGTACACAAATAGTGTTAAAGTTCCCATCATCACTTCCTTACTCCTACTTTGCTCTCTGGAAGTAACCACTTACCCATATGGTGTGTGTCCTTCCAGCACCCTCACTACTCAGTTACATAAACAGATTTATGTACATAGATCTTTTCACTTATTTTTATTTTTTACATATATTGGATTAAAGTAGAATAAGTTCAATGAGAGCAGGGACTTTGTTGGCTCTTTGAAATATCCAGAAGTTCAAGACGTACTTGGTACATAGTAAGTCCTTACCTATTTGTTGGGTGAATATAACTTGCTTTTTCAACTTAATATGTCTAGGTGACTATCCCATGTTAGTACCTGAATTTGAAGCTACCTCCTTTTTTTAAATACATATGCACAGTATTCTATAATGTGGGTATAAGATAAATTATTTCATCACTCAAAATTCTACTTTCTGTTTACAAGTTGAAGTAACTATTTTATAGGAATCTTTCTCTATGCACAATGACTTTTATTGGATCTGAAAGACAGTCATTTTTCCCCCTTCACATTGTATCTTTTGGGGTTATTAGATCCTTGAAAGTGTCTGCCTTAGATTATGTGTTTCTGAAGGACAGAGATTGGGATATTCACTTCTTTGATAGAAAAGCTACAACAGTGTTTGGAACAAATGTGGACTTTAGGCAATAAAGCATATTGACATATACCTACATAGTTGGTGACTAATGTCTGGAGGAAGAATTGTACCTAAAATATATTTGGTGGGGAAGATTACAAACTGTGATTTATTATTATAATTTTTAATCACATGGATCTTAGAAAGAGATTGACTATGGTCATTGAACATATCTTCAGACCTAGAAAAAAGTGGGCAGATAATTGCAATTGCCTGTATAAAACAGTATTTTCTTTAAATATTAATTAGCACTCTCCACATCACGCTTTCTCACTTAGAAACTTTGACAAGAAGATATGAAGTTTCTCAGATGATAAAAGTTGGCCTTGTATTTATAAACTGCTTGCTGGACATTTAAGACACCCCAAATTATGCTGAACCATATGTGTTAAAATTTGTAAAAATCAGCATTTTGTCTCAGCTTGCGTTGAAATTAAATTAAAAAAAGTAGGATGATGAAACCTGGAGAAAAGTCTGAACCTTTCTTACAATGACATAACAATTGTTAAGCTAAGCAACGATTTTTTATTCTTGGATGAGCTTAAATAATGATGTATCCACACCAAAACCAATATTTTTATCCCTAGGTAAGTGATTGTTTCTGTCTAATAATCTTAAAATATTGCCTTGTTTGTAATTGTTTTCTTGACATAAAAATGATTGAGAACAACTCAATAAAATTTGTTGCTGAAAAAGAAAAACATTAAATTAGGCCCCGACTTTCAGTAAAATAGAACCATATGGTACATTTAATTATAAGTTGAGGAGATATTTGAAGTTTTAATTTAAATGTTTTACTTACAACATTAGCTCGACTCTTCTGGCCAGATAATGAACATCCAGCCATAGCACCTCACACTGAAAAACAACACCTCAAAAGATAAAATCAAAAACTGACAACTCATGCACTTTTTCTGCACATCAAAAAGACGTCAAACTCAGGGCGCCTGATACACTATATAGTCCACTAGAATGATAAATGAAGACACTGCAAAGATCACAGTGGTTTATATATGGAAAGTATAATGGGCACCCAGGTAGCTCAGTCGGTTAAGCATTTGGCTGTTGATTTCAGCCCAGGTCTGGATCTCACAGTTGGTGGCTTCGAGCCTGTGTGGGGCTCTGTGCTGACACCTCAGAGCCTGAAGCCTGCTTCAGATTCTGTCTCCCTTTCTCTCTGCCCCTCTCCCACTTATGTGCATGTGCTCTCTCTCTCTTTCTCTCTCCCTCCTCAAAAATAAATAAACATTTAAAAAATTTTAAAAGTATGTCAAACTGAAAAAGTTCAGTAAATGGGGTCAACTCATAATGAATTCTATTTCTCTTTTTCTCTCACAAGGTACATTGATTATGTAGTTTATGTTGTTTCTTTGCTTTGTCAGTCACATGGATCTATCATGGAATCAGAGCCTTGGGCACAAATGCCTGTTCTGCCAATTAATTTGTTCATTTATTTATCAATTCCTTAATCACGCAACAAATACTGAACGCTTATCGTGTGCCAAGCTAGGCACTCAGGACAAAATGGTGAGCAAAAGCTGGCAAGATGCCTATATTCTTGGAGATTAGAGTTCAACTACTAGAATTGATTAGCATTTGTCAAATTATTTAGCATCTCTAAGCCTCAGTTTCTTCTGTAAAATGCAAAAATGATCCCTACTTCGAAGAACTGTTGCAAGGTTTAGACAGGATAATGAGACATGTAAAGAAAGAGCACAGTGCCTTTCACAAAAGAGATACTAAAAATGCCAGCTACTTTCCCTTACCCATCCTCACCCCGCTCCTTGAACAAACACGGATGTTTAATCACAGTAAGTGAGCATCCTCAGAAAGCACCGCTATATTGCACAGCTTCAGGGTGGCACGTACTGCCGCAGACCTTATCCTCTTGCCAGGACAATGAAGATTGATGAGTAGAGGCGGGGGGGAGGCCTGAACGTGGGGCTCCATCAGGCACTTGATGGATCCTGTGATCCCTGCACCTCTCATTTTGCTTGGTTTGAGGCAAGAGGAACAGGGCCAGGAACAGCTGAGCAAACAAAGTAATCCAGATCATACTTGTGGTAACGGTGACAAACTCTACGAAATAACATCAATCATTTCAGGCAATGACTGTCTTCTCAGATTGTGTTCACATGGACTAGAGGCGGGAAAAAATAAGTGGCTGTTCAATACTCTAGAGTAAAAGCTCTTTTCAACAGGGATGGCTTTGTTGTTTTCCTATTACTCACTGTATTTTATCCAGAATACTCACTCTTCTTGTTCCACCTTCACTTTCAGCATCATAAAGCTGACAGAGCAGGCTGTGAAACCAATTCATCGTGTGGCCTGCCCAATGAATTACATTTATTCCCCAATTCTGAAAGGTGTTCTGCACAAACACAAGTGGAACCAGCTCTTCCCTCATTAGATTATCGAATGGTGAAAACCTTGGGTTTCAGAGGAAGAAATTCCACTTGAGCAACTTGAGGGAGCATCTCGCCTCCAAAGAATCCAGTCAAGGACGTTGCGCCCCAGTTGAGATGAAGCATTATTATATTCCCCTGCTTGCTTTGTTGCAATGCCTTGCAGACAATTTTCACCTTCTCCTTCCAGCCAGTTGACAGTTACTCTGGTGCCAAAGCAATTGCTGCTGTTGCCGCCTACTGCTTTTTTCCTGGTTTAACAACACTAGTACTTTATTATTCACAGTATCATTAATTAATTAATAAGACAGTTGGTGATGATATGAAGGAAGCTGGACCCATTTCAGTTTAGATCGACACTACTCAAGACATTGGCACAATTGGTGTTTGTTCAGAAATAGTAGAGGATGGCAGGGAATCTGGGAGAGAATAATGGATGGCTAATTTGGACCCAACTAATTAGAAAATCATCATAATTTGGATAGGGAGTAAGCTAGTATTTATCTTTTTACAAGTATAAAAATGATTTCTGAAGCAGTGCCATAAGGCAGTGATTCTCAGTGGGGATAGGGAGCTATAGCAGAATCTGTTACCAAGAAGCATGCCAGGTTTGAAAAAGTATATTCACTATACCTATTTCTTACATAAGCCTGAAAGGAAAGCTGGATAAAACTTCTTGACTAGGGAGAGAGGGAATATATAGAATATAGAGTGAGAAATCAATGTAGGAGGCATGTAGAGTGGGAACAAAAAGCCAAGAAATACTTTAAAAACATAAATTAAATATTTGGAAAAGTATTTAACTTATTCATGAGAACAAACAATTTTCAAGTACTTTAGCAGCATATAGTATATATATTTAAAGGTCCTGGTTACCATGGATTTTAATAACTGGTGTAGCAAAATCTCCTTTTTTATTTTTTATTACTTTTAAGCCTAATTGGAGAAAGTACTGTGGTGTAGCAGACAGGGTGCTACCGAGATATACTGGCTTTGTTGCTATGCTGCAGTTAAATTCAGTGAACATTTTGAGAGCATACTGAGTATGTGTTCTAGGAACGGTGGGAGTTCACTTCTTCCTTGGACCCGCTTCCTCACTGTAGGTTCCAGTTACTAATACTGTATATCAACCCCCCACCCCAATTTAGTAGCATCAAACACCCTGGTATCCTGCTCATAGACAGAGCTAGGATTTTGAACAGGATATAACTCAGATTGCTTGTCTCTGTACAGCAATGACTGGGGCCTCGGCTAGTTAGCCAGAAAGGCTGGGATGGCTCCAACACTCAGGACAGGAATCATCTGCAGGTGTCTTCACTCATGTGTCTGGTTGTTGATACCTGCTGCTGATTGGGCTGTCAGGTGGGCTGTTGGCCAGAACACCTACATATGGCTTCTCTACGTGACCTTTTTGTGCAGGCTACTTTGGGTTTCTTCACAGGATGACTGCTGAGTTCCAAGAGCGAGTGTCCCAAAAGAGAGCTAGGTGGAAGCTATCCTGGAAAGACTTTTGGTATTACTTTCACCAAAGTCACACAAGCCTGCTGGGATTCAAGAGGTGGAAACATGAGCCCCATCTCTTGATAGAAGGGATGCCAAATTTGCACTGTAATGGAAGCTTATGGGACAGTAGATGTTGCTGGCAGCATATTTGGAAAACTCAGTTCTCCACAGTGCACTTCAGTTTAGCAGATGACTGCTGATGACTGGCTGAAAAAAAGTTCTGACTTTCACACGTGAAAGTCAGAGGATCTAGTGGTTTTCAAACAGCTGTAACATCATAGGGAATATTGTATTTTCTTCAAGAGACATTATGATTCCCTTCTTTCCCAATCCCCAGGAGGTGACTGGTTTTGTTTGGTAAATACTTTGAGCATCTTCTTGACTTGACAGAACATAAGGCCTCCAAAAACTCTGATTGGTAACAGTACATTTCTTGGTAATTAACTTTCTTAAGGAGAAGTCACCCTGAGATTTGCTGGGATTTGTATCCTCCCTCTACCACTTATTACCTGAATGACCTTGGACAAATTACTTACTCCTTCTTTGCCACAGCTTATCTGTCTATAAAACAGGATATAATAGTAGCAACCTTTTGCTCTTCACTGACAGCACAAAGCCTGCTTCTCTCTGTTCCTCTTTCTCTGTCCCCTCTTCCCACTCATGCACAAGCACGCATGTGCTTGCTCTCTCTCTGTCTCTCAAAAAATATTAAAAAATAGTAATCTCTTTTATTAGGCTTATTTATTTTGAGACACACACACACACACACACACACACACACACACACACAGAGAATCCAAAGCTGGCTCCAGGCTCTGAGCTGTCAGCACAGAGCCCCATGTGGGGCTTGAACTCACAAGCTGTGAGATCATGACCTGAGCAGAGGTCGGACACCCAACCAACTGAGACATCCAGGTTCCCGCAAAACACTAACCTCTTAATAGAGTTGCTTTGGAAATAAAAAGGGGTGATTAGCACTATGCTTAGAATATACCATGCACTCAATAAATGATTGCTGTTATTATTTAGGAGGGTAGCTTAAACTAACTGAAAGTATTTATGTCACTAAGTTGTTAATAATGATTGTTATTCAGTGCAATAGGAGAAATTTTGAGGAGTGGTAAGTTGGGAATGATGAAAGAGGTTTATGGCAGAAAGAAACTCTGGTGTTCAGGGCTAGTGATCTTCCTTCCCCTTCTCCACTTAGAATTTTCATTGAAACCACCATTTCCCACCTATGTGCTATGTGGTTGCATGTATCTTGAGGCTGCAATAGAGGTGCAGAGTTTTGCTTCAAATGGAGAGACAATGAGACAGAAGCAGCCTTGAAAGATCACATATTTAAATTGTTTATTACCGAGCAGCCCTTTCAGGGACTACAGTGGGGAAAGGACAGGTGTCACTCAATTTCCTACCTTTGCCTCAATCAAAGCTATTGTTAGGCCTTTTCTTTCTCCTTACTTTTAGGTTCTGCATAAAGAAACCTTTTCATCTATGATAAAAAATATTATTTGAAAGCCACTGGGTCTACAGATTCCTCCAGCTCTGAGACTTTCTGAGATCTAATTCTGTGTGTTCTTGAATATCATGCAATTGTGATCATAAACAGTCTTCCACAATTTACATTTAAAATTTTAACTTCGATACCTTGGAGCTACATGTAAATCAAAGAAAAGTTGGTAGAAAAGTCATTTTTTAGATTATTCATAGTGCAATCCATTATCAAAACAAAAGTTTATATGAATATTAAAGCTTATCATCTAATAAAATGAAAGAACAAAGAGCACATAAGAATCAGATCTCTTTTTATAAGAACAAGCTCCCTGAAACACACACCCTCATATACAACCACCACCACCACCAGATAGTTTCGCCGTATCATTAAAAGTGATTTCCATAACAGTTTTTTATAACCTTTAAACTGTAGCCACGTTTCCCAAATTTCCTTTGTGTGGTTCCAGATCAAAAGAAGACATTTATTGGGAGATGTAGGAAGTAGAATGGAGCAGCAGCCAGTTTGTATACTCTGAAGGTCAGGGTAGGGTGCTAGCCACTAGGGCAGCTCATTGATACTGTTGCTTACTTACCAACTCACTTTGTTGGTGAGGGGCAGCCCTCAGCCCCTCGGCCTCTTTAGATCCTGCCACCTCTTCTCTGCTGGGTTTTCTGAGCTCTGGGCCAGATGTGAATGCACCTCATCTAACAGATTGCCTCCATCATCAAAAAGTGGAGGCAGTGAAAGACCAGTGCAAGAGGGTCCAGTTTGGCCTTGCTCTCCCTCACCCTAAGCTCAACCCCAGAGAGAAAGGTAACAACTTTGCATAGCTCTCTTAACCAGTTCCCATAGTTGCCTACGGTCTAATCTCAATAGTAACTCCATCACTCATAGCATCATAGCAGTGTTACTTCTTTGACTGAAGCCCAACTGATAGCACCTACTATCATGTTTCTTAGTTATTTATAAACCCATACCTCTATAATCATTTCTTACTTTATCTTCTATAAATCCCAAACAGTTAAGAAGATTTTACACAGTTGAAATACACTCCATTATATAAAATCCAGAGGCACTGAGTGATCTGGCTCCTGGCTACTTCCCTGCTGGACCTTCTACCATCTTCTACTTCCACCCTAAACTCCAAACACACTGATCTCCTCAATGAGCCTCAAACCCATGGCACTATGATGTCTCATGGTGCCCTTCCTTTCCCTTCCCTTCCCTTCCGTTCCGTTCCCTTCCCTTCCCTTCCTTTCCTGTCCCTTCCTTTCCCTTCCCTTCCTTTCCCTTCCTTTCTACGTGACCCTTCCAAACTTTTCCAAATATGTCTATATTGAATTGCTCTATAACATGCACACAAATTATTTAAGTGTATGTATTTCTTTGTCTAGTGTATTATCCATTTTCCTGACCAAAATACAAATGTTATCACGGCAGAGATCTGAGTTTTATTCTCATTTGTGTTCACATTTTCCAAACACAATGCCTGAAACACAGCAGCCTCCAGTTGGTGAATAAATAAATTCAGTAGCTAAATTACTATGCTGACATATCAATCCAGGTAGGCAGGGTTGCAGACTTGGAGTCACTGTCCTCTGTTGTTGTTAAGTAGTAGTTATGTAAATTTGAACTTGAACTTGTTCTGAGAGCTATCACAAACTTGCAGGTTCATGCTCATATTCTAAATCATGTTAGAGTTTTGACTTTGGAAATTAAATTCAGGAACAAGAGCATACATTTCTTCTTCCCCCAAAACAATTGTGTTTGGTTATAGATTTCTTTTAATAGAAGTGGTAGTTAAAAAATAAAATCCTGACCAATCTTAATAGCTATCAAACTGCATATGTACCCATCTTGGTTATAATATACAGCCCAGTCCAAGACAGTTTGATAAAATGGAACCAGTGACCATTGCACATGAGAAAATATTAGTAACATTTTACTTCTTCCTGAATATTATTTATAGTCATATGCTCTTATAGAGGTGCTGAGTCCAGTTGGAAATGTAAAAAATGTAACTTCTCTCCCTGGATTCATGTAGAAACAGAAATGGTACTGTCTGATCAACCATGCTATTTCTGATGTTCTCTAGAGTCACGTATCTAGAACAGAGCCAATAAAAATGAAAAAAAAAAAATCACACATACGCCTACCTAGACATTCTCATTCTCTTTTTTTAAAGTTTTCATATCTATTTCTATTGACTATCTGCGAAGAAGCTGACTGCAGTTGGCCACTTGTTTCAAAACAGAAGGAAGAAAAGAGCTAGGTTTGCCACAGTTGTTACAGCAGAGTCAGTGACACTGAAAGCATCTTGGCTTTGGAGGCTGTCCTTGTGCATTAACCGCCCTGTTCCTGAGACACTCAATCACAGCATGTTACCGCAAACCTGTTTTTTTTCTTAATTCCATTTCGTGACAAAATAGAACCCCTTTATTTATTTGAGGAAAAAAAGTAAAAATCAGAGATAAAATATATGTTCAAAGTATTACTTAGAAACTTTCGCTGACTCCTAACCTACCTCATTTCCCCCCGTTATATATTGCATCAGTATATCTTGAACTCCCCTTTAATATAACTTAGCATATTGATTTAAAAATTAAGTACAATTAAAATAAATAAATAAAACTTAAAAAAACATTTAAAAGGGAGCACTGGCTTAGTAGATTAAACATCTGACTGTTGATTTTGGCTCAGGTCGTGATCTCACAGTTCAGTTTGAGCCCTCCTTCGGGCCATGCATGGACAGTGCAAAACCTGCTTGGGATTCTCTCTCCCTCCCTCTCTTCTGCCCCTCCTCTGTTCATGCTCTCTCTCCCCAAATAAATAAATTAAAAAAGAAAGTTTTTAAAATTCTCTCTTCCATATGAGAGTGTGAATTCTTATGGGGACTCTAGTAAGGAACTGTGTTTTCTCTTATTTACTTCTGTGAAACCATAGATATATACAGTGCTTGACATACAACATGCATTCAATAAATGTTTGTAAAATAAAAGAACAATATATTACCAGCATGGCTCATTTTTACCTACATTTTCCCTTTCATACCTTCATTTCTACGTGAAAATAGAGAGATGAAAAATCAAGCACTTGCAAAGTTTTCAGATTATCGTCACAGATGTTATGAGACCAGAGCTGACACATAACAACATTCCATAAATGCAGATAACATGATGATAATATTGTGGTTTTCAAATCCAAGAAAACTGTACATATTAAATGTTTGACAATATGCTGAGTCTACAAAGTGCGTATTTATCTTAACACTAAGATCATTGGAGAGGTCTACTTCCTTATAGCATGACTCTTACTTCATTGAAGATGAAAAAACACATCAATTCTTCAATAAAACTTTTAGTATCACTGAAATTATCTTGAATGTTTTCTCTGACCTCTTTTTTAAACTTTCAGCCTTAAAAATAAGTAGGATACTTGGTAGACTTAGAGAGGTGAAGAAGTGGGACAAGTCAGGATATGGTAATTAATCATACCAGTAATTAATCATACCACCTAGGGCACTGCTTCCAAATTTGGCTAAAGATAAGAATCACCTGGAGCATTTGATAGAGAAAAGAGAAAGATTACTGGCTGCAACTGAAACCTACTGAATATGAATTCTAGGGGTAAGCAATATATTTAACATTCATCCCTTAAGGATTCTTATCACCAGCCAACCTAGGATGGATGGCTCAAGGTAGCCCAGGCTTGGGGGTAAACCCTGGAAGTTGTCCAATAAATAATGAAGGACATAGCACTCAGAGCACAGATAATCAAGGCAGGCAGGTCTGTAATAATAGGAAGGAACAGAACAAAACAGGTTTTATAAATTACCATAATATAATCACAGGGATTGTGATAAGAGGAGATATGAGTTCTAGTCAGATAAACTAGTTCCTTTATTTTTTTTTAACAAGACTGTGTAACTTTGCTTTGCTTTCTAATACCTATTATAGGCATTCTATCCGTGTTTCCAGTTTTTAGTTCTGCTTACAATGGACTGATGAGTTTGAATCAGCTAGTCTGTCAAAGCCAGACAGAAAGTCAACAGGCTAGCTCTTGGCCTCTAAGATGTTCACCAGCAGGTCACGGGGATGAGGTTGAATGGAAGACCTCTGTTCCTATGGCTAACGTGGCAAATAAAAGGAATGGACACAGTCTCAGAAAAATCAAACAGATAAACAGATTTATTTCTTCTCAGGTTAGCAAAACTATGACTTATAAATGGGAGAAACATGAAAAAATGACCAGATTTTTGGAACTCCATTTTAGGGCAGGGCTTTCTTTGGCCTCAGTAACAAGACCAAAACCCAATTATCAGAATGTGGCTATGCTCTGGTATCAACGTGTTACAATTGACTGTGGGGTCATTCATGTTTTGGGGGTAGTGGTTCTTCAATTCCCCATAAGCACCTGGATGATTCGGAGGCCTAGCCTGACATTGTTTCCACAGGTAAGGATCAAGTGGCATCAGTTCTGAATGATTAAGAAGGCACGGCCATGGACTATAGGAGATTTGTTTTTAGTTGATAATAGCAGGTAGTCTGATGTTTTATTAAAAGGGAGAGATTTGAATAATAAGCTGATTGTGTAGTGACAGACAACCGTTTTGCTTAACTGGAATTTACAATAAAAAATAGTCAAGAAGAACTCCCGGGATCCACCACATCAAAGATTCACTCAAGTAAAGAAGGGAACCTCTAAGACTGAAGTGCCCTAATTAACATAATGCTTATTAATTATAGACTTCAAAAAGCTTTTATTTTCAAAGTTTAGAAGCACTGCTGATGACCTTAATATGTCTTATTATGCATATCTTTACCTCACTTTGCCACTGGGGAAGAACAAATTTTAACTCTGATCTGCTAGCTCAAGGTATTAAATAAACGAGCATTTTAAATTGATGTTTCCTAGGTCACTTTTTTCCCCCCTTTGAGTGTGTGAAAGAAACAAAACAAAAAAAAAAAAAAAAGAAAAAAGCAAAGAGTTTTCAAAAACTCCTTTGCCCTTCCTAGAAAAGAATTACTTGTAAGATTCTCTGTACTGTATCCTATCCATTCTAGGCCTTATTGTGCACAATGCTAAAAAAATGAAGGGTGAACAAAAGAAACAGATCAGAAGGCGATCTACATTTAAAACAGCAGAAGATTTTACTTGTGGCAGAAAGAGAAGGAAGAGAGGGTGTATCATTAAAAACAGCTACTATTTGCTGGGCTCACTTATAAATATTGTATGGGTATTAAATCAGCTCATTTAACTTCATGACAATCCTGAAGGTAGTGTAGGAGACACGATCTTTCCTCTATTCAGCATCCTATTTCCCACTTCGTTCTCATTGAGAACACTTGAATTTTGTTTGGGGGCAATGTGCCAATTGAAACTACTGACCTTACAATCTTCTCATACTACAGTTCTGGACAATGAGGTATAAGTGGACCTCAACTGGGGATTCACAGGGAATCCCCTTCCCTTCCTCTTCTCTTCCCTTGCCTGCGAGATGAACATGGTGGCTGAAGATGCAGCAACCATCTTGTGAAAGTGAGAGAAGGGTCCATAAAATTATAGAGCATAGGCCCTGGTACTGAGTTCCCAAATGAAGGTCAAGCACCACTTCTTACCAGACTTCTTGCTGTATGAGAAATAGATAATCAGATCGTATGAGCAATGGATTACTTTTTCCTGCAACTGAGTTCATTCCTCATTACAACTGGTAGCCATCCTCACTATACAGATGAGACAATTGTGTCACAGTGAGTTTAAATAATTTGCCCAACATTACACAAGGTAAAAGGTGGAGATTAGAGTGATGAGGGTGCTTGGTTGGAATGACTTGGATAGATGAATTTTAAAGCTGGCCCTGGGGGAGGGGAGTGCTTGGAGAGCATCTCTAGGGATTGCGTAAGATACTGAGAGTGATATTGTGGGAAAATAAAAAAATTTTTAAATGTTTTGCTTTCTATTGTAAATATACCTTCTCTTTGGTATTTCCTTTAGAGAGACTGTGATAATGATTTAGATGGATTTTATTTACTTATTGGTTGTTGAACTATGGTTCATATTTTAATGATATGTGAAAATCACTTATGCATGTCTGGCACATTTAAAGCATTAAAAATACTAGTTACTATATTATTAATATAACAGTGACATTCAGGAAAATACTGTGCAGTTTTCGAGAAAACCAACCTGACTGTGGGTTAAACAAAGTCCTCTGCTAGAGTTTATCTGTGACTTACAAGAGAAACCCTTCTAGAATATGTCTATTTAATGCCAAGATTCAAGTAGAAAACAACCCCCCCCAATATGTACATGCACACACACACACACACACACACACACACACACACATACACACATACCATATCAGTTATTTGTTTTCAGAAACCTGACCACACTTATCCAAATTAAAAAAATGAATTGGGGCACCTGGGTGGCTCAGTCGGTTAAGTGGTCTGACTTCAGCTCAGGTCATGATCTCGCAGTTCGTGAGTTTGAGCCCTGTGTCAGGCTCTGTGCTGACAGTCAGAGCCTGGAACCTGCTTCAGATTCTGTGTCTCCCTCTCTCTACCCTTCCCCTGCTCATGCTCTGTCTCTCTCTCTCTCTCTCTTTCTCTCAAAAATAAACATTAAAAAATGAATTAATTTTAAAGTATCTTCATTTCAAATTTTCCTCACTCTTGGAAGCACAAGATAGTTATGATTATAATTTCATATTTGAAGATATGGTAGAATCTAAGGCATTAATGATTCAACAAATGTTAACGAGTGCCTATGTATGTGAAATCTTGTAAGTAACAGGTAGGCTATTTTATTTTATTTTACCATGTATTTTCTTCTTATATAACATTAGATTCTATTTTATTTTAATGTTAGGCTTAAATAAAGATATAATTGATGCATATGATTTCCTGCTCAGAGGGAGGGAAATTTCTTATGGAAGTATCATCTTTTGAGCTGGAGATGAAAGAACACATTATGCACAAATAGATGTTAAAGTAGGGATAGGAATGAAATGCATTCTAGATTGAACAAACAAGAGATGGGAGAATGCTCAGCAAATGTTAGCTGTTGTGGATACTGAATTGCAGAATATTTGTAAAGACATACTAGATTATTCCTAGGAACGTTAAGGTCTTAGTTTAATTTTTCTTTAATGTTTATTTTTGAGAGAGAGACACACAGAGTGCGAGCGGGGGAGGGTCAAAGAGAGAGCAAGACACAGAATCTGAAGCAGGCTCCAGGCTCTGGGCTGTCAGCCCACAGCCCAAAGTGGGGCTTCAACTCACAGTGAGATCAGACCTGAGCTCAAGTCAGACTCTTAACTGACTGGGCCACCCAGGTGCCCGAAGTATGATCTTATTTTAGCATAAAGATAGGACTTGAGTTTTTTTGGCAGTTGTGGAAAATAACCACATTAATCTTTTAGGAAAAAGACATACTTCTGGTAGTAAATATGACAGATTTAGCAACTGGGAGATGAGTTGTAGGAACAATAACCTCTCTACTTGTTTATGCACAGTTTTGTTACAGCTGATTGTGCTCCTAAATAATATAGAGGGCTACAGTAAAGTCCATTTTTACTGAGGAGAAAATTGTGGCTCAATGAGTTTGAACAACTTGCCCTAAATCTCACAGGTAATAAGTAGAAAGAATGTAGAAAAGATAAGATAGTAAGTATTTTTGAGATGTATAGTGTTAAAATTAGCATGCAATCAGAAAAAATAGTCTAAAAAGGCTGACTAAGAATTTGGAGAATTTTATAGGAACTGACAGGACATTCAAAGAACATCCAACCTGACCTGGACATTTACATTCTTGGGGAATAATACAGGAGACGTATTTTTCTGGAGAAGTCTTCCACGTTTGGAGCATGGTGAGAGGTCGCCACAATGCAGAAATGACCAGCGCGCAGGTGAAAGCCAGAAGATACGTGTGAGTCCAAGTGTGGAACAAGAGATACAAAATGGAGGAAAGAACCAGGAAATAGAATCTGGGACCTTTGGGAATGGCGACATATAAAGGGATAGCAAAACGAAATCCTTAAAAATGTCAATGGGCAAATTATGGCTTTCCTTCTTCTGTGACATATGCTGCATGATGAAGTAGATTAAATATGGCTGCTTTTGTTAAGACAGAAAAGCATCACTTTTTCTGATTATATTTTCATAGAAGTACGCTTCTAAATTAGCTTTCAAAGTAGCTCATCTTAAACCGATCCAATTTTCCACTGAAAATTGTGCTCTGATTTCCAGGAGACATTGGCTAAAAATGAGGAAATATCTACATAATAAGAAGATATATTTGCAATAAATTATCTCATATGCTCAAGAAAATAAAGAAAACAAAACAGAAAGAAACCACATTTTTTACAGAGATTCATTAGGGTATGTCATGATGGGACTATCTCGAGAAAGCAGGTATTTTGTCCTGACAAACCTAACAGTCTATCAAGGAAATTGTGGTTGAAAGCAAACCATACTGAAGAGCTGTGTCCTAGCTCTAGCCCTCCCACCCTCGTCTCCTTTCCTTCATCTCCTTCAAAATAATTCTTAGAAATTGTTCCCGGAACTAAAACCTCCTCTTCCATTTCTATATGAGGCACAGAGAATTTCTCCCAGCCTGGCTTTGAATACTTAATTTCTGGACACATCTGTTTCTCTTCAGGAGTTAACTTTTAAAAATAACCTTTCAGAAGATGAAAGGGAGGCATGAACATTTTTATTTTCTTGAAGACTCTCCTTTCTCTTCTCTCGGGAGACAATTGCACCCGGGAGCCATCTCATTCACTTTAAGCCACAGCTATTTGTTTCATTTAAAAAGATAAGGAAGAGGAAAAAACAAAATGGTTTGTACACAGACGCAAAACTTAAGCAGGTTTTCTTTAATTCGTGCCAATTAGTTGACCACTGGAGTCTTAAGTTCCTGTTTGGTTCAAAAAACTTCTCTACGCACTCGCCAAACATAAATCTCAAACTCATCGTCCAAGCCTAACTTTCATCTTTACCACTTTGCTTTCCAACATTTGTACTTTCTCACTTAAAATTAAAGAATAAGGGGAATAATTACAAATATAATTATGTAGTGAAGGGACTGTTTATGTGGTCTGTAGTTAATTACAGAGGCCCCATTATTCTTCCTAAGTCAACCCTTGTACTCTCTTCCCGTGTCTTTTAAGGAAATTACTGAAAACTATTACAACAAATTGATTCTCATGTAATTAGTAGATTCAGATCAGATGATTTACCAGATTGTAATGAATTGGATTACAATTTACCCTCCCATAACACTTGTGCTTTTAAGCATTTGGGGGACTCTTGGGACAATGATATGCTTTGTTTTTATATTAGTCATCCCACATAAAGCTCCTTATAGAGCCTACAAGGCAAAGAAGAGATTACTAACTTCTAATCATTTACTGGAATGACAGCTGTGGTGGTCCAGATTAGCAGTCATAAAAGTTTACCCCTTAGGTTCTTTTGTTTTTCTGCCTAAGTGGAAATAATAGTGATAATTTGTTTTTATAAACAATAATATTGTTTCATTACTCTCTTCTCTTTCTGTCTCCTCTTCCTGAAAGGCAGCCAGGTTTGGGCCCAGCTGAAGTGGGTATCAGATTCCAGTGGTAGCCATCTGGTGTCAAGGCCCATATGAAGAGGGTGTCTCAGCTGTGCAGCAGGCCAATGGGGTCAGAAGGTTAACTGTGTGAAATCTAATAAACGGGAACTTCAGTAAAGTAGACTTGGAATGCTAGAAGGGGAGGCTGGAAGGGGGAGCCAGACCACTCAATGCGAATTACAGGAAGAACTGTCAATTACAGACCCCTAGAGAACAATCCTCAACAGGAAAGAATCCTCAGTTACAGGCCCCCAGAGGGAAAGGCACGCATTACATTTTCTACAGGAAATTGACTAACCCTGCAACTCAGCCAATGAGAAATCATTATCCCCCTGAACTCTTACTTTTCTCCAACGGACTTTCATTCAAAACAGTCCTTCCCAACTTCCTCTTTCTCCATAAAATAATGTTCCTCTCCTTTGTTGGACTCGCCTATGGTTTTGCCATAGCTTACTTTTGCCAGATTGCAATTTTCTGCAATTCGCAAATAAAACCACATTTGCTGGTTAAATAACTGGTAGTTTTATTTTTTAAATTAACAATTTTATGCAGGGGATTGAGCAAATAAATACATATATTGAGAGATAATGGGGAGGGGTGCTTTTCTCACTTGGAGAAGGGAGAGGCAAATACGGAAACAGAAAAAACTAGAATGAATATTCTTTGTCGGATGTGAATGAAAACTATTGGTGTGAATTCCTGATTTCAGTACATAAAGATAAATATCAAAATAAATATAGATATAAATGTTCGTGCCCAGTGGAAGGCCCTGGCTACAATACCTCACTAGCAATGAGCCTACTTAGCATTTAGTTTCTAAAAAAAAAAAAAAAAAAATCTACTAAAAGGATCAGGGGAGGGGTGCCTGGGTGGCTCACTTGGTTAAGCGTCCTACTCTTGACTTTGGTTCAGGTCATGATCTCACAGTTTGTGACTTGGAGCCCTGTGTTGAGCTCTGTGCTGACAGTACAGAGCCTGCTTGGGATTCTCTGTCTCCCACTGTCTCTGCCCCTCCTTTGCTTGCTGTCTCTCTCTCTCTCAAAAATAAATAAATTAACTTTAAAATAAAATAAAATGATCAGGGGTTCTTGGAAAATGGCTGATTACAGGGCTGCAGCATTTTGTTGTTCCAGAAAGTAGCGACATGTCCAAAGAAAATGGGGACATGTCAAACAGACTTAAAAGCCAGATTTAAGGTTCTGCCACTAACTAAATCTGGGACAATTTAAAAAACATTTTTTAAACTTATTTTTGAGAGAGAGAGAGACACAGAGTGTGAGTGGGGGCAGGGTCAGAGAGAGAGGGAGACACAGAATCTGAAGCAGGCTCCAGGCTCTCAGCTGTCAGCACAGAGCCCGATGTGGGGCTCGAACCCACAAACTGTGAGATCATGACCTGAGTGGAAGTCAGTTGCTTAACCAACTGAGCCACCCAGGTGCCCCTAAATCTGGGACAATTTGATGAACAATAAAAATAATTAAAGCAGTGGGTTATGATCAATCAATTGAATAAGTGGTTCTACAAAATATAAATAAATTAATAAAGGGAGTGGAGAAGTTTTTCCTTTGAGTACAATGCCAAGTTAATGAATGTAGAAGAAATGACATACATAGAAAGTCACTGCATGACAGCTATCATCATAAAAGATAACTCAGGAAAGAATGGTTACTAGATGCTATAACTAGTAGGTGAAAGTGTTATAAGGAATGGGATTTTACATAATCTCGAAGTTTCTACTCACAACAATCCTTATTGTTTACACAGAGAGGGTAATATTACAGTGAGGAAACCTGCAGGCACTGTCTTAAGTGATCACAGCTAACACTACCTCTAATGGGACAGATCAATACCACTGTGCCACCCACGATTCAGTGACAAGTTGGCATCACTTGTGTGATCTTCCAGCCAATATGCATAACCTGGGTCTAATGATGTGGAATCCCTGGACAAACCCAAATTGAGAAGCATTCTCCAAAATGACTGCTTTTCATCTTTACAAATGCCTCAGTCAAATAGGTCAAAAACTGAAGAATATTCCAGACTGAAGGAAGTTATAAGGACATGACAAATGGGTGCAACCTATGATCTGGGATTGGAATTTTAAGAAAAAAAGGCATCATTGGGAAAACTGATGAAACATAAATGAGCTCTGAAGGTGAAGGTTATGTGGAGGTTATCTGTATGGTTCTTGGAAATTTTCTGACATTTTGATATTTTTTTCAAAATGAAGGTAAAAAATATTAACATAGTATCATCGGTATGACTCTGTCCTTTATACATGAAAAGGCTACTAAAAATGGGTACTGATCAACACCACTCTACTGTCTAGTAGAGCATAAATTCTGTGAGAACAGACACCTTCTATATCTTGTGTATTTCTAGCTGGGCCTAACAGATAGCTGTCAAGCTTAATAGTTCTGTGAATAGCTAGATAAATAGTACTTCCTCATAAAATACTCAATGAACAAGTGAGTTGACAGTATGTAGAATCTATACTTAGGATTCTTTTGTTCTCATTTTGGTAGTGAAAAGCAATCACCATTCTATTGCTGTCCTTATGGAAGGAGAAATACTGCATCCTAGTTTGCAATGTGTTAGAACACAGATCCAGAATGGAGGCTGCCTGGGTCAGAATCCTCGCTGTGAATTTCAATGATGTATGTGAAAGCCTGTGAAAGACAATTTTGTTTCCAAGCCTTGGTATCTTTATATGTGAAATGGGATGGTAAGAGTACTAACCTCTCAGTGTTCTGGGTGTTTGTAAGGGAGATAAATATGATAGATACAAAGGAGCAAGAAAAACACAGAAGAATTCACCCCTGCTGGTTTTAAGGTATGTATAGTCTCGGGGCGCCTGGGTGGCTCAGTTGATTGAGTGTCCTACTTCAGCTCAGGTCATGATCCCACAGTTTGTGGGTTCGAGCCTGCATCAGGCTCTGTGCTGACAGCTCAAAGCCCGGAGCCTGCTTCAGATTCTGTGTCTGCCTCTCTCTGCCCCTTCCCCACTCATGCTCTGTCTCTCTCTGTCTCTCAAAGATGAATAAACATTAAAAAAAAATTAAAAAAAAGATATGTGTAATCTCTCTCCTTTTCCCTCTCCCTCTCCCACTCTCCCTAGTTCTCTCTCCCTCTCCCTCCCTCCCTCCCTCCTCCCTCTCTCTCTCCCTCTCTCTCTACACACTAACATTACACAGAGGGTATCTAAATTCTTGTGGTCTAGTCACTCACAAAGGGGCAATCACAAATAAAACAGGAAGGGAAATACTAATACTAATACTAACATTTATTCATTAATTCATTTGTTTATTTCTTATTCATTATTTGTTGAGTGACTACTATGTGCCAAGCACTGTTCTAGACATGAAAGATGTAAGTGTTATATCAGAACAAAATACTAAAATTCAGTTGGCCTCAAACTATATAGTGTGTACAGAAGCCATGAACTCAAACCACAGTGTGCATAGAAATCATGACCTCAAACTATAGTATGCATAGACACCATGACCTTCAACGACACTGCATGTAGAAATCACTATAAGAGGTCCTGATCCTTTTGTCTGGATGGGGCTCAGGAAGATGCACATTTAATAAGCACTTATAGATGCTCAGCACTATTAGCACTTCTAATAAGCACTATTACACATTACGAGTGATTTTGAAAATGTATTTACCATGATCTCATTTAATCCTTACAGCAGTCATAGGAATTGGGTACTGCTATTATGTTTTATGGGTGAGCAACCTGAGACAGAAATGGGTGTCTTGATCTTGGTCATAAAGCTAGCATGAGGCCAGTTCAGGGCTTGACCAGTTTTGTCCAAAGCTAAAGCCAGCTCTATGCTAGGCTGCTGCCTTAACAATTTCAGGAAGCAGAGCCATGGACTTTAGCATGTCTTGTAGCAGCTAGTGCAGCGGGCTGGCTCAGTGAACAGGCACAGAACGGCTGGGGCCCGGTGCCTATCTTGAGTCCAAAGGTGTATCCACATGATGACTCCTGATAAGTGAGCGTGTTCAACTGAGGTTCATGAACACGAAAAGTTACTGATGAAAACTCAAAAAGAAAGGTCCTAAAAATGATTATTAAATGACAGATGAATGTTGCCTGCAATAAAACAAAACACAAAAAACGAGGAAAAGACAACATTTTTCTGAACACTATACAGAACCAAAGTATTTTTTTTAAATTTTTTTAACATTTATTTATTTTTGAGACAGACAGAGACAGAGCATGAATGGGGGAGGGTCAGAGAGAAGGAGACACAGAATCTGAAACAGGCTCCAGGCTCTGAGCTGTCAGCACAGAGCCCGACGCGGGGCTCGAACTCACGGACCGTGAAATCATGACCTGAGCCGAAGTCGGCCGCTTAACCCACTGAGCCACCTAGGCGCCCCAGAACCAAAATATTTTAATCCCCTACACATCAACACTCATAACATGTTCGTCTTCAGTGCAGAATGGTGTGGGGAAGACAATGTTCGCAAGAAACTGAGGGTCCACCTGCCTTAGTCACAATCTATACAGTAAAATTGCAACCTCGACTGCTTTATGCCATGGTAAAACCTGACAGTATCCATGCCAAGCGGCTTTCTATACACAGTTCTTTCCCATCTCTGGCATTCTTGTTACCAGTAAACAAAGTATAGCCCAAAGCTGGATGGGTGGAGAACACTTGATGCTGAAATTCATTATTTTTGGTCTCTTTCTCTGCTTCTTTACACAAAACTCTACATAAATATATGTCCCTCTTGGCCTCTCTCCCAGTCCCCTTTTGTCAAAGAGCCATCATTTTTAGCTTCTAATGAATCAGAGGTCTTGTCTTCAGAGAAATTCAAGAAGCTTTTAAGTTGGTCGGTTTTGTACTTCAGTCATGATAGCCACAAGCTAAAAACGTGTACGAACTGTAGAAACAAGCCCTAGATGAAGTTTCTGGAGTTAATAGTGAGGATGCCATTCACACTCAAGCCTAGTTGCCAAGCCCTTCTTCTAAAATATATCCTGATGGTAAGGAGTCTGCTCTGAAAGTCTTAGGAAGGATGTAGGAAGGGAAGTTTGGCATTTACTCTGAGACATAGTTTCTAAAACACCAGAATCACCTGTGGTATGTGTTAAAAGCGAAGATTTTTAAGCTCCTCCACACAAACGAATCATGATTTCTAGGAATTTTTGCATTTTTAATGCGCACTCAAATATGAGCCCTCAGCACTAATAGTTGATGCATATTACTAACAATGTTTTGTGAGCTGAAGGCTGTAATCAGGATGTCATGCCTCTGCTTTAAGTCTCTATAACAACAGCAAAAATAAAAACAAGTTACATGTTTGCCATCGTATACTATAGTCCAGATATATATGTGCTAGGTGCTATATATTTCACTGAATTCTTAAAACACTATGGCCCATGTACTAATTTTTTTCCTCACTTATAGATGAGAAAAATGACAGTGAGAGAAGTTACGTAAACTGTTGAGGGTCTAAGAGCCAATCCATAGGACAGCTAACTTTGGAAGCAAGGACCGCATGACTCCTAAAAACATACACACTCTCAAATGCTATATTCCAGGTAAAAATTTATAGTTAAAAACACTTGGCAATTTACTAATTGCAAAGGGTTCTGCAAATAATAAGAAACACACACACACACACCTAGCTAATACTTGGTCTTTGACCCCCGTTTCTGATATCGAGCTCCCAAATGAGTGTCATTTCCTGGGTGATAGGAGTGTCTCACACCCAACGCCCAAATCCCTAGAATTTCTTGGATGATAGGAACATTTTTTTGTTCTAATGAGGTGGTTCTTGGTGGGCTCCTACATGGAACTTTCAGGAGCACTGCCCCGTTTCTTCTTCCAGAGAGGGGAGACGGGCAGGAATATGACAACAATGAATCATGCCTACATGGTAAAGCCTTCATAAAATTCTTAAACTAGGAGGACTGGACAGCGGCCAGGATAGTGAAAACATCTATAGGCCAGGGGGTGGTACACAGGGTCAGAAGCTCTTGCACTACGGACCCTTCCAGACCTTGCCTTTATTATCTCTTGATATGGCTGTTTATTTGCATCATTTCTCATATCCTTTATTATATAATAAACTGGTAAATGTACTTAAGTGTGCCCTTGAGTTCTGTGAGCTATTCAGCAAGTGACTGAAACAGGAGGGAGTTGTGGGAAGCCCTGATTTGTAGCCAAGTCAGACAGAAGTGAGGGTAACCTGGGAACCCACTACTTACAACTGATATCTCAAGTTGGGGGCTGTCTGGTGGGACTAAGGTCTTAACCTGTGGGGTCTACACTAACTCCAGGCAGTTAGTTTCAAAACTGTTTGCTGTGGAAAACCCATTCACCTGGGGTCAGAGGGTTGTCAGTGTGGTAGCAAGCAGTGTGAGAATTCAAAAGAAACAGTGAGTTTTTTCTTACATGGGTGTTTACTTGCATTACCTCTTTTGATTTTCATCAGAACTGAATGGACTAGGAAGCTATTACTAATTCCCTCTTACAGAGAGCCTTAGCTGTAGAGTGTCCCTACATTCAGGAATTGGTTTTGCTAAGACCAAGTCTCCAGATTTCTATTGCCCCAATCTCTGGCAGCTTATTTGTTTCATTACCCTATCTAGCCGGCAAAGAGCTTTTAGTTCCTGCTTTCAACCAGGGTGCTATTACACTTTACTTTCAGTAGCTAGCTGCCAGCTGAGCTATTGGTAATAGGCCTATTTGAGAGCATTTGGTGATGACATCTTGACCATGCTGTTTGGCAGGTGAGAAGAATTACTGAAGATGGTAAGAGCCGCCAGAAAAAAAAAAAAAAAAAAAAAAAGAAAGAAAGAAAGAAAGAAAAAACTAATAAGGCATTGTTCACATTTGGAATGGCAACATCTTGCTCTTATCTCCAGATAAATGATTCTCATTTCATTTTTGAATCTGGAGCTAGTAACACTGATTTTGAAAATAAACTTCAGGATAATCTGAGCCCCCGGACCTCCAATGCCATTTTCAAAGCTAATGTTGCTTTCTTCTTATCTGGCCGACACCAGGTGTTTCACAGGGAATGTGTAACATCTACTCTTCCATTTGTAATAATTTAGCATTACCTGAAATATTTGAAAAGGGCCTTATGATCATTTTAGCTCATTACTTCTCACTAGCCCTGAGGTAATTCAGCACTGAAGTCATCAGGTAGATATTATTAGAGCTATTAATACTAATAATAGCAATAAGTTTAGAGCTATTGTCATTTTGGCAAACGGCCTGAACCCTGAGGAGCTAAAAGTGATGATTGTCGATCTATAGGTTTAAAAAAATGGTTTAAATCATATTCAGACTACAGGGTCTAAAGATGCTGGGGGAATTTTCTGCAGGAGATTCAACTTTATATGCAAAGAATGATGGCCAGCTTCCTCAGATAGCTCATTACAATGCATGTCAAAGCATAGAAACAACAACGAAATAATACTATACCAGAGAATCATTGTAACAGGGTCACTGTCACGTGTAGATCTACAACAAATCTACACTGGATGCCACTTAGTAGATGTGTTCTCATCACATGGGAAAAGTATTTACAAATAGATGCAAACACATACATGATTCTACTTAGAATATAATTTAAACTTCAAGCCCTGGCTTCTAAGTCAGTATGACCTGTCTTCTCCTATTAGTTTATCTACTGATTACCTAATTAAGCCACCATAGTCTCCTCCCTGATTCTTTAACTTTGAGGCTCGTGCTGGATACAGGACTTTTGAATATGCTTTTAATATTCCCTAAATTACTTCTCCGCCAGATTGTTGCATGACTGGCTCCTTCTTCTCAAGCAGAATTCAACTCAAGTGCCAGTCTCAGAAAAGCCTTTGCTGACCATACTAGCTAGAGAGGCCTTTATGACTTCTGTGTGACTGTTCTTTTTCCTTCATAGCACTTATTGACACCTGAAGTTATCTTATTTACCTGTTTAGTTCTTATGTATCCTTCCACCTTGGCCACTGGACTGGAAGCTAAGCAGAGAGTTTGTCTATTTTGTTCCCCCATGTGGAAGAGAGGTTCTGGCAAAAATTAGGTGCCTGATAATTATCAAAAAACAAAAAACAAAAAACAAAACTAATATTGACTGGATCCATAAGCCAGGCACACACTGTCCTTAGTGACTCGTATGTATTAATGTATTTATTCCTGACAACAACCCTGTGAGTTAGATATTGCTATAGACTGGATATTTGTGTCACCCTCAAATTCATGTTGAAATCCTAACTCACAGTGGTGGTATTAGGAGGTGTGGGATTTTTGGGAGGTGACTAGGTCATGAAAATGGAGCTCTCATGAATGGGACTAGCTCCTTTATTAAAGAGATCCCGGAGAGCTAGCTTGCCCACTCTGCCATGTAAGGACACATTGAGAAGACAGCCATCTTTGAAGAAGTGGGCCTCACCAGACACCAAACCTGTATGGCACCATGATCTTGCATCCTCCAGTCTCCAGAATTGTGAGGAGTTAATTTTTGTTGTTTATAAGCCACCCAGTCTAGGATAGTATGATAGGACAAGATAGGATTCAGTAGGCAGAGAGGGAAAGATTAGGACCTGATGTCCCTGGGTGGCTTATAAACCATATAAGAAACACATATTTTGGAATAATGCTGGGAGGGTCTGGACACAGCCAACCCCTTTGGGCTTAAGGTTCCTCTAAAGAATATAACAGACACCACCTACTCCCCCTCAGCTTCCCCTCAGGAACTTGACCATCAAAATATCTAACTAAAAATAAGTGGTAGACCATAAAAAACGATATGGCCACAGACCACCCCTCATACAATGGAATCAAGCCAATCAGGAATGGACAAACTAGTACCTAGAGTTATCAAGCCAATAAAGGCAGGACCTGAGAAGGAACAAGGGGAAAGGGAAGGGAGGATCAACCAGAACTTATAAAACAAAGACCCTTGCCTATTGTCATGGGCATTCACTTTCAAGTGTGCCCTCTCTGTAAAGAGAGCTTTCACACTATTCTTCCTTTCTGATCTTATACTCTAATAAACTTTTGCCCACTGCTCACCTTGTGTCCACCTCTTAATTCTTCGAAGCGGCAAGACAACGAATCCTGGGTATTGAGCCAAAAAATCCTGCGATAGTAGTTCATTAGAGCTGTGCAAATGAAACCACTTAAAAGCATGAAGTTGAACAAAAATCAAAATGGCTGCACTAATGCTCCAGCAAAACTAGATTATAAACTAAGTAACCTTTCTCCTCTTTTCCACAAACTTCTCCTTGTCCCTTCTTAGTCTTTTGTTTCAGGAACCCAGTACCTGAAAACATGACAAGGACAAAGGAGGCTGGCAGCATGGACACAATTCCTGTCAAAACCAGCTAGATCCTGTATTTCCCTATAAAACCCCCAGCCCCTTTCTCCGGGGGCTTGAAGTTTTTGGAAGACCTCAGCCTGCCGCAGCCTCCTTTGCTTAGCAAAGCAATGAAGATATTGTTCCTCTTTATCCCAAACTCTGTCTTCTCATTGTATTTTGGCTCCAAGGTGTGGAAGTTGGTTTCTGACAACACAAATGGACTAAAACAGCTACTACTATTGTCCTTATTTTGCAGATGAGAAAACTGGGTAACAAAGAGTCTAAGCTGTTGCCTTAAGTTTTGCAACTGGTAACAGAACAAGGATTTGAACCCATACAGTCTGGGTAGGAACACACCAGCACAATTAAACTCAGGCTGAATACATCAGTGAAATAATGTACAGACACACGGGATTACACACGCGTATACAATATGTTCATACATTTATACGAAAACATACACACTCATGTATTTACACAAGTGTACTGCATTTCCAGAAGTTAAAACAGAATTGTGGTGATGCATCCACGGGGTACGTATCTCTTCAGGTCATCTGATAAGAGCAATGGATATTCATTGAGAGGATGGGAGGAACCAAAGAAAGGACTACCAAGATATCAATATTAACCACATTGGTCAGGAAGTTCTAATGTAACTGACAAGATACCTAAATGCCCCAAAGGGGTCAAGATGAGGTGGAATCATTTATAAAACACAAAATGATGGCCCAAATAAATGTAAAGTTACAGAAAATAGCTAATCATTTTAAAAATAAACTTGCAAAAATAGCAAGCTTCATCATAATATAAAAGTAACGGAATTAGAGGATCTAAATGTTAAAAAATCTTAAAGATCACTTCATTCAATGATTCAAAAGTTCCATGGTTTGTTATACTATTTAGAACGTTTTCATAGATGTACAGACACACACATGTATATGCATATATTTTTTCTCATTTGACCCTGATATCACATAAAAAGGCATGTAAAATTATCCTCATTTTACCAATAAACAAATTGAGACTAAAACATTTTTTGAATAGTTCGTCCAGCATTCATTTGTAGGTGGATCACTCACAAGTATGATTGGAGGAGAGAACTTCATAGAGAAAAGTATTACAATTTTTTGAATGACTGCTATGTGTAAGCATTATGTTAGATGGTTTCCATGTGCTATTTTACTTAATTATCGCAGTGATGGTTAAGGTAGATCTTACTAGCTGCCCCCACTCACAGGATCCACCTTAAAAGAGAGAACCAATTGCCAATGGTAACACAGCTATTTAATAGGGAGTGAGTGAGAATGCCAAGACAACACTTCTGACAATACAATGCAGAGCTGAAATGATGACTCCATATTCATATGTATATTTTGTACTCTGTCATTACACCCCGAGAAATTTACATTCACAGTGGCAAGTCTTAGTGAGACCTGTATGAAATACTGTCTTTGGGAAGGGGACTATGTGCAGTCAATGTTTTGGGGAATCACTTGCAAATCTATATTCTAAACATTTAGCAGGAAATTTTTATTTGTTATTCAATCAATTTTGATTTGTAAAATCTAGCAGCACAAGAAAAGATAAAAAAAATAATAAGCACCCATTTGGTGGGAATAGATTTTTAGAATAATTTCTTTATATGTAAATAATTTACAAGGTAGTTGAATAATTTTGGCTATTATATCTGAATGTTTGATGAGAAAAATCTTGCTAATTTAAAAGCTGGACTCATGCAGTTCTCACTTTTTAATACAAAATCAAAAAGCATCATGGATAATTTGCATTTGAATTTCTGCTGTAGAGTTTCAGTTATTTACTTAGAGAGCTAGGCATAGCACAGTGTGAAATCATTTATTTTCAAATTTAGCTATATCAACCATTTACAAATAATCATATAATATCCCTATATCTTCTTTCTAGCATTAATCCACTATCTATTCTAATGACATAGCTTGAAATATTTTCTCCATTTGATTAAGATACTGAAGATAATACTATAAATTCTTTTCTACTCAAAATTTGTTTTCTTCTCAGAAATCTAGTATAGATTTCATGTATCTATATATCTCTAGCTATAAATCTATCTCTCATCTATCATCTATTTATGTACCTACGTAACTACCAATCAAAATATTCTCCATTAGTTATATTTTTTCTAGCAAGATATGAAAATTGACTGCCTATATATCATCTATCTATCTATCTATCTATCTACCTACCTACCTACCTAGTCATCCTTCTTATTATAGTGGTTTAATATTCCAAAAGGAATATACCATTAAAAATAAAATTCTTCCATTAAGGAAGAAAAAAGGAATGTAATTTCTTTGAGCAAAATTTTGTTTTGATTTGAATATATGTACAATTCAAACTTTAAGCTGTCACTACTTTAAAAAAGTAAGTGGTGAAAACATGGTAATTACATAATTAATATCCCTGTTCTGTTTAAAGTAAAATAATATCATGAAAAATAACCATTATCTTCCTTGAAGGTAGAGACAAGAATATAGCCAGTATCTATTTAAAAATTTTATACACATATGCACATCTGTATTGTTAAATGACTTCTATGAAAAATATTACCTAATAAAATAGGAACTAGTTCTTAGACTTCAGAGAAAATCTGACAACCACTTGTGCATTCGTTCACAGAAATGAAAAAAAATGTCTATTTTTCCCAACACATACATGATATTTTCATTTGAATTAAAACTCTTTTCTTCCCCCATGAAACACATCTTTTTCTTACTATGGACTGTTGGATGGTTTTAATATATACATATCTCATACTCATATACAAACAACATATTTTTAGAGTAAATTGTTGGAGTACTTTCTTGTGATAGGATTATTTCTATTATTAGAGACCAAAAGGACAGATCATACGGAAAATAAAACAGAGAAAATGCACATGAGGTAAAAGATTTCCTTTTAACAAGAGATGTTTAAAGCTGGAATAGGTTACTTTGGTGGAGAAGACAGGATTATTTTCTCTGAAAATGATTAAAAATGTGAGTGAATCTCTCTGTGGGTCATTTGTGTCATTCTATTTCAAGGCAGTGCATTGATCTTTATTTTTGTTTAACAGAAATACTTCAAAAATTTTTGATCATAGAAATAAAGTGTGCTTATTATAACAGTACAAACTATTGAAAATAAAATAAAATGAACTTGGAATCCTATATCAGAGTTCAACTTTGAATATTTTAATGTTTTACATCCATGCCAATAAATGCAAGCATATTAGTTAATGAATTTCATCATACATACATTTATTCCTTCAGCAAATACTGATAATGCAATTTCTAAGGATAAGTCATTATTCTAGTCATTGAGGATAGTGAACAAAAGAGAACAGTCCATGGACCCATACAATTTATATTCTAGAGTGAGGAGACAGAAAAGAAAAAAAAAAATCAAAAAGCAAGTTCATGGTTTGACTGATGGTGATATGAGCCTTGGAGAAAAAGCAGGGCTAGGCAAGTGATGAGTTTTACTAGTTTACATGAGGTGGTCAGAGAAGGCCTCTGTAATGAGACGAAGGTGTGAAGAGGCCTGAAGGGACTGACCCACTGCCAGTGACTTGATAATTTAGAGAGGGTAAACCAGCAAAAAACCCCCAAAAAACAAAAGAACAAAAAAATAGGTGACAGCATGGTGTTTAAGGAATCCTACAGAGACTGGGTTAGATGGAAAAGAGCTCAGGAAATCCTGACTTGAATTTCTTTTTTCTATTAGACTCTAAGCTTCTCCAAACCTGTCTCTTTCTTTGATATCAACCCAATATCCTTCCCATCATAGTATCTTGCACATAGCAGGTTCATAATCTGACATCAAAGATTTTAAAGATTGAGTGCTGCTCTGAAGAATGAATTTTCTATGCAACTGTGGCCCAAAGCATCTGCTATTTATGCCCTATTTCCCAGATCTCCCATAGTGTATATATGTTATCATCTGTTGGCTTGTACAAATAAAATAAGCTGTGTTTCTTAATTGATCTTAGAGAGTATACATAATTATGCTTTTTAACTTACTCAGATTCTCATCTATGAGCCCAGAATGAAGCAACTTTAACTTTTGTGCTATTACCAGAAATATCTGGCTTCCCCAGGACATAACATATGCCATATTGCACTTCCCCTTCTTTACCAAGATGATACAAAAAACAGGAAGAACGCAGAGATGGCTTTAGATACACAAAGTTTGGATGACTCTGATAATCCATGAGTAGTCAATCCTTTAAATATATGGGCCTATCCGTATGTATTATCAAGCTTTCTACAGTGTCAATAGTTTTAATTGAATTATTCCATGTGTATAATTTAAAATGCAAAATTTTAGTTTCTAATCCTTCATAATAGCAACAGAAGGATATTAGCTCCAAATAATTTTAAATGCATGAATCACAGCAA
The DNA here is from genome assembly GCF_018350195.1 of Panthera tigris. Taxonomy (NCBI): domain Eukaryota; kingdom Metazoa; phylum Chordata; class Mammalia; order Carnivora; family Felidae; genus Panthera; species Panthera tigris. The sequence goes on along the minus strand of NC_056661.1, from coordinate 43,853,216 downwards.
ATAAACATCTCCCTTTCTATAAAGAAAAGCAACACTGAGATAACAAGATCTCTTCGGGATCTCAGAAGTTCATCTAGTTTAGTTACCTGCTTTTCAGGATAGAGTCACATTCATGTATTATTTTGGGAGGGTGATTCTGTGATTTGGCTGAGAATTCTGACCTTTAGTTAAATACATCTAGATGCTTCTTAAAAATAAAGTCTTTCCTTTGGTCTAAAACTCTTGTGATACCAAAGGACCAAAATATCACACTCTAAATGAGGAATCCAAATGGCTGAATGCGATCGTAGATGAAATTATCTCTTACCCACCATTCATTAACCAAATAAAATGATTGAATCCAAGAAAGATTAAGTTACTTGATTGGAGTCATACAAGTGTCCTATGAGAGTCAAGAGCAGAATGTGTGTCCGTGTTTCATATTTGAAAGTGAGGGCCAAAGTCATGTTAAAGTTTAGCTAATCTGAAATTATAGGCAGAAAATTTACTATGAATAATATTCGCAAAGGGAGATTCCATGTAAATGGGAAAACAAACGTTAACATGTAAATCCTGCAGCTGTCAGTACTAATTTGTCCTTTAAGCTCAGGCGATGACACGGCTCCATTCCTTATTATCTGGGGGTTTGGATATGACTGAAAAATCAATATGGAACCTCATCATCTTCCACAGTTATTGAGCGTCCACTGTGCACGTGGTGCTGAAGTAAGCGCTCTGCAGCGCAGCGTCTCCCACAAGCTGGCCCCCAGGGCCAGGGCAGCAATTTCTGCCAGTGATTTTTGCCTCAGACTAGTTTAGGGAATGTGTCCCAACCAAATAACAGCCTGTTTCCCAGCTTAAATTGTCATCAAAATTCTTTTTTAAATTTAGTGATTCCTTATCACCAAACACCATGTTCCCAAGTCTTTTAATACACATGCTTTTCCAATACTGCTGGCTGTTTATTTCGAAAGTGTCTCTGCTCAAAAGATTTTCTTAGTCAAGAGACTTTCTATGATTTCAAACAGTATACGATTTCCACTACCTAGAAAATTTTTGTTAATCATTATGCACTGAAAATGTTTAACTGCACATCACCCAGCTAGGGTGTACTCAGGGAGTTTCACCCAATTACAACATAAGCAGAAGAAAACATAAAGCAAATAGATATTGCAGAAATTACATACTGTCTCTACTAATCAAATATAAATTAATTTTACATTAGCTCAAGCTTTGGATTATCCATGCCTCATTTGCTCCTGCTGTTACCTTTTACTATCCATAGATGTCAGATTAATGTGGATTGTTTTGTTAACATTTGACAAATGTCAAAACATAGCTTCTCATACCCCACCAGTGACCTCTCTCTGATTTTCAGCCTATACACTCTCATCTCCATGTGAGTTTTTCAGATCTGATCTCTGTGGGAGTCAGATGCATTCACCAGGGTTTTGCAAAATAATGAAATGGAACACCATAATGAAAGTGCATGTCCCTGGTGTCAGGTTTCTTCATGAATTCCAAAATCATTTAGGTTCAGTGACTGAGAATTGGAAGTGCCTTAAATATGATCAAATGGGGATCAGCACACACACAGATACTGACTCCTTTCTAAATGACCTCTTTCTAAAATGTCACCCTTTTTATGATGGAAATTTTTTCCATTGTTACTGAGAAATAATTGATATATATCACTAATAAGTTTAAGGCATAAAGCATGATAGCTTGACTTACATATACTGTCAAATGATTATCACAATAGGTACAGCTAACATCTATCTGCTCATATGAACACAATAGGAAGAAAAGAAAAAAAAAAGAAACATAAAAAATTTTTTCCACCTTGTAATAAGAATCATGTATGATCTATTCTTTTCACAACTTTCCAGTATATCACACAGCAGTGTTAGCTATTGTCCCCACTCTGTACATTACACCCCAGAACATGTTTATCTTATAACTGGAAGTTTGTATCTTTTGAGCGCCTTCCTCCAATTCCCTTGGCCCCACCCTCTGCCTTTGGCAATTACAAATCTGATCTCTTTTCCTATTATTTTTGTTTTGTTTTGTTTTTGCTTTTGTGTCTGCATATAAGTTAGATCATATAGTATTTGTTTTTGTTTAACTTATTTCACTTGGCATAATGCCTTCACAGTCCATCCATGTTGTCACAAGTGGTAGGATTTCCTCATTTTTTATGGCTGGATACTACTCCATTGCCTGTGAGTGCATATATGTGTGTGTGTGGGGTGGGGAGTGTACCACAATGTCTCTATCCATTTAGTCATTGATGGACACTCACATTGTTTCCATGTCTTGGCTATTACAAATAATGCAGCTATAAACATGGGAGTCCCATGACCGTGCAGTCATGACCTGAGCCAAAATCAAGAATCAGACACTTACTTGACTGAGCCACCCAGGCGCTCCCTTTTCTCTTACTGTTTTCCTTCTGGAATTCCCACAATGTGAATATTGTTCCTTCTCACTGTGTCTCATAACTCCTATTGTCTTTCCTCACTTTTTCATTATTTTTCTTTTTGTTTCTCTGAACAGGTGATTTCCAATGTCCTATTGTCCAGGTAGCTGATTCTTTCTTCCATGTGATTGAGTCTACTTTTGAAATGCTCTATTGAATTCTTCAGTTCAGTTATTGTATTCTCCAACTGTAGAATTTGGTGTTTTTTTGAAGACTGTTGAACTTCCTGTTTTGTTCATGCATTGTTTTCGGAATTTCATTTAGTTGTCTGCCTTGTTTTCTTGTAGTTTACTAAATTTCCTCAACGCGATTATTCTGAATTCTTTGTCTGACAATTGATAAATCTCCATTTCCTTAGGGCCAGTTATTAGAGAGTTAGAAGTTTCCTTTGGTGGTGTCATATTTACCTGATTTTTCATGATCCTTTATTCTTTACATTGGTATCTGCACATTTGAGTAATCAGGCTCCTCTTCCAGACTTTACATGTTTGCTTTGGCACAGACGCTTCTTTACCAGGTCACTCAGTTTGGGTTTCTGCATATGTTTGCTGGTAATGTCCTCGGGCAGGTGGGACCTACTATTACAGTCAATTTTGGGGCAAGGCAACAGTTTCAACTCTGAGGTTGGGAATGTAGGGTGTGTGCCACTGGCTGAGAATAGTTGGAAAGGACTGCTGGCTTGGTTCCCTAGCCAAGTGAGGATGGGTTCCATGGTTGCCTGGAATCTCTGGTCAGGCTTACAAGATGATGGGAACTGGGTACTATATTCAGGAATAGAAGGGGCTATGAATTAGCTTCCCTACACTGGCCAGGCAACAGGAGCCCCCGCAGCTCCTTGCTTGGGTACCTAAATCAGGCCAGAGTGTGCACTGAATTCCTTCATTAGGTAAGTTCCGCAGATTTGCTCTCCTGTTGGGGGAAGACACAGGTTGCGTTCTCTGTTCAAGTGCTACTATTCATAGGGCTGTTAAATGGGCTACACAGTTTACCATGTGTTCTGGTTAGGTTCCCTAGTCAGACAGGCTGAATTGAAAGCTGTATTCAGCAAGGAGTGAACTTACTATGCAATAGATTCCCTGCCCAGGCACAGCAAGAGAAGCAGCTCTAAAGAAGGTAGAGCTCTCTGTTATCTTCACTCAAGGCAACACAGCCCATTTTCCTGACAAATAGGGCCATTGGCTTTGCTCTGAAAACTATTGGCTCTGCCCACCTTCCTCTCAGCTTGAGCGCTGCTGGGTTGCACTGCTTCTATGAGTTGTCACCAGTCCTTCAGGTCATATAGAGCCACAAGACATTCTTTTTTTTCTTATGAATATATTGTCAAATTGGCTTACATACAACACCCAATGCTCATCCCAACAAGTAACCTCCTCAATGCCCATCACCCATTTTCCCCTCTCCCCCACCCCGCCCATCCACCCTCAGTTTGTTCTCTGTATTTAAGAGTCTCTTGTGGTTTGGCTCTGTCCCTCTCTCTTTGTAACTATTTCCCCCCCTTCCCTTTCCCCATGGTCTTCTGTTAAGTTTCTCAAGATCCACATATAAGTGAAAACATATCTGTCCTCCTCTGACTTATTTCACTCAGCATAATACCTCCCAGTTCCATCCACGATGCTGTAAATGGCATGATTTCATTCTTTCTCATTGCCAAGGAGTATTCCACTGTATATCTAAACTGCATCTTCTTTATCCACTGATCAGTGGATGGACATTTAGGCTCCTTCCATAATTTGGCTATTGTTGAAAACACTGCTCCAAACATTGGGGTACATGTGCCCCTATGCATCAGCACTCCTGTATCCTTGGGTAAATTTCTAGTAGTGGTATTAATGGGTCATAGGGTAGTTCTATTTTTAATTTTTTTTGAGGTAACTCTACACTGTTTTCCAGAGCAGCTGCACCAGTTTGCATTCCCACCAATAGTGCCAGAGGATTCGCGTTTCTGCACATCCTTGCCAGCATCTGTAGTTTCCTGATTTGTTCATTTTAGCCACTCTGACTGGTGTGAGGTGATACCTCAGTGGGGCTTTGATTTGTGTTTCCCTGATGATGAGTGATGTTGGGCATCTTTTCATGCCACAAGACATTCTTAACAGTAGGTGGGGCTGTGATTCAGCTCCTTTCCCTGGCATGTATAAATGAGGGTCTAGGGCTGGCAAAACTCTTGGTTTGAGGAACCAAATCAGGCAGTTTTGCCCCCACTTCCCCAAGTTCCCTGGTTAGACTCGATTGTGTAGATGAGCAAAACTGCTGGTTGGGATTACTTCTTGGGCTGCAGATATCAACTTGATCTGCCAAGATCTGTGTACCGGTTGTTGCAAGTCCCATGCCCTTCTCACTCAGAGTTTGATTTCCAGTGGTCCAGTAGAACCAGTGCAGGTTCTGCTGCAGTTACCATGGAACCGGGTCATAGCTGGGGCTCCCGCAAAGCTACCCACAATGCCAGTGGGGATTATTCTCCCAGGGTTCTCTTTTCCTACTTGAGGAACCAGAGGTTCAGGGGAGACCTCTCCATGTGGTGCTGCATTGTCCTGTGGGAAAGGAGCAATGGTTAATGTGTGGCTGCTTCTCTTAATTTTCTAGAGCAGTCTGTCTTGGACTCCATGGTGCAGGGAAGTGCTTCAGTCTTACTCCCATTAAGAACAAGTGGGTAAGACCAAGAATTCTCTCAGTGGTGTCTTGTTCTGAAAAGGTGTTAGTTCTTCTTGTGAAGGGGTAGTGAAGTCAGGATCAACCTACATCACCAATGTGGTAAGGATATATCTTCTCCCTCTTTTTAAATCTGAATTAAGATTGTAAAGGTACACCTGAGTCCTCAGAAATGTCCTTTAACAATCTCCTATGCTACCTGTACCTGTTCAACTCTTTTTTCTTTCTTTACACAACTCTGCTTATCTGAAAGGCTGTGGGCAGACTGAAGGAGACCAAAAGAGTAATGTGGTTAAAGAACATTATATAGTGTCCGGCAGGAACATATGGCCAGTTTGTGGGCCAGCAAGTTATGCTGCCTGAGAAATTGTAAACTAGGCTTTGAATAATCTGATTAAATTAGTATTAGTATTAGTATCAATATGAGTATATTCGTTAAGCATTTCCTTGTTATGAATGTGTAATTGTATCAGATTTACTTGGTGGTGGATAGTGGAGATGTTACCTTTTAGCTGATCAAGTCTGAACTAACCTTATATTTTGGGGGAAATTCACTGTCTTGGGATTCTTGGCAAGGCCAGAGATCACTTGGTCTCTTTGCTGCAAGTACCTGAGTGCATTACATAGTCAAGCCTGGCTAGCACATTTCCCCCAGAACTAGACCCTTCAGCTTTTGAACTGAAGAAGCAGAGACAATGGAGAATCCAGTATGGTGGCCCATGGCAGTCTTCACGGCCATTATGTCACATTTCCAGGATGTTTCTATGTGGGCATCCAGTGTAAGGCTGAGAAATCCAGTGTTTGGTCCTCTTTGAAATAGTTCCACACTGTCCTCTTTTAAGTGGCTCTGTAGTGTGATATTGGTTTTAGCTATAACCATTACCACCACACCTTGTTTATGCTTAGCTTCTGAAGCTGATTCACTGGACAATTTGGTGAATTAGCTAAATTCCTTTCAATACATTTGTTGTCTGCTTAAATTATCCAGAGTTGGTTTCTATTGCTTGCAATTTACAACTCTGACTACTATTGCTACACTGTGCAATGCATATTAGTGGATAATTATGAATTTTACACCTTGTTGATAATTTAGCGCCCTACAGGGAGTTTATCAATTCCTACATTCAAAAGCATCTTTAGTGAATAAAAACAAAAATTATAGCAGTTGTCTTTATGACATCCTATGATTATATTTTCATTTAGATTCCATTGAAAAGATACCAGTCTTTAGATTTAGTGGTGCACTGTGGGTTCAATGTGCATCAAGGACGACAGAGTTTTAAAGATTTATAATTTGGTCCTATCTTGTACATGTCTTTGTTTACTGAGCTAAACAGTCAAATGATATATCAAATCTTGTACCACAGTATCTGCAATGACCAAGATTAAACCATCTCAAATAGTGGTTTATAATAAAAATATCCCCCCCACCCCGAGAAACTATGTGTAACCCAAAGAGAAACAGCAGACCTGAGGCAAAGATTTAGGTTTCAGTGTTATATAACTTTATCCTGTGTTTAATGTGGAGTTTAAAGCTCATGCTGTTGGACAAGAGGTTTTAGACTTCTGAGCAGGAATGTGCTATACTTTTGAAATAAAGAGCAGTGAGAATACCATTGCCTCTCCCGTCACATTAACAGCAAGACTTGCTCTTCAAGTGCTTCCTGCTGGTTCCCGCCGAGCACAGGAAGCAATGTTCTGGTGATTAAGCAGCAATATCATTATAAAAGCCAAATGAATAATCATTGTGTTAATGAACTTTATCTCAGAAAAGATTAGTTTTTTAATGTTAAGCCTCTTCCAAGATGAGAGAGAAAATGTATTTCAATTCCATTTAATCAACCAGAGATGTTCATAATCTATACAATTTCATATCCTGTCTGCACATATCTCTGTAGATCTGCACACAGAGTGACTTCAATGTATTATGTCTAAAGATTCTCTTAGATATCCCCCTCTCTCCTCACTTCCCTTTCCTGTTCCCCCTCTCTTTCTCCCTCTGTCTTTCTCCTTGTCTCTCATGTACACACACAGTAACTTCAATGAATACTGATTATTCTATTGTATATTTCCACCTCTCCTTCCCCTACCCTGTCTCTGTGTCTGTGTCTGTGTCTCTCTGTCTCTACACACATACACACACACACACACACACACACACACACACACACACACTCACACACACACACCCATCTCCAGGAATAGAGCCATAAAATCTTAGATGAATTAAACAGATTAGATTTCTTGGTAACAAGCAACATGTGGTTCACAATTTAGTAATGACAATTAAATCACTGAGAAACAAATTGTACCACTTGAAAGAAATTTGGAGCGCTTCTTTGGAAAAAAATGAGAGACTAATTCTCTTTGGAAAAGTGGTTTTATGAGCTTTGGGTCCTGAGTTGTATTATGAAGATCAATATCTTCTTAAACACAAAACCCTCCTTCCAAAAAATAAAGACTTTTGCTAGATGACAGAAGAAAATTTTGTCTTTTGACTATACACCCAAAATATCTGCATTCTCTGTCTTTCTGTATTTTATATAGTCTTAAGGAAATTCCATAGACATAAAATGAGTGTCAATTACTACTATTATCACCCCATTTATCTCTTCCTTTTGATGCCATTGAACAGGATGATAATATGAAAGAATGCCATAGAGGGTTCCTGATGAGTAGGAGTTCATAACTCAGACACTTTTAATCTAGATGAAATCATCCAATAAGAAATTCAGAATTCTCAAACACTCCAAGAGAAGCAAGCGTCTCATCAAAAACTTTTATGTATTCTATCTTAGAATTCTCACCTGTGGTGTCATGGGTCAGTAATAGAGAAGACATGCATGTTTTCTATCTGTACTGTAGGCCAGAATTTTGCAAAGCTTGGTATCATTTTAGATGATACATAAGCAAACATTTGAAAAATATATTGCTCTCATATTACAATGTGATTTCATGCATAATTTTACCACAGTAGAGACTAAATAAAAAAAGTGAATCAATGTTAAACTGACTTAGAATGGTTACTGAGTAAATCATAGTGCAGATGCTAATGCTGGTAGGGCAAAACTATGATGTTTTTATGTGAATAAATGAAGCCAGACAGCACTGTTTTAACCTTAGTGAATTGCCATTTCTGATGAGATTCCAAAAATAGTGAAGAACCATTATCCAAGTGTGAGTTCTCACCAAATCAGACTATAAGACAAGGATTTGGATACTGGTGGTTTATTTGGAGGTGATTCCAGAGTGCAGGAAGGGAGTGGGGAAGAGAGACATGGAAGGGGGGAAGGCAATCCAGGGCATTGAGCTTATAAATAATTCCAGATCATTCTGAGAGATGGTGCAGAACATAGCACTGAACTGTCCCAGTGAAGGGCTAGGAAGCCCGGGTATTTATCCACAACTTCCCATTAATCACTGGCTGATGGTCACTCTTGGGGAAATTAGTCTTCTGACAATTTTGTTCTGTCCTGAGTGGACCAAGTGAGGCAGAGAACAGGAAATTGGCCTCGACCTTGGCCTTGACTTCCATGATAGACAAAGAGATAAGAGAGGCCCTGATAGCATCTGCTTCAAACGTTGCTCTAAATGCTATAGAATTGATTTAAAATGGCTTTTAAATGGCCAGTGATACTTGGTTTATTTTCCAGAGTCTTAAAAAAAATTATTACATTGGGTGCCTGGGTGGCTCAGTCGGTTAAAGCGTCCGACTTCAGCTCAGGTCACGATCTCGCGGTCCATGAGTTGGAGCCCCGTGTTGGGCTCTGGGCTGATGGCTCAGAGCCTGGAGCCTGCTTCCGATTCTGTGTCTCCCTCTCTCTCTGCCCCTCCCCCGTTCATGCTCTGTCTCTCTCTGTCTCAAAAATAAATAAACGTTAAAAAAAATTAAAAAAAAATTACATTCTAATTAGGGAAAAAATATTCATCCCAATACAGTTTAAATGAAGTAAATTTATTAACCAAACTATCTATGCTACAGCTAGATTGAATCAACAGGAATCCAATTCTCTTTATTTCCCATTTTGTTTGCGAGATTATATTTATAAATGGTGTGGGAGGAATTGGTAGTAATGAGTTAATGCTCATATATTCAATCTGACTGTGAATATTTCCACATCATAGGCTGAATAATTGTGAAAATAAAGAACAAGAAACAAAGTAGATATTTGGAAGGAAAAAGAGAAGAAAGATCAACAAATGATTCTTTATTAGCATCTAAGAGGGTTTTAGTTCATCCCTTTCTCAGTTACCCTCTTACTACTAAATACTTATTTTTTCCCCAGTCCTTCTTGTTCAAGTCCATTAGTATTTACTTTCCTAGGCTGAATCCCAATTCATTTCATGCCAGCCATCTCTGAGCAACTAAAGCATCCATATTTTTTTTTAGCTCTGCACTTGCTAGAATCTGTACCATCATTCCATTTTTGTCATCTAGATGGATTATCTACTTCTATTTTTACCCTTGAGGCCAGCTAACAATAAGTAAAAGTTATGCCTTAAAGCTTTAGTTTTTGAGAAATCTATGTATTAATTGTGATTATAAGTGCCTATCTCAGATGCTCCAGTGAGAAAGTGTAAAAAAAAAAATTTTTTTTTTGGGAGTTTGCAGCTGGAGTAAGAGAGGTCCACAGAAGAGTGACCTGTCACCACTGTGTCTCTGGTACTAGCTTCTCACTAAGAACAGTGAATGGAGAGAAGGACATGTTTAAAAACAGTAACTTGACTCCTTAGCCATGCTTTGGCAGGGCTCCTCACTATTGATCAGAAATGGAATTGTAGTCTTACTTCTCAGATTGCGAATTTATTTTTACTCCTGCGCAGTCCTGTAGCTAACTCCAATTTAGAACTGCAGTCATAGCTCGGCTTTGTCCTCTGAGGTACTGGTGCTCATTCTCACTCTGGGAACATATTATTTTGCTCTAGTTTCAACAATACCATCCTTTCTGCAAAAGGTAAAACTGGAGTTAATTAATTAAAAAGTGCTAGGAAATGGCTGCATGCACCCAGACTCAAAAGGAATCACAGCCATTCTTAACTGAAAGCACATGGTTGTTCAAACAGGCAATGATGATTTAGTGAAAACTAGAATCTACACATGAGGAAAAATGCTAACTTTTCTATGGCCATTTCTCCTTAATCTTCAAATCTGTTCACAAGGATTGGCACTAGTTATGATTTGAATCAACAATAAGAAACGTTCATTGCGTGTGTACTCTGTGATGGAAAGTGTTTTAGGCTGGAGATAGGGAGATTAAGAAGGGTTACTGCCTTCAAGTTGTTCACAGGGTCCTTACTGTTAGCGGAAAACACAGTGATTTATTCAGTCAATTATGACAGGGAGAGAGGCTTAAGAGGAAGAGAGTAGAGATTCACCATCTATCAGCTTGGTGAGCATGCATGGAGGGGCCTCCTTTGCCTCTGCAGCATACAGAACAGAGTAAAAGAGGTGAATGAGAGGGTTCAGGAAAGCGAAAGAGAAGGAAAAAAAAATCATTCTGGAATTATATTCAAAACATAAGCCAGGGCAATGGAGGATTTCTTTTTTTGGTGCCTTTTATCCTTTATTCTACAAATATTTGTTAATCCTTACCATGGGTAGGGCCTGGGACAACAATGAGGATCTTTTAAAAGGAAGCAAAACGAATGGAAGTAATTTAAAAGAGTTTAAAAGATACTGCAGAGATGTATTAGCCAATCATAACTTGGATCCTCATTCAAAAACAATTTTTTTAATATTTATTTATTTTTGAGAGAGAGAGCGTGAGCAGGGGAGGTGCAGAGAGAAAAGACGACACAGAATCTAAAGCAGACTACAGGCTCTGAGCTGTCAGCACAGAACCCCACCTGAGGCTTGAACTCATGAACCACGAGGTCATGACCTGAGCCGAAGTCGAAGTCGGACGCTCAACTGAGTTAGCCACCCAGCTGCTCCGATCCTCATTCTAACATATTTATAGAAAATTATTAGACACGTGGGAATATTTAAACACTGACTAGATATTTGAAGTTATGAAATATTGTCATTTCATTTAGGTTTGGTAATACTATTACAGCTAAATTTTTTTAACTGTCCTAATCTTTTAGAGATACATCCTGAGATATGTACAAATAGAATGAGAACAAAGAAGTAAAGTTTAAAAGTAAGGATTTTATTCATGGTTAGGCAGCTTTCAAATAACATGGTGATTACTGTAAGGTTGGTTCTGGTTTGAATGCCATAAGCAATTAACCATCACTTACACTGACTTATCATAAACATTTATGATACTATGTGACTGGAGTAAACATGTAACATAGTCCTCCCCACCATCCCTTGTACCGCCTGCGCCCAGTTCTTTGTTCTCCCATGTCCGTTTCATACACTTGGGGTCAAATCATGTCATCTCCCACTTTCAGACTCCCATTCTTTGAGGTTTAATTCAATGGCCATTTTGGACAAGCACCCTTTCACTGGTCACCTGCACCACTAGAAGAAATATGGTGTGATGCATAAATGATAAATTACTGCATTTCAAAACAAATTCTCTAAGGGGCCTTTTGAAATGAAGAAAGCTCTAATTTAAAACTATTTCTCTGCTCTCATAACATTGAAAAAGGAATTGCTGTCTTACTCAGATGCCTAAGGGTGGTGAAAGTTTTCCACCCATCGGGGGATGGATTTTAAAGAATGGAAACGTCTTTGAAAGCCATTATGAACAGAATATAGGAATTCCATTTCTCAGCATTTCCCCTTTATGAATGCAACAAAATGGATTCAGAAAATAAACCTAAGCAAGGATTTGTCACTGATAAACCTTCCACTTGCTTGTCAAAAAAAGTGGTCATTGTCTTGCAGCCCAAAGAATTTTTTTCTTAGATGAACTAGAATTCATTTGCTTTATCTACACAGCCTAATCATCTCTGCTCCTTCTTGGCTGGGATTATACTTTAGTTCTTTCTGATTATACTGTCATTCAGATCTGCATTTAGAGTAGCAGAAAGAATAAGCAAAATATTAAACAGAGTTAGTTCTAAAGAACTATTTCCTAGTTTCTGTATCAGGAGATGAACAGAAGCATTACCCATACAATTATGAGCAAACCCTATTCATACCACAAGTTCTTCCACAAAGTGCCCTTTTTTTCCTGCTGAAATCATGCCAAATGGCTTAGTGTCGCTTGAGTAAATATTATGTACTTACCAGGTTGGCTTGAAAATAGTTTGGGAATTAGCTCTTGATCCATCAATGGGCAACAAGGAAACTGCAGCTACTGAATGTCTGTTAACATTCTCCCCCGCTAGCAGTCCCTGAAGTCAGAGTCATTTTCTACTGTAAGAGTTGATTAATGGGAAAAGAACTCTCATACTAAAATAAAATGTCAATAGTTCAGACACTGAACAGTTTAGCTAGACCAGTTTGAAAAGGCTTGCTCTGTATACATTAGAGTGTATACATTACAGTGTGAGTCATTCGTTCATTCATTTATTCCTTCATTCATTTTTCTTTTTCACACTACTCCTTGTGGGCTCTAGGATAAAATGGGGAATACAGAATGTGTATGAGACACTCTCTACCCCTGAGAAGTTTACAATGTAGACTGAGAGACAGTATTTTCAAAAGTGTATTGAACATGTACTTAGTAATATGCTAAATGCTATTTAAAGTACTTTTGACAGATTGTTCGATTTCATCCTCCTAACATTTCTATCAGGTATATACTATTCTAATCTTCATTTTCAGATAAAGAAACTGATGCTTAGGGAATCGTATTTATCCCTAAGAGCTAGAGCACAGTGGGTCAAATGCTCTGAGAATACAGAAATGGGAGAAATATGTCTGAGGTTTGGACTACCTACAAAGGATGGGGTAGTATTTAGATTTAATTCTGAAAGACAAATTGATACCTGATGCCTACTCTCCTATGGATTAAAACACAGCTCTATCACAGTACTTAGGATTGTACTGTATTTAATTGTATACAGTTATTTATTCCCATGGAGTTACACACGAGCAGGTACCATTTTAAATGCCTAGTGCCTTGACTGTGTTCAGCATAGAGAGTTTTCAATAAATTGATTTTAAATGTATACATTAACACCATCTCATTGGATGTAATAAAGTGAGCTTTCCAGAGAATTAGAACAGCAGGAGATATGGCACAGAGGTATGAATGTGTTGTCTGATGATAAATGAGCATTCCCACAGTTAAATATATAGAGTGTAAGGATTAGAACTGGAGGAGAGGTCAGGAAAAGGGAGAGATAAGAGTAGAAAGGCAAGCTGGAGTCTGGTTCCAAATGATTTGGATTTGACTTTGATTCAAAGTCAGCATGGGGATAGGATGAACATCAAGACATGGGCTACATTGGTAGAAAGATAATTATCAGGCCAAAGATTATCTAGGAAGTGAGCTAGTCCCAGGATGAGGTGAAGTTGGCTAACACAAATCCAATGACTGGGATGGAAGTGACTGAATAGAAGGAAATTTAGAAAGTGAAATCAGGAGTATTAGGGACCGATAAGACCAAGGAGATGCTTCGAAGAGAGATATAGACTAGAAGTGTGACCTTGGACTTTGAAGGGGGCTTGGAAATAAAGTCGAGCCGTTAATGCAACACATATTTCAGGGTGAGATGTTTAAAAACTTGGACTTTGAATTCTCAAAAGTCACCCAGGATAGAATAAGAAAAAAAAGTTTGTCTCTAAATTTCTTAGGTATTCTATGACATGTCTGAGACTTTTCCTGGGCCACCGAATGTAAAGTTCTAGAGCAGTCTTCTTTACCCAAAAGATGGACTATCTGGCATTGGCTATCCTGAACCTTCAAATATAGTCAGTTGGGTTTTCTCAAGGTATGTTCTATAAGAAAGATCTTTAGAATTCAAGTGAACTCCAAAAGAAGCCCCCAGGTTCTAAAACCCCAGAGACGGAGTGCACAGCAATTCTTGTGTACTTGCCGTAAAACATGGAGAACAACGTAACATGTCAAAGTACTGAGCCATCTAGATCCTGTTTTCATAGACATCCATGTAGTAGAATACAGCTGTGTAAGCCAACAGAAAGTAACAGAAATCCCATCTCACACTGACTTAAAATAAGGATATTTATGGCTTCTCGTAATTGGGGATCCAGAAGTCAGGTTCATATCAGGAATGACAAAATTCACTTGGCCAGGTGTCCTTTCTCTAGAGTTCTTTGGACCCTGTTTTCTCATCTGTGTGTACATTCAATCCTCAGGAGGGCGATGAAATGACTATAGTAATGGAACACAACAGTGTTTAGAGAAATAACCAGAGAGAGAAGCTACAGGAAAGAAACTGCTTCAAAAATAGATTAAAAGTTAACCCAGACTTCACTCACAAATGTGTCCTGTATTCTCACTGGTACAAATGTACAAGAGGCCATGCTTGAGCCTATCACTGTCAAGTGGGGTAGGATTACTCCTAGAATCAATCAGCACCCTGGAAGGAAAAAGAAATATAGGTTGTTTGGCAATGAAACTGTTACAAAGGCAGAGTGAGCAGTGGGGTCAGGGACGTGATCCAGAGGCCAGTAACTGTAAGAAGCCACTATTGCCCTGTATTTGGAGAACCAAAAGGGGAAGGGCAGTGTAACCCAGGGCTGCTCCTAATAAAATTGCGTCTCTGACACTGGGTAAAAACAACCTAAGAGACCTCTGTCCCACTTACCCTGCTAGAATACATAGTCTCAAGAAGATTCCCTTTGCCACCAATCCCTTTGCCAGAACCAAAAGCAGAAACTTCCCATTCCTTATTTCCCATCTAGTGGCTCTCACTGGAAATATTCACCCAACATGACAGTCTAAGAAATGACATTTACAGGCTCCCTGTTGGAGCAGATGAAAGAATGACTAAGACATTGGTGTCTAAGACAAATGGTTAGTGTGCTCTTGCACCAAATAGGAGTGCACAGGTTGCTGAGGAGATGGTGGGTGAGGGTAGAACTACAGCAGGTATCAGCGGTCCTAAAGCACATGAACAAAGTGTGTAAGAAATAAATAGCTCAATAAAAGGAGGCTTTGTTAGCATGGAGGAAAGGAGAAAGAGCAGCTGGCAGACTAACAACAGTGTACATGACAGCTGCTGACAAGTAAACTAAAATTTATCTTCAATGCACACCCGGGTGGCTCATTCGGTTTTGCATCTGACTTCAGCTCGTCATGATCTCACGGTTCATGAGTTCAAGTCCCACATCCATGACTTCGAGCCCTGCTTTGGGTGAGCCCCACTTCTCTCTCTCCCTTTCTCTCTCTTTCTCTCTGCCCCTCAGGGGATTCTCTCTCTCTCTCTTCCTCTCTCTTTCAGCCCTCGCTCTCTCTCTCTCCTCTCTCTCTAATAAAAAAAATCATCTTCGATGACTAATCCAAATTTGTGAAGAAACCTTGGAAAATATTGCTTGAATGAAAATCATTTAAAAAGTGTGTATCTCTTGATAGACTGAGAAGATGGCTTTGGTTATTTTTGCTTTTATTGTGGAAACACCCTACACGGACCAAGGAGAAGCATTTCTCTGGGGGATATTGTTATCATTACAATACAAGACCTAAAAGAAGTAATTAATGCCTTAACTAAGATCACCTCATTAAGAAGGAATGTGTTAGACATGCTCACACACATTATCAGTAAGTTTGACTGCTTTATCACTTAATTGATGCTAACAGATTTCCTTCTCAGAGTTTTCACTTCACGTTGGCTCAGTGGGAGTCCAAGTATCATCACGGCAGGGCTGGGAATAAAGATTTTGTCAACTCTTCTCCTTGATGAACACGTCATTTAGGAGGGATTCCAACGGGTAAGATAATCTAGGTTTCCAGTGTGAATCCCATGCCACAATCCCACTGGACCTATTTCAAGTTGTTTGGCAAAATATAAAAGACTGCTCCATTAACTTACTTCTACCCTACTTACCCTCTAGAAATTTCTAAACTCCATTTCTTGTCAAACAAACATTCTGTTAAGTAAACTTTTTAGGAATTGTAGAGCTATCCATATTTCACATCTACCTATAATCCTATAATGTCATGGGATCATCTATCTGCATTTTTTCTTTTTTTTTTTTTAAGTCTCTCACAATTCCATACTGTTTTTCAGACAATAGGGTCTGGTCATGCCCTCCTTCTTTCTGGTTTTCTTACAAAATGTTTTCCTTATCACTGTTTTAATTCTCAAATCCTCAATAATATTTATCATAAATGTAATTACATTAATTTTTTTGCTATTTTTAAACTCCCAAGAAATGTAAACCAGTTGTAACCATTCAAAAGACACAGAAAAATAAAAATACGAATCTCTTCTTCCCCTCCTCATCTTCCTTCCCATTTGTGGAAATCATGCAAGAATATCCTTCAAGATTTGGAAAGGAGAACAATTCTTAAACAGAGAATATTTTAAACATAAGAAAAACCTAATGATCATTGAATTAATAGGTTAAGGGCCCAAATTAGTACTGGGCATATAGTAACTGCTCTTAAACTTTCGTTAAAATGACAACATATGCCAAATTATCCATTGTCCAGATTTTACATGTCTTAATATTTTTATATTTTTGCATCACATTGCTTTGTGCTTGAAGAAAAATAAAACATTACAAGTTCACTAACATTTCAGGCCCAGAGCGTTCCCCCATCTTTTTCCTACTCTGCCTCATTAACCTCCTCATTCCTACTCTGTAAAGTCTCTCCTTCTGGTGGACCTACTCAGAACCTGTTCATGGGGAATGAGGATAGACAGAAATCCTAGAATTGGATGCTTAGAGGGTAGCACCCTCATATAAATCTTGGTACTTTTCTACATATGTACACATCCATAACTAATATATGCTATTGTTTTGTGTGTATTTTTTGAATATACAAAACTGGCATTACACCGAACACATTATTTTGCAACTTTCATTTTCCCCTTCTCATTATGCTTTTGAAATCTATCCATTTTAATCCATGTAATTGTTGCTAATTCATTTTAATTTATATATGTTTTTCAACAGTATGACTAAATGGTATTTTACTTACTTGTCTTTTGTTGAAAGATTCTCAGGTTATGTAAATTACTCTGCTATTAAAAAGGAAGCTAAAATGAATATTCTTGTCCATGTTGCCTTAAGTCCTTATACAAGAGTTGTTTTAGGGCAAAGATCTAAAAACATACACTATCTCAGGTGTAGCAGAAATGTATTTTCATATTTACTAGGTACAAATCAAATTATTTTATAAATTAGCCATATCCGTTGACACTCTCACTGATGAAGCTTGAAGGTTTCCCTCTTTCCTGCATGCTAACAACTGTACATGTACAGAAATTTGAATGTTTGCCAATCTGGGCATGAAATGGTATCTCATTATAACTTTAGTTTGGCTTCCATGAACATTATTGAGGATATGCTATCTTTTTATATGTGGATGGATTATTTGGCTTTACTTTTTCATGCAATAGCCTTTGCTTATTTTTCTGTTGGGTCATTAGTTTTTTTCATTGTTTTTTTTCACTATTCTTGGTTATTTAAATTATAAATATCTCATCTAGTATGTAGCTTATCTTCTTACTCTGTTTATGGGATGTGTAATTTTAATGTAGTCAAATTTCTCATCTTCATGTTTTCTCTTCTTTTACCTGTTGTAAATAGATTTTTTTATATCCTCTTTGGAAAGCTTTAAAACTTCACTTGTTGGCTTTTAGGGCTTTAATCTGCCCAGAATTTATATCTGTGTATTATGTAAGAGAAGGATACCATTTTTCCTTTTTTCCATATGAATAGCCAATTGTCCCAGGATCATTTATTCTTTCATAGCTTTTTTTTTTTTTTTAATGTCAGATTTGTGCTATCCCAAATCCCCATATATTTAGTACATTTTTCTTGGTTCCCTAGTGGCTTCATCTGGTCTATTTTTCTCTCCCCTCTTTTCTGTTTTACTTCTCCCCACTATCACCATAATCTTTTAATTACTCGATGTTATTTTAAGAATTATTAGCTAGATTGCATGATAACAAAGCTTTCCTATTAAAATAGGGGTTTTTTTGTTTGCTTGTTTCCAGCATGTCTACTTGTTTATAGTGAGAGCAACTTTTGGCAGAATCACACTTTTTCCCTATGTTTATCAGATACTATGTGTTGGGAAAAAAATGTTCTGTATATAACCCTAAGAATTTTTAGCTCACTGTTCTTCACTATCAAGGTAGCTGATGTTTCACATTTGTTGCCTGAGAGAAGGGATGACCCTGAGAATGGATGAACAGAGAATTCTACAAGCATCAGAGGGAAGAGAAACATAAGAAAAAAAATTGAAAATAGTCAGTAGGCACCTCTCATTTTCTCCACATCCTCTCCTGCCACACCATTAGATTATGCCTATTCCATGAACTGGAATGAGAGAATGAGATATGAAGTGAATGTTTTAGTGGTGGGTCCCCAAGGAACGACCAGTGCACCTCAAATTCTCTTAGCCTTCTTCTTGGGGGTGATAGTGTCAGAAAGAGATGAAAATCAGAAAGATTTGCTTTGATTTGATTTGAAAATCAGATAGATTTTGAGTCTGCAAATGAAAGCCAAGCAGACCCTATGGTAGCATGATATTCCAAATTCCCTTCACTTCCCAGTTTGTCATTGGAGCAGTACAGCAGAAATAACTGTTAAAGTCTGTAACATTGTCTCCAGGACAATGGCTTTCGGTTGGGAAAAGAAGCCCAGGAAGATCATGGAGATGTTGAAGGGCTTAGAAATCTTAACTAATTTTCCCACAGCCTCTTTGCAGCCCCAGGGCTACAGGATTCTTTTCCCTGGCTATAGGCACCGTCAGCAGCAACCTGTTGGGCTTTTCCTCAACAAAACAAAACCAAAAACAAAAAAAAAAGTTTTTTGGAGTTTTAAACTACCCTGTGCTCACCTCTGGTAGAAAAAACTAGAGAATTCTACATATAACCTGCACTGCAATTGCCTAGAGGTTCCAACAAGCTGTTATGGTTACTTTTTCTTGTTGTTTATTGGTTGTGTGAGGGAGGCGAATTCAGAAATTAACTTGAGGTTGCCATTGACCTTGAATCTTCTGCTACTTTCCTTGTCAGGAATTTAATTAAATTATTTTATATGTGAATATATATATTTTGAATGACTCACTCCCCCCAAAAGATTGAAAGCACCTCGAGAACAAAGAATGATGGTTGCCTATTCACCACTTTATCCCAAGCCAAGCAGAGTACCTGGCATGTGGTGAACATTCAATAAATAATTGTTGAATGAATGAAAAAATAAATCATATATACACAGAAATATAAGGGTCATACCTAGTCATAATAGGAAGAGCCCTGGTGTGGGAATTAGTGACTCTGGGAATAATCCTGATCTATTTACCAATCATATGTGACCTTGACAAGTGATAACCTTTTCAGGGCCACAGTTTCTTTCTCTGTAAAGAGGAAAGGTTACATTAAATCAGGGATTTATAAACTGGGTTTGCTCTGGGGATATTTTTAAGAACTAGAAAGGATTGGAGAAAGTATGCAGTGGGCAGGCTTAGTATCTCTTGTTTCTAGCCCAGTAAATACAAGATTCATTAAAAATTTTTTTTAAAAAATATTTATTTATTTTTGAGAGAGAGAGAGAGAGAGAGAGAGAGAGAGAGACAGAGTGTGAGTAGGGGAGGAGTAGAAAGAGAGGGAGACACAGAATCCAAAGCAGGGTCCAGGCTCTGAGCTGTCAGTACAGAGCTCAATGCAGGGCTTGAACCCTCGAACCATGAAATCATGACCTGAGCCAATGTCGGATGCTTAACTGACTGAGCCACCCAGGTGCCCCGATTCATTTTTTAAAAAATATTAGACTAAACATTTGAAGAGTGTCTCTGTAGCTTACACACACACACATACACACACACACACACACACACACACAATCAGGAAGAATAGCTTCAAGTTTCCTTACATCTTCTTGGGATAGACACACCAGTCTATAACCAAAACAGATGATACAGTGTTTCTCTCCATCTTAATTTTGTAGTAAATTGTTAAAGTCTGTAAGCAGGATTAGGAACCTAGATTGTTTAGTCAAGAATTGGCAGGCAAAGAGTTATATCTGAGCAAATGCAACAGGAAACTGGTTCTCTATTGTTTAATAACTAGAAACTTCAAGCATATATTATAGTAAAGAGAAAAAATATATAAGTATTCTCATAAGTGTTTGGTGTGTGTGTGTATGTGATGACATTTTTGCAAGTGCTTAACATGTACTAGGTTTTTATTAAGAAGTTAAAAAAACTAATAAAATACAGCAACATTATGAAGCAGGTAAAATTGTCACTCATTTTATATTCTTTAGTCAAAGTATTTACTGAGCATCTGCTATATCCCTGTTAGTATTCAGTGGAATGGGCAGTGGTTATCAAAGTAAAAATACTTAAGTTCCCTACTTTCATGATACTAACATGAGAAGTGAGTGGTGGGGACAGAAAATAAACAAGTAAATTATCCATAACATACTTGGAGAGAGTATTGTGTCTCATCACTTTTACAAAATATTTTCCCATATGTCTGAAGAAAATAAAAAAGGAACATGGAATAGAACACAATGGAGGTGGAGTGGGGTGAGAAGAGAAGCTACATTTGAAAGAAGTCTTGGGGAAGACCTCTCTGAGTAGAGAATACTGGAGCTGAGATCCGCATAATGACGGGGGATCCATATTGGAGCACGTCCCTGGGGTCATGAAGGAACTAGGCGATTCGGGAGGATAGAAAGAATGAAGAAACTGAGGCACAGATGGTTTAGCTAAATTTCCTCACACAACACAGGTAGTATATATTACCTGGGTTTGCCCACTTCCAAAGTTGTCCTCTTAAACAGTAAGCAATATGGCTTCCCTAGAAATGGACTTGGCAGCTATATAGTTAATATCCATAAAACAGATCAGAGAGCTTCTCAGGATAAAAAGTTGGATGGTTTTGATCATGAGGACATTTAATGACTTGAACTATTGAACATTTGGGGATATCACAACAGTATGATCCCGTGGCAATGATTCATCCTTTCATATTTATATTAGGAAAAATCCTGTAAAATGCCCTCTTCCTGCCAACTGCATAGCTGACAGTAAGATGAAGTACCTTAAGGCAAGGACATGGCCAGGTAATTGGAACTGCAAATTGGTAACAATTAGATCTTTTGTACTTGCATAGCATCAACCAATAATTGTAATTGACAGTGGGGTAGGCTGTAATTGGTGTCCATGATTCCAAAGGAGAACAGAGTAGATGATAGGACAAAGGCTTAGACTGTGTTTGTGAGCATAATAAAAATTAGTAACAATATGTTAACATAGAAAATAGGGTTAGAAAACTAGGCATAAGCTACAAACCTTATAAACATAATCTTTAGTATCTATCTAAGATTATAAACTTCCAAAAATAACGAGTATGCTGATAGATGATCCTTGTGGGGCAGTACAAACTTACCCTTGCTTTGGAGAGGTTTTAGAAATAATTTTAAGCACGGAATTTCTACAACACTGGGACTTATGCTACAGTTTTGCTGCATTTATTCACACAGTTCTTTCCCATTTTCAGGCTCTAAGGGTTTCATGGGTCCCGGGCTCATTAATTTTTATAATGTGCCTCTGTTGTACATATCAAACTTTATTATTACTCAAACATGAGAAATGGCACACAGAGTGGTTGTGGAATTCACTCTTTATCACAAAGCAATTGAGAAATGCATAGAAGGCTTTAGTCACCAGCACTAAAACTGAGTCATATGTGTAGTATGTCCTTGGGTAGACAGGAAGAATGTAGCACCTAAAGAAGAATGATATAATCTGCATGAAGTAAACGGCTTAAAGAAATATATGCACATTATCTACCCTTAGCAAATTTCATTGATAGCATTTCCTTAGTTACTAAAAATGTATTTTCCATTTCAAAATGCATGACTATTTGGAAAGTAAAAAACTATATGAAGAATATTTACATCTGATATTTTCTCTATGATTATTATTTATTTCTGGGATTAAGATTTTTATTGTATATACTTTTCTGTTTCCTGCTTTATAGTTCAATATAACATCACAAATATTTTACCATATCATCACAATCTTCATAAGTAAAATTTCAGTGACTGACTGTACATCATTTCTCCTAATGCTGGATTCATTTTTCTCAATTTTTATGATAAACATTGCATCTGTGCATAATTTTTACATTTCAGATTATTTTGAGTTGACTTCTAAACTGGGTAAACAAATGGTAATATTTAAAAATGACATTCACATCCTAAAATTTAAAATATGATACAGCTAGAGTAGCACTTGTCAAATTTAAAGTGTGTGTGAAATATTTGGAGATATTGTAAAATTGAATTTCTCATTCACTAGGGTGGGGATAGGCCTGAGATTCTGCATTCTAACAACCTGGCAAAAGCTGCTAATGCCACTGAGGCTTGCCCCACACTTTGGTAGCAAGGTGCGAGTGATTTTTTCCCTAAATGTGTCAGTGGTAGATATAGTACAAAGTCCATGTGTATCAAAGTAAACTTGATATTGTTGCCATCCAGAAACAACATTCAGATTAGATATGCATGTTTAGGCCTATGTGGTATTTGAGGAAAATTCTGAGATCAATCCTTTTCTGTTTTGTAGAAGAGAAGCCTGAGGACACTGGTCTTTGCCCTCACTTGTAGTTAGATACCCTCTTACATTTCTCCTGAGTGTTCATAGGGTCACAATTCAAACATGAAATTCAAGTGGCAGGACCAAGTAAGGTGTGCAGCACTAATGCTCTTGCAGATCCTACCTATGAACTCTAGACAAAATGTAAACAATGACGTGAAGACACTGAGCAGTGAGCAAAAGCAATCATATTCTAGAGGGAAAATGATGTTTAGAAGAAAGAGAAGAGCACAAAGTGAATTTCTGGAGGTTACAGCTTTAAGTCTGAGGGTTAAGTCATTATCTGTGTCACACAGCCTTGTTAAAACTCCAAAAGAAAACCCACAGTCTTTCTGCCAAGAAACAGTGAAAGCAAAATTTTGGGTCAACCACTTCCCCCAAAGTCAGAACCTAACCCTGAAAATGAGATATTCAGAAAGGGGAGCCCCTGAACCTGTGTATTGACTCTACTGAACCTCCAGATCTGCATATATAAAGCAAGCACACCACTAGGAGCTCTGCTAAGGATGAAGGAAATTTTAGATGCCACCATAGGAGACCAACTTTAACAAAATACATGTAGTGCCGAGTTTATTTATCTACTGAAAGGAATTAAAAAACCCTAAAGAAATGGAGAAACGTAACTATATTCATGGTTTAAAAGACCAAATATTATTAAGGTATCAATTTTACCTCAAATTGATCTATATCTTCCAGGTACTCCTTATCAGAATCCCAGAAAACCTGATTTTAAAATTCATATGGAAATGTAAAGGACCTATGTTATCCAAGCAATCTTGAGAAAAATGAACAAAGCTTGAAGACTTACACTGCATTACTTTAAGATTAACTACAGCATGTGATGATCTAATAATCATTTTACTGGTAGGGGGATCAATAAATGGGTTAAATTAATAGAGAGCTAAGAAAGGGATATGTACTTATATATCCACTTGATATTTTTGACAACGATATGAAACCAATCCAATGGGAGAAAGAATAGTCTTAACAAATGGGGCTGGGAAATCTGGATATCCTTCAAGAAAGCAATATACCTAGACCCCTACCTCACACTAAACCCAAATATTGAGATGTATCACAGACTTGAATGTAAAATCAAAAATGATAAATCTTTTAGAGACAAGTGTAGGAGAAAATCTTTGTAACTTGTGTGTTGGCAAAAGTTTCTTGGGACACAAACATCAAAATCATAAAAAATATATATAAATTAGATTTCCTCAAAACTAAAAATTGTCATTAAAAAATCCCACTGGGGTGCCTGGGTGGCTCTGTCAGTTGAGCAACCAACTCTTCATCTGGGTTCAAGTCATGATCTCATGGTTAGTGAGATGGAGCCTCACATAGGGTTCCATACTGACAGCACAGAGCCTGCTTGGGATTCTCTTTCTTCCTCTCTATCTGCCCCTCCCTGGCTTACACAAGTGCATGTTCTCTTTCTAAAATAAATAAACTTAAAAAAATCCCACAATTTTGGCATGGGAGCATGGATACAATTCTTAAAGTATAAATAAATAGAAAGCCAGCAAAGTCGTAGCTGACTGGGCTCCCACTGGCCCAAACTGAGACAATGAAAACCACAAAATTAAAAGAGTAATGGAGTATAACACTTTAAATATAAATTATCCATGAAACTACTAGGAAATAAATTAAAAAATAAATAAAGTTGAGAGGGGTGGCAAGCTGTTTCCTATAGTAGGATGACAACCAGTAAATGAGGATATTTACACAGTCTCAAATATCTATGCCCAGTTTACCCATGAATTACAAAGGGACAGTGGTAACTTTAAAAGAAGGAATATGGCAGACTCTACCTTTAAAAAATTTTTTTAACGTTTATTTATTTTTGAGACAGAGAGAGACAGAGCATGAACGGGGGAGGGGCAGAGAGAGAGGGAAACACAGAATCGGAAGCAGGCTCCAGGCTCTGAGCCATCAGCCCAGAGCAGGACGCGGGGCCCAAACTCACAGACTGTGAGATCGTGACCTGAGCCAAAGTCAGACGCTTAACCAACTGAGCCACCCAGGCGCCCCCCTGGCAGACTCTACCTTTAACCAAGAGATCAAAGTTAACCTCATGAATAATAAGACAAACTGATAACATTCACTTCTTCATATGACTCACTGAGAAGGACACAGCATTGCTTACATAGTGCTCCCTGAGAAAATCCCAAACTGAGGAACATTCTATAGAACACCTGAACTGTGCTTTTCAAATCTCAATGCCATGAAATACAAAAAAAAAGAATGAGAGATTCTTGCATTTTAAAGGCTGGAGAGCCAAGACAACTAAATGCCATGCATGGTCCTTGATTAGTTCATAAATGTGTGAAAAAGTCCTATAAAAGGTAATTTGTGAAATTGAACAAGAAATTTATTATTACTATTACTACTGTTGAATTTCCTGAATTTGATCATTTATTTCACCTTGGTTATATAAGGGAATGAATGACCTGGTTTTTAGAGACAGAAAAAGAGACTGAGAGAGACTGAGAGAGATAGCATATAGCAAATGCATTGAAAAAATTGTTGAAGGGTATATAGGTATTATATTATTCTTAACCTTTAAGGTTTACTTTTTTTTTTTTTTTACAAAATAAAAAGATCAAAAACAAAACCCCAAATAATCTAATTCAAAACTTTTTTTCCATTTACTTAGGAGAGATTTTGTTTATAAATGGTTTCATCTTGATCTGTGATTTAGGGTTTTCCCCAGCACATGTAGGTTTTCTTTAATAATAACATTTATTGATGCTCATTTTACAAATGTTCTTGTTCACTTTTCCACTTAGGAACAAGAATATTTCTTAGATTTTAAATACCATTACCCATTTTACATAGTTAGTATCTTTCTATCTCACCCAATCCTCCCTCCCTCCCTCCATTCAATTATGAAGTTGGGTTCAAAATCCCAGATCTATGCCTTATAAGGTAGTGATTTAGATTCCTTGAGTCTCATTGTTTTCATATATATAGTGTACTTTAGAGCACACAGCACATGGATTTATGAGTGAACTTTGTTATTTTTAGTGCATATTTATTCTAAATTTCTTTGTCCTAACTCTGCATTCCAGTGGCTCTTTGGAAGATGGTTCTCCAAGTCACTGATTTTATTTCCACACTGTTAATTTTATTTTCTTCAGCCACCAGTTCAAATTCTATTATCGCATGCTCATTCCTGAAAACTTTCCCCTACCACTTCCCATTTCAGCTCAATCTATACTCTGAAAACTCTTGCTGCTACTCTTTCTTTGAGTGTGTCTACCCATAGCCAAAGATGAGGCCAGTGTTACTGAACACTCCTTAGTAATTCATTCTGAGAGGTCTTCTGTTCTGTGAGTTTTCAGATAATGCTTCCTTTCTTGTATATCGTGGCATTTTGTTTTCACAGATACCATGTTGGACTTTTTTACAGCTGACTCATCCAAAAAGGATGGGAGAGCAGCAGTTTGCCATTTGCTAAGTAACAGACTTGTCTAAGTACAGTGTTCCCAATCATTCCAGTGCTTCTATGTTAGACTGAGTTAAGATCGTCATCTTGCTCCCAGTCTGGCTCCCAGCCACGCTTTTTATATATGGAAGACTTTTTAATTTTCCCTGCAGGATGCCCAGCACTGTAGTCATAAGATTGTGTTTCCCAGTATTCAAAATGGCTTCAGAGGTACCCTCACCTTGCACAGTTATTTATTTATTTATTTTTTGGGTATTTAATCATGGGATGCTTATAGATGTTTCTTGTATATGATAGAAAGACAATGGCTAAGTCTTATTTGTTGGTATAGATTTTTTTAAACCTAGGTAATAAAGAAAGGTAAATTATTCATTATTCTTTGACCACCATAGAATCATAAATGATTATAATTTTATCCTCCATCCTAGACCTACCAAACTTTTAGAAGGAATTTGGATCTAAACTAAGCTTTCAGGTCTTGGCAATAAAATGACTTTCTGTCTTAGAATTTTAAAACTTGAGTATTAATTACTTTCAAAGTCTTCTAAGTATTTTAATCAAATTGGTAGAAGATTCATCAGAATCAGATAGTCTAATCATTTTAAGTAATTTCATTATTTTTATCTGTGAAAAAATAAGTTTACATTACTAGTAGAATCAACTTTTGGGTAAAGCAAAGAGTCAACCTAGAGAAAGTAAAATATATTATTTTAAAAACAATGATGAATGCCTATTTTTCTTTTTGAATTTCTTTTTCTTAGGTTTATTTTCAAAATTCATATTTTGTGTTGTGCAATAACTACAATATACAGAAGCAGGAGCATGTTCTTTATTTTGAAAATTGCTTTGAAGGTATATACCTTAAAATAAATCAAGTTAAGATATAACTTTTGTTATTAGTTTGTAGTTGTATAGTAGTAAATTGCAGTGAATGTGGCTGG
This sequence comes from Panthera tigris, assembly GCF_018350195.1. Taxonomy (NCBI): domain Eukaryota; kingdom Metazoa; phylum Chordata; class Mammalia; order Carnivora; family Felidae; genus Panthera; species Panthera tigris. The sequence goes on along the minus strand of NC_056661.1, from coordinate 43,826,075 downwards.
ATTTATTTCTACTTTTAGGGATTTATTGGTGTTTTTTTTTATGGCTTGATATATGAGCAATCATTTAAAATGTTCCATTGGCTCTTGAAAAGAAGGAGCAGTACTTATATAGGATTTAGGATGTGAAATACAGTTACACATAAAATATATCCTGTTAATATATTACTCAGACCAGTGTTTTGTTTGCTTTCTCTATCAAAAACCATGTAAAAATTTTTCAATTAAATTTGTGTTTCTGGCTATTTCTATTTCTAAATGTATGTTGTAAGTATTTAAATCCCATGTTAAATGCTTACAGGTTTACTACTATTTCAACTTTCTGCATACTGTGGCTTCTATTTTTAATATATATGTATACGAACTATATATATTACATATACGCATATATTCATTCTATCCTTTTTTGTTTACTTCATCAAAAGCTGGCAGGTTACATTTAATAAGTTTATGACTGTGTTTCTCTTTCTCCTTATCGGTCTAAGCACTTATTTTATATAATGTACATGACAGGTTTTCACTTCTTAGATGCTCATCAAAGTTTTATGCTTGTGGATTGTATGTTTTCTAACAAAGAACATCTTTACCTACTTAAAAGCTTACCTTGAACTCCACTTTCATACTGTTATTGGAATCCTTGCTTTATTTTTATTACATTTGTATTTTATCCATTTGTCCATCTCCTTCCTTCTAATCTTTCTAGTTTACTTTGTTTCATCCAAGAGTGTTGTTGAAAGCACACAGTTTGTTTATGTATATGTGTTTGTATGCCCATTTATTTTAGACTATATCCAAGAATAATTTTTAAAATTAAGCACTTTCAATGAAGTATAATTTTCATCCAGTACAACATGCATTTCTTGCATATTTATAATTTGGTGAGTTAGACATGTAATGAACAGCATTCAAGAGAGAAAATATTTTCATTATCACGGAAACTTCCCCCTCATGTGCTTTTCCAGTCCTACTCACTATCCAGAAAAACCACTCTTTTGATTTTCATAATCACAGATTAATTTTCCTGTCACCAAGATTTATATAAATGTAGCCACACCCAAAATAGACATATGTAGTTATATTCACTCCAAATACTGTATTCAAGATTCATCTATTTTGTTGCTTGTATCAGTAAATCATTTTAGTCATTTTTGAGAGGCATTGCATTGTATATGTACATCATAATTTTTAAGCCAATTTTCCTTTTGATGGACATTTAGGTTATTTCCAGGGTTCAGTTATTATGAATAAGAGGCTACTATGAATATTCTTGGACAAGTCTTTTGTAGACATGTGCACTCATTTCTCTCAGGTATATTATGCAGAGTGGAATTGCTCATTCGTAGGGTAGGTACGTATTTAAAGCTTATGAAACTACCACATCATTTCCCACTGTGGTTATACCATATTTAATCCTAACTATAATCGAACAAGTTTCTTGGCAACAGCAGTTATTGGAGTGGAGTATGTGTATTCCTGGGGGCTCCCTGAGACCCTTTTATAAGGTCTGAAAGATCAAAAATTCTTTCATCATAATACTAAGATGTGATTTGTCTTTTTCTATCATACTGATATTTGCACTTCTGGAAGAAAAGCTATGGGAGGGTGCTACGGGAGAGAAATCTGTTGTTCATTTAAGCATAATCTGAGTAGTGACACCAAACTGTACAGGTAGTCATTGTTTTCTTCACTGTCATATACATAGAGTAAAACAAAACAAAGCAAAAAACTAGAAAAAAATGCATAATTATCATACAAGGATACCTTTGATGAAACAGTAAAATTTTCTAATTTTACTGAACAGTGACCCAGGAGTAGACCTCACTTTAATATTCCTTGTGACAAAATAGGAAGAACATACAAATCACAACTGTTGCATTTGGAAGTACAATGGCTATCTTGACAAAAAATACTTTCATTGTGATGGAAGCTGACCACTTTATTCATGGAATACCATTTTCACTTAAAAAAATGACTGGTATTCTATTATTATTCAGATTGGATATTTGTTAGACAGTTTTCAAAAATTAACTAAGTGTGTCTGTCACTTCAAGGAAAGCAACTGACTGTATGTGTTACCGGTGATAAAAGTTGAGCTTTTAAGCGAAAATTTGAATTTTAAAAAATGTGTATGCACCAGTTTCATAATGTTTAAAGACGTGTCTGATAAGATTGGTGGTGATATTAATGTATGTGGCTTTTGGTATTACACAGTGAAGTGTGTCTACATTTGGAAGATCTGTATAACTTAGTAAACCAGTATTTTCTAAATAATATATGATGTCACTAAATCATGCTTGAAATAAAGATCCATTAAAAATTCAAGACAGACAATGGATTTTGATGTAACAGAATGTGAAAAGTTTATGACATGCATTTCAGTTTCCTGGGGCAGCTACAGGAATTCCCAAAACCTTGGTGGCTTGAAACAACAGACAGTTATCGTCTCACACTTCTAGAAATCAGAAATCCAAAACCAAGGTGTTGGCAGGGCCATGCTCCCTCTGAACATTTTATGGGAGAATCCATTCCTTGCCTCTTCCAGCTTCTGGTACTTCCAGATTTTCTTTGGCTAGTGGCCAAATCTCTCCCATCTCTACCCTCATGGTCACATAAACTCCTCTTCTGTCTCAAAACTTGCTAAGCATACAGGGATACAAGTGATCTCATTTAGGATCCACCCAGATAATCCAAGATAAGCCCTTCCTCTCATGATCCAAATTTAACCACTCATTTTGCAACAGAAAGTAATATTCACAGGTTCTGGGGATTAGGGCGTAAATATATCGTTTAGGGAGGCATCATTCAGCCAGCTATATATGGTTTCATATTCCACATTGTAACTAACATTCAAGGTATTACTACTTTGCAAGTTTTGCTATACTATAAAGGAATATCTACATTAGCATACAAGGCATTTAAAACTACTCTTTCCTTTTCCAGTTACATTTCTTTTTAAAAAATGTTTATTTATTTTGAGAAAGAGAGAGAGTGTGCACATGCACGTGCAAACAAGTCGGGGTGGGGGGGCAAAGAGAGAATCCCTAGCAGGCTCTGCACTGACAGCAAAGACCCCAATGCAGGACTTGATTTCATCAACTGTGAGATCATGACCTGAGATGAAATCAAGGGTCAGACACTTAACTGACTGAGTCCCCCAGCAGCCCCTACATTTCTTTCTTTTTTAAAAATACATTTATATTGTTTTATTTGAAGTTTATTTATTTATTTATTACTTTTAGTAATGGCTACACCCAACATAAGGCTTGAATTTACAACCCTGAGATTAAGAGTATCATGCTCTTTGGACTGAGCTAGCCAGGAGCCCCTCCAACTACATTTCTGTTTGAGGCTTGATTTTCCTCAGCTACATCGGCCAACAAAACTTGCCACAACAGACTGAAGAAACAAATATGAGAATGCAGCTTCTAGTAAGCCATATGTTAAAAGATTTACAAAAATGTAAAACTAAATCACGTCTGTCAACAACTATTTTTATTTTGGAAAATACAGTAATTTTTCAAGAATATGTTATTTAACATTTACAGGGTTTGTTACAATTTTAAAGGCATTAAATAAATGGATATAGTTTTAAAAATTTTATTTTTAGTTTCTAATCTGGTAGATAGTGATAGATAAATACACATTATGGAAACACATGGGATTTTCACTCATTTTTAAGAGTGTAAAGTAATTCTGACACTATAAATTTGAAAAGCACTACCCTACACCTTTGACAACATTTGTTGCTATCAATCTTTTTAATTTTGCCATTGTAGTGGCTAGGGAACTAGATCTCATTCTGGTTTCAATTTGCCTTATCTTGATGGCAAGTTATGTCCAGTACCTTATTAATTTCTATCTTTTACTAAAAATGTATTTCTTTCTAATTCCTTGAAGTATTTGCTCTGACCTAACCAACATTTAAAAGTGCACTGCTTCATTTTCAGATATTTGGGGTTACACACACACATATATGCCTGTTGTTATTGATATTCAATTTATTATGCTGTCATCAGAGAACATAGTCTATTTGATTTCATCTTCTGAAATATATTGAGACATAGTTTTGGCCTTGCCTGTGGTCTATCTAGGTGAATGTTCCATGCTCACTTTAAAGGAATGTGTATTATAAAGTATATTTCTTTAGTTCTAGCTTTCTTTCCTTCAATTATTCCTCCATACTTGCCTAAAAAGGTCTTTTCATGTTTCACCCTTCTTTAATTGCCCGTGGCTCTCTAATGCCAGATTCCACAGAGATCTTCACTTACTTTTTCAGATTTATCTCTAGTTTTACTAACGGTGCATTTGAGGTGTTCCTTGAATATGCCATTGCATGCACACTTCTGTACCTTTCCAGTACAGCTCTGTGTACTTCTGTGTACCCTTTCTTCCTCAAATACCTTGTAAGTCTCACACCCAAGACCTTAAAATGTCTTATCTATGACTTACATAAATATTAGATTATTTTGGTGATGATCCTCTTTAAATCTTCACTAGGCTCTCTTATTTTATTTCTACTTGTTTTATGAGAAATGAAGGGAGAATTGTGAAAATCTCCATATGTAATTGTGGATTTGTTTATGTCTCCCCTAGTTCTGTCCATTTACTTCATATACTATACACTTCACATATAATTGGGTTATTATTCCATCTATTCCTCCTTCCTTTGTGTTATTGTTGTCATGTATGTTACTTCCATGTTACAAAATACCTCCAAAATTATTATATATATATGCACACACATATATATACAAATATATGTATGTATACATATACATACAAATACATACAAATATATATATTTCATTTATATATATATATATATTTCAAACTAAGAAAAGAAATAGTCATTTAAATTCATATATGTGGCTATTTTTGGTGCTGTTCATTTCTTCCTATAAATATGATTTTTCATCTGGTACCATTAATTTTCAGCTTGAAACATTATTTCACATTTATTTTAGTGCATTTCCTTTGTGCTGGTAAAAATTTTTGCAGTTTTCTTTTATCTTACAATATATTAATTTCATCTCTTCTTGAAAGTTATTTTTGTTGCATATAGAATTCTACATTGATAGATTTCCTTTTTTATTCTGTCAGCACTTTAAAAATGTTATTGTATTATCTTCTGGACTCTTTTGTTTCTTATGAAAAGTCAACTATTATCCGTATCCCTCTTCCATTATGAACAAAAGAAATACATGTCTTTTACTGCTGGTTGCTTTTAACATTTTGTCTTTATCTTTGCTTTTTGGCATATTCAATTTTGATATGTTTTTTATTTCTATTTCTACTACTTGGGATTTTCTGAACTTCTTAAATCTATAAATTCATAGTTTTCAGTAAATTTGGAAAATGTTCACCCCTTGCGTCTTGAAAAATTTTTTCTGCCCCATTTTTTCTAACCTTGTGTGATTCTAATTAAACAGAAGTTATACTGCTTGATTTTGTCCCACATGTCCCTAAGGTTTTGTTTATTTCCTTTCTAACTTTATTTTCTCCGTTTAAATTCTAATGACCTTTCTACAAGTCCAATAACCTTTTTTTTCCTGATGTGGACAATTTTCAGTTATATCTATCCAATAATTGTTTTCAAAAATTGTATTTTTAAATTCTAAAATATTCATTTGACCATCCAACAGTATAATTTTTCTAATGTGGTTTATCATCATTTTATTAATTCTGTCCTTTTATAAATTTTTAAACATATTTATGATAGCTACTAAATTCTACATCAGGGACATCTGTTGACCTGCTTCTATTGACTGATTTTTTTCCTCCAGATCATTTGCCTTTTTTTTTTCATGGTTTGTACATGTAGTAATGTTCTATTGTATACTTCGCATTGTGAATAATACATTGTAGAACTTTTGCATTTTATCTACCTCTAAAGAATATAGAATTTCATATTTTCAGGCAGTTAAATTACTGGTAAATCACATTGATTCTGTAGGGGTGTGGTTTTATGTTTAATTATCATGGGTGCGTTTTTGTTTTATTCTTACCTCTGAGGTATATAGGTCTTAGTCTTGAGCTAACTTGTAAGACATAACCTGACCAAGGTGTTAAGGGAAAGCCCATAGTGCTCAATAAGCTATACCAACTTGATGGGACTGGGTTTTGGAACTCTGTCTTTTTAGAATCAACTGCTGAAATCTCATTCCCTTGTGTAATGCTTTCTTCTGGGCTTCTTGAATCCTCCCTCTGTATACACACCTTTAAATATTGTCCAAGAATCTGAAGGAGTTATGTGCAGAGTTTGGGGCTTTCCTTCTGTGGCTTTCCATGAATTTCTTTCAATTTCTATCTACTCTGGTAGTACCAAGCTTTGTCTCTTTAGTTCATTTCTGTTTGAATTCCAGTCTTATTCTGTGGTAGAAAACTAGGAAATGTGTTTAAGAAAAAAAGCTGTTTAAATAGCATTCATTGTCTCAAGGATTGTGTCCTTTATACTTTCTGCCTGTTTTTTTGTTTGTTTATTGATAGCTTTATTTTATTTTAGCTGAATTTGTTTGCTTATTGATGGTTTAATATTTTGTACATGTTAATGATCACAAGATTAATACAACACAACCTTATGTGTCATTTCCAGAATTGGAGCTTCCTTATTAGAATAATTTTTATGTTAATAAGAATATTTACCTAATTACCAAAGACAGTAACACAAGTTTGTGATCTGTCATCTTATTTCATGTTTTCTGTTTTATATACTTTCTGATATGTTTGACATTTTCAGTATAATTTGTTTTTTTTCCAAGAACTTGATGGAACTGAGAACAATAAGTTCCAATAAACTTAGGAAAAGATGGATGGTTTGGTACTCACAGTACAAGTAGCATCATAATCAGTTTTAAAGCTGTTCAATCATGACATATTACCAGTTAAAATATCAATGACAGCCTCTTGCTACGAAAGTCAGCCAATCAGAAACAGATTCACTCCAATATATATGCCACTGACTGCCAAGCAATCACAAGCAATCTCACCCAAGTAACCATGATTTTAGTGATCATGTCAACTCATTTACACCTTTGAAAATTGACCAGTCTCTGAACTCAATGCTTTCTAAGAATTCCACATATGATCAACAGTCCACTCTGCAGAGACTGGGTGGTCATTAACATTTTTCTTTACTATAACATGCAATAAATTCAGTTTTTAATAAGTTAAAAAAACAATTTAGTTTTTCAGTGGTGGTCATGCCATCCTTTGGCACTATAAAACATGTTCCTAATTCTACTGATTGTTACAATTCACCCTCCTTCCCCATCTCCACTCTAGTGTTGAACTACCAGGGTTATTTTATATATTTACTTGATTATCTTATTATATTCAAAAATAATGTTTTTGTTATTTCATTAAGAGAAGATCTATCCTATATTCATAATGAAAGATGTTATTTGGACTCATTTTGTATTTAAGTTGCTTTAATGCTCCTCTCCAGCCTTTTCTCCTTGATTATACTTCTTAATTAGCATGTTCTTTATTTTGATTCATGTTTGGATTACTTGAAATGTGTCCCTGGATAGTTTTTTTTCAAGAGTGCACAAAGTCTATTTCCTGCATTTTACATATCTAAGATTTTTCATTGTTTTGCTTTCAGACTTCAGTAATGTTATGTTTGACTAGAGTATTTGAAGATCACAGCCTTTCACACTGAACCATCTACAGACCTTGACTCTTGTTTTGTAGCCTTACTACTGTGGAAGTGTAGGATCAGAGAGGAGGAGTTAAGATGGTGGAGCAGCATGGAGACCCTGAACTTGTCTCATCCCTGAAATGCAGCTAGATCAGCATCAAACCATTTTGAAAACCTAGGAAATTGATCTGAGGACTAACACAACAATGTGCATAACTGAGCCACAAAACTCGGCAGGTACAAAGTGCGGAGAGATGAACTAGGGGAGAGAAAAACCACGGAGGGTAGGGAGCTTTTCTGTGGGGAAAGCATACAGAAAGACAAAGGGGGAGAGTGCAGCACATCAGGATCGTGCAAGAAAAGCACTCTCTCAAAAGTAGCTGGAGAGAAAGAGAGAAAGAGTGAAAACACTCGCTGGGGACTGAACAAGAAATATGTTCCCCAAAAACACTGACAGGAAGAAAGGAAAGGGTTTCAATACCACCAGGATTCTATAAACAGTGGATCACAGAGTCTGAAGTTTCAGAGCTGAGTGCCTGACCATGCTCTGGTGAGGAAATAGGGCAAATCCCCTGGAGCAGTGGGGTCTGAGGGGTCCATGTACCACATAGAGAGAAGCAGGTCCCCTGCTCAAAAGGCATTTGGTACACACCATATGGCCTCCCCACAAGTAAGGGTGCCAGTGGATCCAGGAGAGTAGCTATGTTTGCTGGTATTGGAACAAAGACACCAGAGTGTGTTGAAAGCTGATGCCTGGTGTATGTTGTGATTTGCTATAATTTCTGAACTTTTACTGCTGTGCAATCACACAAATGTTTTCTGGGGTAAGCAAGCACCCAGTCACTGCTCAGCAAGACCCTTCCCCAGAGAGTTGGCTTGGGTCCAAGCCACAGGGATCTCTGAAAATTGGGGATTTGAAACACAACCCCATCTGAGATAAAACTCTGGAGGGAGGTACCACCTGGCAAGTGGATAGCTTAGACACAGGGTAGAGGTGAGAAGTGGATGGAGACCTGAGACAAAGGAGGGGTGCTTGATGGCAGGTCAGTGAACATGTGACCAGGGAGCTGGGTGAAGCCATTTCCACCTCTACCATGCATGCACACTGATCCACACCAATAAGCTGAGCAGCACCACCTAGTAGAGAATGGAACCATTACACCAAGCTGCTTCCAACTTGGCCCTCCAAGCACATCCCCTAGAAGACCAGCACAAGTCACTCTACCTGCTTAGTGTAACTACTATAGAGAGCTTCAAAGTTTTAGTTCTGGGGGAAACTAGATGTAACTTCATTTGGGTTTCTTTCTTTTTGCTGGTTCATTTATTTCCTATTATTTTCTTCTGTTTTTGCTTAAATTGTTTTATTTTTTTCTTTTATTTTCTTTCCTTTCTTCCTCATTCTTGCATACAGAAAGATAAATTTTTATTTTTTTACTTAATTTTCTATTTTTAAAAATTTTTAATTCTACTTCATTTTCTTTATTTCATTTTCTTCTATTTTATTATATAATTTTTTTAATTTTTAAATTTTCTTACCTTTTCCCCCCTTTTTTCTTTTCCTTTTTTCCTTATTCTTCAAGCTTCCTTCAACAGGCAGACTAAAACATACCCAGGATCTGGCTTCCTTTATTTGATTTTTTTGCTTTTAATTTTTTAATTTAATTTTTTATTTTATTAATTTTTTTCTTCCTAAAAAATGACAAAACAAAGGTATTATCCCAAAATAAACAGGAGGAAGAAATGACAGCCACGGGCTTAATCAACAGATATAAGCAAGATGCCTGAACTAGAATTTAGAACCATGATAATAAGAATACTAGCTGGGGTTGACAAAAGCATAGAAGACACCAGGGAATCCCTATATGTAGAGATAAAAGAAATAAAATCTAGTCAGGCCAAAATTAAAAATGCTATAACTGAGTGCAATCTCAAATGAATGCCACAACGGCAAGGATGGATGAAGCAGAGCAGCAATCAACAATGTAGAAGATAAAATTATAGAAAAAAATAAAGCAGAGAAAAAGAGGGAAACAAAGGCAAAAGATCACGATACAAGACTTAATAACTCATGATACAGTAACTTATTAAAAAGGAATAACATCCAGATCATAGGAGTCCCAGAAGTTGAAGAGAGAGAAAAAGGAGCAGAAAGTTTATGTGAGCAAATTATAGCTGAAAACTTTCCTAAACTGGGAAAGGACACAGACATCAAAATCCAAGAAGCACAGAGAACTCCCATTAAACTCAACGAAAACTGACCATCACCAAGGCATATCATAGTCAAATTCACAAAAAACACATAGAAGAACAGAATTATGAAAGCAGCAAGGGAAAAAAAGTCCTTAACCTGTGAAGGGAAGACAGAAAAGGTTCTGAGCAGATCTATCCACAGAAATTTGGCAGGCCAGAAAGGAGTGGCAGGATATATTCAACATGCTAACTCAGAAAAATATGAAGCCAAGAATTCTTTATTCAGCAAGGCTGTCATTCAGAATAGAAGTAGAGATAAAGAGATTCCTAGACAAACAAAAACTAAAGGAGTTTGTGGCTAGTAAACAAGCCCTGCAAGAAATTTTAAGGAGGACCCTTGGAGTGGAGAAAGATGAAACAAAACAAAAAAGACCCAAAGTAACAAAGACTATAAAGGACCAGAGAACATCACCAGAAACACCAACTCAACAGACAACACCATGGTGCTAAATTTATATCCTTCAGTACCCACTCTTAATGTCAATGGACTAAATGCTCCAGTCAGAAGACACAGGGTATCAGAATGGATAAGAAAATAAGACCCATCTATATGCTGCTTACAAGAGACTTATTTTAGACCTAAAGACAACTGCAGATTGAAAGTAAGGGGATGGAGAACCATCTATCATACTAATGGGTTTCAAAAGAAAGCTGGAGTAGTCATACTCATATCAGAGAAACAAGATTTTATTTTCATTTAAAAAAATTTTAATGCTATTTTTGAGAGAGAGACAGAGCTCAAGCAAGGTATGGGCAGAGAGAGAGGAAGACAGATAATCTGAAGTAGGCTCCAGGCTCTGAGCTGTCAGCACAGAGCCCGATGCAAGACTCTAACTCACAAACTGTGAGATCATGACCTGAACTGAAATCGGACACTTAATTGATGGAGCCACCCAAGTGCCCCAGATACTAGATTTTAAAATAAAGAGAGTAGCAAGAGATGAAGAAGGGCATTATATCATAATTAAGGGGTCTATCTACCAAGAATATCTAACAACTGTAAATATATTTGCCCCCAACATGAAAGAACACAAATATATAAATCAGTTAATCACAAACATTAAGAAACTCATTGATAATAATACCATAATAGTAGTGGACTTAAACACTCCACTTACAACAATGGACAGATCATCTAAGCAGAAAATCAACATGGAAACAATGGCTTTCAATGACACATTGGACTAGATGGACTTAACAGTTATATTCAGAAAATTTCATCCTAATGCAGAATACACATTCTTCTTGAGTGCACATGGAACATTCTCCAGAATAGATCACATACTGGGTCACAATCAGCCTTCAACAAGTACAAAAATATTGAGATCATACCTTGCCTATTTTCATACCACAATGCTATGAAACTCAAAATAAACCACAGGAAAAAAATTGGAAAGACCATGAATACTTGGAGATTAAAGACTAAAGAATCAATGGGTTAACCAAGAAATTAAAGAGGAAATTAAAAAGTACATAGAAGCCAATGAAAATGAAAACATGACAGCCCCAAACCTCTGGGATGCAGCACAGGTGATCATAAGAGGGAAGTATATAGCAATCCAGCCCTTCCTAAAGAAGGAGAAAAGATCTCAAATATATAACTTAACCTTATACCTAAAAGAGCTGGAAAAAGAACAGCAAATAAAGCCCAAACCCAGCAGAAGAAGGGAAATAATAAAGATTAGACCAGAAATCAATGATGTCAAAACAAAACAAAACAAAACAAAACAGAACAGATCAATGAAACCAGGAACTGGTTCTTCAGAAAAATTACAAAATTGATAAACCTCCAGCCAGTTTGATAAAAAAGAAAAAGGACTTAAATAAATAAAATCATGAATGAAAGAGGAGAGATCACAACACCACAGAAATACAAACAATAATAAGAGAATATTGTGAGCAATTATATGCAACAAATTGGGAAATCTAGAAGAAATAAACAAATTCCTAGAAATATGTAAACTACCAAAACTGACACAGGAAGAAATAGAAAATTTGGACAGACCCAAAACCAGTAAAGAAATTGAATCAGTAATCAAAAATATCTAACACACAGGAGTCTGGGGTTGGATGGCTTTCCAAGGGAATTCTGCCAAACATTTAAAGAAGAGTTAACAGCTATTCTTTTGAGACTGTTCCAATAAATAAAAATGGAAGGAAAACTTCCAAACTCATTCTATGAGGCCAGCATTACCTTGATTCCAAAATCAAAGACCCCACTAAAAAGGAAAACTACAGACCAATTTTCCTGATGAACATGGATGCAAAAACCCTCAACAAGATACTATCACACTGGAAGTGACAATATATTAAAATATTTATTCACCATGATCAGTGAGATTTATTCCTGGGATACAGGGCAGGTTCAATATCTGGAAATTGACATAGTACATCACATTAATAAAAGAAAGGATAACAACCACATGATCCTCTCAATAGATGCAGAAAAAGCATTTGACATAGAAAAATACAACATTCTACTTGATAAAAACCCTCAAGTAAGCAGGGATAGAAGGATCATACCTCAAGATCATAAAGGCCATATACAAAAGACCCACAGCTAATATTATCCTCAATGTGGAAAAACTGAGAGCTGTCACCCTAAGGTTAGGAACACAACAGGGATGTCTACTGTCGCCAATGTTATTCAACATATTATTGGAAGTCCCAGCCTCAGCAATCAGGCAACCAAAGAAATAAAAGTTTCCAAATTGGCAAGGAGGAAGTCAACTTTCAGTCTTCATAGACAACATGATACTCTATATGGAATACCCAAAAGACTACACCAAAAAAACCTGCTAGAACTGATACATGAATTCAGCAAAATCACAGGATATAAAATCAATGTATAGAAATTGGTTGTATGTCTATACACCAATAATGAAGCAAGAGAAGGAAATCATGGAATCAATCCCATTTACAATTGCACCAAAAAAACCATAAAATTCCTAGGAATAAACCTAAGCAAAGAGGTTAAAAATCTATACAATGAAAACTATAGAAAGCTTATGAAAGAAATAAAAAAAGACACACAAAAATGAAAAAACATTCCACGTTCCTGGAATGGAAGAACAAATATTGTTAAAATATTGATACTACCAGTACCTAAAGCAATCTACATATTCAATCAATCTCTATCAAAGTAACACTAGTATTTTCCACAGAGCTAGAGCAAACAATCCTTAAATTTGTATGGAACCAGAAAATACACTAAATAGACAAAGCAATCCTGAAAAAGAAAACCAGAGCTGGGAGCATCACAATTCTGGACTTCAAGCTATATTACAAAGCTGAAATCATCAAGAGACTGTGGAATGGGCACAAGAACAGACACATAGATCAATGGAACAGAATAGAGAACCCAGAATTGGACCCACAAACATATGGCCAATTAATCTTTGACAAAGCAGGAAAGAGTATCCAATGGAAAAAAGACACTCTCTTCAGCAAACGGTGCTGGGAAAACTGAACAGTGACATGCAGAAGAATGAATTTGGACCACTTTCTTACATGATCCACAAAACTAATCTCAAAATGGATGAAAGACAAAATCATAAGAAAGGAAGCCATCAAAATCCTAGAGGAGAAAACAGGCAACCAACTCTTTGACCTTGTCTGTAGCAACTTCTTACTTGACATATCTCCAGAAGAAAGAGAAACAAAACCAAAAATGAACCTCGTCAAGATAAAAATCTTCTGCACATCAAAGGAAACAATCAGCAACCATCAGAATGGGACAAAATAGTTGCAAATGATGTCAGATAAAGGGTAAGCATCAAAATCTACAAAGAATGTACCAAACTCAACACCAAAAAAAAAAAAAAAAAACCAAAACAAATAATCCAGTGAAGAAATGGGCAAAAGACATGAATAGACACTTTTTCAAAGAAGACATCTAGATGGGCAACAGAAACATGAAAAGGTGCTCAACATCATTCATCTTCAGGGAAATACAAATCAAAACCACAATGAGATACCACTTCACACCTGTCAGAATGGCTAAAATTAACAACTGAGGCAACAACAAATGTTGGCAAGGATGCAGAGAAAGGCGAACCCTTTTGCAGTGTTGGTGGGAATGCAAACTAGTGCAGTCACTCTGGAACAGTATGAAGGTTTCCCAAAAAATTAAAAATAAAACTACCCTATGAATCAGCAATTACACTACGAGGTATTTATCTAAAGGATATAAAAATGCTGATTCGAAGGGGCATATGCACCCCAAAGTTTATAGCAGTTCTATCAACAATAGAGAAATTATGGAAAGAGCCCAAATGTCCATCGATGGATGAAGGATAAAGAAGATGTGGTGTATATATACAGTGGAATATTACTTGGAAATCAAAAAGAATGAAATCTTGCCATTTCCAACAATGTGTATGGAACCAAAGTGTATCATGCTCAACAAAATAAATCAGTCAGAGAAAGACAAATATCACATGGTTTTACTCATATGACGAATTTAAGAAACAAAACAGATGAACATAAGAGAAGGGAAGGAAAAATAAGATAAATAGAGGGAGGGAGACAAACAGTAAGAGACTCTTAAATACAGAGAAAAAACTGAGGGTTGCTGGTGGGGTAGTGGGTGGGGGATGGGCTAAATGTGTGAGGGGCATTAAGGAGAACACTTATTGGGATGAGCACTGGGTGTTATACGTAAGTGAAGAATCACTAAATTCTATTCCTGAAATCATTATTACACTATATTGTAACTTGGATTTAAATAAAAAAAAAAAATCCATTCTTTTTTTCTTTTGTTAGTAACCTTAAAATTTTTTAATTCTGTTTGATGTCTTTAGAACACTTCTTAAATCCTTGAAATAAAATACTTTAATGAAGGTTGCTACTGATTTCCATCTCTTGTCATTCATTTTGCCTTATATACAGCTAGTCCTTTGTTCTGAACTCCAAGTTCTTCTTCTTTACATGATGTTACTTCTGTATGCTTGAACACTCATTTCTTTCCAATTTAATTTATTCCCTTATTACTCTAGAAGAAAGCCAAAACTGTATATAAGGGAATACAAGGTCTTCACCATTTGGTCACTAAGTATCTTTTATATTTATCTTTTACTGAATTATTTCCTGTTATAACTAATACTTTAGACATATGGACCTGCTTTCTGAATTTTCATGCAGGATTCATAATCAAGAGTCGTATCTTGTAAAGCCTTCTACAGTCCTAGATTTTTTCACTGTATCCATTACACTACCACTGGTATCAATATGTGTTTTACTAGAGCATGTATACTAATATTCTATAACATTGATGTGTTCTACCCCATCTGACAGTAGACACTTAGAGATTAAGTAAATTATCTGATTTGTTCTGTCACCTGCATTTTAGCATAGTGCTTGGCATAAACAAAGTGCTGTATTTAATAAAATTTGTAGAATAAATGAATGGACTTATAATCTTCATTCTCTGGAAGAACACTGATCAGAAAGTCATAAAACTTAGATTTAATCATGCTTGGAGACTTACTAATTGTATGACTGTATCTCTGTGCCCTTGTATCCTCACTTGTACCTTGATGGGGTTTGGTTAAATCACTAAGTTTTATTCCAGCTCTGAAATGTCATGACTCTTTAAATTCCTTTCTTCAATCACCAATATATCTTATGGTTAGTAAGGCAGATCTGTACAGAAATTCAACAAAATGTAAGCCAATCAAGGAAATAAAACTATAACAACATAGCTTTTGCTATAGGTAAGACACACCTTTTATCTCATTTGTTTCTCATAACAACCCACCAATCGAGATAATGTTATTATCTTCATTTTAAGAACAAGAAAATTGAAGAAGATAGAGGTTAAGTAATATGCTAAAATTCACATAACACCTGTAAATGATGAAACTAATATTGGAAAGTAGGTAGACTGACTCTTGAGTTCTGTGCTCTTACCAGCATGCTATGCTGTTTCTTATTGTTCTAAACAGCCAGAATTCCATTTAAATATATATCTTCCTTTCCAATAAAGGTCATTATTGCATACTTACACTAGATGTTCACTATATATATATATATATATATACACACACACACACATATATGTATATATGTATATATATACGTATATGTATATATATATATGTATATGTGTATATATATATATTTGTTAAATTAATGAATAAATCTTCATTATTTACCTGACCAAGGTATTGATAGAGAATGCACACTGTAGCTGCCAGCAGTCTATAAATATAACAGAGACTGTCTAATTTGCCTTCTTGAACTTTCCCATGTTTGTGTGTAGTGAATGCTAAAATAGAATGTTATTGAGATCTTTACAAAGCACCAAAAGAAGCATTTAAAAAGGAAAAAAATTAAAAAACAAAAATATTTTCCAAGTTCTTACATTTGAGTTCAACAATGCCACAAATAAGAGGATTACTTTAAAATATGGTGGCACCTTTTGGGATGAGCACTGGGTGTTGTATGGAAACCAATTTGACAATAAACTTCATATATTGAAAAAAAAAGTTATATTCTAATGCAATAAAAGCTGCCCTGGAAATAAAAAAAATAAATAAATAAAAAAATATGGTGGCAATAATGCCTCCTGCAGATTAGCATGGAGAATGTATATCAGCAATAAAATTGTAAATGTACTAGGCAGGTATAATTCCCTAACTCTGTTCAGTTCAATCAGGATATTGTGGCATTCAAATCTGAACAGAAATTTAGATGTTAGAATAGTCTTTATGATACAGGCTTTGTATTTTTAAAAATAGAATTTAAAAAATCCTGTAATGATAGGTACACCTCTTTTGAAATGTTAATACATATAGTTTAAGATTAAAACTACCAAATATTCACTACCTAAGATATAGAAAATACTGGGAAGCAAAAGAATGGAAACATGTAATCTCACCACTCAAAAATAACCACTGAAAACATTTGGGTATCTCCTTCCTGTCTTGTGTAGGGGTGTGTGTGTGTGTGTGTGTGTGTGTGTGTGTGTGTGTGTGTGATTGAGAGAGAAAGAATTTGAGTATATTCCAACATGTAGAGGAAGATATGTCGGCAATGACAGTAATAATCCTACTTCAAATGCAATGTCTCCTGCTCCCTCATACTCTTTAAGGATACTCCACCTGTTATGGAGTCTCCCTACATATTTTTGGTACTCTTAGTATTTACTTTGATTCTTCTACTATTTCAGTTTCCCAGTTTAGATTACTCTATGTTCAAAGCCACTTGGTATTGCTACTACTACTGCTATATTTCTATGTGAGAATATCCACGTCTGTGCCAAGAGCTCTCTTCTGATGTTGGTTCCATATGGAATTAGAAAGAATACTATTCTGTAGCCCGTGTTGTACCTAGGGCTGAGAATCTGTGCTCTACTCCCTTCTGTTATTCACATAGTCATTCATGGAGACACCTCCTTCCTTAAAATTGTGCCTGCAACTACAAAAACAAAACAAGGTCATATGAGAGGCCAGGTGCTAATACATCTACTTTGTTTTCTTGACTTTGTCTGCAGCCTTGTACTTGGATGAACCACATGAAACCATCAATATCTAATATCTAACCATTTTTTAGAAGTTATATTTAAATTCCAGTTAGTTAATTTATAGTATAATATTGGTTTCAGGTGTACAATATAGAGATTCAACACTTCCATACAATACCCAGGGTTCATCACAAGAACACTTCTTAATCCTCATCACCATTTCCACACTCACCTTTCCTCTGGTAACCATCAGTTTTTTTCTCTATAGTTAAAAATCTGTTTCTTGGTTTGCCTCTCTTTTTTCCCACTTTACTCATGTGTTTTGTTTTTTAAATTCCACATGAGTGAAATCATACAGTATTTGTCTTTCTCTGACTTATTTTGCTTAGTATTATACTCTATGGTTCCATCCATGTCATTGCAAATGTGAAGATTTCATTCATTTTTATGGCTGAATAGTATTCTATTGTGTGTATACACACACACACACACTATATATATATAGTGTATACACACACACACACACACACACACACACACACACACACACTACATCCTTTATTCATTCATCTATCAATGGATACTGGGCTGGTTCCATAATTTCGCTATTTTAGATAATGTTGCTATAAACATCAGGATGCATGTGTCCCTTTGAATTAGGATTTTTTTTATGCTTTGGGTAAATACCTACTAGTGCAATTGCTGGATTGTAAAGGTAGTTCTATTTTTAAGTTTTGTGGAAACTCCATACTGTTTTCCAAAGTTTCATTCCCACCAACCGTACAGGAAGTGTCCCTTTCTCCACATCTTCACAAACGCCCGTTATTTCTTGTATTGTTGAGGTTAGCCATTATGACATATGTGAGGTGATATCTCATTTTAGTTTTGCTTTATATTCCCCTGATAATTAGTGATATTGAGCATATTTTCATGTATCTGTTGGCCACATGCATGTCTTCTTTGGAAAAATGTCTATTCATGTCTTCTGCCAAGTTTTAAGGGGATTATTCATTTTTGGGGGTGTTGAGTTTTATACATTCATTATACATTTTGGATACTAAGCCTTTATCAGATACGTCATTTGCAAATATCTTCACCCATTCCATAGGTGGCCTTTTAATTTTGTTTATTGTTTTCTTCACTGTGCAAAAGCTTTTCATTTTTTTATTAATAATTTTTTTAATGTTTATTTATTTTTGAGAGAGGGAGAGAGACAGAGCATGAGTGGGGAAGGGGCAGAGAGAAGGAGAAACAGAATCTGAAGCAGGCTCCAGGCTCTGAGCTGTCAGAGCAGAGTCCGATACAGGGCTCAAACTCATAGACGGCAATATCATGACCTGAGCCAAAGTCGGATGCCCAACCAACTGAGCCACCCAAGTGACCCTAAAAGCCTTTCATTTTTATGTAGTTCTGATATTTTATTTCTGCTTTTGTTTCCCTTGCTTCAGGAAACATATCCAGAAAGAATTTGCTATATCTGATGTCAAAGAGGTTACAGCCTGTATTCTCCTCCAAAAGTTTTCAGGTCTCACATTTGGGTCTTGAATTAATTTTGAATTCACTTTTGTGTATGGTAGAAAAGTGGATCAGTTTCATTATCTTGCATGTTGTTGTCTAGTTTTCCTAAAACCACTTATTGAAAAGACTTTTTCCCATTGGATATTCTTTTTTTAAATGTTTTTTAAATTTATTTTTGAAGGAGAGAGAGAGACAGCATGAGCAGGGGAGGAGCAGAGAGAGAGGGAGACACAGAATTCGAAGCAGGCTCCAGGTTCTATGCTGTCAGCACAGAGCCCAACACAGGGTTCGAACTCATGAACCCTGAGATGATGACCTGAGCTGAAGTCAGATGCTCAACTGACTGAGCCACCCAGGTGCCCCTCCCATTGGATATTCTTTCCTGATTTGTCAAAGATTAACTGACCATATAGATGTGGGTTCATTTCTGGGTTTTCTAGTCTGTTGTGTTAATGTATGGGTCTATTTTTGTGCCAGTAACATACTGTGTTGATCACTACCAATTTGTAATATAACTTGAGGTATGCAATTGTGATGTTTCCAGCTTTTCTTTTCCGCCATTCCTCTTCCTTCCTTCCTTCCTTCCTTCCTTCCTTCCTTCCTTCCTTCCTTCCTTCCTTCCTCCTTTCCTTTCCTTTCCTTTCCTTTCCTTTCCTTTCCTTTCCTTTCCTTTCCTTTCCTTTCCTTTCCTTTCTCTTTTCCATATTGTTTTTGCTATTCAGGGTCTTTTGTGATTCCATACAAATTTTAAAATTGGTTTTTATAGCTCTGTGAAAAATGCTATTGGTATTTTGATAGGGATTGCATTAAATGTGTAGATTACTGGGGCACCTGGGTGGCTGAGTTGGTTAAGTGTCCGACTTTGGCTCAAGTCACGATCTCACAGTTTGTGGGTTCGAGTCCCACATTGGGCTCTGTGCTGACATCTCAGAGCCTGGAGCCTGCTTCAGATTCTGTGTCTTCCTGTCTTTCTGTCCTCCACCACTCCCCCAGCTTGTGCTCTCTCTCTCTCTCTCAGAAATAAACACTAAAAAAAAAAAAAAGACTACTAAAAGAACATTGAAAAAAATAAATGTGTAGATTGCTTTAGGCAATATAGACATTTTATCATTATTTGTTATTCTAATCCATGAGCATGAAATGTCTTTACATTCTTTGTATCCCCTTTATTTCATCAGTGTTTTATACTTTTCAAAGTACAGGTTTTTCACCACTTTGGTTAGGTTTATTCCTAGGTACCTAATTGTTTTTGGTGCAGTTGTAAATGGGATTCACACTTTATTTTTTCTTTCTGCTGCTTCATTATGGTGTATAGAAATGTAACATATTTCTGTACATTGATTATGTATCTGGTGACTTGACTGAATTCGTGTATCAGTTCTGGCAGTTTTATCATGGAGTCTTTCAGGTTTTCTATGTAGAATATCAGGTCATCTGCAAATAGTGAAAGTTTTACTTCTTTTCCAATTTGGATGCCTTCTATTTCTTTTGGTAGGACCTACTCTGGTGTTGAATAAAAGTGGTGAGAGTGGAAAGCTCTGTCTTGTTCCTGACCACAGAGGAAAAGCTCTCAGTTTATCCCCATTGAGGATGATAATAGCTGTGGGTTTTTCATATATGGCCTTTGTTATGTTGAGGTATGTTCCCTCTAAACCTACTTTGTTGAGGGTTTTTATCATGAAAGGATATTGTAATTTGTCAAATGTTTTTTCTACATCTATGAAAAGGATCATATGGTTCTTATCCTTTCTTTTATTAATGTGGTGTCTCACATTGATTGATTTGAGAATACCGAACCACACTTGCAACCCAGGAATAAATCTCACCTGATAATGGTAAATAATTTTTTAAATGTATGGTTGGATTGGTTTGCTAGTATATTATTGAGAATTTTTAGCCATGTTCACCAGGGATACTGGTCTGTAGATCTCTTTTTTTAGTGGAGTCTTTATCTGGTTTAGGAATCAGGGTAATTCTGCCCTCATAGAATGAATTTGGAGGTTTTCCTTCCTTTTCTGTTTTGTGGATTGTTTGAGAAGAACAGCTATTAACTGTTTAAATGTTTGGTAGAATTGGCCTGAGGCTATCTGGCCCTGGACTTTGTTTGTTGGTAGTTTTTTGATTCCTGATTCAATTTCCTTCCTGATTTTCAGTTTGTTCAAATTTTGTATTTCTTCCTGATTCAGTTTTGGAAGTTTGTGTGTTTCTAGGAATTTATCTATTGACATTATACATTGTCACTTTGTTGGCATATAGTTTTTCATAATATTCTTTTATGTTTGTATTCCTATGGTGTCAGTTATTTCCCCTCTCTCATTTGTGATTTTATTTATTTGGGTCCTTTCTCTTTTCTTTTTGATGAGTCTGGCTACAGTTGATCAATTTTATTGATTTTTTTTCAAAGAACCAGCTCTTGGTTTCATTGATATTTTCTATTGTCTATGTAGTTTCTATATCATTTATTTCTGCTCTAATCTTTATTACTTCCTCTCTTATCCTGGATTTAGGCTTCATTTGTGTTCTTTTTTACTCCTTTAGGTATAATGTTAAGTTGTTTACTTGAGATTTTTCCTTCTTTTTGAAGCAGGCCTGTATTGCTATACACTTCTCTCTTAGGACCACTTTTGCTGCATCCCAAAGGTTTTGAACCATTGTGTTTTCATTTTAATTTGTTTCTGTGTTTTTTTTTTTTTCATGTTTTTTAAAAAATTTCTTCTTAAATTTCTTGGTTGCCCCATTCATAGTTTAGTAGCAAGTTATTTAACCTCGGTGTATTTGTAGTCTTTTCAAATTTTATCTTGTGGTTGACTTCTATTTTCATAGCACTGTTGTCAGAAAAAAAAGGTGCATGGTATAATTTCAATTCTTTTGTATTTGTTGCAGCCTGATTTGTGACCCAAGATGTGAGTCTCCTATTCTGGAGAGTGTCCCATGTGCGCTTGAAAAGAATGTAAACACATTCTACTATTCTACTATTTTAGGATGGAATGTTTTCAATATATCTTTTAAGTCCATCTGGTCCAGTGTCATTCAAAGCCATTGTTTCCTTGTTGACTTTCTGTTTAGATGATCTGTCCATTGATGTAAGTGGAGTGTTAAAGTCCCCTACTATTATCGTATTATTATAAATTAATTCCTTCATGTTTGTTATTCACTGTTTTATATACTTTGGTGCTTTCAGGCTGGGTGCATAAATATTTATAATTTTTAGATCTTCTTTTTGGATTGTCCCTTTATTATGATATAGTGTCCTTCTTTGTTTCTTATTACAGTCTTCGTGTTAAAGTCTAGTTTGTCCAAAACAACTATTGCTACTCCAGCTTTCTTTTGACATCCATTTTCATGATAAATTTTTCTCCATCTCCTCATTTTCAGTGTTCAGGTGTCTAGGTCTAAAATGAGTCTTGTGTAGGCAGTATATTTCTGGGTTTTGTTCTCTTTTTATCCATTCTGACTTTATGTCTTTTGATTTGAAGGTTTATTTGTTTTTACATTCAAGGTAATTATTGACATGTTTGTATTTATTGTCATTGTATTACTTGTTTTGTTGTGAAGATTTTTTCTGACCCTTTCTTGTCTTTGCCACTTTTGTTCTTTCTTTTCCACTCAAAGAGTCTCCTT